>NC_071335.1:11917500-13117500 GCF_027744825.2 Synchiropus splendidus | reverse complement strand
GCCAGCTGGCAATGCCTCAAACGCCTCCAAAGGGAGGTGTCCAGAGGGCATCCTTATGAGATGCCCGAACCACCTCAACTGACTCCTCTCTACGTGGAGAACCAGCGGCTCTACTCCGAGTCCCTCCTGAGTGACAGAACTCCACACCCTAGCTCTAAGAGAGATGCCTGCCATCTGTCGGAGAAAACTCATTTCAGCCACTTGTATCCGGAATCCCGTTTTATCGATCATGACTCACAGCTCATGACCGTTGGGATGAAGAGTGGTCAATAGAGAGCTTTGCTTTTTGGCTCTGCTATTAATTATTATTATTTATTTTTATGGCAGTGACCCTGGTCTAACATTCCTCCATCCACACATGGAATCATCAGATATGTATTTTAGCAGTCAGTGATACCCCGTCCTCAGTTACAGCATTTTAAAGCCAACATTTGTCTAAGACTGTTGAGTTACTGAGAGATGCAATGTAATATGCTCACGTGGAATGAGGAGTCTCAACAGACAAAAAGAATCATAATGCAGTCAAAGCTCTCATCATGAAACTACAGTATATGATTTTCTGTCTTAAACAAATCTTTTTAAACCCTTCAACTGCAGCGGAAGTTCTGAAAACATAAAGTCAAAGTAGATGCGAGTTTAATCATTTATGTGTCTCGGTTTCACGATGACCCCTCAGGCTGTGGGGATTCCCTTTTGTACAATCTGATCTCAATCTCAATCTTTTCTCATCCTCCATTCAGTACTTGTCATTGAGACTTCCTGGATTTAGTTGATGCCTCAAGGGTTGACGAATGTGTGATTGTTTGGATAGCAATTATCGTCATCACAGTGTTGTCATCTCAGGCTTACAGAGCAGTGAAACAAGCACAAAGAAAAAATATTGTACATGAAAACCACTCAGTTATGGACTATGTACTATTGTGCAATTCCCAGATTCCAAATGTATAAATACACTGTGTAAACCAGCCTTGCCGTGTCTGCTGTTAACCCGTATGTCTTCAGTCTGCCTCACGTTGCTTTCGTGTTATTTAGAATCAAAAGTAAAACTTCACATCCAGTAGCTCTCCATGTTTTTCCTAAGCTGCTCACACAACTTTGAAGTGTCGCCTTCTGTCATCGCTTTTCTGTTCAAGGTCTGTCTATCCGTGTCATCTCGGAATATCTGGACATGACCCTTTGAAGCTTGTTTCTCTGGCAGTCTACTGTTTTATTGTGTTTCCTTTTATCTCTGTCCTCACTCTCATTTTCCTCAGTTATTTCCTCTTCATTATTATTTCTTTTTTTTAATTGAAAAGTTCTGAAATTTAGTCTTTGTCAGTTTTTGTTCCTGAATAAAGTCAAGATATGGTCATCTAATGAAATGGAATTTGTTGGAAAAAATATGAAATCAAAACCATGTTGTAGAACAGAGGTGAGCAAAGTGCAGACCGGGCGGCAAATGTGGTCCATTGCCTCTATTTGTGTGGTCCTCAGTAGAATGGAGCAAAAGAAAAATTAGTTTTAAATATTTTTATTTCCCTCAAGATAAATAAATTAAACTACCTTTTAATAAAGTGCCTTTTAAAATCATATTTACATGTTTTACCCTGAGAAGATAGTTGCCACTTAAATATGGTCTTCCATTAGTTATGTTTTTTTATTGAGAGTATAGAAAATGAAATGGTATATAATCAGATAACATATTTCAAATGTGTAATGTCAGGGCATAGTTACACTTTCCCCTTTTTTTAAACATTTAAGTAACTAAATGTAAGTTTTGTTTAAGACTCTTGTTCTTTGTCTTGATGGCCCCTAAAGTCACAGGAGAGAATGTGGCCCCATATGAAATTGAATTGCTCACATCTGTTACAGAACTGTGTCATTTTTATCTGTATTATTTAACATGACAGCTTGAAGAGAAGTTCATTTGTGGTCATTTCTAATGGTTTAAATGATTTATTTTGTCATATTCTTATCGCTCTCTAGGTCTTCTCTCACATGCCCTCATTGCCTTAAACAGAGCAACACGTTTGACCCATTTTTATGCATCTCTCTGCCGATTCCTCTGCGACAAACCAGGTGAGATATAACATGCACTGTAGTGACAAAACCTTCTATTCATATATTGTGTGTGTGGGGATGGAAAATAATCAAGTTGAAAATCCCATATATTACATGATCACTTTTGCTATCCTGGTGACCAAAACAACTTTTTCCAATTCCAAGTCAATTATTAGGATTTTTATTCTCAGTTAATCGCACAACTTATCACGTGTTTAATGGCCAATTACACATGTATCTGTGTGATGTATTGTATCTTAGGAAAATGTAATCACCACAAGAGTGTCCATTGATGCTTACAATGTTATGCTTTTAGCATGTTTTTGAACCTTCTCAGAGCCTCTAAGGTTATTAGAAAGAATGTTCTTGACAGTATTAGTTATTTTGGGTTGTTGTGGGAAACAAATGTTTGCATGAGGAGAAATCTTCCTTTGAGTTACATTGATATACAGAGTGTGCGTTTAATTTGCTACTAAGGTGAGTTAACTCACCTTTTATGCGATTAATTGAGATTAAAATTTTAATATACTGACAGACCTAATGACATTATGAAAATATTAACCACTGTGCTGCAAATATTCTGATCATGTTTTAAATGTTATCATTCATATCCTCATTCAAATAGTTCACTGAATCCTCCTGTGTTGTAATATATATACAGTATGGCAACAGGTTTGGGTGAAAACAGCTTCTTCCTGTCTGAGACAATGATAACAAAAGTTTACCTGTTAACCTCCGGCTTATTTAAACACTCCCGATGATCGATCTTCCTCTGACCTGTCTGAGTTAACAAACGTCATCATGTCTGTAGACATACAGGGACAAATGCAATTACTTTTTCTTCTTGATGCTGGCCTTAGTTTGACTTGTCACAAGCTGCACACACGTTTCTCAGGGATTGTCCTGCTGCAGCAGTATTCCCACAGAATGCCTGATAAGTCAGAGCCCCTGAGAGGCACAAGCCAAGCTGGCGGGGTGTTTTTCAAATATAGAGAAGAGAGGAGGGCAGGCTATGAACCACAAGTATGTGTTCAGTTGTGTTTCATCCGAGACTGCTCAGATCTGCCTGATTTGGATCTTCATTGCATTTCAACGGCACAGTTCTGTTAGTCATGGATTTAAGTATTTATCATTTTTTAATTGTATGCATTTATCTAATGAAACTGTATGTTTGATGAATGTGCAATGCTGAATGCACTTGTGACAATGACGCTTCTGTTCCGCTGATGTGAAATGATAACATCTTTGTTCGTCATGCTTGTTGTCATTCACTTCTTTAGATGTTAAACCCCTGTGGATTTCTATCTGGCAGAAGTCCTTTGAAATGTCAGCCGTGACAATCCTCCTGCTGTTCGTAGATAATTTCCCATCTGATTGATGCTCAACAGAAGTATTCGTATTAGTATGTCATTACCATGTGTTTCGTTTTTGAAAGAATACGCCGCAGTGATGCAACTAAGTGACCAATGTGAATGTGTGATTCAGGCCACTGTGTGTGACCCTGGTGTTCAGTACCAAGGGCCAGAGGTACCTTCGTGTTGGACTGGCCATACCTCTTTTTGGACCCATGTCAACTCTGAGGGCAATGGTGGCAGAAGAGGGCAGCATTTCTCCTGAACAGGTAACCGAAGTAAAATGAATGGAAAACCATTGAAAAACCACTTAAGAAGAAACTTCTCACCTTTATCTGGCCGTTCCAGCCCACTCTCCTCACAAGATCAGTTTTAAACCACTGCTCAGTATTCTTGACTGTGAAGTGGTTCTTAAAATGTACAGCTGTGAAATACTGCCGATGATTGTGCGCGGAATTGAATTGCTCTGCCCGAAGTGGTCAGGGTTTTGTCGTCAATCTCCCCGTCTTTCTTTTCTCCAAAGCAAGTCCATCATGAAGGCTGAGGAGAGAGCTTGTTAGTTTGCTTTCATCTCGGTCCAGAGTCACGCAGCCTCATGACTGCTCTCTTTGAAGTCAGTGTTGTTTGAATCTGATTAATGTTCAAAATGCAAAGTTTGTGGTTGAGGGCATCCCTTCTGTTTATGTGTCAAACTAAAGCACCATTTATAGCTGTTGTTAGCCTTCCTGTCACATAATTTGAAGATACACACAACACATTTCACAAACCAGATATTTAAAGATAGACATTACATATCATTAATTCAAAAGGATTGACAATAACTATCTTAAATGTGACTTAAATGTCCAACATAAAGTAGCATTTTACACTGAAACAATTTTATTAACCATATTTTTGCATGCATTTTCATTTAAAGTTTCTCAATAGCGTTGAATAACTTGGTGACTATGGATCTAACATCTAAATACGTTATAAAAGCCCTTTATTCAAATGATTTTTTTCCTAAAATATATTTCTTCTTTTTTTCTGAGGGACCAGTAATGCTGTTAAAATACCTATTACTAAAAAAATTATCGATTTCATAAAGGAAAAAAAAAAATAATAAAGGCCTAAAAAGACTAATTTGTTGTATAAGGATTTTCTAATGGGAATGAATTAAAGAAAACGTTTTTGCAGTCATTTGTACTGTCTCTGACTTCATGAGGGCAAAATTCAGGCAAAAAGAAATTCACTGAAAGGGCTGCATGTGGCTCATACGCCCCACTTTTTCCACGTCATCTAAACCTTGCAACAGTTGGTCAAGATTGTAGTGTTTTAAACTTAAATGATCCCTAGGTGAATAGCGCCCTCTTCTGAGAAAATATATCCAAAAGTTGAAGTGGTTAACTGACTAACTGATATGTCAACAATTTCTGTGACGGATTACTCGATTTCAATTTAAGCATTAGGGTAGATTGTAACATTTTCTTTCGGATGGAACAAACTTTAATGTGCAAACCAGAATTTATTTAGGTGTCAAATGGTTAACATGATCTTTCTGTCTTTCACTCTCTGCAGGTCATCCTTTCGGAGTTGTACTCCACAGGTTTTCAGCGATCCTTTTCAGACGACGATGATTTAACTTCGGTTTCGGATACTGACGTCATATATGCCTTTCAGGCACCTCCCCTTTATAGTCGTGGAGGCTCATCCACAAACTCAGGTGAGTGTCGTGTTTGATATACGTGTGACCTGTAAAGAACTAGTCCCATTTTTAGTCCGATGCATCGTGATGTCTGAGAAACTATGGTGTTCCTGTAGTTACCTCATACTGGGCCACATGGTGGAAAAGGTGGCTTTCACTGCATTTGAAAACATCCAGAGATTCAGTGAGGAATCTGAAGTTTTCAGTTGCTTTTGGTCGCAAGGTGGTTGTGTGTGCCTATGATGATCAGATCAGGGTGTCCCCCTACTTTAGCTCAGTGTAGCCAGGGTTGGTTTAAGCCTCCTATAACTCCAGTCAAAAGCAGAAAATTTAGGATTCTGTTGTTAATTTTGCTTTTTGCTCTGCTATTTAACCCGTTCTCAACTTTACTTTCAGACGAAAGTTGGCTTTTTATTTAAAACTGCTGGGTACTCACGCTCTTATTAGTATTAACTGTTATATTTTTACATGACAGGCAGTTCATATCCACAAAGATATTATTTTTATTTACCTTTTATACATTTATTATTGTTTTTCTGCCTCGCTCAGGTCAAAACAAAAACTGAATTTACATCAACTCAAACTGCGACGTACTCACTCATCAGCACAATAGTGGCGCGTCTGAATTACCAAGTTCCTAGGAGCGGAAAATTGACACGACACCTTCCATGGTAATAATGAATCACAACCAGATGCCCAACAATTTCAACGCCATTAGTGGTGATATGATTATGATGAAAAATGGGAGTTATCTTGGGGTAACTCGCAGGTGCTCTGCTGAGTCGCTGCTTTGGATTTATGTCATGTTTTATTAAACTTAGACCTGGATTTATACCCTCAGTGTGGCCTGGGAAATAAAGTAGATAAGCATGATAAATGGCGACATTTATTGCACATTGTTCTTTTACAAGGGGCCAGATCTTAAGCTAGCTTTAAATTGAGTTTAATTTCCTCCGCCACACCCCCTCTGAAAGATGTGTGTGTGTGACATTAACCAGACAAGCTATTCAGACAGTGTTTTACCATTTCATTTTACCTGAATAAATTCAAAGTAAAAAGATGGGGCATCTAAACAGCTGCCTGATATGAGTTTTACTGTAGCTGTGCACTTTAAAGGCCATTAAACATTCATATCACTAGTGAATTCCCATGGAGTTTGATTGGAAATACATCTTTTATGGAACTGATCTGGCTTATGGCTCTATTTATAGGATAAAATGTAGATCTCTATTAGGGCACTCTATCAGTGTGTTAAGTCTTAAGGTCCATTGTCAAGCTGTGTTTTGAACACATGGGTGCAGCCTACATGCTCATGATCCCCTTTCAAGGGTGGCACTTTGAAATTGTAAGAGATTAATTGATAACAATATTTAAATAATCTAGTAATGTTGTTAATCTACCACGTAAAAGTTTTTTTTTTTCTTTGTGTGTATTATCCATTTACTTCCACTTTTGTGTTTGTATTGTCTATTTGTTGCAACAGCATGTGAATGAAAAGATGGTACAGATGGACGCAGCACTGTCATCACATAAGTCATTTTACAGTCATTTGGTTGTTTTCGGTATTGCATTTTTCTTAACACTCAGTATTTTTGAAACCATTGCAATTTGAACCATGGATTCAATCAGCTCTTGTTCGTCTTCTTTAAAACTGTTTTAATAAAATCTTGTATTAAGTCGTCATCAAGTCAACTGAGTTCAAGTTCCAAAAATAGGCGAGGGAGCTCTTCAGTTTTGAAATAATAATTATGCCTTTAAAGGGAGGGAGGATGGAAGTATTGGACTAATACAGTGAAAAAGGAGGAAGGAGCTGATGAGAGGAGCAGTACAGAGTGTAGCCTGAGGAGGAGTGAAGCTTGCCTTGGGCTTCAGATATTTAGTCATCATTACCATGAGAGGTTATCTGCATATCTCTGTGTGTTGCTGGCAGTAAAAGGCACAGCAGTGTTTGATATTTTATGAGCTGGTGATGTCAGTGAGTGATGCCAGTCTGATCAATCATCAAAGAGTTGGCTGTCGAAAACTGGATGTTCGTAACTTATTTTTTTAGATGGTTTCTTTATCTGATATTTGAAAGATAGTTTTCTCTTTCATGGGACTAAAAAACAGGTTGAATGTTTGAGTCAATTGAGTTCCTCTTTTATTTGCTTGCTATTAACATGGGCACAGGTGCCAGTTAACCCATCTGCTCCACCACACGAAACATTTACCAAGGGAGGGGACAAAGAGTGAAGCTTTGAAATCAAACATCAAACTTCCAACTGAAGTTGAGTTGCTACACAATATTTGGAATTTCCGTGTACCACTGTGGTATTTATCTTCAGTTGCAAACAAGCCTGTTCCCATGTGTTCAGACCGTTTAATGAAACGTCATTTTTATCATCGGTTACGCTGAGCAGTCGGTACAGAGACAAACCTATCAACAAGTAATTGAATGTGATCCAAATACATTGCCACATCTGCTCAGGGAATGACACTGCCCACTTAGCAATCACATTTTCTCACTTCAGGCTGTCTGCTGTGTTCACACTTTCCCCTGCCGTTCTGTGGGGCAGAGCTGGATGATGAACATGAAGGCCTGTGAGGATTCACTGTCCCACTTATGCATCATGATCATCATTTAGAATCTTGGAACTCTGTAATTTCCCAAAGTAAATCTATCGACTGACTAAAGCCTTTGAAGCTGGTGTTTTTCGTTGAAGGTTTGACCACCATTGTAAATAAACGCTCTTATACTTTAACTAAAATAGCATGTTTGGGTTTTTTTTTTAACTCAGCCGTCTTGACGTCATATGTTTCATGAGGGATTTGTACTATAGTATATTCTGCCTCCTCTACTCAGGGTTTCACCACAGCCTCCCGTCCTCCCCCTACCATGCCAAAGGTCCTGATGGTCAGAGGTTACCATCATTAAGCACAGTGTCCTCTGAATACCTGAACCATGGTGGCTCTTCTAAAGTCCTGCTCCTGATCTGCAACACCGCAGGATCTGGGCAGCAGGCTGTACGGTGAGCATTACTGTGTCTCTTGTACTTATTATAATTCTTTTTTTTTTTACAAATCTTCTGTACTTTAAAAACTCGATGTGAAGTATTCAGTGGAAATACTGAATACTCAGTACTCACAATAGTGAGTTATTTCTGGGTTAACCTCTCGCTCTCGTCTCAGATTTGGACCTCCATTTCTTATGTGGGAGGACAGGGGCATCTCATGGGACCAGCTTCATCAAAGCATCCTGAGCAAGCTGTATTACTTGATGGTGAATGGATCCCAAGCGCAGGTACTTTTTGATGTCTTGGTTTGCAGTCATGCACATCCATGATCCTGGTCAAAATTTGACTGCAGGCATGTTTATTGAGAGGGAGACAGGCTAACAGAAAGCAGGGGTTTATAAGGTTTGATGCTGGAAATTTTGTCTTAGCTAGAAAGTGGACTCGTTAGGGAGTGTTATTGTAAAATCTTTTCTGAATGAACTCATCTAATATTTGACAATGGAAATGAAAGATCACAACTGTCTGCATTGCGTTTTGTCGATGTAATATCTTATAAGCCCTGTAGATGGCGACAAAAGATTTTTTTTCAAGCAACAAAGGTCGAAGGGAACTAGCGCTTATCCCATCAGCAGGAGTTTAGTTCGCAGTCTTTCATGCATAGGAAGACAAAAAACATCATACATGTGGTGCAACATTACCTTTTACACCGAAGAATTAGCCATGTCATGTGATCTGGGTGGCTATTTATAGCAGCATTCACCTGCATTTCCAGGATGTTTTTTTTTCTCCTGAAATGAATATGAGGTGAATGAGTTTACTATTACATTTCAGAATATTATGAAAATTATTCATATATATTGTACAAAAAACAGAGACTCCATCAGAATTTGAATCAACATTTATTCACTTGTAGGCATCACACTAACTGCTGACTGATAGTTGGCTTTGAGACTCTCATGTCTTTCTATTAGCCTAACGCACAAGAGCAATTATGTGTGGGTGGGCACTCTGCATGTGCATTAATGATATCATGTGTAACCACTGGAGGAAACATGTTTCCTGCTCAAACGCCGTCCAGCAGATCTCAACAGTGTGTTGTGAACAGCAACAATTATGCACTCTTACTTACTGAACAATCTTTTTTATCCCGGAGAGATTTTCTTTTCATTTTCTTTTCACAGATTTTTCAGTGTGACATTGTTCAATGTTTTTTCAGTCTTAAGTGTGTCGTCTTCTGTCATCTGCTTGCCAAAAAACATAATGCTAAATGAGAAAACTTTATTTTACCATAAATATATTGTAGATAAAGACTGGTAAATAAACAAACTTAATTTGGATGAAGTTTTAGCAGATGTTTTGTCACAGTTTTGGCAGACTTCTCATTCATTACAAGTGCATTCCTTGCTCCATTCTAACTACTGTATATACTCAGCTTAAATGTATGTTTCATCTTGTGATTATTCAGGTTCACAAACACCTCTGATTAATTTCAAATTGAAAAAGCAGCTTATCTAGTGCTTTTTTCACCACTGTAACTAACCCGCCTCTTTGGGAACAGGTGACAGGTTGGCACTCGTGCAAATGAAAATCTTGTTTTGCAGATTTTCGGCCAGATGTTTAGGATCAGAGTGGTGGGAGGTTCAGCAGCCTACAGCTACTTGTCGTCGCAGGACAGCAGGCCTCTGTACCACCCTGCCTTTGACAGGTACAACACACCCCATCACACCTCCGCAGCCATGTAGAGGGGAGAACTTCTGAGCATCTTTTTATTGCAATCTTTGTGAGACTAATCATCATGTGCAAGCCGGACTGTTGATGAGATGTGATTTACGAGAAAAAAAGAACCAGTTGAAAACTCAATGCAGAACAATGGAAAATTGGGATAAAGACTGAAGCAGGAGTCCGTGAAGCTGCAATAACAACATTCTCTTCTCCCCAGTGATGAGCCATCCAGAAACTATCCCTTCTGATTTCAAACAAAAGCTCCTGTTCTATTCCACCCTACAATGAAGTCTAGCTTGCTGTTTACTGTGGGAAAATGTTTAGTCATGATTAATAGACCCCTCAAGACATCTTGTATGTAAGGCTTACTTTTAAACTTGGTCGGAAGGCAAAGCTTGTTCATCCACTCATTTACTGCCGGCACAATAATACAAAACTGATTCAGAACAAACTCTAATTTACTTGATGTATGGGCTCTTTTATGGAATCAATTATGTAAAGCTGTGTAAGCAGATAGAATAATGGGAAGGCCACCAGCTTATATATGGATAAGGGAAGTAGCTAAAAACGTAAATGGGAGAAATTCCATTTAGGTTGTTAAAGCGCTGACTGTGTTGTTTGTTTATCTGTAGAGGAGCAGGAGTTTATTCACACATTAAACAATGGAAATGTACTTGAAATTATATACATTAGAAATAGAAGAACATAAGACTATCTACGTGGTGTCGGAGCAGCCAAGTCTCGATAATCACATTCCGGCACCTCAAGGTCATCATTACTGCATTATTTTTATTGATTGATTTTGTTGTTGTCTGCAGCTCCGCCAACAGCTGAGACTAGCTGTGGTGACAGAAATGTAGGCACTCGGGCGAAAAAAGCACATTTTGAGTGTTTTAATGTAAATAAAAGATGTGAGGAGTTCATGATTCAAGTTCAGAATATTGCTGAGTTTGTTTCATGAGTCAGTCTCGATGCCCCTGTTTTCAGAACTACTTAAGAAGTGATCCTCATGCATTTTTAAACGATTTCTACGATGCAGACAGCACCACTGCACCGGCAGCTTATAGACCGGTGAGGCTTATATATGAACAAAATCTATTTTCCTTCTTAAATTTAGTGGGTGCATTTAACATTCTGGTGCACGCTACAGTCTGGGAATTATGGTAGTTTGCTGTGAAACCTAGTCATTGCGCCACCGGTGTCTGTTCTAGGCACTGTGTTACTCTACTGCCACATGCTGTCAGATTGAGAGCAGTGATATTTAAAGGGTGACCAGCATAGATTTAGAGAATTAATGCAAATAAATGTGTAGAAAAACATATTGCAGATGGAAATGAGCAGCTTGGGCGAGTAATGGGTTTGTTTTCTGAATCTGTGACATATCTAGTTATGTAAACATCAATCCTGGTCTCACCCGTGCCCACAGTTCCTGTGCTGGAACACTCGACAAACCCCTTGTCTTCTACAATTGGAGTGAATTGTCTGTTTACAATGTAATTTTTCCTCAGAGCCCTGAAGCTGTGCGGCCCTGGTGGACCTGCGCATGTGAAGGTGGTCATTGAGTGGGACCACACAATGAAGGAACGGTAGGATTTTTGCATAATTACAGTGTTGGCTGAAAGAATGCATCCAATTCTCAGCCTTCTTGAAGGGCAACTGACTGAGATCCATCTGCTCTTTGTGTTTGCTTCAGGCTATTCGGCACCATCCAAGAGGAGGTGGTGAAGGATGCAGAGAGCGTGAGAAACCAGCAGCAGCAGCACATGCAGCAGCACACTTGCACCTTGGATCAGTGTATTCAATTGTACACCAAAGAAGAACAGGTGAGAGGAAAACAAGATTGGAGCACACTTGAATCCACTCCACAGTTTGTCTGAAATAAATTCACATTATCCTTTTAAAAGGATAATGTAAACAAAAAAAGTAGAATATGACACTTGATGAAATAAGAAATCGAAAACAGACATGTCAAAATAAAAGCTCAATGTTGGTTTGTCAACATAGTGACAGTGTTTGTGTGTCGAATATCACGCACATTTTATAAAAAGACAAAGCAGTGTATGTGCAATAACAAGCTGAATAGTTTTCATGAATGAGAGCCTGTGTCTGCCACAGAGGAGTGATAAAGAGTAGTGGTCAGCATAGCACGCTAGCGGTGTTAGCTGCATCTACGTGGCTGCAGTCCTTGGTATACATTTGACTCAAGTTCTCATTTTAGGTTTAAAAATAAAAGTCATTATATGTGTGGGTTTGGTTAGCGGCTCTGTTGAGGGTGTTTCTACACTTCATCTGTGACACCTTCAAGGCACACTTTAGCAGAGCTCTCCTTCTTTTTACCCAGAAACAGATTGGACGTCACATTGATACTGCCTGTTAAAAAAGAAAAAAAATGGTATAATGGAGACATCTTGACATTTAATATCACAAATACCACATTTTTTTTGTGTGGTGTTTGGGAAGTTTGTGTGTACGGGCTCCAAAGAGCATCTCTCGAAGTTTAACGTTTTCTTGTTTGCTTTTGCATGAAAGAACCAGACAATTTGAAGTGAAGGTGTGCACAAAGAAGCCAGGTGCAACACGACTCACGTTGTGAGCCCTTGAAATGAGGAAAAATCTGTTGCTAGGAGCAGAGGTGCTGAATATTATTTCTCCCTCTGCTTATGAATGAGTGCACATTGTTCGCACAGCACTATAGATGCGGTCTGTCTGCACTCCCACACCTTCCTCTTAAACCAAGGTCCAAAACCCATTCTTGCGTTGAGTTCCAAATTAGGTGCAGATGAGGACAGAACATTGCTTGTGGCGAGGAAGAATAACAAGCAAAGTTGGTGTTATATATATATATATATATATATATATATATACACACACATAAGTCCACTAGGGCAGGCAACAAGATTCAGCAGCAATTAAAGTACACAACTTTGTCAACTTTGGCTTTTAAATGTTGCTCCGGAGAAAACAGAAAGTTAGTCAGCCTCATTTGTGGCTGTTCATGGCAAATGAAAGACAAGTGCATCAGACAGAAGAGTGTCCACGAATCAGTAATTGAAAGCGGGAGATTTTGTGGCAAGCTCGTGCTCGTTGGTCACAGCCACAGCGAGCGGAGATTGAAGGCCGACTTTATGCCTTCAAAGGCAGTCGAATTGCAGAGTGATTTTCTGCTGAACCATGTCAGGGGGCTGCCCTGAACTATGTTCGTGTTACCCCTTCATCTTAGCACCTTGGTATTTCTGGTCCTGTTTTGCTTTTCTGGTCTTTTCACAGTTCTACAAAGGATCCAGCTTCCACCAGGATGTGCAATATCACGTGGCTTATACTGCTCACATAATGGCTGACAAGATATTCACACTCATAATATCTAAATCTATAATGCGTAACAGAGCTCAACTTTTCATTTAGTTTGTTTTGCTGCTCCTGGTTTTATTTACAGTGCATCAAAACAGGTGAAGACATTCTGAAATAAGGTCATTTCTCAGAGGGACTGGAATGTATCAGTAGAAAGGAAAATAACCAGCTCGCCTATGTTGTTGTCAGAGCTGCGACTGATGAAACAGCATTACATTACGTAACATTATAATACACTGTAGTTACACTTCATTTTCTGTTTTTCATTTGGGTAATAGTTTGCAGTCAGTTTGAACTCACTGCTCTCTTTCCAGCTGGCTCCTGATGATGCGTGGAAGTGCCCCCATTGTAAGAAGTTGCAGCAGGGCATGGTGAAGATGAGCCTTTGGACCCTGCCTGACATCCTCATCCTCCATCTCAAGCGCTTCAGACAGGTATAGGCTTCTTGAGAAGCACTGCCTCTGGTAAACTTTTGAGCTGTTCACACTGAGAAAAAGTGAGTACAGTCTGGCTAAACTGCAGTTTTGAGCACCAAAGACTCCAGAGCTTTACCTTTTAGTTGAAATGAATTTAGAATCACACACATCTATAATTTTTTTGTTGTGGAACTTTTGAGAGATGTCTGCATTTTGATTGAAATTGAAATGAGGGGGATTTTTTTCTATCGCATTCTGTTGTTTCTGACCATATTGTATCTTGAATGGCTTGGCTAATATTGACTTATGATATCACCAGGCTTTAAATGCTGAAAATAATTCAGATTTTTGCAGTCTATGGAGTTATCCTGGATTTCCTGACATTTAGTCTTTGTAACAAGGGATGCACCGATACAATTTTTTTCCCAAAACGAGTAGTGTACGAGTACTGGCATACCAAGTACTGTGAGTCATGTGAAAGTGAGTCAACCTGTGTCTCTCTTTGTGGCACTGAGAGTCTGGCTCTCCGAAGCCGGTCTTGGTGCGCCATTCAGATTTTGCTTTTTTTGCATGGGTGTGTCAGAGTCAGAGAAGAATACCTGCTTTCATAATGGTACATTATTATCTTATTTTTTGGTGATATAAGGTCAGTTCTGTACATGGGCATGTAGGGGGGGGTAAAAGCTACCTGGTTAATGTTTTCTTTGAAGAAGATATGTCATGAGAAGATGTTCCAGATTTTTCATGTTGTGTTTACCACAATAACTGTTGGAAAATTGTTCCTCCGTTCACTCATTTTCGAGCCCTTATTTGTGTAATTGAGTCTCAGGCGAGAGGCGCGGAACATGTTCAGCAGGTCTATTCTTCCGAAGAGTATATTTAGCAAACACAGACACAGCACATTTTCAAACTAGGTACTGATTCATGGCTAGAATTATCCACCTGAGATCTGATTTAGTGCAGGCTGACTGCAGAGATGGTGAGAATTCAACAATGTGGAGTCAGGCAACTCAGAGGCAAATAAAAGATTTCTGTTCTAACTTTTATAATCCTCTTTGGTAGAAGTTGAGAAAAGCCAACCATCAAATAGTGCATCACATTTTTAATGTATTAAAAAACGAAATCTTAATGTTTGAGCGTCATTGTTTATACAGGTCGGGGAGAAGAGGAACAAACTGTCAACACTGGTACACTTCCCTCTTACAACTTTGGACATGGCTCCCCATGTGGTGAAGAGGAGTCAGAGCATGAAGAACTTGAACCCCGGAGCCTGGCCGCAGTCCGGTTCACATCCGCAACCTTCTGACCTGAACCTCCCACACGACTACCTGTACGACCTCTATGCTGTGTGCAACCATCACGGAGGAATGCATGGAGGACATTACACAGGTGAGCTTTCCTTCTGTCATGACTTGGTTTTGTTACCAGGAATCCATCATGCTTCCAGCCAAAAGGCAAAAAAGCTTTTACATCTTTCCCACCGATGAGGAGAAAACAACAGGACTAAATGGATGTGAAGTCTGTCTCATACCTTTGTATGAATTGAAGTATAGAGTTATCTGCATGCTTCTGTCTTTTAAAAGACAAATGTGAGCCCAGACTGATTCCAGTGAGAAGGAGGAAATTGGCTGCACTGAGTGGACAGGACAGGAGACGCTAGATGCCCTCCTGCTGGGAAGTAAGAGTCAGTGAAAGGAAGTCTGGGAGCCGCAGTGAACTCATCTGTCTGTTGTGCTGTGCAAGCGAACTCTGAAGATCAGAGAAAAGTCAGCTGTTGTTCGAGTCGAGGTCTCTTGTGAGTCCTGCCATGATGTGTAGGCTCAGAGACAGTAGCTCTGACACTGAAAGCAGAGTAGATGCTCAAGTGCTGAGAAAAAGGACAAGACAAAGACGTGGATTGAGGTTTATAGATGTGATAAGGAGGATGTGAAGAGTATAGGTGTGACTCGGGAGGATGATCAAGATAGGTGGGAGAGGCTTCTGATGGGAAATGCAGGAAGCCAGAGAAGCATTATTATTGTACTCCTGTTTGCCTTTGTGGAAGGATGCTTGGTCACTGACAAAAGATATTCACCCAGCATACTGCAGGAACTCAGTGGACGGCCAGTGGTACAGCTACGACGACAGCAGTGTTGACCTTGTTCCAGAGGAGGAAGTGTGTACCAGAGGAGCCTACATTCTCTTCTACCAGAGACGGAACATCATCCCTGAATGGTCAGCAAACTTTTCCCTACGAGGTAGTGTATCCAACATTATTCATTTCATTTGATAAACCTGAAAAAATATATATATCTTCGTAGGAAGAGTACCTCTTAGTTCTATTAAGATACACATGAACAAACATTTCCAGAAGAGTAGGAGTGTAAATCACCTGCTTCATCGATCTATGTTGGTAAAGTGGTAAAGACCGCACAAAAAGAATTAACCTTCACTCCTGGAGTAGAAGCTCTCCATATAACCCATTGATTTACATATGCTTTGATTCCAAAAAGTGATCTTCCTTTTCAAAATGATGCATTAGACATTAATATGCGTTCATGTCAAGCACGAGACCAGCCGGTTGTGCATTATTTCTTGAGTAGAAGTGCTCCTACAGTACGCAGTATTTATATATCAGTCCTTCGCCACATCAAGGGCATCGCTTCATGATTTTCCCTCCCGTTCATTGTGGCCTTGGAAAGTGCACGCGTCGCTCTGCCAAGTGATGAATGTGTGGGGTGTTTGCTGCTTGAACAGCGATTCACAGAATCGGACCACTTTTTATCACTAGAAAAACTCTCAGTGAGTGCAATGCTCCGCCAAACAACTTCAGTCTACCCCTAACACACACACACACACACTTGTATTTCTCTCCTTATGGGGACATTGTGAGGTTGCTATAATGCTTTTCACAGCCTCTCACCAACAAATGGCTCACCTTAACCAGGAGTATAAAACACGTAAACCCAATTGTAAAAACCCAGTTATTTTGAAGTCCTCGTCCCTAAACTGAGGTTCAACTTCGTAGGGTCTCCACAAAGTCATATGGTCCTCACAAGGATAGTGTTTTGTCCCCACAAAGTAGGATGAACAAGCACACACATGCACACACACACACACACACACACACACACCAACCCTGGACCAAATGCCAATAATGGTCCTATGTCCTTAAAAAATAAAATCCATAATTTTCCATGTTATTTTGAACACAGACCAACAAACCAATGCTGTCAAAAAGGGAGGACTCCTTTGCACTGAACACCGGATGGTGTCCTTGACCAGAGGGGT
The DNA here is from genome assembly GCF_027744825.2 of Synchiropus splendidus. Classification (NCBI taxonomy): domain Eukaryota; kingdom Metazoa; phylum Chordata; class Actinopteri; order Syngnathiformes; family Callionymidae; genus Synchiropus; species Synchiropus splendidus. The sequence goes on along the minus strand of NC_071335.1, from coordinate 13,100,675 downwards.
GTCAGATCCCTCACTCTTGTCAGGTGTTTCCCGTTGCCGACATTAGAAACTAGCTCTCACTACCTGTGTCTGGGTCAGAGGGGAAGGTTTTGATTTGCTTCTTAAGTTTTTGCTCGACAAATATGGCTGTGTGTGAAATCAAGGGTGTCCCGATCTATTGTGTTCATTTCAATAGTCAGGTTATCAGCGCTCGCACAGCTTCCTAGTAAGTTCCACTACCTTTGAAGTGTGTCCTCTAGTAACACTCACCTCAGCTGAGCAATGAGCACCACTTTCTTTCATGTTAGCGACATTGGTTGCCCTTCAGTGTTTATTAGTCTGTGCAGGTGTGTTTCATTCCTTTGAGCCAGTTCATGCTTCTTATCTCAGGAAGCTGCTGAAGGTGTCCTTAATCTGGCAATGCTTATGAATGTCATCACAGTTGAAGCCTTACCTCAATAACAAAACAGGCATTTTGGCTGCAGCAGTACTTTGTCAACGCAGAGAAGATAAGGCCTGTGGGTCACATCTTCCCTGTGATGTAGTTATCCAGGTGCAACACTCGCACCTACAAGGGAAAATGAGTCACGCTTCTTGAGACTAGAAGAGAATTAAGAAAGTTGAAATGACAATGTGCGTGTTTATACATACATTCCCTGATTTATTAGCATAGAAAATGGCCTCATACAGTGGCAGCTGGTGAAAGAGAGAAAAAAATGTATGGATTTATGCAGGTTCTGTGAGGTGTGGGCAGCCACTGGTCTGACATCAGCTGCACTGCAGGTACTAGGATATTCGCACCCCGGAATTATTTTGCAAATAGCTCAAAAAGCTTCATATTGCAGTGAAATATTCAGTAGATGGTACTACAAACAGCTGGTACAGTTTTGGTGGTGTCGGTCTTTATCCTATAGTCTGTGCATGGTAGGAGTATTGGCAACATGATATCACGATATCATAATATCTGACACAGTTTAATAATAAGAAATCAGTGTATTACTCAAAATTGAAAGGACAAGTTAAGCCAAATTGATTAAAGACAGTGTTTCAATTTTATTTATTTCCAGTGCATATACTGTACATTGTTAGACTTGTTTTATTGCAATGAAAAATAATGACAATATTAGGATGGAAAAGTGATATTAAGGTCCGTTCAGTTGCTGAGATTTGCAAGAGGCTTTTGCAACACTACTGCCACTTGCTGTCCCATTCGTCACCTTTCAGTGGTTTCAAATGCCTAAAAAGATTTATTAAAAAAGTGATCTAATTATATATGAAATAAATCAATGAGCTGCTAGGAGGAGGGTCTGCGAAACATCTTCTTCTGGAGCACATTATTTATTTATATCCTTGAGTAATGCCCGCTGCTTAGCTTGTCTCCAAGTGATCTATGTGGGTCTTCCAATCTCACTGAAAAATAAGGTGTGGTTTGCTCCTCCTTTTGTATATATGGAACAGTTCACAGTGCTTATGAGCTGACCTTTGTGGTTCAATAAGAAATTATGTGTGTGAAGTGTCTCCCACTGGACAGCAGCGACTGAGACCATCTTTCACCTCACATCACATTCTTCATTTTCATTCTTGTCCTCAAGGAACAGTCTCCTTATCGAACATCTTTCATTTTGATTTTTGGGTTTGATCTGATAAAGATGTATTTACTCATATAATTCTTTCTTCCACAGTGGTGATATCATAAAACAAAACCGACATGTATCTTTGTCATCTTATCTATTTGCGTCTGTGTTTTTGACTTCAAACTTTGATTTGCAGGTGAGAACCTCTGGCACAGGAATTGTGAGATCATAGAAGAAGAACTCTGATCAACAGGTGTTTTTAATAATGACCAAGCTGCTTCTCTTATCAGGAGATCAGGTGCTGGAAAGCTAGCAGTTTGGCTGGATTTTCACTGCAGAGATGCTTCAAAACATTGGTAGAGAAATCCAGTGAGTGTTGTATTGAGCTGCTGCTTACAGATGGGATCTGAAAAAGCACTTGTGATATGAAGCGGCAAACTGTGGGATGGAGGTTCTTGTGTTGCTGCATTAGAGAATGGAGATGCTCGTGCAAGAGAATGTGTTGACTTGATTCATTTCTGTCACGTCTGAGACATTTCTTCATCCCCAAACAGTGTGTCCTGAGACCACTGCCATTACACTTAAGAGATTCTGCTCACTTATGCAGACAGCTCAAGCCTCCTCTCTGACACTTTGAAAAGTCTTTATTGAAGGGTGAGGCGGAGCACAAGCCTATTTTGAGGATGTGTGTGAGCTGCAGAGTGTGGTTAGCTCCAGTGTCAAATAAATAACACCCACACAAACCTGACTCTCATCTGTGTGGAGTTTTGGAGTAGGTGCTTGTGTCTGGTTGGCTTACGTAGTGTTGGACAGTCTTTTGATGCCAAAACTGCAGCTCATATAATGTTGCATTAACCCTCAGACCATTGAAAATAACATTGAAATTACTCCCATTGAAAATAAGTGTCACTAAATGACTGAAAAATAATGATATATTTTGTTTGTTTCCTGCATAAATAAACTTGTTTACACCTTTTTGAGGTTAAAAAAAATTGTTATGTTTTTCCAAGTATAAAAATTGTACAAAATGTAAAATCATCTTTGGGGGTGTGTGATTTTACCCTTATATTTTACTTTTATATTCGCATTAATGCGATCTAATAATCTGTCTGGTATTATTATTATTATTAGAGTATTTGCTTCTTTGCTGTTCAGGTTTTTCTTTTTTTTGTCGTGATGTAATGCAGAATGGACAAACACTGACAAAGTGGTTGCCAGATAACTAAAGACAGTTGGAATAAATGGACAAACCAGATTTAGAGAGCCTTTGTTAAGATGTTTGTCCTATTCCATCCATTGCCTTCCTCCTTATCTGAAGCCCAGGCATCCTTGTTAAAACCCCTCTAGCGCCTCCCCTTTGACCTAGCCCAAGACTTTGAAGGTCGGAGACCAAGTTGAGACAAAGACCAAGGAAGGGGGCGAGACCAAACTGACCACACAACAAACAAGTTTGTTCCACTGATAGTGTTTTCAGTCGTTGACTTAGTTTGAAAAAATGACAAAAGTTTCTTTTACAGTGAGAAATAAATGTGCATCTACATGACTAAAGGACTATTGCTTAATAGCAGGCTTTTAGCTAGGAGGGCGTCTGGGCATCTGCAAAACATGAAAAAATGGACACCCGATTCTCGACTGTAGCTTGGCCACCAGATTACGCTGGTATATGGCGGCATTTGGTGGCTAAGCTGCGGTCGAGAATCGTCCATTTTTTCATATTGTGCATGTTTTTAGGGCTGCAACTAAAGATTATTTTCGTTGTCGACTAATCTATTCATTATTTTTTCAGTGAGTCAACTGATCGCGATTACTTTTGTTTGGACCCATTTGGAATTTCAGTTTGAGCTAAAGTTGCTTCAATCCTCTCACTGTCTCACTCAGACACTATACATGATTAAACAAGTGTATTAAAATAATGACACAGAATCAAGTATTAACCCTGTGAAGCATGAAGAGAGCTCCACTTCTTTAAAACTGAGGTCTTTATTGGTCTTTGAGAAGAATTTAAAATCATCACTATACACACATGTATCCCATCAACATCCACATCAAAAGGTCTTATTTGAATCGTAATCGATGTGTTCACTGTAGCTCTCTAGTTCAGTTCTGGTTGTTATTTGGAGGAGAGACACTGAGGACACTTCACTACATCACTGTGAAAAAAAAAACACTCCAGTAGCACAGATGTGACGTGTGTGACACCATTAAAAGCAAATCAATCTCCTCTTACAAGTTAGTTCCGTGCTAACCGACATCCTAGCTGTCGCAGACATGACACGGAACACTCGTTCATCATTCTACGATGGTGTCGAAGAAGTTTGCTCATCCGTAAGACGCGTTATCTTTGCACCAAAATGAAGGCACACTTTTGAACACTACACCGCTTGAACTCCTCCGTGACTGTGACTGAGGCGGTCAGCCGGAGGTGGTGACGTGCATCCTGGGGCGTACAGCGACGGCGCCCAGTTGGAGTCGGACCTCAGTTTCTCACTGCTTCTGAATAACAACCAGTTCTCGATGCACATCGCCCGTGTGTGTTTACACCAACAGCAACATGACACATCGATGCAGAGATTTTGACGTCAACGACTTATTGTTGCAGACCTACATCTTTTGCTAAATGCCTGTTGCTTACACATTCAGTTTGGTCTCAGCTACTACTTCCCTCACTTGTGAACAATTCCCTAAGATTCCTGAACTGCTGAGAACCATGGTCTTGGACTCAGAGGAAAAGAACCGGCGGTGTCTGGCTTCGCTTAATAATTACCGATGACAGGTTCCGTCTGTGGTCTAAATAATGCGTCTTCAGTGCTCTCTCTTCTGAAGTGGTGGATGATCCAAAGCTGTCTGGGCACCTGCCTCTGCTGCGACGTGCAGTGCATCTAGAACTGCTGATAATTATTCTGCCTCCCTCTCGTAGGCTCCACAAGATCATCGATGTCAGACCACTGGCTGATCAGACTGACAGGAGACAGTGAGAGAGGCAGCATGGTGTCACGCTCCTCCACAGCCTGTCCATCTTTACAGCCCCAGCCTCCGGACGCCCTGGACAATGAGCCAAAGGAAGCCAAACGTGAGCATGTCCTGTCTCTTTATAGCTTTTATCTTACTGCAGCTTGATGTGGATTAGAAATTCAAAGTTTCCCTCGACTTAATTGGCAGGTGCAGCGGAGAGCAGACCCTTTGTGCGAGGTCAAAAAGGTCGGAGCATGAGCATGAGAGCCCCGACAAAAACCAAGGACACTTTGAGCAAGGTGCTCCCTGTTCGCTGGTCATTAGGCTCCAAAGAAAGACGAAAACCTGAGTCCGTGCCCGCACGAGACCAGGATCCGGACCCGGCTGAGTTGGTGCAATACTTGGAGTCTGGTCGGCGGCCGCGCTGCACCAAGGATTCCATTGTAACGCTCATGAATGAACCCAAAGGGGAGCCAGTCCAGGGCCAAGCCGGTGGCAATGTTCGGTCGCTGAGCGTTGGGAGTATAAGCCATGCGGCCAATGGAGGGAGTCAGCGCCGGGCGGAGTCTGGGCAGGTACCTGAGGGCCAGAGCAGACCGTCAGATAAAGTGGGAAGCACAAGGCGCAGCAAAGGAAGTCAACGGGTCGACGACGGGCTCTCGAATGTGACCGGCAGCTCCAGCAGCAGCAGCGGCCTCAACAGAAAGAAGCAGAGACTTCCCAGTGCTGGAGTGCAGACCAGCCACAGCTCTCCCACCATCCATGAAGGAACCCTGAGAAGACGTGGAGACAGTTCAGTCGGAGAGAACCAACCAACCTCGAAGCCCAAAAGCCACGAAGGTCTGCTGTCTTTTTTCAAAGGAAATTTCCTGAAAAAAGACAAGGAGCAAAGGAGGCCGAGTGAAACGGGGAGAACGGAAAATGGGGAGACGAGCAAAGTGACGTCTTCTAGAGCGTCATTGTCCAACGGAGCCGTCGGAAACAGAAGTGAGCGACGCAACGGCTCGGGTCATGCGCGCACTGAACTGGTCAACGGACAGCTGGGGCAGACGACGCTGGATATCAAGCGATCTCAGAGCTCCATTAGCCTCCCAACCAAAACAGAGTCGGCCATGCGTCGAACCGGCTCCTTGCATCGTAATGGAAAGTCTGGCGGCCCAGCACGCAGCCTGACCACAGACAAGCCGTCCTACAGCACGCTGCAGAGGACACGTTACAGCACCACCTCGCTGGGTCGGAAAAAAGTCGTGCCAGAATCCAGCTTTTGAAGGACTCACAGGGGCGTTCTAGTGTTTGAACGGAAGTTCTTGAAGGTGAAAAGCAAATGAAGGATGTGCGTCAAAACTACTGTTTGGTTCTCGCGCTCTCTCACCAAGTGCCTGAGCAACTACTATGCATTTGTGGTGAAGACTTTATGTGCAGTGGCAGTGACACACACACACACACACAAACAAGCACACACACCGTTCAAGTGTCTTAGTGAGATGAATCGATGCTGCTAATGACACTTTTGATTGTCTTCTTTGACCTCACCACCCTCTGGTTATGAGCTTTGTGACTGAAAGAACGAGATGGTGGATACAAGCTGGCGTAATGAGTTTTACTGCGCTTATCCCCATGAAGCCAAGACGCTGGAGGAACACAGCACTGTGTTAAGGGAAGGTCTGGGACTCCAGGCCAGGTGGTGAATTTACTCCAAATGACATTACATTTGTGTCTTAAAATGTAATGAGAATTAATGTGTCTTTTTCGTTGACATGTCCAACTCGAGGCTTCAGGGCCCAAATCCGGTACACCAAGCTTTTTCATGTGACCTGTGAGAGCTTGAAATACTAATTGAAAACTTAACATATTGTCACTCCTAAGGCGTCAAATAGCAACTATTTGGTAGTGGACTTTTTGCTATGTTGAAGCCAAAGTCAACCTCCTGCGATGCGTGCTAAGGTGTTTCAATGGAGTCAAGTCCTTCCCCTCCCAATAGCCAAAGGGATTGAGCTTAGGGGTCACGGGGGGAAGCTGAGAGACTCTGTCACTTGGTACTTATAGCACCATATGTGGCGCTCAGCTTACCCTAACCACAACCTCCATCTTTCTTTTACATGGTGTGCAGCCAGGATATGCCACCAAAGGGAAAATATGCCACAATTGAAAGCTGTGGGACGCAGTAGTCCACTCGCAATTCGTCGCTGTTTGCCACATTAAAAGTGAGAATGTGTTGGTTTTGATCAAAAGCGGATGTATTATTGTTCTCCAAAGAGTCTGACATCATGAGTCAGTTTTCTTTTATGGCACACAAGCGATGATAAAAGGGAATCTGATGTCAGATTCTGCTGCTGGAGTTGCCAGTCCACGGCGGCTCGATGAATGTTCATTTTTTCAGTCCCTCAGCTCAAACACTTTAGAATCTTGGCTCCTTGTGTGAGTGTGTGACAACCCTGCTTCACCACTTCAGCGCCAAACCGATCACAGGAAGACGCCGGACTCAAATATTTTGATTTGAGATTTACTGCAGAGGTGCAATCCTTGTCTCTTCTTTTAACTGCTGGGCGTCATTTGTGCCTTTCAAAGGCTTGGTGGGGTGGTCCCGCAGGCGTGGGAGTGGAAAACACTATCAAGACATCGAAAGTATTAAATCAACATCTGAATTTTCTTCTGCGCTTTCTGTCCTGGCCACACACTGTTTACTGAACCCTTTTTAATGAAGCTTTTTTTTTTTTTTTTTTAAATCTATGCCAGTTTTGTACATTTTCTACAGAATGTGTGTTTAATATTGTTCTGTATGTGGGTGTACATCACAGAAAAAGAACAAATCAGTATGAGGTGACATGGGTCTACTCCCATCAGACGTCAGTGTCTTGAGAGACAGTTTATTAAAAGATTAATAAAAGATTATATTTATGACTTACCCTCGCTGCTGTTCTTCCTGGATTACAGTTTCTGAGTTCATTACATCTCCTGCCACTCCTCAACTATTCCAGTTACTCAAGACGGTTGCATTCGGCAGCTGAGCAGTTGCTTCACACGTTGCTTCTTCTCATTAGGAACCAGACTGGGAAATATGAGCTGCCTTGAAACTTCCACAAACCTTGCAAAACTGTGGTTTTTATTTTTATTCTTCATTGTTTTGGATGGTGAAGTTAAGGGTGAGAGGCTGGGAAAGCATTATGGCAATGAATGAATCACTAAAATAGCAAAACAAACATGCAGATGTGTCGGGGTGAAACTGTCAGACATCATATCAAACAGAGGCTCCACCTCCGATGTCTCCATCTCTGCTTCTGCCTCACAAATAAGGTAAAGAAGGAAATGACACATCTCTTGCAGGGATGAGTCGGGCTTGTTCTTGTGTTGAGGTCGGACCCAAAGTTTTTGACCCACTTTGACATGCCAAAAATTCTTTCTTGTGTCATTGGTCATCTTATTAAAAGACGTTTTCGGCTTGTGCAGCCAAATAAAATGCAGAAAATGAGTGGAAGCCTTATCTTTCGCTTGTCAATCTTAACCTGGGTCATTCACACCTGCTGCCTGTCTCATACTGCAGTGAATTCAACATAATTCGACCCAAAAGCATAAATGCGATTCACAATGATCTCAAAACAAACAAGTTTTTTTTCAGAGTCATAATCTAATCCATGAGAAAATAATATTAAAGAGTGCAAATCAATTGCTCGTCCTCCATTGCAGGGCTGGACTTTCAAATGTCCTCAGTGGCCACATTACATACTGTGACAGTTGAGAGGGAAGCCAAGCCAAAACCAGCAGGCGATGGGTAGATGAGGTATCATGAGACAGTATTGCAGTATTGCATCTCTACAAGATCAGTGTTATGGCTTCAGTGCGGCCCCGGGACCTCACTTTATTGGGGCGACCATAACTTAAAACATATTTGCCACTATAAGCAGCTCAACCACTGGGAACCAAGTCACTGGGAACAACCCTGTGAAGGAGTGTGTTCAAACTACTCTGCAGCACATCACACAGGTCCGGAGATTCAGCCTCACAATGTACAAGAGGCGGCATACTGTGAGCCCAGAAGCAAAGATCAGAGGGATGTTGTTAGGACCAGCAAGAGGGCACGACTCAGCTATTGTGTTTGGTGTTTGCAGAGAGACGTACTAATCCTCGGTGTGTGGATTGATAAAAAAGCCTGTTGATCCCTGAGGCTTTAACACTCAGACACACGAGGATGGTGTTGTACAGATGTGGATGTTTGTTTCATCCAGCCGAGACGCTGGTCTGGAAGACGTTTTACATTTGGATCAGAGCGGAGACCACAACATGATCCAGCGTTGGCTCGACCTTTGCTTGTTTTTCCTCACTAACCGCCGTCACCGCACTTCACTGTGGGGTCTCACATTCGAATCCACCACAAACAATACATCCTTTGTAAAGGCTTGTCATTTCAGCATGGATGTGTGTGTTCATGTCCTCATGGGGACTCGTGTTTTTCTCTGCCCTGTCGACATGGGCTCTGGATTTTCTGTCTCTGCTTGTTACATTATTTTCTTCTGTTTGATTCCTCCCACTGGCTTTTCTTCTATGTCGGACATTCAACCATTTACTCAGCCTAACTTAAGTCTTTAGACGCTCATGACTGTTTATGGTAGCAATCGAACTCCACACAGCAAGCCACGTCCACACATAACTCAACGTACGAAAGAAAAAACACAGCATATTTAAACACTCAGACCCTGAAACAGTCAATCCAAACTGTAATAACATACATTATAAACAAATAGATTTGACTAACCTGCGACAAGTGACCAGAGAAAACAGTAGAGTAAAACCATGCAGTCATATCGACTTGCACAAGTAAAAGTCATGTAGCACTGTGTCAAAGCTTGATGTCAAAAGTATATGTAAGAATGGATATAGTGATATGGTAGTATCACTACCCTACTTCACACTGAATAACACTGTTATTACCTGCAGTTCAAGTTTGTTTTGGTTTCATGCTCAGAAAACCCCAAAGACGAAGCAACACCAGATGAGCAGAGAAGAATGCAATAAAGTCTTTTTATCTCTAACCAACGAGAGGAGTGAGTGAAATCCTTGAAGTCAAAATGGTAGGAAGAGACATTGCACATTCTTCATTGCTGTACAGGCTGTGTGCTTCATTTTTCAGTTTGAGGCTGATGTCACAGAGGCTGTGTCCTCCAGTTCAGTGGGTGGTTCTGACTCTGGCAGCTCCTGTTAGTCCTGCTGATTGGACCCAACGGACCTCTTGTGTCAGTCTCCACCACTCTGCGACTGACCTCCTCTTCTCACCCATGAGTCTGTCAGCTCTGCCAGCCTGTGCAGCCCTGTCACTCATACTGCTGGAACAGTACACTTGCGGGGGAAATCCCTGCTTTATGGACCATGACAAGAAGTGAACATGTGATATGAACAAAGACTTTCATTTTTAGAGCAGACTCCTGTCTCGGATCTGAGTCCAGATAATTCATCACTAAGACAAGATGAAAGCAAGATCTTTGTGACATGCTTCTCTCTCTTACGCCACGCAAAGACTGGGAGAACATACAACTCCACTCAGGCCCTGTTCACTTCTAGAGTTGCCGCTTGCTAAAAAGCACTATCCACAGTACCAACAAGGAAAGTCACTGACCATATCCATCCTCTCCTTGGCTCCTGCCTCATGCTTCCACCTACATTCCTGACTGCATGAGCAAAAGCAGTCAAGGACTGCTGAGAGAGCTATGCGGTTCTGTGATAAAGAACAGAACCTGTTGCTCAATAACCTGTTGAAACTCAACTGGAAAAGGGTGGAATGAGTGCCTGCCTCAAGTGGAGGAGTTTAAGTATCTTAGGGTTTTGTTCACGAGTGGGGAGGGAGGGTAAGAGACTAGGTGATTGGTTGGCAAATCGGCGCAGCAGGGCCAGTATTGCAGTTGCTCTACCGCACTGTTGTGTGTAACAGAGAGTCAAAACGACAAAGCTCTCTGTTCACCCATTCACCTATGGTCATGAGCTGTGGGTCATGACCGAAAGAATGAGATCCCAGATACAAGCGGATGAAATGAGTTTTCTCCGACGGGTGGCGGACGTTTCCCTTAGAGATAGATAGGGTGAGAAGTTCTGTCACTCGGGAGAGACTTGAAGTAGAGCTGCTGCTTCTCTGCCTTGAGAGGAGTCAGTTGAGGTGGACGCCTCCCTTTGGAGGTGTTTCAGGCTCGGCTGGGAGGGGTCGACCCAGGACCAGATGGAGGGCTTATATCTCTACACTGGCGTCACACGGAGCTGGTGGATGTTGCCCGTGAGAAGCGCGTTTGGCGTGGCCTTCTGAAGCTGCTGCCCCCGCGACCCGGCAGCAGATAAGTTGAAGCGGATGGATGGATGGAACCTGTTGAAACTGAAGGACATGTAGGCCTATCACTGACCCGCTACCTTTCAAGGGCCACATTAGATTTGGGAAAATTCTCACCGCATCCCAAATTTAAACTTCATGATTTGCAAGTGGATGTTTTCGTCTGTCACAAAGGGAACATCTGAGAGAGTTAGGCGAGGGATATATCCTCGTAAGACAGGATGAGCCTCCACCTTCTCCACATGTCCTGCACAGATGGATTATTTGGGAAACAAGGCTCCCTCTGCTGTTCTGTTGTCACTGATGTATGAGTTATACACCAACACGATTGAAGTTCATGACTGTGTGATGTGCTTTCCAGCAAATATTCTGTGAAACTGCAGAGCAAAGCAGTGACCCAACACATACCTCTGTTCATGAAGGCATTCCCTGGGTCCCACAGCTTCCATGTCAGGGTCATGAAGAGATGCTTTCTGGCCATCTTTCTTCCCCAGAGGTGAGTTTTGGAGACCTGGCTTCTGAAATGTTCTTTTGAATCTCTGTCAGATGCAGTTGTTGGGAAGCCTCGCTGGAGTCACTTCCCGCTGGCTGTCAGCCTTGTATCAGTCAGTCTCAGTGAGAGTTATAACCTCAGCTCTGTGGGCGTCCGAATCAGCCTTGGCCTTTGGTTTAAATCTAGGCCACGAATCGTGCACGGTAGAAGTGGTGCCAGTATATAACACCAGACGGCGCAGCTTTGATCTGGTGGGAATGTCATCTGACACCGAGGCGATTTCAATACAGCTCATCACTCTTAGTTGTCCAGATTCATTTCACAGCTTCGGGGCTTCTATAAAAACCTTTCGTTTCATGTTGATGTACTTTCTGTTTCAAAATCTCCGAGCCTGTCTACGCTATGAGAAAGAACCCTGACTTATCCACAATACACAAGCGAGCTGCTCAACCTGAGGTTTGCTAAAACACGAATCTATTTGGTCACAGTTTAAAAAGAATATTTTTACTACAAACTGAAAAAAAAAAACATATAAAAAATTATCTTTTTGAGCAAGTTTTAAGTGTGGAAAATAAAGGCTCATCATCTCTGAGTATAATGGGTCCTCAAATATATTCGCAAGTAGAGTATGGAATTCATCAACTTGTACTTGTACTGAAGCACAACTTGCACCATGTCAACACACAAAATCTGGAGGCAGAACAATAGAACTACAAAGCGAACCCAGCTCCAGTCAACAAGTCCCCCAGATTTTACATGAGTCTGCATGTCACATGTCAGATTGAAAGTGTGCAAGCGGAAATAATCTAGTTCAACATTTACTTTATTTAAAGGAGCCCTATTATGGTCCACCATCTCAGCCACATGCTGTTTGAACAATTGGCCAGTGGCAAGTCAAGTGAATATATGGCCCAGACATATCTAGACTAGATGTGGGACAAATGGGACAGTCAGACTCCAGAGAGCAGCCCACTACTGTTGTCTTGAAGCAAGTGTGTTTTGGCTGTGAAGGAGAGGAACATGCATTTGCGTTTCCTAAAAACCGTGCATCAACAGTGCACACAATGGAACAAGGCTCAGAGTTTGGGTCCAGTTGTGGTCCTTACTGGGTGGAGTTTGCAAGTTCTCCCCGTGTGTGTGTTTTCGCCAGCAACTCTGGTTTCCTCCCACACCCCAAACACATGCTCACTAGGTCAATTGGACACTCTAAAATTCCTCCTCTGTGTTATGTTTCGTTTTTTCTGCTCTTATTTTGTTGTTTCCTTTTCATTCGTTCTGTTCAGCTTCACAGCAGCGCAGCTAGATCCCATCCGCTGATCAAGCCTACACCTGGGTTCCAGTCTGCGCTGCCAGATGGTTGCTTTGTGTTCCTACGGTAAACTCTTTCGACCCTCCGCTTTGCTTGTTCTGTTTACGCCGCCTCCTCTGTTATTCTCCTCGCTTTGTTTTCTTCTGCGGTTTTACAATTGCGTGTGAGGGTTCTGAGTAACTCACCTTTTTAGTTCTTCTCTCGATATATATATTCTCCTTGTGTGAGCGTGTTCTATTCCACCACCGAAAAATAATGTTAAATTCATTGTTAATTCATACTTGTGTATCTTAGTGGGATAGGCTCCAGCACTCCCCGCAACCATGAACAGGACTAAACGCTGGTTATCTGCCGATGTATGTATGTGTGTTTTGGAGGCAACACGAGTCTCCCCCAGTCCATGCAACAAACCAGCCACAATATAGCTGAACTCAAACGTCCATCATCATCTGCGACACTCATTTTTGTTGCAGACAGTTCAGACGACAATGGCTGTGTGTTGAGTTCTTTTAAGGGGATAACTCAAGCTGTACACAGACTACTACACACTGTAGCAGTGTGGCATGTCTTCAGTGTTGAGGAGTGTGCTCACTCTTGGGACGTACTCTTGGTGGTTGATTTTGGAGATCTGCCTCCAGAGCCCATCAACACTCCTGATACTCCCGTCTGAATGCAAAATGACCCCATCCGTGCACCAGCATGATGGTTACGGACGAGTGGGATGTATCGTTGCAGATCGCTTACTGGGGTGCGTTCAGCCGCAGCCTGCATGCTGAATTCAGAACCTCTTCTCTGCACCAATGATAAATGAGGCCCCAACAGGCTCCTCTCTGGAACGCTCCGTCGGTCTGAAGCTGTTCTAGTTTAACCCAGGGATGTCAAGATTTACCACTCTGTCCGGGGGAATGCGGTTTTGATGTTCATTTTAATGCCATGGCTACAGTACTAGCAGTGGAGTAAAGACTGCTGACACAAATTCAGAGTGGAATGAGAAATGAATTGGGTAAAACTAGTCAGATCATGTGACTTGTCAACGTTCCTCTTCGCTGAAACAGCCCTATTCTGTTAGTATGCGCTTCACTGCTGCTGAGTTCACTCTGTGGACACTTCACTTCTGCAAGCCTTTGTGTGAAATCTTTCTTTATCTAGCTGAACGATCGGACGATCGGTTGTGTCCTTCACTTCTGCTCTCCCCTCCTCGCACAGCGCTACTGACATCTTAATAGCACCTTTGCAGATGCCCATTTGCCCTGGCTGGTTATGAATGTGAAGCGAAGCTCTGCGAACAAAGTAAAACTGGTGACATGAGAGCAATGCAGAGGGGATAATCAGAGCCCTTCTGTGTTCATGAGAGGGGGAACAGAAAACAAAGGGCTGGCAGCACAAGTAAACACACTGGTGACAGTACGAGGAAATAAATAAATATTGTTTGGAAAATCCTTTTGGATTCCTCTTGTTTCTGAAATTAGAAAAGTTGTAACATGCAGAGACAAACTCCAACAGCAAATCCGTCCTCAGACAGACAGTATAGAATAGCTCATCGGAAAACACAATGAGCAAGGCCACACACCAGTGTATCACACACTTGAATCAATGAATAATTCATGTTCATATTTACAGCATGTTTAGAATGTGGTTAGTGTGGATTTTAAAAGTCCGAACTTTGGTTTTCTGAGCCGCCATGTTACCCCAGCAACAGATTCACCTTTTTTTTTTCCCATCAGTAACTGGTTATGCTGAGGTACATGAATCTCAACGTAAGGATGCCAGAAATCCAACGCAAAAGGCATCCATCTACAAAGATCTCAATGTTTCACCCCAGACTGCTCTTGCATAACAACACATGGCCATGTTATGGGCAGCGGTCCAACTATTTTCGCCCAAATCAGACTTCAATAAACAGCTGCCACTTACTCATCCGTCCTCGCTGACACATTTGTCAGTGACACAAATGTTCATGCCTTCACCCTCAGCAAAACCAGTGCTTTATTCAGTGCAGCCTGGCACGTCTTCTTACTACACACAAGAATGAAGAAGAAGCATGAAGGACGTTGCCTTGTCGCTACAATCTCTGCATATGTTTGTGCACGATAATGCATTTACCTCTGGAACAGGATAAATTAACACCCATTTCCGATTTTTAATAGCTCCTGCAGTACGCCCCAAAATGCTTATTCACTGCCGCCTGAGCGCTAAATGCCCCTTTACGAAAAATACTATCTTGACATATCACTTTTTCCAGTGTTAGCAAACTGGTTTCCTCCAGTCTTAGTACGCCCATGATTCCTTCAGTCAGAGGCTGCAGGTCACATGATATCTGACCGAGGTCGTTGCCTCTATTTTGAATTATTTGCCACCAAAAATCGAACGATAGTTTTACCTTCATTGAACATCAACGCTGGACTTTTCTGCTTTGTCAGAAAAATTGTGTCTCCCAGGAGGACGGCTTATTTGAAATTGATTCATTAAGTCTTCAAAGAATCACGGCCAAATTTCTATCGATCTTTTAGCTTCGTGGAGAGAACGTGCTTTTCAGTAAGACCAAAATCTCCCACTAAATCAAATAGAGAATGAGATATGTGTGCAGAGTTTGATGTTGTTGATCTAGGACATTGGCAGCAAAGGTCAGTCTTAAAGGAGGGTTTCACACCGATAAATTGGACAAATCAAAATTCACATGGCGAGTCACAGCACCTGTGGTGTCTGCAGACGGATCCGTCACCGTCGCCAGCAGGGACAATATTGAAGGTCAAGATCACGAAAGGTGCTCCCTGAGTGCCAGAGGTTCTTCCTCAGATATTGTTTTCAAAGCTGTGTGTAGTTTCTCTTTTTAAGGTTTTCCAGCCTTAAACATGGATGAGGGATCAGAGGGAGAGATGAAGGGAGTGTTAAAGACTGAAAGACTGAATCAGTGCAAAGATGAATGCATCTGAGAAAAGCATTGAAGTCATAAAGGACACATGCACCCTCACATCCTGCAGACTGTTCCTGAATGAATAATGATAACATGGCGTGTCTGGACTCAAACTGAACACTCCAAAGCCTCAGTGTACATGGTGTTGCGAGCCCTCTCCGCTTCACTCTGCTCCCACCTGTACTTTTATATCAGCATGTGCTCTAGAGATGTGTTTTCCAGAGTAGAATGAAGAGCTCTTGGAGCGAGGAACATGAGGGAGCAGAGGTCAGCACTTCACTGCTAATTCAAACATCCTATAGAGAACATCCGTCCTTTTCCTAAGAGTAAATAGAAAAAATATGGCTGTTCTCTGGGTTGGAAAACACATATTCTACTGGATGGTCAAGGACAGTCAAGCCCAAAACAAAAGCTTTTTCGGGCGGTTGTGGTACGATTTTCACAGGAGCTCAAAGCAAAGCGCAGAATTTAAGGGAAAAATGGCTCCAGCATAATAGACACTTTTCTCATGCTGGGAAAATGTGCTGGTGCTTGAGCAGCACCAGGAGTCTGACTGCGCACGTGTCTGCATGAGCAAAAAACAGGCAATGAACGCAGCGAAGTAGGATCTGCACCAGCGTGATTGATCAAGAGGATGGCAGGTAGTGAGCTGCACGTTCCCAAACTCATGTTGCTTTGTGTCTACTTAAACATTCTTTCAGCTTCAACAGATACAACAAGTCAAATCTGCCTCCCATCACTTCTAGTGAGTCACTTCAAATCTAGTCACTTCAAATCTAGTGATGCTGTTTTGAATTCAGATTTGGAGCCACTGGTGGAGATGTTTTCACCTCCTTTCTCCTGTACACTTCAGTGTGGGTTCATTGCTCAACACAGGTCAATACAGGTTGGGAAAGTGGACTTGTGCGTCCTAGGAAGCGTCAAGGAAGACAGAGGGTGAGGTCAGGTGATGCACGGGATGGCGCTCCTTTTGTTCCTCAGGTAACGCTGCATGTAGACAATAGTGGTTTGAGCGAGAGAGCAAGAAGTGCAGCAGCAGCAAGCTCGATAAGGGGTCATGACGCTCACAGCATTACTGGATCACGTGTGGTGTTTGGACTGTCTCTTCTGATCTCAGTAGCTTAGCTTCCATACTTGTTTACTCCAGAATTGACGTATCCAGTACTGACTGACTGTGATGAGGCAGCAGAGGTCGAATGCTTGAACGTGCTCAGCAACAGGTGTAGAGAATCATGAGGAGTGGGGAGGACTGGGTGGTTCAACTGGTCCTATTAGCTTTCATTTGCAACAATGAAATTCACTGGCTGTCCAAAAATTGAAACACACCCGTAATGCTCACGTTTCCTTCAGTTATGAGGGGCCACACTGGAGATGTTGAAGGTGACCGCTGCAGGCCAACAGGGCATAGGACTTTTAACTTCTAACAGGGAGCACTGCTAGAAACATTTTGAACATTTTTTTGGCAAATGAAAAGCAAATCCACAAGTCCTTAAATTGCAGAATCATCTATTATTTATTTCAAATTGACTCTGTCTCAAGACATCAACACAGAAATGAATCATAATGGCACAAGATTGAACTTGAAGGGCATGTTTTGGTAACATAAAATTTCCAAGAAGTTTTCAGAGACCATTAATGTTTTGCGTTTTCTTTTTTTTTTTCGGTTCAAAATAAGTTTTTTTAAGGGCTCATATCTGTAGTTTCCTTGAGCAATACAAAATAAAGTGTGGCTGAACCAAGAGCTTGTACATTGTGGCCCTTGTTTTTCTTGTGTCACAGCAGTACAAACCGGAACGTCTATCAGTGGCAGGAAATGTCAGAGGAGGATATCCAGAGCCAGTCACAGCGTTTCAACCATGACACTCGTGCATCCTTCTGTGAGCTGGTTAAAAGCAGTGCTGTGGCAGATTGAATGCAGAACCACTAAGGGCTGCTGGTTAACTACACCAGCATTAACAGAATAGCTCAGTCATTTCTTTTCTAACTCGGGAAGTAATTTGTACTCATGCAGGTGGGGAATTATTCATAACAAATGATGTACCATGCCTTAAAAACTAATCGTGTTCTCCGACGTGAGGCAAGTGTATCGGGTGCATATGGAGGCTTTACACACACTCCACAGTTCTCCATGAACAGAGACGTCTGTATTGGTGAACCACTGGTCAAAGTAAACACACTCCTAAGAGACCCAGGCACGTGGGTGTTGACTGCCATAACAGAATCTACACTTCTCGGTTGAGCGTAAGCTTGACAGTGATGGGAACAATCTCAGACCAAGATTGAATCCGAAAGTAAGTGAAATTTGGGTTTGGGTTCGAATGAGAGGGATTCAGAGGTCGGGATACCAGATGAGGAAAGGTTAAGAACAAACCATTGTAACACAAACCATTGTTTAAATTTATATTGACTTGAGTTTGTCGGTGTCAAAAACAACAAATAACAGCGAATGTGTTCAAAACTGAACAAAAAAACTGACATTGTCAAATAAATATTTAGTAGTCCTTCCACTGGCACTAAGTAGATTGCATGGGGGGCGAGAGTGTCATGGTTGGCTCATGTGAACAGATCCAAGTGCTAGATAGTAAGTGGCTTACAGAAGGGTCGACGCAGACGAGGTTAAGTTTTAACAATATTTAATATACAACAAACAAAAATAAGAGGGCACAGACGCCACATGGCCACATGGCCCCACAACAAAAAACGCTCGGTGGTGGAAGACTCAAACACGCATGCGAGGAAGAAAAAGCCAACAAGAGAAAAAAAGCCACAAGTAAGAAAAACTCTTGCTGAGTGAACAACGCGGCTATATAAGGCAGGAAACACACGAGAAGAACAAACAAGGAAGCGGCAGAAACGACACGCACAATAGATGGCTTTCAAAGAGCTAATTTCGAGGAGGACTTTACCGGAGGACGTGGAACAACCATCAGGCAGTGCAGATTGGAACCCAAGTGTAGAAATTAGAAATCAGTGCGGCTTGATCATCTGACAAGCTTCAGCTGCGCTGCTGTAAAGCTGGAGGGAATGAAGGAAAAGGAAAACACAGACAGGAAATAACAAAATAAAAACATAACAGAGGGACCAAAATGAATGGAAGGCTTGGTTTAGGGTTCGGGTTATCGAACATACTTGTGGACAAAATTGAAAAGCCATTTCTTCTTCCAAATATTTACCTCTACATCGTGGCATATGCTTTAAGTGTGGCAAGTTTCCAGGTTATTTTTTGTTGACTTTTGCTGAGGAGGTTATTTTTCCGACAGCATTGGTTTGTTTGTGTTCAAAATGTCTGGAGAGTTATGGACAGATTTACATGGAACGTGAAACGGAACAAGGAACAAATGCTTCAATTTTAGTAGTGATCCGGACCACTCTTTTTCTTAAGGCTTCTTTGACATTGCGTGACCATTTTTGGTATTTGTGACTGATCAGGATTTACCTGGACTTTTTTGATGGACACTTGATCATTGTGTTCATGTTGGACTGATGCTGCTTGGCTCATGCTTGCACTCTCTGAGAGCTTGAGATCTTCAAATAGAAGAAAACAGCCTGTTGGCGGGCTTGTAGGTCATAGCATCAATGTGCTTGAAGGTCATCCACTTTTGAGCGCTCTGGAAATAACAATTGTACCTTTTTCTGAGTCAACCGCGTGTTTGTGAAAACATTTGGTGGGCCGTGTTTGACGCCTGTGCCTCAGAGCCAAACTGCAAACCTAAAAAAAGCAGTTTAAGTTGCTATGCATTTCAGTCATTCTCTGCGGCGAGACTGATGCAACACTTCATTGGTTGAGTTTCAGGCTGCGCTGCAGAGCTCAGTTAAGAAGCTTGGACTGGCATCACCCAGTACGTGCCCAGCATTTCCTCTCATTAGTGAGAGTAAGTAAACAATGCCAAACAAGCAGGGCTTCCATGCATCATTCGAGCAGTGCAGTGCAGACATCTGCGCCCAAAATGAGAAGGGCAGGTGTTGTTTAGAGAAAAGGTTGGCAGCTCTGAGTCGCAGATATTTTGAGGATATGCCAACAAAACATGTCGGAGGTTGGGAAAATGATATCATTCAGTGGATGCTTTGCTGCCCCAAAAGAGTCTTTTTCTTTTGTTTATTTTGGTGGGAGTGCCCATTCTATGAATATTTTTCCATGTATTTTAAAGTGTTTGGTCAGGTGGGGTGTTGTGCAGGGGCAGCTTTCTCCCTCTCCCCTTTAGGAACGTCACATTTAAAGAGATTATGAGGTGTAACCGACAAGTTATTCATCATCTTCATCTAAGACCAGTCGGCATTACAGCAGAACACGTGTCAGTCACAAGCCCTCAAGCATTATCAGGGTAGCACTTTCGGAAACAGCCACCAATGTTGCCTGTGAGTGATTGAGTGTGCAGTCAGAAAAATGACAAGGTCGTAATTCGGAATATTTTGGTGGAACGTCAGGACGCTGGAGTGAGCTGGAAGAAGAAAGTGGAAAAATCAGGATTGCAGCGAATGTGGCGCCCCATCATCAGCTGTGCACATTGCTGAATGTAGGACATTAAACTTAATACAGCTTAATACAGCTTTTTTCTGGCCAGATAGATATGTGTCAGAGCTGTGTTTTTGCGATTAAAGTCTATAGTTAGAAAAATGAACATGGGAGAGAGAAAGGCCCTTTCAAAGGCCAGTGGGGAAATAATAAGCAACGTAGCAATGAGGCTGAAGATCTCATAATGGGGGGAATTCTGAACGCGTCTCTAGTTGTAGGTTCTATTCCTTCCAGGTCCAAGCCATTGATCAGGTTTGAACCTGGACAACACTGGGATCCTCCACCAGTGGCGTCGAGTAACCCAAGCCAACCGCAGGAATACTGTATCAATGTTGCATGAATTGTTGAAGGAACCAAAAAGTGACCTCATTTTTTGGAGTCCAAGAAATGCTCAGGCCACAGTATGAAGGGGTTGATGGTGAAGAACATCTGAGTGTCTCAAGTGCAAGGAAGGGTGTAGAATTGATCGAGTAATCCAAACTAAACACAAGTTTCGGTTCTTAATATGTTTCAGTTAGTTGTATTCTCTCTGTGGACTGAAGTTCTACCTCTGTATATACGGCCACTTCTTGATATCCTGTGTTGTTCAGGTCTGAGGTCCTTTTTCCATCCGCCACTGTGAGATTATGCAGATCATATCCAGGGTCTGTTGCAGGTAGGCCTCTCAACCTAGCTTGACAACAACTGTCCACCATATTTTGTCCTCACTGTTTACAAACACCGGACCAGTCTAGTAGCTACTCTGAGGTGGATGTCTGGCTGTAGGTTCGACTGAAAAAGTGTTCTGTTTAGTCCGTGCTCCGTCACTAACTATGGGGTACTTCAAAAAGGACACAAAGTATAAAGTAGAAAAGCATTTAATGAAGATCACAAGTAAGGTTTTACAATCACAGGGTCATGTGTGGCCAACTTTCAATTCGGCTTGAATGGAAAAAGGCTCCAAACAGAGGAACTCAACACCTATATATATTGTTGACACAAAGCTTGCTTCAATTATGTTTTTCTGGAATGGACTCCTCCTCTCCAGGGCAGGACCACAATGGTGAGTCCTCTTCCTTTCAGAGGTGGGACTCCTCCTCCCCGGGGTGGTATTTCTCCTCTCCAGGGTGGGATTCCTCTTCTCTGAGGTGGGACTTCTCCTCTTATTCTTCCTCCTCTTTCCTTCCTCTTCCACCTCATTTACTTCCCTGAAACACAACAAGCCCGCGTGCACGTGCAGGTTTTTCTTCCCCTCATAAAAGTGGATTTGTGCCGAGGGATTTATCACTCTCCAAAACACACATTTTTCCTTCTCTTTGCAGGAATTCAGAACCACTCTGCAAAAGATGTTCTGCAGAATGAAGCACCTGGTAAATGTGGAAAAAAAGTCATGGCAGGCACGTGCACAGAGGAGGATAGAAGAAGGGGGTGAATGAACAGAAAAAGAGAGACAATACTCTTATATGTCAATGTCTTTATGGCTTAGAATGCTGCTGGAGATAAAGCCTTTGCATGAGATCTGCGTGCAGGCTGGTCACGCGGTAGCTGCAGTCTGTTTGACGGTCATCAGCTGTAAGGCTGTTAGTTACTGTCAGATGGCTCTGCAGATGTCACCATGGTTTCTGCTGGAGTACAGAAAAGACTGACCCTGGCGCAGGTGCAGAACAGGAAAGGTGATGACTCACTACATTTTTTTTCTGGACAGCCAACAAAAATAGGGAGAACCACTTGACAGAGACTAAATAAACCTCAGGAAGGAGAAGGCAGATGAGAAAGTATTGCTGTGACACGTCACAGGTTGATAAATATGCAAATGTTTTATATTTGTCTGCAGATACATTCTCAGATAATTTGACTTCATGAAGCCAATAAAAAGCCAAGTGAAAGAGAAAAAGGAAATGTAATCAAACTGAAAAAAGGCCTCCCATGAGAGTTCAAGAAACAATCACAGGAACAACAGAGTCGTTTCAGGACATCTATTTGGTGAAGATGCTTTGCAATGAATGGACGTTGTTGAGAAATTCTTGAACAAATCAGGTGCTCTCAGCATCGAACACTCCACACTGGTCGCTTTTCTTTGGTCTGTGAACTGGAGAACACTTGGCACCGTCCTTCCACCTCATTTGTTGGGCAATTTCAGTAATGCTCTCATTCATATTTCAAATTCTAAATGTACAAACAACCCTCTGCAAACACAACCAAAGCATTTTAGTTGAGTGAACTGTTGTTTTTGTGACATTTGGCAACCTGCAAGACGTGCATACAACCTGTTTAGTTGTGTTTGATACAGTGGGGCTGAACACTCCTTCATTAGCTTTTTGTATTGTTTTGATGTACGTTTCACATTGTATTCCTGACTTAAGAATTTAATTGTTTGCCATTGTTTGACTTGACAGTGTGTCATTGCTGATGTTTTAAACCTTATATACAATTTATATTTAAAGCAGTACAGCAGAGAAAAGTTGTTTGTTGCAGGTACTAGGTGGCATTATATTTACACACTCCCCATATACGGGATGGATGAGAAGAAGCTTTTGTTCTTCAATTCTTCTTCGATTGACCTTCGATCTTAAATTGGAATTTAAATTGAATATTACATCATTCTGACAGCGTGAATTTGATTTCATGGGTCGTCTCGAAACTGAGGAAATATAATGTTCAGGGAGACAGTGACTGTGCTTCATTTTTTTTTTAATTACACAAGTAAAACGTAAATATGTGTTGCTCAATCTCATAAAACAACTTCAATGGTAAATAGATGTGAGAACAGACTGGTGAGTGGCCTCTTTTCCTCCTCACCGGTGGGTAATGGGAGCTTCCTAGCTCTACTGCCACCTTCTGTCTGGATGAGCTCATTGCCAGACAAAGTGATTATTAAAGATAAAATAAATACAGGGTGATAACATTGGATTAAAAAAAAAAAACTGAGCGGCTTGGTGGATATTTTCACTGTCCCAGTGCCTTTCTAGCTTCAGTGCAGTCTAGTGCTGCTCTGGTTATGGTCCCACTCCAGTTTCTTTTTTGTCTAAATGAAACTTTTGACCCCTTCAAGCTCCTATGTGACACATGTTCTTCTGGACTTGCTTAAGGCGACTTTGCCTGGGTGACTTCCATGACTTCCGACTAGCTTACCTTTCCATCTGACATGGTGAGTGTCACATCAGTTTCACATCAAAAGAAATCAATTTGCTGAAGCTATTCAGACTTGTAGTGAAGGCCACCTAATGTGAGACCAGAAACAATGAGGGGGAGAAGACCGAAGCCTAGACCGTAACCAAACTGAACACAGAATGACAGCATGTCAGCTGTTGAAATGTTTTGAAAATGGAAAATCTTTTCTAGTAAGACATAAATATGCGTGTGTGACTGTATGACTGTAACCTTATGCTTTGCTATTCAGTCTTGCGGCCTCAAACGCTTGTTCTTATCTCAGTTTTGCAGTGCTCTTCTCTTGGGTTAAGTGGTCTCGGTAACATCGCTATCATTCACTTTATTTACCGTCAAATCCACAGGATGAAGTGCAGCACTTTTCTGGTTTAGTGGCACAGGATTCTGACAGATGATACTAAAGCGTTTTGTATTGACATTCAAACTCCTGCGTCATTTTTTCAAACACTGCAGACATTAAAAAAGATGAGTACAGCTTTTTTTCCCCCTTTTCTTTCAATTGGGAAAATATTTTACAGAAAGTCAACTCACATCATGACTCACATCAAGAACATCCACATAAGAGAAGATCAGAAGAGTAAAACAGTCTGGAGCTTCAGTTTTCCAACAACAATGTCAATTATTTAATGTCTTACACGCTCCAGCCATTGATGTTTAGAAGCTGCTTTGTTTGTGATGCATTCACTTCGTAAGCGGAGCCTTCCGGTTCGGATGAAGACCCTGTACTGAATGACTCACCATAGTGCAAACTCTGCTGAAATACTTACAATGGGAGACAAGCCAATGTAGACTGAAGTGTCCCTTTGATGGGCACTGGTTTCACCACAACACAGTACAAGACAGAGACCAGGAAACAGAACAACAGAACTAGTCCACAAAGTGCCACAGAAGCGGTCGCCAGCGTTGTTGGTCATGTTTTCATGCAACTTGTTCATTTTGAATGAATCGACACGTTTTTTTTTTGTTTGTTTGTTTGTTTAAAACAGCTAGAGTCAGCTCTCCTGTTCACTGAGTTGATCTAGACAAATTTTCACACACCTTGCCTCAAGCGCGGCATGAGGCGGCGATGTCTCGTGCCAACTTTGGCTTCATGTGTAACACGCCATCTGCTCTGACATGACTGTGAAGTTGGTATAATGAAAAGCTCCAGTGATGCATCTGGGCATTTTGGCTGCCGATGAATGACACCAGCGCTGTAATCATGAATATCATATATTCAAGGAACACATCTATAAGTAGCGACGCATTGAAGTAAATTGCTGAGCTGGTGAAGCCAAGACACACAAACAGGTAACTGATTGACAAAAGACACAAGCAGCTGCAAGGTAAAAACAAACAAACAAATACATTACACCACAGCAGCTCTAATAACATTAAGTTTGTTTGTTTCCTTAGGCAATTTAATCTTCAATCGGATGCGAAATTCATTCAACAGCGCCATATAAACTAGATCAGGTGTTGGGCAAACTGGTCCTCAAAAGGCCGGGGACGTCCAACCAAACAAGAGTTCAACCGATCAGGTGTCAGCTGCTTGAGCGCAATAACAATCCACTTCTTGAGCCAGTGAGCGTGGAGAGGTTGTTCCATTGGCTTGAGGATATCCTGTGTTTTCTAAAGTCATCCTTTGTTTTCCTGGTTGTTTCACTGATGTCTGGCTTCTACCACGAACCAAACTCTTCTGTTGAGAGAAGCCTTCGCCTCAACCTGAAAGAGCACTTTACTCAGACTCCTTATTCGAAGGTAGCATCACCTCGCTCGCCGGGTTCTCCTGCTGAGCTTCCTCTGGTGCCATCCTGACACTCAGACTCCCTCCATCCGTAGTGCTGGGATTCACTTGAAACTTCCTGTTGAGGGGCCGCACAGCTCGAAGGAGCTGCCTCTTGAAAGTCTCACTGAGCATGATGTAAATGAAGGGATTGATGCAGCTGTTGGCGTAGCCCATGCTGATGGCGATGTTGTAGGCGTAAGAGAAGGCGATGCTGGGCTTCTGCACCCCGAGATGGACCAGCTGCAGGATGTAGTAAGGTGCCCAGCAGATGAAAAAGGCCAGGCAAATGGTGACGGCCATTCTGGTGACTTTTCTCGTGCGCACCCTCAGACTGCGAGGCGGCAGGGGCGCCACGCTGGTGGACATGTGCTGCAGGATCTTCAGGAACACAACGCAGATGATGGCTAAAGGAATTGCGAAGGCCAGAAAGAATTGGTAGAGAGTAAACCAGTAGGTGTCGGTGACCGGGTTGGGGAGTAGGAGAGCGCAGGCCACCAAGTCTTCGGTGAGCGGCATGAGGCCGGCATACATCCACACTGGCATGATGGTGAACAGGGACAGGACCCACACCAGGACGATCACCAGCACCGCCACGTACGGCGTGCGGATGTAGTTGAAGCGGATAGGATGGACTGTAGCCAGGTAGCGGTCAAAGGTCATTGCCGTGAGGATGTATGTGCTTACAATCTGACTGTTGGAGTCGAGGGCAGTGATTACCGTGCAGAGGGTGGCTCCGAAATGCCAGGTCCCGTCGCCCAGCAGCTGATGGAGCAGGAAAGGCATTCCCAGGAGGAACAGCACGTCCACTATTGACATGTTCAGGATGAAGATGTCCGGGACGCTTTGTCTGGCTCGGCATTTGGTCTTCTTCATGATAGTGTAGATCACGATGAAGTTCCCCATTATGCCCAATACGCAGATGATGCTGAAGATGACAGGGAGGATGACGCTGCAGCGAAGGGTTCCGTCCAGAACTGAAGCAAGAGAGTACAAGTGAGAAGAGGTTGTTATGCGCATCACCCTTTTTGAAAGCACAGCAGACATCAGAAACACAAAAAAACAACCCCAAACAACACAAAGATGTTGAGGATATCTCAGGACCTGTGGGCCAATAAGTAGGGACGACCTGGACGTTGCATTGACGTAATACATTACATGAATAGAGAACAGTGCACTTTCAATGCTTCATTGTTCCATGAGTCATTTCACCCCACTCCTCCTCGGTTCCCCCGTCATCCATCTTGTAGCGCTGCTTTGGGGTGGTGTGATAACAAAATAAACAATAAACAATAAACAAAATCCTCCTCACAAGGGGCACACGCTCCGAAAGTTAGGTCTCCTGAGACACTTGTAACCACACGTGTTGGCAGGTCTCAAGTTGAGTCAGTCTTGATTTTATTGTTTGGCAGTTTATTAATTTTCGAGTCTCCCTGTCTCCACTACTTGCAGTTAATTCCACCTGGTTCTGGGTTTTGTCACATATCTACCGTACATTCACAAGGATCACCTGCTGTTGCTACAAAAGTGACTTGTACATGTGTCAGAAACTGCTTTTGAAATGTTCATTTAAAATCTCAATTTAAAACTGAATGCGTATAAGGTGGCAGGCCGGACAAACATGCTGTTGTTGCCTAACTACTTGCATTTTATTTCTCTATGTTAGACTTCCCCAGTACACAGCTCAGTTTTTGTGGTACTGGAATAAATAACATGGTTGAAAAATACATCCAAACAAGTAGAACAATTTAAATCAATTGAAGAATGACGCAGGAATGGCAGTGCTACAAAGGACAGAAACAAGGCTGTATAATCCGATCAGCAGTTCAAAGGTCAGCCCTACTTTGACACTTGCCGGACTGCAGTAGTTACTGTCTGGCTTTTGTGCAGAAAATGACTGTGAAACTTTTGTACTCTGGCATGTGTACTTTGTAGGGAATTTTTGAACTTTTTGAAACAAAAAATTAACAAAACAAACAATTAACAAAAAGTTACTTTGAGATTTTTTTTTCCCCATATATAGTGGTACCTCAGTTTTCGAACCAAAATTTCGAGATTTTTTTGCTTCGGATTTTGAACGGAAATCCAGAACTCGAACGCCGCACATAACGTGCGTGGACCGATCAGCTGACCCACGACACGCTTTGTTATTGTGTATAACGCAGCCTCTGTATGCAGACGTGTCCCGTTAGCTACATTTACTGACTGTTCTTCATACTGAGGTGTAAAACCTTTCCTGTCTCCGCACTGGACCGTGGTAGAGTGTCACAGGGGAGGTGCTCACTCTCCACACCTCCGAGGCTGGAGCGCACACTCCAGGGTTTGATGTCCTGTTGTGGGCTGGAGCTGGGACAAGGATGAGGCGAGTCTGGGACAGAGTGTGACTTGGTTTATGACTTTGTCACAGCCAAACTGCACAGAAGCGCACATTCAGAGCTGGACACGCACCGGGCACCTCTTCACTTCTGGAGAGACCTCACTCACTCAGCAACCCCTCCCACATGCAGCGGCCACACACATAGAGGAACAGCGCACCTGCAGCAGACACTCTACATTCACTCCTACAAAAGACTATTTTAAGGCTTGGAACGCATTGTTTCTTTCTCCATTCATTGTAATGGGAAAAATCGATTCAGATTTCGAACAATTCGCTTCTCGAACAGCCGTCTGGAACGGATTGTGGTCAAGAACCGAGGTACCACTGTATATTGTTATTTGAGCAACAGTCCTCAGTACGTTTTTCTTGTACATTGGTGATGGTTACAAGTTTCACAGCAGTACAAAGACAAATGGTATCAGTGGCCATTCTATTAGTATGAGTACCTAACCCGGTATCGGACCGGTATTCATTCTTCATTTGATTTCTATTTTTCCCTTTTTAATTCTTGTGTTGAATGAATGATGCTTGAAAGAATATGGTGGTGGATGTCCTGAAACTTCACTGGTCTCCAGCAGTTTTAGCTACAGAGAAAGGGCAGTACACTTCAATGGTCTCAGTTGTAGGAGCACTGCAACTCAAGTGTTGATCAGACATAAAATATGAAGGTATTTCCATGGCAAAAGATTAATGAGTGGCGTGGACCGAGGAGGGAGAGGGGAGACATTAGGCTGAATCACTTGTGGACAGAGAGAGCGAAGGGACAGTGTGTGTCATGAAAGACAGCGAATTAACCTTGCTGTGGTTTTATCTGATTTTTATCTCACTAAATGGTTCAATCCACTTACATTTGGAATATTTCACATCCAATCCCCACCATTTATCTTTTCCCACCATTTAGAATGGTTTTTTTTGAGAACGGTGACAGCTAGTTAAAGCTACTGCGGCTCAGCTCCACTCTAAACTGTAGGTTGTCACCTTCAAAAGAGCCGTGCTCCGGATGGCAGGAACATAGAACTTGCAGCCGGTTCTTTGAGGCGGAGAATTCTAAAAGCGGTGAGAGGAAACCTGGAGTAACACTGGTGCATCAACTTTGCAATCCAAAGAGGTGATGGTTCTGATTTTGTGGATGTTGAATCAGAAAGTGTTGACGTTTATTGGCTGCTAAATGTTAGTCAGTATTCACAAGACAGTTGCTGTGGCCCAACATTCGTACCATAATAGAACCACTTGATAAAGGACCCTCACACATGTATTTTTTAGGTAGTTAAAAAGATGTCTGTTTGATGAGACCTGGGATTAAAGCATCAGTCAGAGGGTCTGCATGACAGCTGTCAGACTGCTGTCCTTTTTTGTCAAATATGATTTCAAGGCAGAAAGCTGAGTGTGAAACAGGCTCCACACCTTGGATCAAGTTTGACGGTACAGTCATTCTCAGCACGGTCCTGTGCTCTACATGAGTGACAGAGTGATTGTACAGATGCGTTCATTTTAAACTGTCAAAGTGTAAGAGTTTGTGTCTTTGTCCTAGATGGTGATTGTGTCGATGTGTGCGCTGTTGAACTCAGGTCAGATACAATGTGAGGGTTTTGAGTTCACCCGTCTGTCAGTAGTGACACTGTGTCTGCAGTGATGCAGCTATCTGACTGGCTGTCTCTGTTAATGCTGTTCATAGGTTTGAATTGTTCCCTTCAAGAGTTATTTATGTAGAAGCCAAGTCTTCTTTTAGTTGAAGCTTCCACAGTCTGGTAGACCTCAGCGACAGTGCAGTCAGACTGAGCTGGTTAGATGGTATTATATTACTTCTGTCAAGCTCCAGGAAGTCGCTGCTTGCACTGGGACACTTGACCCTGTGAGTCCTGCCTTGAGTCCCAACTTGCACTGTGACAGAGGTAATGACTACACCATGTTGGTTTAAAACAAGCTCACAGGCATTGACCGTCTTTACATTATGAAAGTAGAGTGATAGATCAATATGATAGCGAAGTAGATGACTTGCTGACATTCAGGCCTTATACCTGGCCTCACATAGCACACGACTTGCACCTGTCATGTGACTGGCTGTTCACTTGTGTTATGTCATTCAACAGAGTCGAACCAGAGCCACATTCGGGGCCTGTCAGCAGAGATATCGAATACAGTGGTACCTCAGTTCTCGACCATAATCTGTTTCAGACAGCCGTTCGAATTGTTCGAAATCTGAATCGATTTTTCCCATTACAATGAATGGTAAAAGAAATCATGCGTTCCAAGCCTTAAAACAGGCTTTTGTAGGAGTGAATGTAGAGTGTCTGCTGCAGGTGCGCTGTTCCTCTATGTGTGTGGCCGCTGCATGTGGGAGGGGTTGCCGAGTGAGTGAGGTCTCTCCAGAAGTGAAGAGGTGCCCGGTGCGTGTCCAGCTCTGAATGTGCGCTTCTGTGCAGTTTGGCTGTGACAAAGTCATAAACCAAGTCACGCTCTGTCCCAGACTCGCCTCATCCCTGTCCCAGCTCCAGCCCACAACAGGACATCAAACCCTGGAGTGTGCGCTCCAGCCTGTCGAGAGTGAGCACCTCCCCTGTGACACTCTACCACGGTCCAGTGTGGAGACAGGAAAGGTTTTACACCTCAATATGAAGAAAAAACAGTCAGTAAATGTAGCTAACGGGACACGTCTGCATACAGAGGCTGCGTTATACACAATAACAAAGCGTGTCGTGGGTCAGCTGATCGGTCCGCGCACATGATGTTTTTTCAAGTTCTGGATTTTCGTTCAATATCCGAAGCAAAAAAAAAAATCTCGAAATTTTTGTCCAAAGTCCGTTCGAAAACTGAGGTACCACTGTATATCTACTTGCTTTTTTAACCCACAATGGCCAAAGGAATATAAATAATGCACACTGCTGCTAAAAGACTTCCATTTTTTATTCAGATGCTTCAATGAGGTGGCAGCCTTGTTGGTGTCCATCTGATATTAGCTACTGATACTAGCTAAAACGTCCTCCCATTCTGGAATGAGTCAGAAACAGGATCCAACCTTTTGAATTCTCTCTTTGAAATGTAGCACTCCGAAGATCTGTATCCCTTCAGTGAGCCAAAGTTTCCCTCTCAGTAGCTCACAGTATTCAGTCACATCCCTGAACAGTCAGCTTGACCCACTATAACAGGTGGCGCCCTCATTTTCACAGCTCCGACGGTGGCACTCTTGCTTTCAAAATAAAGTGAGCCGACTTGAACATCTCATCCTCTCATTCACTCTGGCTATGAATGGGAACTGTTGGAGAGCAAGCCTAACCCTAACCCTAACCCTAACCCTAACCTCTTTTTCGGCGTCCTCCCCGGTGAGTTACCCATGTGGGAGGAGTCCTCGGGGCAGACCTGGGACACATTGGAGAGAATCTCTCTCAGTTGCCGGCTAACATTTCCCAGAAGAGCTTGAGGTCTCTGGGAAGAGGGCAGTCCCTTTCTCCAGCTTCTGCCGCTGCAACCCAACCTCGGATGACATGGATGTTGAATTAAAAACTCAGCACAGTCCAGGGTTTTTAAATCCCAGGTGGCTCCTTATTTTCGAAGACAGGTGGTGAAGTTTTGACGTTGCATGTGCGTTCTTCATTTGTGGCGGCAGCACGAGTGTCATTCTTCTGCTGCCAAGCTGACGTGTGTTCCACTGCTTCCAATGGTTACAGCTCCAGCGTGTTCATTAAAAGTTCTGGGCTGCTGTTATTGTTGCCATTGATTTTACTCAATGCAAACATCAAGTCACACATGGCTATTAGGAAGGACATCTCTGACAGACCTCAACAAACACTGCAGAGAAGGCAGTTTGATGCAGATACAATAAAACAAATAAAAATGAAAGTGGAAATGCTCCTGTTTATGACACTGCTGGCTTAATAATTGCATATAATAATAGAATTCTATTTAATACAGTCTGAAAGAACAATTCAGCATTTTTAAATGGGAGTTAAATAATTAAAATATAAATAATTATTTCTACAAAATATGCAAATATCAACTAAAAGGTGATGGATTTCATTAAGATGTGAATTTAAGTGTTAACCAACGGTGTGGAAAACGAAGAAATAATGATGAACATAACTTTCTCTTGTTAAGATCACACAAGCGTTGGTT
Source organism: Synchiropus splendidus (assembly GCF_027744825.2). Taxonomy (NCBI): domain Eukaryota; kingdom Metazoa; phylum Chordata; class Actinopteri; order Syngnathiformes; family Callionymidae; genus Synchiropus; species Synchiropus splendidus. The sequence goes on along the minus strand of NC_071335.1, from coordinate 13,069,235 downwards.
CATATACAACTACAGTGGCAGTGCGACAAGACAACAAGAGGAGCAGAGGAACATTACGCAGGTGGTTCAGTTAGATGCTGCGATAAGTTCCATTCAAAGGACCGTGAACGTGAAGCGCACCCACCTGATGGTGACGTCAAGTTGGTGTCCGCCACGGAAAAATTGGAGTCGTCCAGGAAATCCATCTGAAGGAGTACAAGTCGAGAAGCGTGTTCTTCGGATCCCAGAGGTGGGAATGATTCCAGCAGAAACGGACAGGTGGATGCGGGAGCGGGAGGTGAGAGGGAGCGCGCCGCTTCTATCCTGCGCTGTCTGCGCTGCGCGGCGCTGCTCGCCACGGAGAGAAAGCCGCCGCTTGAGCGTTGAAATGCCCCAAACAAATGCACCATCCTCTTGTGCGCTGTTGAGGTGTGAGAGAGTCTGACTTTACTCTCAGCGTCTTTTTAATCAAACACTTGTCTTGATACTTATATAAATATTTCCCTTTAGTCCTCCACGCATCTTCCAGGGAAAGAAAAAATATTATACAAAAAAATAAAATTTAAATAAAAATTGACCAATATCAATGGTGTGACATTGAGAGATGGGATTTTTTTTTAATGATAAAAAAAAAACTACGAGACACTTTATATACAAAGTTTTAGACATCTATTTTATAAAACGTAGAAAAAGAGAGATTGTCCATCTCTCTGGCTTCACCTCCACACTGCAGTTCTCCTGGTGCAGGGGACCCGTCCCTCAACATGCTCTGTTCAGTCCACACTTCAGTTATTTCATCACCACCTCAGAATATGAATAAGGCCCAGGAGCAAAAGGTAATTGTTCACACTGCAAAGCCTGTTTGCTCAATCAATAACTTTATTCCTTTTTAAACAAACATGGATTCAGCCTGGACTGATGGAGGTGTGTGGTTTTCAGAGGCTACGATTCAGATGCAACTGCTTCAATGCATCTGATAACAAGCAAGGGGCATTTTCTTCCATCGTTTTGCTCGTCTCCTGTGTTTCTTCTTCTGCAGCATTATTGACAGACAAAAGTATCGATTGAGCTCGGTCTTTGTATTTGTTCTGGACTTGCTTGTCCCAAATTACCGTTATATGTGAGAGTATTATATCCTCCTGCGTCCTGTTTCACTGCTCCATCAGAATGTCTATTGCCATATCCAGATCAGAGCGAGGAGTTTGCCTTGATCCTGGGTCCAAGCGAACTCAAATGCAGGGAACAATCCACAAGGAAAAAAATGATGAAAACGCTGAGGAACCACAGAAGAAGACAGGTTCTGTCGTGTGTCATTCGCATTGCTAACCAAATGATGCACTAGCGTGGACTGAGGATGAGGTTGCACTGTCACCATGAGTCACACTTTACTATTAAGCCACAAATACAACAAAGCTCAACAAAGGAGATCAAACCCTCAGTGTCATGGAGTTTTGGTTTTGGCTCTTTGGTCCCAGATTCTAAGGAATAAACAAAGCAAAATCAAGCACCAAACCAGAACTGCGACACAACCAGTGCCTCAGTGCTGTCATTCTCTTGCTGTGCCCTTTTTAACTGAGTGTCAACTTCCTGTGCAAAGCGCCACAGAATCCGTCACAAGTGCAGTCTGATTCCAGTTGAGCTCGCACTTGAATAAATGTGGGACTGCAAAAGTTGAATACCAAAGTAGCTTATTTGGGCTTGACATTTCACATTTAAAATGCCAGTCTTGACTGAGGCACTAATTCCGTCTTCTCAACTGCCATGTACACATCACCCACCCACTGCCCTTCAGACGTTCACCTAAAGGGAGCCACACACATAGTGACAGTAGGGCTTTTCTTGTCCCAACTACTCCTTTCTAACCACGGATGGTAAACACCTCTTTTAAAAAAGACTCCTAAAAACACATGATCTTGTCCATGGACAACAAGCTCCTCAGGTGAAAATCTTAGTTCATCTCATGCTTGACAGTTGCAGCTGAGTACCTGGCTGAATTGGAAGGGGAGAATGGAAGCGTAGAACTGCATCAACATCGTTTCAGATAAGAAGTGGATCTAGGTCGGAGAGATGTCCACAGTACAGCAATTCAGAGTGAAGGTGATGGCAGCGCAGGTCCTTCGTTCTATCCTGGTAATATCATTTGTATACCTCAGAAGCTTCACTGTGTACTGAGTGACCTTGCCAAACTTTTTAACTGCATTAAAACAATGTGTAAAGCCCACAGTTTTACAGCAAGTCTCCCCTAAGTCCATGTATTTTCCTGTTATAGCAGAAATTTTTCAATGCACAAAGAACCGTCACTTCAGCATTTCACATTTCCTCCAGCAATATTTGCCAGTTATTGAAAAAAAAAAAAAAGGAAATTATAAAAATGGCATTTCAGCATCAGAAAATTAATCAAAATGACTCTTATCCAAATGCAGGCCAGATCAGAGTGTAACTGCGTCAGCTAATCACTATATGTGCAAGTTACCTGCATGTAACCCCAGTTCTATTTCGTACGTGCTCCGCCCTCCACTTCCTTCGCTATTGGTTTATCCTTTATAATGCGTCACCTTTAGCCTTAAGATCTCTCCATATACTCTCCACCCTGAGCCCCTGATGTAAACCCTCCACTACTGCGAATCAACCCAGTTTTTCACTCAGGTGTCTTGAATTGATCCACGTATAGATTACATTTGATATCCTTTACTTGTTCCACAGTGGGGAAATTTCGTGTGTCACAGCAGCAACAGCAAAGACATTTAAGAAGGAGGCGGATTTTAGGTTTGTCGTGGTAGAAACATCTCCCTGGACTGTCCGCAGTTAAAGACACTCTCCAGCCACAGGGGCCCGTGTGAGGAAGGCATTCATCTTTGCATATTATGCCTGGTTTTCAACACAGTTGTGCTTTTTATTTACAATATTTACTTTTTAAAACATTTTTATGATGCATTTTTTCCTGTCTTTTTTTTTTCTAATTTTCCAGGGAATTTGATTTGCCAACCTGTGAGGACGAGCGTGGTGGATTAAGGTGTATCAACATCACTGAGGAGGCGATCGACAGAGTGCATGTTGGCATTTTCAACGGCAGACTTCTGAGGGAGTGAAGGCTCACAGGATGTATTATAATCTCAGATGATCACACTAATACCTGTGTCTTCGAGGATGATCTGAGAAATAATCGATTTCATTGAGGGCTGTAGACACGGCCATAACAGCGTGAGCAGACGAACTAGGAAGGACCACAAGTGTTTCATGTATCTGTATATTATGTTGTTTTGCCCTCAGTCTTCAGGCAACTCTCAAAATAGTCTGCAGTTTCTGAAGGACTGATGGACTGCTCCAGAGCGCACTTTATTACAGGTAGACTACTTGACAATTCATTCATAGTTTTCACAAAAGGAGTTCGGAGACTTGGAGAAACACATGTCAGTTCCTTGCTTGTTAAATGTAGTCACTTTAAAGTACTTTAAAGTAGGCAAAAACTTGGGACTTTTTTCTTGCTCTGATGATGAAAGCCGTATTTATTATTCAGCAACCTCACAACATTTACAAGGAAATTGAGTTGGAAAAATGCAGCTCAATCACCTTTAGAAAAAAGAATGACCCAGTCAACTATTTACCTGAACAAATCCAACTTGATCATCTATATTGGCTTTGCCATCTGAGGTTCATAATCTTGGCTGATCCGTTTGTATATTGCAAGGAAGGTTCATATACTGTCATGAGGTTGATAATCCTTCATGTGCACTGGAACCCACAGTAGAAGTCGAGCAGACTGCTCATAGAGACAACAACAACAGCTCGGCAAATCATTTATGTCTTGTTCGCTCTTTTATTCATGTATTTTGCAGTTTTTCGGATGCATCCAAAGATCTGTGACAGAATCAGTAACCTTGGTTTCATGACGGCCCAGAAACATGTGCATTAGTCCTGGTAAGATAGAACTATAAAACGCGTTTTCACAGCTTAGTTCGTTCATTGGGGGAAAGGAATTAAACAATTCTATATGGGACTACGCTACGGTACTGCACTGTTGGTACCGAGGTGATGGCGATGAAGACGTACAGTACAGACCCAAAGTTTGGACACACCTCTCTTTCAATGCTTTTTTTTTTTTTTTTTTTTAATTTCCACAACTATTGACATTGTAGATTCTCAACGCATCAAAACTATAAAATGAACACATATGGAATTATGCAGTAAAACAGAAGAAGAAGTAGAACAGAAGTGTGTAATTACTCAAAACGTTATATATAATTTAGGTTCTTCAAAACAGCCGCCCTTTGCTGCGATGACTACTTTGATCACTCTTGGCATTCTCGCGGTGAGCTTCATGATGTAGTCACCTGTTGGAAAACCTTATCAGGTAACTTATTCAGAAGGCCAAGGGTTTGCAGCGCTGCCAACAAAGCAAAAGGTGGCTACATTCAGTTATCTTATTCAACCTTTTTTTAATCTGGAACACCATCAACTGAATCCAACTGAATCGTCTGTTCGTTTTCTCCTCCAAATTTCATTGACATACATTCGTAATGGCGTGTTCCTTTTTGCCTACAGACTGCCTGAGAAATCGCCTCCAGCAAAAACATCTTCAAAGCGCGGTGAATGCAGTATATTCATTCAAATCATTTCACAGAAGTCATGACAGTCTCTGGCTGTTACTAAAAAACTGACTGGAAAATAGTAGCAGGAAATTGAAATTGGAAACAGCGTCGCTCAAATGGAATGACTTGTTCAGAATATTAGAAACGATAGATTGACCATCACTGATTTCTTTTTTCCCCCGTTTTTTGCTTTTGACAAACAAAAAATGCAATATTTGGATTCCCTAAAAATGCAGAGATACAGCATGTAAAAAACAATCTTCTCTGAATGTTGCCGTTCTCTTCACCGCTCACCACTTTCTTTAATCAGATTTTCTTTCTGAATTGTCCCCTTCTTTCATCTCTTGTGTTATTATTGAACCCACTCATGTATGAGAGAAATAAGGGATGATAATCTCAAACTTATGCCAGAGAGAGAAAATGTTGCACGAGCCCCTTTCCTTCTTCAAAACATTAGAATAGCAACTTTTTATTTGACAATATAATAATACCACGGATTGACAGTCATAAAGTTCATTGACAATCATCAAGTTTGTGGAAAAAAAGAGTAAAAAACACATATATAACACATACAAAAACACACACACACACATTGGGGGTGGTATTCCAGCAGTTACACTACTCCTTCTACTTCAGAGATCTGTGCTCTGACCTCAGAAGGCATTCCATATTGCAAATAATGGCGTGAAATATTCAATCACAGTCGCTGCGGTTGTGGATTAAAGTCTTGCTTTGGCAATGAATCCGCAATTGTATTTCCCTTTCCCTTGATGGGGAGCAGTGTCTGTCCCAGCTCTCCAGCGGCTGCTGGAGTAAGCTGCTCACTCCCGGCACCTAGTGATTCCCTGGTGATCTGCTGTTAACCTGTGTCAATGTAATGACTTTGTCCTCTCTGTTGAGGGTGTTTGTTCACTGCACGACAGGACACTATAGGATGGACATGCAGAACTGACACCGTCGTGTGTGACTGGGGACGGTTCTGTAGGAAGTTCCTAAAATCGTTTTCCCTGCTCGCCATGGAACAGCCGCCGAGAAAATGAAATGGAACAGCAAAAGCCCCGACTTTACTCTGGCAGAAGTGGCACAATGGAGAAGCGCTGATTTATAGCTCAGCAGCTCTTTCTCAAAGGTCTTTGTGTCAGGTGGGTCTACCTTTCCCCGAATGCTGCTCTTGCTAACAGGCAGGATCAAAGTCAAAACATGAACATGAACAATAACCAACAAAATAGAACGCGATGCTTTCATGAGCTGCCAAATATCAGCCACTTGAATATTAAAAATACTTTTTATTTTCAACGTAAACAGCCTTATTTCAAAAGTTTTTAAATTCATCTCTTGCCTTAAAATTCTACACACAATTTCCCAGTATGACAATGTGAAAAAATATTGGGATATTTTAACACATTTATTAAAAATAAACAACTATGAAATCACATTTACAGAAGCATTCGCATTCATCTTTTTGTAGATGATGCCACAAGCTTAGCAGACCTGGAAGGTCCTCCTCTCTCCACAGTGCAGCTCTGACAGAGTGAGCGTCGGTTTCTTGGTCATTTCCCAAACTTCTTCCATTCACGGACAATGGAGGCCACTGTGCTCACTGAGACCTTTGAAAGCAGCAGACATTTTTCTGTATCCTTCCCCAGATCTGCGCCTCAAGGCAATCCTGACTCAAGAGGTCTGCAGACAATTCCTCTGACTTCATGTTTGGCATTTGCACTCTCACATGCACTGTCAGCTGTGGGACCTTATGTACAGTAGACAGGTGTGTGTCTTTCCAAAACAGGTACAACCAACTAAATGTACCACAGATGGTCTACAATTGAACTCCAGAAACATATCAAGAATGATCGGTGGAAACAGGATGAAACTGAGTTCAGTTTGGAGCTTCACTGTAAACGGTGTGAATACTTACGTAAATGTGATTTCTTAGTTCTATATGTTTAATAAATTCGCAAAAACACCAACGACACGACTCAACAATGTTCAACTATGAGTAGATGACTTTGAACTAGGAGTATAAGGATTCATCCATTTGAAACAGCAAGAATCAAGGCCATGATTTCACCGTTACTGAGGTTAGAAATTTGGCTTGTAAGAAACACAATTGATTTCAAGTCACTGTCACAATGAACCGATATCATCCTTCAGTTATGTTGGTAATCTCAAACCATGATACCTTATCGAATCGCTAAGTTTAAGGTCAGAGGGTTGGAGATATGATGTTGTGTAAGAATAAATCGGAAATTGACATTTGGCGGTAAGCGCATGCGTACATGGTTATATCGCGCAATGGTGATAACTTATTATAATAGTTTGTTTGTTTTTTTTACTTAAAATAGTCTAGATTTAGAAATTGTATGTTTTACCTTATATTCTAGTTTTTTGGGGGGGGTGTTTTTCAACGTAAACAGACTCAAGTGCTGCACCATGGCACCACGGTAGATATAAACCTTGTTCTGGTGCACAAGTGCTCACTCCTGCTCCAGTTAAATCCATGTGAAACAAATGTAAGGAGAAATGTTTTTCATACAATAATGATAATACAATACATTGCACAGGTCAAATTTATTGGAGGAGGTTGAAATCTTATTAATTCAAAAATGCTGGATTAAAAAAATTTATATCAGATAAAAACATACAATTTCTAAATGTTGACTATTTTAAGTAAAAAAAAACATCACCTTTGCGGGATACAAATAAATCCTGCATTATTGAATCAATAAACATTTCAAGCTCCACCATTACATTTGACCTGCCCATTGTATTGCTTCTGATATATTACCATTATTGTATGAGAAGCATTTCTCCTTACATTTCTTTCACATAGATTTAACAGGAGCAGGAGTGAGCACTTCTGTCCATGAATGAGGTTTATGTCTACTGTGGTGCAGTCCGTTTATGTTGGATAAAAAAAAATAGACTATCAACCAAATCTACACTATTTTAAGTAAAAAAAAAAAAACTATTGTAAAAAGTAAAAAAACATCATCACCTTTGCACGATAATAACCATGTACGCAAGTGCTTACCAGTCAACGTCAGTTGGTAAAACATGCGTAATTGTCGGTTCCAGCACCAGAATTTCCATCTGACCAGATCAGGCAGTGAAAGGCCCTTTTTATTTTGCAAGTCAGGCTTGTTAGTGCCATTTGTGGCTCTGATATCAGCCGTCCATCTCTGCAAACTGGAGCGACCCGGCATGCAGAGTACAACTTCTTAAATCCCGGTAGTGAGTATGTGCTGAATGGAAAATTGTAATTGAATTCTGTTTGGGCCCGCTGCCGACACATTTGTCAGATCATGAGCCCACGCTCCGCTGACCCTCTGTCCATAACTGGCTCTGAATGAGAGCGTGTCTGCTGATGATGAAGGTGCTGCGAGAACAAACTTAAAAAACAACAACTGTCCAGAGGCTCCAGGTCTCGCCCACTCGTGGTAACCAGAGATCTATGTCTGTGCCTGAGGTTATGCGGTTCATCACACATTTTAAATATGAACTGCGACAGTGAGGCTGATTTTACTGACAAATGGAAATGTTTGCTCAGTTGAATATGAATAGCTAGATATATATATATATTTCAGGCATCTTCCGAGGACTCTGTCTGAAACTGTTGACATCTATGAACTCAATCTTTGTGGGAGTGTTTCTGTTCTTTGTTTCATATATGCATTAAAGCACCCGCCCAAGTTTGCGAGTCAGAAGTTAAGAAATGAGTCACGTTTTGCTGTTATCAGACACAGTTGACATGCATGGCAGTTTTCACTCACTCTTTTGTGGTCTTCTGTGTCACGACTGTTGCTTTGTTTCCGAACAATCACAGATGATCCCCAGGAGGAAAGCTGACATCGCCCCATGGCTTCCTGTTTTCTCTTTCATCTGAAACAAAGCTCTGTGAAACGCACAGATGAGAAGTGAGCAAAGGTCGTGATGAGGACAGGAGAAGTGCCATTTGAGTTATATTTTGTATGAAATGACTGCTGTTCTCAATAGACTGCAGATATTACTGTCATGAGAAACATCATTCAGCTTATTTTAGATTGAAGAGAAAGTTCATTTTCCCCAGTTTCCATCTGTGCATTGAAAAACTAATTCAATGACCACTCATTTATGTAGATCCTGTTTTTAAATTGTGATGGCCATCTATTTGTTAGTTGAACGGTCAATGGCAAATTCCACTGACCTTTTTGAAAATGTGTCCATGTTTCTCTCTTTCAGTGAAAGCACATTGCTGCATATGTCAATTACATTTTTGCAGTCGTTGAATGTGAAAAAAACTAAGAACTTGAATCCTCATCTGCAAATCAAAACAAATAATCTCCTTTAAATACATTCATCTTGCTTCTGTCGGTAACAAAGTGAAGACTACCTGCAAGTCCTAGAATGAGTTCCAAGGTTGCTGGTCATAGCTCTTATTTATTTCCATTCATGTTCTTTCAATTGCATTCATCTATTTGCAGAAATGGACATGTTACTGCCAAAAACATGAATTTACTAAAAAGGAAAAGCCACTGGTTCCTGATCCCAGGTCTGAAGGATGTATGCACTTCATGCTGAATTCTTTATTTTTTGAATTCCTAATTTTGACATGCTGTATTTGGACGGCAACTGAGCCTGTCTTTTATTTATTGAATATTCAAATTCAGTGAGAATTCCATTGTCCATTTGAAATCAATAACCTGTAGCTACATTTGTTATGCTTTGCCTGTGAGGCAGAGATCATAAAGGCACAGTGGTGCACGAGCTCCACAGGTCACAGAGTACTGTATGTTATCTCCTCCAACTGTTAAAAACCTGCAGTGTGGTGGGCAGCTCTCAGAGTAAACATTTCAGTGAGAGGTTGTGTCTCTGTGCTATTCTGCAGCATGGAATGGACACAGGTCCTGTGTCTTCTGCCTCTCGCTCGATTATCTTATTTTGAAAAAGCGGATTGACTGCGGGCTTGACTCCTGAGGGGTCAAGAATTTACAGAACAGCCGAGGGTCATGTTCAGAACGTGGCCTCACTTGTACTGTTCAGGGGTAAAAGTTCATGTCTAAAATAAATAATAATGTCCAAAAGGTAAATCCAAAGTGCGGTCAAATGGGCCAGAATGAGAGCAAACAGAAATGGGATCAGGACAGGCGGCTGGAGGCGTGATATTCTGCTGACAACATCGAGGACGAGCTGTTTAGACAGGGAGAGCGGAGGAGGACCAAAACAAGGAGCAACATAAATGAGAATCATGATGTCAAACAGAGGGGCCAGGGATTCAGTGCAAAAGGTGTTTCAGCCACGTGTTTCATACTTACCTCATCCTTACATCACAACACATTCCCTCTCCAAGGGGGTCAAATACCAGCCATTTGCAAGTGAACTTCTGCATCCCAGCGTTGAAGCCAACCTTCTGCATTTCATGATGATGCAATGTGGAGGTACAAAGGAAGAACTAGGTGTTCCATGTTTCAGTTATTCTGCATGTGCCATTGGAAATGGCCAAAATGTGCCTCGGCTGACTTGTTGGTTTCTTGTTGCTCCAGAGGGACACGTTGGTTCTCATCACTCCTTCATGTTCGATGTCACTTTGTTTACAGTTCGCTGTATGTGGCTCAGTGCTTTAGCAAGTGAGTCTCCAGAGCAGTGGCTGAACACTAACCCCAGCCTCCATCTTGCTTTGCCCAGATGCATAAGCAGTGAAAACATGCTGTACATTGTGAAGACCCAAATGAATGTGTTGAAGCTAACTTAATCAGAAATCTTCAATTATCTATTGGTGCTAGTTCCATCGCTACTTTCAGACCTTCATTCATCACCACCGCCTGGTGCAGTCTCCGCTCTGCTCAGAGAACATTAGACTGCTCAGTTTTTTTTTGTTCACTCATGCATTTAGAAGGTGTGCAGTGCTGCCTCAGGCTTTTCCGTCGCCAGCTTTTGCTGAGGCACTTGCCAGCCTCCGGAGATACAGGCACCTCGTGCTGTAGAATCACAGATGGGTTTTTATCTGCCAACTGAATTTTTCATGTTTAACTATTACCTTTAATAAGTCTCCCAAGGTAAGTTCCTGAAGAACCCGAAGAACCCAAACAGATGTTTCTGTCAGTTCCAGAAAGAGAGAGGGAGAGAGACCTGCTGGAAAACCTTTATTTTTTCCCTCTCTATCCAGGAGATGGAGTGCTGAAGAGACCCTAGTTCAGTTTAGTAGAGTGTCAGCCGGCCATGCCTCCATCGCTTAGGGCTGCCTTGTGGAAATGGCGTCCTGATCCCAAATTGAAAGAGGGGTTTCCACTGTCAGTCTGGGACTGGAAGTAGCCCCCAAACGCACCATGGTGGCCCAGATTGACCCAAAAGTGACCAGTACTCAAGTACTCCTGGGGTGGTCAAGAAGGAAACCAAAGACAAACCGGCCACTGAAGACAACCAGCTTGGACACTGACTGACTCACATCCATGCACTAAGGTGTGATAAGTTCACGCAAAATATGGGTTAATAGCTTTCACTTTGGGAGAGTTCCACGTGTGGTAAGTCAGTGCTGTACTGACTTAGATTTTTATCTGGTCTAGGTCTACCCTTAACAAAAAGTAGTATACTTGAAGCTCATATTGTCAAGTATACTTGAGAATAAGTACAGCAAGTGTACTACCAATCAAATACTTCTATTTTACTAAAAGCATACTAATTTAAAACTTCTTCGGCCAAAATTGGAACCTTCTAAGTTTACAAAAGTACACTTTCAGTAAGTCTGTAAGTATATAAGAAGTATACCACTAGTGTACATGGCATGTACTTCACATCCATATTTAAAAAGAATTGATGTATATTTTATGGCCACACTATTTATAGTCAAAATCTCTGTAGATCATGTACACCATCCCAAGGAGCACACATTCACCTCCCAGCTGTGCACAGATGGCAATGTGCGTATCGCCCTAGTACATCAAAAACTAATGATTGAAGAGTACAGTACATGCCAGATATGGTTGACAGCAGAGGGTTACAAAACTATAACAGAGCAAAAGTATCTTGCAATAGCAATAAATGTCGGTTTTCTGCCCCAGTCATCCACTCCCACAGCTTGCTTCTGGATCGCCTTATTAATATGCTACAAAAAGTAGTATACTTGAAGTTAACTTTAGTATACTGGGGTGTAAGTACACTTCAGTGTGCTACCTATAAGTATTTCAAAAGTAATATGTCATAAGTAAACATCAAGTAAACTTCCTCAGTATGTGTTATGTGTTCCCTGCCAGTAGTATTTCACTATCATTGTACAATGCTGTCTTTCTAATTTTTGTTATAGTATTACAGCGGCTCTATAGTCCTGACATATGCACGACAACCTCCAGTCATTTTCAATTTGTGGAAGACAGTTAAGCCTTTATTTTTACACTTGTGCAGCAGTCAGTGTCAAGTCTTGACTTCACCAGGACCCACCAGAATGGCAACGCGTTGACTGACCTCCCTGCAGCTCTTGTGAGTTTTTGTTTACAGTGTGATCCCAGGTGTCATGGCCATCTAGTGGGATGCAGGGTCGTTCCCTTGTGTCTTACATGCTGTTTTTGGTTCTAGGCACGGCATCCATTCCATTATCGGTATTGGAAGTGGGGTTCTTTCTGAGGTATGTACACAACACACACGTCATCTGATCAGTCTGTCACCTTCCTTATTGCAGAGTAGAAATGGTCTCTTCTTCACTAGGGCTTGTATTCGATTTCTAGCTTTGCCGAAGGTCTCAAGCATGATACTATTGCATCAGACAATTTATTAAAGAATCACATAGTATAATGACTGACACACACCTGATTTGTCAGCAGCCAGGAGCTTATCAACTTTGTTTCTGAGGAAGATCACCTCTATATGTTAAAATGAACAATAACTTACTGCTGTGCTGTTGTCTACTGTCCAAAAACAGTGAGAATTTGTGCACTCATTTCTTGAGAACTACTTTTTTTTCCATTTAATTTTTATCAAAATAACGTCCGGCCAGAATGTTAAATATTTTCATCAAATAGCATTTATAAAGCTCCAATGCGTGAACTAGATAAAGACATATATATATATATATATATATATATATATATATATATATATATATATATATATATATATATATATATATATATATATATATATATATATATATATATATATATATATATATATATATATATATAATATAAAATAAATTGTATAATATAAATAAATGTTGATGGCCTTGATCATATACTGCATAGCGGAAGATGAATAGAAGCTTTTAAATTCTCTTTACCTCTGGTTGGATCTGCGTGTCGCACTTGCTGACAAAGAAAAGCTTCATTCATTTGGCATCATACACTCCTGTTACAATGCTGCTGCTATGTGAGCTTCATTCTACTTCAATTATTTATGGAAAGTTAAGTCAAGTTGTGGCAGATTACTGAAGTCAGTCACGTTGTAAGTGATGCCCAACCTCAGCCCGAGTGAGTCACTCTTTTACACGTTCATGCTGTCACCTAAAATACCTTTGAATATGTGGGTGATAAATGATCGATATAAATCATCCAGATATATCTGAACCCTCCAGGTTATGAAACCGTACTCCTTGCCAGTTTGCATCAGCTCCACTAGATTACATCCAAAAGGATTTTCCCACCTTTGAAGAGCTCAGTGAAATGAAGTGTGTGCTGAGCCTCCAGGAGCTGCTCTTTAAGATTCACATTGGTAAACATTGGCAAACAGCATGGAGCAACTCCAGTTTATGGAAACCAAAAAATGTATTTGGACAAAGAGTCGTGTCAGTCGTCTGACAGACACATATTGCTCTCTAAATTTGACGCAACTCAATTGAATCTGAGAAAACACATTTTTTAAGCAGGCTTTGCATCCAAGAAAAGTGTTGGCTTTCGGTCACTCATGGACTATATATATGCTTGATAGTGTTTCCAGGGGAATGTATCCTGTCTAAGAAGCAGAAGGTCAATTCAAAACCCTCCCGTACAAAATCTGGTGGGTTGTCATGAGCAGGATTTGCAGCAGAGGGACCTGTGGACAGACACTTTTCACACCGTATATCCGCATCATAATGGGATATTGCACCTGCCTGTCACGATTCTCTATTGTTCCATGTTGAAGAAGAGCCTGTCAAAACAAAAAAACAAGGTGTGCACCGTTTTTAACACACCATATTCAGACATTATGGCATGTCGTATACTGTAAGAAAACTGATCCTTAATCCTGTGATTTTGGATGCGACACAAAGACGCAAACTATTTCACTGATGGAGGACAAGCAACAACACAGCTTTCACCTCTGGTCTGCAGGAACACAACACCATGTGACATTACACCTGATGGAGGGAGAGACTCTCTGCAGGTAAATGAAAAGCATTTATTCTTAAGGATTAATAGGAATTCAAACAAACATGACACTGTCAGGGTGCCAACAGAGGCAGGCTGCACAATCAACCAGGCACCACCAAATCCGTGAAGAAAGGATCAACTGACCAACATCGCAAATACTGCGAATACACAAGTTGCGTATCACAAACTAGAAAATGTTGACTCATGATGGAGTTATTTCCTCACACTTATGGTCTGAAGTGTCACACTGTTGTGGACTCACCTGGACTCAGTGAGACCCACTGTCTGTCTGACACTCGTTGTAATTCCACTGTTCTGCCACTAGATGTTGGTCGGTTGAAATGATGCCCCTGTTTTTTTATGACAAATTCATAGGCATCACGAGTGGAAATTTCCATATGATGTAAGTTCTCTACTTACTCGTAGTTGGCAGTGATTCTTATTTGGAAATGATTTTTAAATCTGTTGCCCTCTGAAAAAGCCCTCACCATTTCTTTCACTAGCAAGTCATCATGCCGACTCAGTAATCTCCATCGCAATGAATAGGCTGTGACAACTGACAAATTTGAAATTTGACTTGATCTTTGACATCTTGCATCTTTCTGAGCAGAATAGATGTAATTTTCTAAATTTCTAATTTTCAAAAAAAGTGGAGGTACATTGAAGGTCCTGCTGATTCCAAAGGTTTCCTGTCAAGGTCTCCATTGTCCCCCAGGTAGCTCTTTAGAATCAAGGACTGCCCTCTGGTGGACAAACCACAGGCAGAGGTTCCTCAAGAGCAGCAGAATCTCTGGAAGAAATTCAGCATCCTGTTTTGCCTGCAAGTTAAAATGTAAACGTTTTTGAATTTGCATCATTCCATTGCATCAAGTGCCTTGGTTTGCACACTGAAATGAGCATAGCAGTGATCACCAGTAGCTGGCTTCATCTGACAAGCAATGGAAAGCTGTGAGACGTTCGCCTTTTGGTAAGGTGTTGCATGACTCCATTCAACGATTCCCAGGTGCAGGCATGGGTGTTGTAATGTTCTTGTGTAGCACCGTTGGATGAATCTCTGGTGTTTTAGAAAACACCCCTACTTTTCAAAGTTGTTGATAAAAATGCCCTGTCCTGACATGTCTACTGTAGGAGAAGTACTTGGCTTTCCTAAAGTGGAGAAAATGCAAAGGAATGGGACACACAAAAATGTTGACGTGTAATAATTTGTGCTCTCCAGACGACAGGGAACCTTTGTAAGTGCAGGAGTTCCTGGTCCACCGATCACACTGATGTACAAGACACGTGGCAGCTGGGATGATAACAACAACAACAAACATGGAGGAATCCCTGAACAAAAGCAAACAAAAGCATCTGTTCAGTTTTGTTCAGGGAGGTTTTTCACTACACAATGGTCAGGGTTTCCACTACTCTGAATGTACTTGAAATTCCTATAACATTGAAATTCTTATACAAATATGTTCGAGACATTAAAAGAGCTTTAGTTTAAATAAGGTGATATAAAACCTTGAATATAGCCATCATCGTGATTCATTGTGCTATTGTCAAACTGATCATCAGCCACTACTATTCCCAGTGAGCTCCAGAATTATTGGAGCAACTGCATCAGGTTCCAGATTAAAATACTTCCAAGATTCTGAATCACATTAAACATTCAGTGTAGATGTGATCGTCACTTTTTTTCCAGTTGTGTTTCTAGGATGATCGATTGTATCTGGACATCATTTCCTCCACCACAGTGTTGTTGGTGTCAGGTTGAAATATGTGGGTGGCTATTGGTGTAAAGCCCTGGATGATATCGCCAAAGCTCCGAATCTTTGCCTCGCAGCTACTCACAACGGAAAGTTTGGGGAATACACAGGAACAAACAGCTGACGTGCACATTCCAAGGACACTCAAATCCAAGCATGGACACTAAAACTTTTTCCAAGTACGTCGCAGTGCGGTGTCTGCAGACGCTGCTGCAACAGCAGTAAACAAAGTGGAGTCCAGGACATAAAAGACTGAGACTGTGTAGCTCTTTATCTCGGTGTTTCTTGTGATGCAGTCCATCTCCTTATGCTAATGCATTGACAGAGAGAGATTATGTAGAGAGAGACACAACGAGTGACTGGACTGGAAGCACATTTTCAGCTGTGTCACTGATGAAACCCACCAAATAGCCGGACCACTGGTATTCTGTAATGGTCAATTCAGTGAGGACACTGCATGGACACATCTATGTGGCATGATCGTGAGATCCATGTGTAAACAGTGTTCAAGTTTTGCTCTGCTTTGATCCAAATCGTATGATATTACTTGACTCCGTGATCATTTCCTTGATGAAAAAAATATTACCCCTGCTTAACATTTAAATATGCAGATATTTCAGGGTAAATACAGAACTGAAGGACATTTTCCTGCCGTCAGATTTCATATAATCTGTCTGGAAAATAATATGCACTAAAACGTGATTACTGATGAATGCATAACTGGGAAACTGTTCTCTCTTATTATTTTTATTTTTTATAACTTTGAAGCCGAAGTGTCCTTGGAAAGCTCTTGTGAACGACTGTTTCAGAGCCCATCAAAGAGCCATAAATCCCATCTCTACAGGGAACACTCTGGACTGCAACATACAGGGCTTGGACACAATAATGGAAACACCTTAAAGCTAAAACAAACTTTATTATTCATTCATTTCTCAGGAAACCAGTTTAAAATGAGACTCTTCAAAAGAGGCTTTCTCGCAAAACACATACCTTTCTCAGTTCACCAAAACTGATCAGTGGACAGTGATACACAAGTGTGTCAGTGCGAGTGTGTCCCGGCGCAACGTGCAAGACTTTGAGGGTCTTCAGTATGTGATGTCAATTTAAACCAATAAGACTTGAAACAAGTGACTCAAAGTCTGTATGCCAGACAGAACAAAGATCTTTGAGTATCTGGAGATGTCTGAAGACCTAAAGTACTGTAACATTCAGTACTTCTGAGTTTATTTTTTGCAAAAACATGCTTTTTTTCTTCATTTGACCTCAAGCGATTCACTACTTTTAGCTTTGATAGTCTTCAAGTGCCTCCATTTTATTTTGGCTCATCACGAAGCACATCGTGACGAAATGATGGCATCAACAACATTGCCGAATTGAGGGGCCAAGAACTTGAACCACGATGTCACTTGCTGAAATAAAGGAAAGCGGCATTTTAGTGCTTCAACAGTCCAGAACGGTCAGAACCAATGAAAAGATGCGAACCAGAGTTGAAAGAGAGTTGAGTAGCCAAGCGTCTGACAGGGCTTTTCCCCACGGTACTGAGGCGGGCCGTGAGATGGATGGAGGTGGAGGCTCTGTGATAAAAACAGGAGGTGTAGATGTCTGGGTTGGCTCGACCCCGCTCATCTATTTCAATCCTTCGAGGCGCCCTCCCGGCCACACTCACTTGCACTAATGCGGCTGCTGACTTGACAGTCTGTTGCAGAGGCTGCCTGGGAGTTGCTTTGGGTCAAGCACCAAACCAGAGAACAACTCAATAACCACCAGCTCTCCACCCTCAGCACTTTTGAGGGAATCATAAAGACAAAATGATTCTCTTAACAACAACCGTGCAGTGATTTAGAAGCCTTGTTTGACATTGATTTGGATTTTTCTCTGGTCGAATACAGCATCAAATGAATAAACAGTCCCCAAAAGAGTGAGGAAAATTGATGCTCTAATTCACTGAGCAGCTTTCGCTGGACCTAGCTTTGTCAACTGCGTTCTTCGATTACTTGGACAGAGCCCACACTGCGAGGTAGAAAGTACTTTCCATTAGTGAGATCTTACAGTACGTTGTCTTTCGTTTGCTGTCCCTGAACAAAATAGACGCCATTTAGTCTCTGACTTCTTCCTCCTTTGTCCTGAGTGTTTTCGCTGTGATGTTTTTGCGATCAATAGCACAACCAGACAAACATTTTCCCTCAGTTTCTCTCCAACAGCAATGAAAAAAGAAAAACTGAAGCTTGTGCCGTAGAACTTGAAATGCCTTTCTTTATTGTAAGTCACGAATTCCAGTTGCCAAAAATGTACGGTGATGTTTCAATATTCCTACCCACAACCAAAAACATACTTGGCGTATGCGCTGTCAACTCCCAAAGAGAATAAAGGCCTTCAAATTAAAATCTGTGTAGATATAAAGCACCAGAGCACAAAGACATCGGTGTAAACACTTCCGAATGAAACAGAAGAACAGAAAACACTTTGGCTCTTACAACATGTGAGAAAGCTATTTACATCTGAAGCATATGTTAGCACCATTATTTGGTCACCTTTTGGTCTATTTTTACTACTGTTTTCAAATGAAACATAGGCGTAGTAATGTAAATGTTAATATTCTGACTTTAGCACGCTGAAATGACATATAAACTAATACTAATCCCTTCCTGGAGCAGACGCTAGGCGCCACGCTTCCTTTGCCTGTGGCTAGCCCTGCAGCACACTGAGCGAGCTATGCAAGAGATATTGAACAGTTAAACGAATGACTTGTGGCAAAGAATGAACACAATTGCGCGAGGGGTGTGTTGACAAGACATTTTGAATTTAATTAGCACTGTGGTTATTCTTCCGTAGCGTATCGACGACCAGCGAAGCATCCCGGAGCAGCAACATCAAACAGCTTTGGAGCAGATCAACGCGAGCGATGCTAATGAAACTAGTGCCATTCCGGATGCAATTGCTTGTTGGATTAGCTTCAACAGCCACGCACCAAATATTGCTGATGATGTGGCACTGTGTCAGCCTATCTGCGGAGCAACCGGGAGCACAGCATAAAAATCACCAGGCACAGAAAGCGCCTTGCTCCTCTGCCAACGTGGGGAGACTTGTATGTGTCTCAATTAGTTTACTCAATGCTCGAGCTTGGATACACACACATTATTATAAGTCCAGCCTCGGCAACGTCTGAAGTGGAACCAGTCCAGTTTTTGATAGTGCTGCTCTACAGAATTCACTCTTCCTTGTTTACGTGATAAGCTGTTTCAAACAATCTTTTCAATCACTTACACTGAATGTTTTGGTTTTCTTTGTCTTGAAGGTATGTTAAGTACGGAGCCCTGGAGGTGACATGCATGACTTTATTATTTTAACTCGAGATCATTTTTATCTTGTGAAAATATGTATCTAGAGATAATTTTTATCTCAAGATACAATCATAAACTGCCTCTCTAGCAAAGCATTTGTACACATCCTCCTGTAACCACTATGTCTCCCATGGCTTCGTAACTGTGCATCAACGTTGCCATCCACTGTCTTCAAGTCAGTGTGTTTCTAACACACTTCAAATGCCTTCTCCTCAAAATGATACCACATGTGGCTAAGCTATACGTACTGGAATTGACATGCATGACTTTATTTTTATTTTTTTTATCCCGAAAACACTTTGGCTCTTACAAGACATGTGAAAGCTATTTACATCTGAAGCATATGTTAGCACCATTATTTGGTCACCATTTGGTCTATGAAACATAGCGGTAGTAATGTAAATGTTAATTTTCTCACTTTAACTGAAATGATAAAATGAAACTAATAATAATCCCTTCCTGGAAGAGACGTTAGGCGCCACACTTCCTTTACCTGTGGCATCACAAGATAACAATTATCTCAATTCTAATACATATAGCTTAGTCACATGTGGTATTATTTTGAGGAGAAGGCACTTGATCAGAGTGTTAGAAACGCACCGACAGCGAATGACAACATTGACGAACAGTTACAAAGCCATGGGAGATGTTTACAAATGCTTTGCCAGAGAAGCAGTTACACATGCGCTGCCATTTACGATTGTGTCTCGAGATAACAACTATCTTTGGATAAAAATAATCTCGAGATAACTGTTATCTCGGGATAAAAAAATAATATAATAAATCAATCAATCAATAAAGTCATGCATGTCACATCCAAAAAAATAAACACATGCATGTCACTTCCAGGGCTCTGTAGTTAAGCTCCTTTTCATCGAAGTTGCACCTCATAGTTCGCCCATGTATTTCTGTAAGAATAAATGTAATTAAATGTGTATTGTAATTTTGCCGTATTACTTAGAAGCTGACCATGCAAATATCATATCAATTGCTTGCCTTTTTTTTAATCATGATAAACTATTTTTTTCTGATCCGCAGTGAGCTCAGTTCTCCAGCACTAACAAACAATGCTGTTCAAGATGTCTCACGTTTGATGAAAAGATACACACTGGAAATTGGTGTCATTGTTTATTACGCTTCATGAAATGGAGCTGAATAGGGTTTATCCCATTTGTGGTGTCCAAACATCTTTCTGGTCACTAGAAACCAAACAGGTCCAGTGTGGAGCTGTGAGCGAGCTCACTGTCAGGCATTGAGTCTGAAAGGTTTTTGAAAGGTTCAGGGTGTTATTTTACCTTTTTTATTTTTTTAGCACCAAGATTTTTTTTTTATTTTTGAAAGGCTGAATCGACCCAGTATATGGGCATTTACCTTCAGGCCTTTTTAAGATGTGTGTTTTGTTTGGCAGCCATTTAAACAGCGCCTGCTCTTTGAAATGTTGCCCAGGCTTCACATTCTCGGATCAATGACCACCTTGCACTCATCCTAAACTCTTAGCGACAACTTTAACAATAGCTGCTCTTTTCTTGTGTTTCTAATGACACCATAATGGTCACCATTATGACCATTCTGCCTCGAATCCCATTGAAGGCCTATTTCAAAAACACTTAACTTTGCATGAGTATTGTTTAGCTAGCTGGGCAGGTCATGTGACGTCCCATTGGATTAGCACGTGGATCCATATTTTGAACATTCACCACTCTGTGTCCGGTTGTTTTCCTGTTCCCTCGTTCTCTCCCGCTTCATGGGCGACACAGCTGGCGTTCATTTGATTTAAGCCTCCCAAGGATATGAACCTGTCTACGCCAGATGGTTGCTTCGCACTCCGTGAAGATAAACTCTTCCAAGACTTTCAAGATCTCTTGTGCCATTCACTGACTTTTCTAAATCCCGTGTGCACATGAATTCCTATTCAGCCGCTTCCATAGTTCCTCGTTCTTCCTCACTCTGTTTCTGTTTCTCCCCTTCGCCATTCAGCCCGTGTGTGAGCAGTTTTCCAGTCTCACTTTTATTTTTTTATTCATGTGTGTGTGTGTGTGTGTGTTTCCACCACCGAGCGCTTTCCGTTTATTGAGTGTGTTTTGTGTTCTCCTACTTCAGGCTTGAGTTCTAATTCACCTTTCTCGTCTTCCATATTCTTCCCAAGTTCCGGCACTTTTTGTTCTGGTTATTTGTCTCATTTAGTGCTTCATTATCGGTTAAATTCTTTAATCTACTCTCATCTCCCGTACCTTCTGTCGACCAGCACTTCTTGCACTTGGGTCCCCCCTTGAGAAACCATGACAGTTTGAACGAGCTCATGGGTCTTTCAATGTGAAAATGGTAAAACCATTTAATTATTGGTATATAATTATAAAAAAAAGGTCCATGAGTGCATTGCAGACTTTTACCTCTGAAACAGTGGATGTTGTGAAAACGCAAGCCCTGGCATACAGCCAACAAGCGTGTGGGTGGAGGTACTTCAGTGCATCTGAGAAAAAACGACAGGCTGTGATTTTCCAGATGTTTCATTTTGAAATAATGAGAGCGGTGCGGTTAACAAGCTCCTGTGTGATGTACTTAGTACATGTCACCTTAGGGACCAGGAACTTTGTTTGTTTCTAGACCAGCATCAATGGAAATCATGTTATGTTAATAAGAAAGCTTATCAACCTTCTAACATTTGAAATCAAATGTGTAGGAAACACACAGACGTTGCTTCCCAGCAGTCCAGGTGGGTGAAATAGTCATGTAAATTAAAAAAAAAATAAAGTGTAGAATTCCTGCAGTCAATATTTCCAACTCCTTTGTTGCTATCAGCTCACATGCAAGCAAAGAGGAAAATGTGGCTCAAACCTGCGGTGAAATCATTGACAGAATACAAAACCAAAAGTGAGATACCGAGATCGATGTACTGCTTTGTCTGTGTCTTGCTTTGTCTCAAGTTAATGATATTTTATTCATCGTGTCAAAGCCTTCATGAGATCAGTTAAAGAACATGGATGTCGCTTTGCAATACGCTGTTGCATTTGACATTTTTAGATGTCTGTCCTTGTTCTTTTCATTGCATCCAGTCTCTTCCATACATCTATCGATGCTGTGCAAACAGAGGTGAGTCTGACTAATTGATGTCGTCTCACAGAAGCCACAGCTCTGTTCAGAACATGGCAGGGAAAAAGAAAGCTGTTTGATGATGAGATGATGATCTTTACGGGTGCTAGAAATCGAATTATTACTTTTCAAACATGCACAGTCATTTGCAAGGAATTGAAATTAATATTGAACAAACGTTTCTCTACTTTTCATCTATATTTCAGTTCTTTTCGATTGGGGTGTTTGAGCACTTCTCATCGCATCACTTTCAAATTCCAAAACAGGCACTAAATTGTCAGGGCAAATAAGGCATTAAAACGTTCTGGCAAGTCTCGGTAAGAGGTGTTGTGCCACCTGTCTCCATGAGTTCAGGGTCTGTCAGTCCCTGGATAAGAGTTTCAGTCTGACCAGGGTGGTGGTGCTCTGCTGAGGCAACAGGAGCTGGACCTGTCCTTCTTGAGCATTTCTTATTACACTCATCAATTGTCATATGGTCACTCAGTCTTTCACCCCTGGAGTGGTCACTTCACAACAACAGTGGCAGACTACAGGAAATTTAAACACAAAATCTATGACATCCCTTTTATTATTACAAGTAGCAAGTAAGCTTTACTGGCATGAGTACTGCTCTGTTTCAGGATTTTTTTGTCTGCCTTTAATACAATTCTTCCAGCTTTGCTTGAAGACAAGCTTCGCCAGCTGGACGTGCCTGACTCCCTCTGCAGATGGATGACAGACTTCCTGACCAGCCGGAGTCAGCGTGTGCGGCTGGGGACGACTGTCTCTGACACTCGGACCCTCAACATTGGGTCTCCTCAGGGCTGTGTTCTCTCTCCATGGCTCTTCTCTCTGTACACTAACTGCTGCACCTCCATCCACGAGTCCGTGAAGCTGATCAAGTTTGCGGACGACACCACCATCATGGGGCTCATCTCAGATGGAGATGAGTCGGCTTACAGGAGGGAGGTGGAGCAGCTAGTGTCCTGGTGCAGCTACAACAACCTGGAGCTCAACTCTAAGAAGACAGTGGAGATGGTCATAGACTTCAGGAGAGTAACAGCTCCTCTGTCCCCTCTCATGTTGGCTGGTTCACCTATTCCTATTGTAGACTCCTTCTGCTTCCTGGGAACCACCATCACTGAGGACCTCAAATGGGAGCCAACCATCAGGTCCCTCATCAGGAAGGCCCAGCAGAGAATGTTCTTTCTGAGGCAGCTACAAAAACTACGACTGCCGACTAAGTTGCTGGTGGAGTTCTACACGGCCATCATCCAGTCCATCCTCACCTCCTCTATCACCGTCTGGTACAACAGTGCCACCTCCAGGGACAAGAGCAGACTGCAGCGCATCGTACGTTCTGCTGAGAAGGTGATCGGTTGCAGCCTGCCACCTCTTCAGGACCTGTATGCCTCTATGACCCAGAGACGTGCAGGTCGGATCAGAGCCGACCCTTCTCACCCTGGACATGGACTGTTTGTTCCTCTTCCCTCTGGCAGGAGGCTACGGTCCATCCAGACCAGAACCTCCCGTCACAGGAACAGCTTCTTCCCCTCGGCCGTCAGACTGTTAAATTCGTGAACAGCCTTGTTGTTATGTTATTTTATTTTTTTTATTTTATTTTATTTTATTTGTTTTTTGTTGCACTTTATTCCAAGGCACTTTCCTAGTCAGTGGGCTCCCCACTGACCATGGCAATAAATTTGATTCTGATTCTGATTCTGATTCTGATTTTGTGGACGCCTGAATTTGTTCTAAAACTGGCAGATCAGTTAAAAATAGACATGCTTTCAGACAGGGCATTAATTTAGAGGCACTGAAGTAAAATGGATGTATGTCATATTGTGTATCATGGTTAATGCTTTAAATTATACTCTCTGGTAAAATATCTAGTTCATATTTGTTGTTAAACTTGTTTTTTTTCAGACAGATTAGTTGATCAGTCACACAGAAGAATTGTGTCTACAGATTGTGTCCATTAATTTTGTCTTTCAACAGTTTTGTTCTCTCTTTTTTCTTGGAAATGTGTCATATCACAATGAAATATTCATTAGATCATTAGGGTTTGCTTGCTTTTCCCTGCAACTCTGACAGCCGCAGACACCAGTCTTCAGTCATAAATCGTGATGTGCTGTTGAGGCATCATGGACCAGTGTCCTCATGTTCCAGTCCACTAGATGGCACTGTCTGCTCTGGAATCCTTGGATTTGAAAAACAGTTTCACTGAAACATAAGAACACAAAGCAGTTTCGTGAAGCCCCACTAGCCTGTCACTGATTCGACTGGTGAGGCTTCATGAAACAGTGTTGAGTCCACTTGACTTTCAGACTCCACTAGATGGCACTCTCCACTCTTGAATTTTTGGATTTTTCACTGAGATGTCACATCATTTTAAAACACAGAGCGCCACCTACAGAAAAAGAGCACACTGTTTCATGAACCAGCCCATCACTAAAAAAGTGACCAGAGAAAAGATATAAGGCAAACCCCTTGTGCAACATGGAATCACGGCAGTTGGTGCTTCTGCAAACTTAATATGAATATTTTGAACGCCCATACATTTATGGACAGACATTATTGATATCGCATAGGAGAAATACCAGGGAGTATATATGATGATGGTTGACTGGTAACTACACAGTAGAGTTGTGCAGTCTGACAGCAGTGGGGATGAAGGACCTGCGGTTGCGCTCCTTCCTGCACTGAAGGTGCCTCAGTCGTCCACTGAAGGAGCTGCTCAGCTCCTCTACGGTCTGGTGCAGTGGGTGAGAGCTGTTGTCCATGATGGAGGTGAGCTTGGCCAACATCCTCCTCTCACTCACTTCCTCCACAGAGTCCAGTGCACAGCCCAGGACAGAGCTGGACAGACAGACGCATAGATGAACGCTGAGGCCACCACAGAGTCATAAAAGATCCTGATCCTAAAAGTGTCCTCAGAAAGTGGAGGCAACTCTGGCCCTTCTTGTACAGAGCGTCGGTGTTGTGGGACCATTTCAGTTTATTGTTCAGATGAACACCCAGGTACTTGACACTGTCCACAATCTCAATGTCCTCGCCCTGGATGTTCACCGGCATTTGTGGAAGTGTTTTCCTCCTGAAGTCAACCACCATTTCCTTCGTCTGACTGGCGTTCAAGCACAGATAGTTGCATTCACACCAGTCCACAAAGTCCATGATGGCCGACCGGTACTACAGCTCGTTCCCCTCAGACACACAGGCCACAATGATGGAGTCATCAGAGAACTTCTGGAGATGGCAGCTGTCCATGTTGTAAGTGAAGTTCGAAGTGCAGATGGTGAAGAGGGAGGGTGAGAGGACGGTGCCCTGGGCCGCCCCCGTGCTGCTGACTACCACCTCTGACTCACAGCTGCGCAGCCGCACATACTATGGATGGTCAGTGAGATAGTTGATGGTCACTCACATAACTTTCTGTATCATGTTTTCGCTCCCTGGTGTGCGCTGTCTTAGGAGCCGGGATGGGGACCTTGTCCAGGCTGAGGCTCAGGTTGTAGATGTGGCAGAGGATGGTCGCGGCATATAGCAACAACTACTCCAGATTTGTCATTGTTCTGCATGTTAGTGACACTTAAATGTTTGTGTTTAAAAGTACCAACTCATGAAATCTTGTGTCTACAACAGTAAACACAAAGTGCAGTTTTTAAATGAAGGTATTTATTAAAACCCATTTTTACATGCGCTGAAACAGCAATGTGAGGAGACCGCTCCAGGTCAGTCAGGGCAGCAGTGTCTCCACTGAATTGTAGAATTCCGTCATCCTTCTGACACTGAAGCTGTATGATAACATGTAGGAAATGATTCTTAATCGACACTTTCCACTAACTTTCATGAAAGAGTTGACGTGTATGAAAGTGATTGGCAGATAGGAGCAACTAAAATGAACTAAACATAAAGAGAGAGAAGTGAGGGTGAAACCAATGAACTCTTTGCAGGTCACTTGTGCACCGTGGATAAAGCAGCTGTGGATTTCATGAAATATCTGAACGGTAAGTTGATTCATGTTTAACATTTCCCTCAATGAAACAGCACTTCATAAACCTCTCTCTGACAGGCAGCCAGCGCATATTGATGTTTTGTACTGCAGTGGAAGAATTCAGGTGTCAATGCTCCGGTTTTATAGGCGAATACGAGACATTGAAAAGTAGCAAGGATACAGAAATGATGTTGGATGGTGTGGGTTTAAGTGTTGTCAATGGAATAAGAAATTATTTTCAAGGCAGAGTGGCTATGTCACTAACCTGTTCTCAAAGCTACCAGTGTCTCCAGCTTCCCCTGCTGTGTCCTTGCCTTGGAGCAGAGCGTTGTTTCACTTGTGCTTTAATGTTTAATATCTATCAGCATATGGTAAAGTGACGGCAGCACAAGATGAACAAACCTTTATTTTCTTTTTTGTGTGTATATTATGCTAGCAGACAACCGTGAGTTGCAACAGATGGGCTCTGCCATTTTTGTGGACTGTAAATGAAAAAAAGGAGAAAAAAAAAGAGTCACTTGTGGAAATGCTGGCAGTCCCACTGTGTGAAAATCTCACTGCCAAGAAAAGGCTTGACTGACAGCTGATCACACGGAGCCGCAGTCACAAGGCCGACGAATCATAGTTTCACATTGAACAGATAAAGACAGAGCCAAGCAACTTTAATTCCCAAGTTTGAGTGCTATTCAAGTTTCTCCTTGAACAACCTGTCTGCATCGCAAAAGCCTTTTCCCCTCCTCCAGTTTGATCCAAGTCTTTGTCTTTGGAAATGAGGATTTAGTGTACTGCCGATGTGATTGAATGCAGTGGGATTAATTTTCATTAAATCTTTGTTTGAGCCATTATTACTGTGCAAGGACAGCATTTATCCATGCCCACGTCAGTGGAGAGAGGAGGTACATGTCTGAATCGATGACAGCAGTCCAAATATGATTTTTGTTTGTTTGTTTTTTCTAATAATCTTGTTTTTTTTTTTAGTGCCAAGCGCTATTTCATTCACCTTCTGACTCTTGTTTGTTGGAGATCAAGTAGGTCACCCTGACTCCTCAACTTGAAATTCTCTTCCTTCCTCAGTTCATAAATTTGTCTTCATTCTTGTTATGTACAGTTCACAGTTTACAGTCCACTGAGCCTTCCAAGCTTGGTTTTTAGGAGAGGTGTCATCAGCCCAGTGATACACATGAATGAGCTTTGTGACGTCCAGACTTCAGGCATTGCAAAGAAAGTGGATCATGCAGAATGTATCATATCCTGGAGGCTTATTTTGAAAACACTTTTCACGCTTGAGTACATGCTAAAGTGGCATTTCATCGAGATTTCTCTAAATAGCGCCCAAGTCCACGGATCAAAAAAGAGGCATGGTTTTTTTTTTATCATTTGATAGAAGCTGGCGAGCAACGACCTCTGCAGGAATCTCATCTCTTTCACCCTAAGTGAAACTCTGAAGCTCAGTGCTCTGCAGGACACCACATCTTTGGCCTCCTGGTGATCATCTCCTTGAGCTTGTTAAATATATACTGGAGAATGTCATAAATAGTTCATCAAAGAGAGTGGTTATGGAAAAAGCAGAGGGCTTTTCAAGGTTGTACTAAATGAATGAGTAAATGTATCCCCAAGGCTTCCCATCAAAGCGATCCGTCCAAGACCTTATATATATATATATATATGTTACCCTATACCCGATCCGGGTACATTGATCCGACCTACACGCTAACGCGCTCTCACAAACATACATACAAGTTCTTCTTGTCAAAGGGAAATTTGAATGAACCCTAGTCATACCTTTTAATATGGAAGTTTATTTCTGGCTTTACATGAGTATATCGTGCTCTTGCTTTAACCACTGCCTAGACCTTTATTAAAAATGGAGTTTGGAGCCCAAATTGCTGAAAATTCTGAAAATAACCCTTGAAATTTCGTCTTCCTCTCACTACTCATAACTTGCTGAAAAAGCTGCTCACAAACGTCATTTTCAATAATCTATCTGGGTGAGGAGTGCTCTCTGTCTTTAGAGGAAGTGGATTGCCTTTTGAAATTAAAGCCCTGTGAGAGAAGTAGTAGAAGTGCAAATATATACCAGTACACCAGAATCAATATATATAATTCAAAAGAAAGACACGTTAGACTAACGCGCAAGATGGTTCATCTACTACTTCTTGATTCTGCAACAGTTAAAAATGTTGTGTATTGTTGTTCTCTACATGGTCCAATTCAGTATCAAACGGCACTTTGTCATATGGATGAAAGTAAATCAGCATGTTACGGAGTTGTTGTACTACTGAGAATAGTCCTTCTTCAGCACTATTTAAAAGCAGCACATTGATGTATTGACTCTCTGGTTTTCTCCCACCGTCATTTTGGTTGTTTTGTTGTGTGCCCTTTGATAGAGTGGTGATCCATCCAGGGTGTCTCCCACCTCTCACCCCATGTATCCAAGCAACAGCACCACTGCTCCAGCTCTGTAACTCTGTGATAAAAAGAGCGAGCTGAAGATAAGTGGACGAGTGTACAGTGATTTTATCAATTTCAAATTTCAAAGGAACATAGCACATGATCATAAAGGAAAAAAATAGAATATTCAAGTTGAAGTGGCGAGGACACCAATAAATGTTACATAATTCTCATAGTAAAACTACCCTTTTGCCACGTACTAAAACACTAACAGGCACCTACTGAATTAATAAAACTCTGATCTTTACATATGAAGTGAGGGAGGAGGAGAACATCTAAGGAGAATTACAACGCTCTCCAAATCAATGTCTCAGAAGGGGTTAGTGTGACATCACATGGTCTTGCATTTCGTAGTAAAATGCAGCAACAGACATCTTGCTGAAATGACATTCATGAACAAGCCTTCATTGAGGCTGCTCTAAATGCTTCGATTTATATTTTTCATCAGCCAACCACAACAGTGTTGTGGCCGCGGCACATCTGCCATTTTTGTAGTCCTTGTTGCGCTTTCAATATAAAACATATCTATTTTTGCAATACTGCCATTTTAACTTAACTTGATACAGACAAATTATTTTGGATGCGAAGCTACAAACAACTTTCTTAGAATATACAACATACGGTACCAGCATCATCCAGCAGGTGCACAGCAGCTACTAACATGTTCCACTACCTGTGAAGTGTTGAGCTCCATAATTTGGAATTTATGAATTGAGAATCATCTTAATGTATTTAATATTTTTGGATTATAGTTGTGTTAGTAGTAATCATGTAATTTTCATCTGTACTTGTCAAATATCTAACTGGCAACTAGTCAAGGTTGCCAGGTTGGGACTCCGCCCATTTGTTGCCATGATCTCAAGACCACTTTTTTACATCCTTCCGTCTTGTCTCAGACTGGGTGGACTCAAGATTTCTATTCAAGACCGGTCAAGAATACGGCAGCTTCCTTCCCGGGGTCACACACTGGTGACCATGCTCCCTCTGCACTGTGCATGAAGGCACAATTATGATTAAATACCTTGCTGAAAATAAATGTTGTGTTACATTTATTTAAAAGCATTATTGGTGAAAGAAATGCATTTTTGCACAGTTGTACGTTTATTTATCAGGGGTCTCAAACTGTTGCAAATAAAGGCCACTCTGGATGCCGTTTTTTGGTGCACCTGTGGTGTGTTCCATTTCCTTCCTCAATTCTCAATATCAGTCTTCAACTTCAAAAATACATGCTACCTTGAAAGTTAAGTTGAGGCGCAAGATTGATCTTCCTCAATTTTGAGATTCACCAGCACCCACACTACTCAAATTGCCACAATAAACATTGTATCATCTTAACTCATTTTATGGATTATTTACCACAGTGTTGCATGACATTTACTTTTATTTTACAATCTTTTGTCTATCTTTTTTGTCTTCTGAATTGACAGCCTAAATGCAGATTTTGTGCAATGCTGGCCGCCACAGTCTAGGGATGTATCTGCATTAAGGGGGTGTCCCATTTATAAGTCATGTAGCCCTTAACCCTTGGTTTTGAGGGCTAATCTTGAGAGTTAAGGATTAAGGAAAGGAATTGGAAGTCAGCCCAAATAGCGACTCAAAAAGGTGTTTAAAGACTGTTGTCAGTCTGGTGCTGCTTGTTTCAGCTCACACCTGATTGGTTAACGTTAACCAATATGTACTCATTGGAACGAAAGACTGCAACCACTGCAGCCCTGTGTGGTGCGCTTTGGTGACCCCTGTTCTTGGCTGTTGTCTGCACATTTAAATCTATTGCTGATAAAACCATTAATGTTCAAAGGAGCCAGATAGGCAGCTACTTCACAGAAAAATATCAGCCGAGACAGTGAAACCTGTTGGAAGAATGCATCATTTAATTTTATTTCAATAAAAAAAAAAAAAAAAAAGTGGATGGGATAAAGTGCTTCTGTGCAGACTCGGGCAACACAAGCACACTATTGATAAACCAAATAAACCGCTGATGTCACACTGGGCTGAAATTAAAATTACCAATGAAGTTGCCCAGCAGCATGAATACTGACGGAATACAAATTTGAGTCAGACCTTTGCCTCGACTCTTAAAGCGTTAGATGTGACAAGGGTCAAGCCTCATGAAACTTGAAATTTGAGTGCTGGGAGCTTTTACCTTCAAGCCATTGTTGATAGACCGCACTGGTCATATGTGATTTTACCTTGAGCGGGAAGTGACCCCGAGGCTTTGAGTTTGCCTGACAGGTATGTACATTGAAGTAAGTGTTTTGGGTCAACAGGTGGAAATATTTCGGTCTTTGCCTAAGCTTTCTAAAAAGTAGATCTAAGACATTCTGTTTCCGACGGTTGAGCAAGACTGTCGCCATATGATAACCTATCTTGCTAGAAAAAGCATGGTGTTGATTCTTGACCTTTTACTGCAAATGTTGATCTATTGAATTTGTTGTGTGACAAACAATGGGTGAATAAATCATGCACTCTGTGAGCCGACAGAGAACTTACATCCGGCAAAGCTCAGAGTCAGAGGGTGAACAACCCTACACAACCTGGATATTTGTGATGTAATGAACAAATAATAACTTGTATTAGAAGGTAACTGTGGACACTTTTTAAGATCCTGTGGGAAGAATAAAGACAGTCTCATAGAATCACTAAGCCGTTTTTGTTATGGTCAGTTTCCATGCCTATATATTTTTAAACAATTAAAGGTCATTCTATATAAAATATATATAATGATAACAATCTGACTCTAAAATAAAGGTTTATACAGCAATGAACAGGGATGTAAACAGACATTTTGGGGCCTCAAGTGCTCAGCAAGAAGCTACTTAAAAGGTGGAGTACTAACTAAAGTTCAGAATCCAACTATGTAGAACCTAATACTGATGAACAAAAAAGGAATGTTAGGCACACTTTTATCTGCCTTTGTTCGGAACCCTTCAATACGTGGGTCATGCGTGTAATATTGAATTAACGCGTCGGCATGTCACGAAGGCAACAATTCGCGACGCATATTTGTCCGACAGCATGTGAACGCAGCAGTAGTCACGCGTTGTTTGCTTCGGAGCGCAAACATGGCGGATGGAAGTGAGACGCTGGAGTCTTGGCTGAGTAAGTTTCTACCGCGACTCTTTGGAGTTACTGCGTTTATTCCGATGACAGTAGCGCCTAACCGTGCCTTTAAATGTGTCCTATTGTCTTTGGGTGAATTCATCCCACATGTCGCAGTTGAGACTCAACTGTTCCAGTGACTAACAGTTGAGACAGCTGCTGCTGCTGATACTGATGGGAGTCATCTGCTCAGAAAATGAGCCTCGATTTGGACCGCTGACCTTGTTTTGTGTTTTGTTCATATCAAAGGCTAATGTTTAGGGTTGTTTTCGTCGTCTTCACAGTATGCGCTTGGAAGTTTCGACTACTGTTGATGTAAACGTCCTCTGGCGTTTAGTTATTTAAACAAAACAGAACGCACTGAGTTGAGTAGAAAGCTCACATCATCGTTTTATTTTGTGACTTTTAGAGC
This sequence comes from Synchiropus splendidus, assembly GCF_027744825.2. Classification (NCBI taxonomy): domain Eukaryota; kingdom Metazoa; phylum Chordata; class Actinopteri; order Syngnathiformes; family Callionymidae; genus Synchiropus; species Synchiropus splendidus. Next base: position 13,037,242 of record NC_071335.1, on the reverse strand, counting down.
ATCAAACAACTCGCCTCTATCGAAAAGTTTTCCATTGTGAAGTCGCTGTCTTTTCGTACAGATCGAGCCACAAATCCCTCCAATCGCGAAGAAGACCGGGAGAGTATTATGGGATTCTGCGATAAAGTCAACAAAGAGCTTGAAGGGTAAGGCCATGTTGATTTAATAATCTAAAATATTTCAATGACTGGCGCCGTTTTTCACCTTGTGGTTTATGGTGCTGTCATATATTTCAGGCCCCAAATATCTGTGAGGCTCTTGGCACACAAGATTCAGTCCCCGCAGGAGTGGGAGGCATTACAAGCACTAATGGTCCGTTGAGATCCATATTTTCTATAAATCCTCTGCAATGTCCTTGTTAACTTGCCTCAAACCTTTTGTTTATTTTTTTCTGGAAGGTTCTGGAGGCTTGCATGAAAAACTGCGGACAGAGGTTTCACATTGAAGTTGGGAAATTTCGGTTTTTAAACGAGTTAATTAAAGTTCTTTCAACTAAAGTAAGTGGAATTGTGCCTTTGGATTGAAAGACGATTGCTGCTTTTTAAGACTGGGCTGCTTGTTCTTGCAGTATTTAGGTGATCACATTTCAGAGAAGGTGAAGACGAGAGTGACTGAGATGCTGTACAGTTGGACGTTGTCCCTACCTAAAGAGGAAAAGATCAGAGAAACATATCACATGCTGAAGAAACAAGGTCAGTTTTATTGATTCCGTTTGCTCCATTGAAGGAATTGTTATTGTTGAAGTCACAGGGTCGTAATATGTTTGTCATTTATCGACATAAAAAAAATTCACATTCAGTATCTGTTTTATTGAAAACTTACCTTATGGTAATTCTTCTTTATATACATGTAGAAGTGTAATAGAATGCATCAAACCATGTTATCTACTTTTTGTTGTAGTGGTAAATGTGGATCATTTTTCATTCGGTTGTGTTTTAGGTCTTGTGTCAGCTGACCCGAAAATCCCCCACGATGCCACACAAGCACCATCATCAACACCCCAAGTGAAGAACACTGTTTTTGATGATGAAAAGAAGAGTCGAGTAAGTCCTTATTTTATTGCGTTCTTATTGTGACCAATTCATTAAATGTCTTCCTTTATTCCCTCCTTATTACTCTTTAGTTTATAATATTTTATGACAGGGCTGCTGGGCCATGGTTTCAAAAAAATTGCTGCACACACCCTGTATGCATAATAACCATGGAGTATGTTGATCAAACCCTATTCTGGATATTTTGCTGCATTTTTTGCTCTCTTTCTGCCCCTCCACATCGAAAATGCTGCCATTTATAATGTGTTGTCCAATTTATTAAGCAGATCAATTAATTCTGTTTCTTTTCCCAGTTTTTTTTTCTTCAATTCATGTGCATGTAAATGGCTAACCAAGGAGATAATGTGCTGCATTTTAGAATATAATTAGATAATATGACTCATCAGTGAACCATTAAAACGTCTGACCTGAATGATTTTCTGTGATGATATTGAAGTAATTTCACTGTTGTAAAAACTCATTTTTTCAAGCTGACTTTTATGTGTCTTACTGGATTCGTAGATGGGACTTTGAGTTACTCTGTTATTTTAGTGTCATGCGGCATTGTTCTCTCTTGTTTCTCTGTTTATTTGCCTTGTTTTATCTGTGTATTGTACTGTTTTGCTGTTACGTGTCATGTCCAATTGCTTCATGTTGATTTTAATGCTGTTTATGTACAGCTCTTTGTGACTTCCTGGTGCTTTAAAAATATATTATTTCAATATTTATCATATAGTGAATGAATATGTGTTTTTCAAGGGCTCATTGAATGTTTAAGAAATTAAAGGAACAAGAAAAATGGTCAGGTGGTTCATAATCTATCATCGACAGCAAGGACATTGCGTCAATGTGAAAAAAATAACTTCAATAATTTCCAAAAGTGCAGGTCTTGCCCCCTGGAAGAACATCAGTGCGGCATTGTACTTTTCTATAATAAACTTAACATGTAGCTTGGTAAATGGAATGAAGTGCAGATGGAAAAACACATCCGTGAATTTGATCTTGCTGAGTTGACAAGGTTATTTCATTCAATATATCGTTGCAATTTAAATGAGTTTTTAATTACTTTGGAGCCATTTCTCACTCACTCCCTCTACTGAACTAACCAGCACAACCTGCTTTTGATACTTTGGGTTGTATATTTAGTCTTCCTGTATGAAAATAATTATATCACAAACGTGTTCATAATATTTTCATTCATAGATTCATGCCCAGAGCTAACTTTTACTTTCAGTGGCAAACTGCAGCAACAGTCTAAGTTATTCCCCAGGTGCAACAGTTCAATACAAAACTCGATGATACATTACCGATACTGTGGCTTATCAACCTGTTGGGAAAGAAAATATGGAAGTTTTAAGTTGCTTGTCTCGTGTTTATTGCGTGGTGTTGACTTAGTCTGACGTATTCATGTTTGCTTTCCTGAATGATGCAGTGCACCCCCTCCTCAATATGTTTGTGTAACCTTCAGGTTGTGTGAATCTGTCTCTCGGTCTAATATCTTTTTGCTCTGCAGAAGCTTTCGGAGCTACTCAAAAGTAAGAAGCCTGAAGATCTGCAGGAGGCCAATAGGCTCATTAAGAACATGGTCAAAGAGGTCTTTTTTTTTTTTATTAATCCTTTCAAAGGTTGTTCTAGAGAGGCACGCAAGCTGAGCGATAACAGTCCTGTTACCTTGTCTGTTCCACCTTTTAGGATGAGCTAAGGATGCAGAAGGAGAAGAAGCTCACAAGCACACTAGAGGAAGTCAACAATAGTGTTAAACTCCTTAGTGAGATGCTGGCTTGCTTCAGTGTTGAAGACTCGACTGAGAGCGACACAGAGCTGATTAAGGTTTGTGCTTCTATCAATTTATTTTTGCATATATTGACCTTTTCTTAATAATGGCCCGCATTCGCCAACAAAAACAAGATTATTTACTTTTTTGTCCACCTGTAGTTCAAGATTGCTTTTGATGGTTTTTCAATGGGTATTAATTCTGATGTTTTATATGATGTCAGGATGCTGCTTTGTCGTTCCTAATAATGCAGCAGGAAAATGGTAGGTAAAATGCCAAAATGTATTGGGACAAACAATGAGCCTTCACCAATAGACGGCAGGATTTCAGTTGAAGCATGCACCCCACTGAGTTATAATAAGACATGTCTTAGCCCTGGATTTCACTTGAACCCATTTGAACTGATTTTTAGTAATGATTTAACAGATAACTCTTGTTTTTTTTAGGAATTATATGATGAGTGTGACAAGCTCAGAGAGAAAGTGTCTCAGCTGGCATCAGAGACTGAAGATAATGACACTAAGTTGGGTAAGGATTTCTCCTATTTATGGTGAACTCTTTCTTCGCAAAGAGCTCGACAGCATTCACTAAAACCGCATGTAGTGCTGAAGCTTCGTTTTTATTCTTTTTTTAGGTGAGATTCTCCAAGCAAGTGATGACCTCTCCCGAGTCATTCATTTGTATAGAAGGACTGTGGAAGGTCACAGCACAGATGAAGACAGAAAAGAGGCACGGTCTCGGATAAAAGCAGGTAGTCAACTGTGTACGTTGAGAAAGGGGAAAACTAACACTGAAGTCCCAGTGGATCTTAATTTATAGGATCTTATAGTATTTAACGGGTACTCTGATTTTCACCAAAAGAGAGAGTTGCAATGAACCTGATTTCTTTATCGCCGCACACTTGTCTGCACTTGCTGTCTGATACACGTCACATGACCACATTACTATACATGAGTAGAGGCATATCAAAGTGTTTGGAAATGACTGATACAGACTCAAAACTATTTGATGACTTCAAAAACACGTATAAAGGTGTGCTTAGGGGAGGAGCATCTGCAAATGAAACTGCACAGTTCATCAAACACTATCATTTCAATATGTCGTATTGCCACTTAGAACCATTTTTTTATTATTATGCCATTACACCATTATTTACATCATTAGACTCAATGTTTAACCCCCGACACATGGTACTGATTTGTCCAATGTTTACTGACGTATGATGAATTTGGCAAACCCACTGCCGTCCATTGAATAAGTTGGGGACAGTAAGTTCTAGCAACTTGATGCACACTGGTATATGTTGTAGTATATGTTAGTCAAGAAATGCATCACTACACGAGATGGAGGATTTGGTTTCCAGATGTTCTCAAGCAGTTTGGAGGTGACTTGTTCTAATATGTATCTATAATGTATTACAACAATATATCATAATACCCAGAGAGTAGGATGTAGAGTAGAGAGAGGATGAGACCAGGAATGTGCTCCCTGCCGGAAGTTCCCCTTCTGACTTCCGGCATCATTGTAGTGTGCTGTGGTTTCAATTCACACGCAGCATTGTAATTGACACACAGGGGGCGCTAAAATCATCCACCTAAAGCAGAGTTGAACTGCATGCACTAAACAAGGAAGTATACACTCATATAGTCCATTGTTCAGTTTTACAATCATGACAATCAGTTTGCAAAACTAACCCAATGTGTCGTGACTCTCACTTGTTTTGACTCATTGACAACCAGAGAAGTTTTCTTGCGCCGCCTTCATTGAACTCGCTAGTTCAGAACGCCCCCTTCTGTCTGTTCAAGACAAGTAAATATGTATTTGCTGAAGCATACATGACCAGCGTGTAACAACACACTCTGCATTTCTTTCTGAATGTTTTGTATATCGCCAAACACTGGCTAAAAATCTCAGGAATGTGACTGGGCCCTATAGCAAGGTAATAATGAGGATTATCAGATAAATGTGTCAGATGGAAACTTAATGCATTCTGTCCCTCAACAAAATACAGTGTCTCTGATAGAAGACAATAAGTGTACAAGATGATGCCCGCACAGCTTCGTTGCCTTTAAGAATAAAATCAGGCCTCATATGAGATTATGAGTTAACATGAAAAGGGATTAACATGTGCCATTCACTCCTTTTTGCTTTGCGAAATGAAACCTGGGCTGCAGATTCACCGCTGCATTATCGATATTTTTGCTTTTGTTGGAAAACAAGTGATTTAAGTTCCATAGCTACTATTGATGCTAACTTATAGTTGGAAAATGTAAAACCCTTAATCTCAATTTCTTCTCTCAGACCCAAATCGATCGCTCTTGGAGCTTGAATTTTGTTTCATGAACACCAACCGAAATTTGACACAACCACTATACAAGCCCCTCTTGCCCAGTGACTAGTGGGAGAGGCTCCAGCACTCCCCGCTACCCTCGACGATGTATATATACAGTCCCCTGTTGCATTCACTATAGACGGCAAACTAAAGCAGCCAGTGGGAAAATAATTATGAAACAGTCTTTTTGTTCGGTCAAGACGTTGACTCTATTCTCTGTATCACCGTGCACCGTGCAGTCTCTTCTCTCGTTGTTGGCATGGCTTTACTCACTTTTTTTGTCATTTCAACTTTTGAATACTCCGCAGCCTCCTGGAAATGTTTCAGTTTAGTTGCATTCAGCTTTGCTTTTCTCACTTTTTTCCATGTTTTTGATGAATGGTGGTGCTTGTATTATTTACTGCACTAAAAAATAACTTGAATGGTTCTGGACAGATTTGAATAAAATTTTCATGATATAGGTGAAATGGGACAAGGACCCAGTGATTGAATTTTGGGAGTGATCCAGATCACCGTTTGGATCCAGCAGGTTGTTTTTAAAGGATCTTCTGTGTAGTCTGTGTTGAGGCTGGTCGGTGGAGGATCCCAAGTGTTTTTCTAGTTTTATTTTCTAGTTTTTAAATGATAATGATAGTTCTGGCCTTTTGATTTAATGAGTCCATTATCTTTCTATATTAAAATCTGAATTCAGGAATGGAGTTCTAATTCAAAAGTTTTGAGGAAATAAGCTTGATTTTGTTGATGTGTTTTTCTTGTTATTTTAAATCCAATCTATTGTCTTTTATTTGCTGATGACTGTTTAGAAACACAATGCTCCTATTTTGTCATGTTATTTAGAGAAATTGAAAAGAAGTTGAGTGAGTCTCTCCCACTTTTCTTTTGTGGCATGGACAATTGTCAGCCGTTTGTAGTGTTTTCCATTTCAGTTGTGAGTGAGTTCTGTTCTTCTCTGATTAACGCGCCATTGTCTCAGTGCTGCTGTTATTTACTCTGTATTTTCTATTTAACTGTCAATCCAAACTTCAACCCTCTTGGTTTAGTGCTGTTGTCCATTATTCCTCCAGAATGTAAGGCCACATCTCAGTCCGAGATTCTCATTGACCTGACGTGTTTGGACACTCCGAGTTCCATTCCACCCAAACAGCAGCCTTGCTCTTCGTCGCTACCTGAGGATCTACTGTGTGTCCCTGACCCAGACATGCCTGCGTGCACTGAGCCTCCTGCTGCTCTTACACTGCTGGATGAAGAGCTGCTCTCTCTGGGTATGATCACAAAAATATTATTTAGCACATATATCAGAAGTCATTGATATTTAATTCTCTTTAATGCTTCCTCCTGACAGGTATACATGACCCTCTGCCTCTGCATCACAATTTGATACCACTGCAGGTATAAACACAATTTAACTGCTTATTTTGTTCACAGCTGTCAGAGTAATTACACTGCAATAATCATTTTATTTACAGGATTCCAATCATAACTTAGTTCCTTCAGCCAGCAACATAGCTGCATGTTCACCCCTTCTCATGGACACTGTAACTACGACGACAGATTCCTCAACAAGCGTCCCCACTGTCGCCCTCCCCTGTGCATCTAGTCCTCAATCAGTCACCAAAGTGGGCGCAGTTCCACTGGCACCCATGGTGTCAGCTTTTCTTGCGACATCGCCTCTCACTACATCTAGTGCCGTTGCTGTTTCCCAAGAGATCCCTGCTCTGGTTGAGCCAGCAGTATTGTCTTTGGCCGACAGACCTCTACATGAACTTGCCGTGCTAGACATGGCCAGTCCAAACATGTGAGTATCTTGATGTGTCATTTGTTTCCATTTTTTTAACATTAACTTGTGGAGCAGGTTATATTCCCCTTGTATCCTTGGGTTTACTAATAAAATGAGACTTGTCTGAGCACTCAAAAAGCCATTTGTAACCCTTCTTGTCATAAAAACGTGGGGTTGAAGTCGGAATGAAATAGTCATGTTATGTAGCACACATAAGCACTGAACAACCTCAAGCTGCCCAATAACACACCTGGCACATACATATGTAATATTTATTATTGTTCGTTTCCAAATAGAATCAATGTCAGTCAATAAGTTTCAGTGAAGTGCATTTCTGGGGCAGTGCTTCACTCCCCTCTGCCTCCGCTCCACCTCAGAAACTGTTTTGTAACTTTCTCTGCGATGTGAATGCTTCAAGTTGGAGTAGAGAGGTGGATCGTTCAGAACGGTCATCTGTCTGTGAAAAGTAACGTGGTTCTGGCAAGTTATCGTAATAATACATCATGTGTAGAGTTGCATTTTACTGTGAAAGAGCAACAGAAACATGGCGTTATAGACTTCCCCTCCACTGCCTGTGTTGAAGTCTGTGGCCCTCCTTTCATGACAAGAACAGACATGAGACAGGCCTGATACATTTCATTACTCCTACCACTCAATACAGTGTCACAGGAGACAGGTTTGAGACAACAATTTGACCTTTATAGGTTTTTCTTTATGAATACTTGTTGTAATTCGTTGCTGTTTTTATTACACGTGGCTGTGAGAACCCTCTTCTCTTCCCACAGTAGGTCTCCTGGAGGTTTTGGCACTTTCTTACCTGAGAAAAAAAAGCCTGACCGTCCTGGTCCTTTGTCCTTCGGTGATAGTCCACTTCTAGTCACGGACTCTCCAGGAGGATTCACTTCTCCACCAACCAATTGCAACGGTGGCGACCAACTGATGAATTCTCTGCCCGACTTCCTCCACCTTTACCAGGCTAGCGCAGAGAGGAAGGAGGAGCTTTCCCTGGCTAATGTCTCAGTGCCACTGGATGCTATTAAACCAAGTAAGTATGAGCAGTTCCAATAGTATTGATGAGCAAAGACAAGAAAAAAGTGGTTTTTGAGCAGCTGTGCCAGGAGTTGGCTGTTGTGCTAAATTCTAAATGTAATTTTCTATCTTAAAATGTTTATTGAAGTGATGTGGACCAAGGTTACTTTTAAAAGTATATTGATTTTAGTTTGACTTGATTCTATTACATAACAGTATATACTGTGTGTGTGTGTGCGCGTGTTTCACTGTTGCTTTACATTTGAGGTACAGGTTTGGTACAGTTTGGGGCTAGAAATGTGACAGTGCTTCTCCTCAGTGGTGATGTTATGCAACTACACAACGCTTCATGTTGTGTTTTATTAAGTCTGTTTTTGTTTTGTGTGACTGTCTTTTAGGTAAGGTGTCCCCGGTGACTGCGTATGACAAAAATGGAATCCGTGTCCTGCTGCATTTCGCTGCCGATTGTCCACCAGACAGACCCGACGTTCTAGTGATGGTGGTATCCATGCTGAACACATCCCCCTTGCGGGTCAGCAGCATGGTGCTGCAAGCTGCGGTTCCTAAGGTGACGACCCACTTGGCAGTAACCTTTGGACTCTTTGGATATGAGTCAACTGAAATCAATTCTGTCCGTAGACCATGAAGGTGAAGTTGCAGCCTGCTTCTGGGTCAGAGCTTGCTGCTTTCAACCCCGTGCTCCCTCCTGCTACCATCACACAGGTCATGCTGCTCGCCAATCCTCACAAGGTAACAAGACTGGCTATTGATGTTTGGTTTTGAAATCCGTCACTGCTGTGATACCAGAATACATGAGAAAAAATGAGTAAAATGAGTACATTTTTTCCATTTTATCTCAACTGTTGATGTGAGCGTTGGTATTTTTAAACGCATCATAACAAAGGTAATTCCCATGTGTACACAAACGGTGGAACTTAAAAGTGACTGGCATCTCTAAGGTTTTTGGTTTTTTTTTAATGGCGTACTTTCCAAATATGATTTACACGTCTCTTCTTTTGCAGGAAAATGTAAAGATGAGATACAAACTGACGTTCACACTGGGAGAGCAGCATCTTACAGAAGTAGGGGAGCTAAATGAGTTTCCTCCTGCCCAAAGATGGGGTTCACTATAGTCCGTCTTTCCTTAGGACTGACTAGACAGCACACTAGTTTATTTCAGCGCTGCACATCAGGGGTCCGGAAGTGGGTGTTTGATACATTTAAGTAGCTGATCTAAACATGTATCGCTTTGGAAGCGTTTCCGGTTTGCCGAAGTTGTAGCTCAGAGCACATATTTATGAAGCAATAACCGTTATTAGAAGAAAACGGATATACTTATTTATTTTTTAAGACCATTTTGATGACGACAACGGTGCAAATAGTTACCATCATTTTATTTCTGGCTGTGCTTGTCTTTTTTTTCTCCTCCTTTCTGTGACTCCAATTTCACCATGGAATTTGATAGATAATAACCATCTCTGTGTTGAGAAAACTAAAGGAATCCGGTTGCTGTCAGTTTTTCTATTGTAGTTTTGATATTGAAAGAAATATCTCTTGTATTTTTGTTGAACTATTACTTCTAATAGTTTTAAATGTTAAATGAGTCTGACATGATGCATTTGTGATAATGCGTGGTTTACACTTCAGTTCTGTGTCCTTGTTTAACTTATTTTAAAAATGTAAAAAAAAAAAATGTGAGAAGTCTTTTTATTTTGAAGTTGGTTTGTCACATGAATTCTTTGTTGCATAATGTGTTCTGGGACATTTAGGAAGTGAAACTCTCTCTTCTAAACTATGCATTTGTGAAGTCCAATCTTGTTGTTTTTCTTATTTTGTGTGTCATCTTGTCCATTTGAGAGGGGCCTCTTTCTATCTGTCTTGACCAATGAAGAATATTATCTGTGTACTAATAGGTGTTTTAATTCTTCCAAAAAAAAACAATTTTGTCATTTCTTTTAAACATTTGTGCAACACAACAAATAAAAAAAGATTTATTTATAATACTATATGATTGTCTTTGGCTCCTTATCAGTACTGAGATCCATGGTCTATGTTAATACTCAGTTATGAGTTTGTGTGTGTGCAGTTATGATCTATTACACTTCAACCCCACTGTAGGAAGTGTTAGATAATAGCGTCACATGATGGTTTGTAAACAACAGGCTTGTAAAAGATAAAATGCTTGGCTTGTAGTTTTTTTGCGCCACTGCATTAGTATGGCAGCAGTGTGTGTTTTGTTTATAACAACTTTATAGCCTCAGTCCTGATAATAATTGTTCCAAATGCAGTCTACGTTCATATATTTCAGGATGGCACAAATTTGGCCACGTATATTTTTAAGATCCTGATGTTTCATCCTGAGCTTTTGGTGCATACTTCAATGCACATTTTGGTTCTCCGGTGTTTATCCATCCCTGATCCATCACGACTGAGAGTCCAATCCTATCAGGAAATGTCATGACACACTGGCACTAGTGGGAAGAGAAACTGAGTGGTGCACCTCCCTCAGAGGAACACAGTTTAAAGCCCTTGTGCGGTGTGTTTTATACATGTAAACAGGCTACTATCAGCCCTGGGAAGTCTGTCCACAAAATATCAATCTAGAGACATTTGATCTAACTAAATATGTAAATATAACAAGGGAAAACGCTGGGATCTGTAACCAGCGTCGCGATATACAAAACAAAAATTGTGTTCTTTAAAAAGTGCAATGGTTTGGATGAATCTATTCGGCATCTGATGACGCGCAGTCATTTGGCGCAGCCGCGTTAGCTGGAGTTGACGCAAAGCTGCGCGCCCGACGAGCGGAGACGCCGCAGACCAGATCCCCACGTTAGCAGCAGCCGCAGCAGCAGCTATGGCAGACGAAAAGCCAAAGGTAAACCAAACCAGTCATAGCGTATATTCGGTATCATCCTCCCGCCGTGTATGTTGCCGAGACAGCGGTCAGTCGCTTAGAATAAGCCTCGGGGCGAAGATAAATGGCACTAAAACGAACATTCCTGAGCGGAACCGGTGCTAAAGAGCGTTAGCATGCGACGTTAGCACAGCAAGGCTGGAAACGTAATCCATGGTATAGCAATGCATGAAGCAGAGTTCTACTGTAAACGAGAGCTCGTGGACGCGTTACACTCTGTGCAGCGGTGAATTCAGTCGAATTCGGGGGAATATATCTTGAAATTAGATGTAGTATTGACCAGACAACAGAGCGGCCCAATTCACACGGCCTTGTCGCCACTGCAAATATATGTATTGAGAAGTTTTCTTTTCACAGTTTACTCAAATAATAACTGAATGTTCGTGGAGATTATGCAGTCGTTTGCCGTACTGTTGCTTTAGTTGAATTGTGTGCCGTAATAGTGACTAGATTCACTCTTTATAAGAAACAAATGTAATAAACTTTAACAGATGTAGTCCGTCAAAGTCCCGCCTTCCTGGTGTTGTACCTCAAATGAATCTCAGTTTTTCATCACCAGGATTTGACTGTGTTTATGTTCGTCTTTCTCTCAGGAGGGAGTCAAGACTGAGAACAATGAGCACATCAACCTGAAGGTGGCAGGGCAGGACGGCTCGGTGGTCCAGTTCAAGATCAAAAGGCATACCCCTCTTAGCAAATTGATGAAGGCGTATTGTGAACGACAGGTAAGGCACGGTTATGGAAGGTGCTTGGTTTGCACCAGAACATTGTTTTGGGTTTTTTTAAGAGCCGAAGAAACTGAATCGCCGTGTCGTTACATTGGGGATACATGCTAAATACATCAAATATAAAAAGCAGGATATTTGAAATCATGTGTGCAAACGCCATGGCCGTCTTAATGTGCTTCATGATCTGCTCACCTGCTGGAAAACCTTCTCAGGTGACAACCTCATGAAGTTCATTGACCTTTTTTTGTTGACTACGTAATTCCATTTGTGTTCATTCATAACCTTGATACCTCCGGTCAGTATCTGCAATGTGAACAGTCATGAAAGAGGATGCATTGGATCAGAGGTGTGTCCAAACCTTTAGCCTGTACTGTATACATTAGCACTGTCAAGGGATTAAAAACAGTAAAAAAAAAAAAAAAAAAAAAAAAAAAAAAGGTATGATCCGTTGCCAAGCAGATCATGGAGCTTATTCTTAAATTGCCAGTTACTTTGGATTTTTCAGGGCTTCCTTTTGCTGGACCAGTGAGAAACACACACATTTCCATTTACTCTTGTTGTTTGTGTCAAAGTTGCCAGTTGGAGCGACAGGTCTGCGGAGTCTGATGTGTTGCAGACATGCATTATTTTCTAGTAAACGGCCATTGATTGTTATAACATGAATGCAGTACCTGTGTAATTATCACTGGACTATTTCATTCATGTGAGTGAATGAGCAAGTGTATTCTATGCACAAAGGAAATGAAAGCTTTTTAACCCACTTACCCAAGGCTGTTGCCCTGGAAACGAGGGAAAGTGACCAAATAAATGTGCGAGCCAGAGACGTGGGTCTGTAATTTCCCGTGCACCTGCGTTGTGAGAGGGAAAACAAATACTGCAGTGTGCAAAGTTGTGAATCCCATGTGCTTTGGAGAGGAGGAACTGGGAGCCAGCTGTCATGGCTCGGCACTTCTGCTTTCAGTGGAAACTAGGGTAACTCGGTGGACGTGTGAGAAAAGCCTTGTTTGCGAAATCGACTGAGCCAGCCTGCACACCAATAGCTTCACCCCGGTCAGAGTCGGCTGTAAAGAGTTGCTTAAATGCAGCGGTGATGACTGTTGCGCTCTCTCTGTCTCGGATCCTGTCGCTGACACATCGTGGCTATGCCACTTCAAATGGGTGGCTACCAAAGTACTTCGACTGTCGTACAGCCTCAACTGCACGCCAGTATTTGAGAAGGGCTGGATTAATGCAACCATTTCATACCCCTTATATGTAGGATATATGCGAGCATATGAGCATCATCCTGATTGAAGTATTGCGCTTGCCAGAATTGACAGAACTGTGTATTTGGTTGTTTCTAAAAAAGAATTGTGTTTTCAGGGGCTGTCAATGAGGCAAATTCGATTTCGGTTTGATGGTCAGCCCATTAATGAAACGGATACACCCTCTCAGGTAGGCCACGATTCCTGTCAGGACCAATTTAACATAGAATGTTTATGAGTATGTTGTTGCTACATCATGTCATCACTTGGTTATACAGTATATAAACAACTGCAATCATAGCACATGTATTAGTATACAGTTGACATGGCTGCCTTCTGGAGCCCATATTGCTTTTTCTTTGTGAAAAAATCATTTGAATCCAGCCGAATCAGTCCTTTGTGCTTACTTTATATTTTATCCAGTCAGAATGAGTCATTAACGTTTTATTTCCTTTTCAGCTAGAAATGGAGGACGAAGATACAATTGATGTGTTTCAGCAGCAAACTGGAGGCTTGCTGCTTTGAGGACTGTTTCCTGGAAAAAAGATCCCTACCTCCTCGTCATTTTTCTCTTTCGCCCCCTTTTATTTCCCAATATCTTTCCTTTTGTGCGACATTTGGTTATGACCGTTCTTAGTGCCAGAAATGGAGAACTAAAACAAAGATGGCGGCAGTACGGCCCGAGTCGACGGTTTCTGCAGCAACTGTGTTGACCTGCCACTGTGGTGCGCGGTGTATGCAGTGGAAAGTACTGAGAAATCATGTCTTCCTTCTTCCCGGAGGCTGCGGAAAAAAAGTTCTTCAGTTTTTATACGTTTGGCACGCTGGTTTTGATTCACATAACATTTTTTATGTATACTGACATCTATTGTTATGAAAATATGTTGAAATAAATTGAATCCGTTTTTTTAATACCGTGCATTTATTTTTTGGGGGGAGTCATTGTGATGGGCCACTGGGGCGTCATGAAGCATTACCTCACTTACAGAGATTTTATTCTTGTGAGTCTATTACTGCTCACAAAATAATTGAACTAGGACCAGACGTTAATGAAGGTCTGAAATTGTCACTCGACACTTTGTGCATCTGGTCTTGTCTTTACTTGTATTTCAAGCGGCCCTTCAGCTTGCTGTAGCACAATATGTTTTTCAAAAGTATAAAAGAAACCTTTTCAGTTTAATAGCTTTAGTACTGGTGTTGGAAGGTGCCATGTTGTCCGAGTGTCAAAAGTGATTACATTTAATATTTGTATTTGATTTTTCATGGCCTGGCAACTCAACTCTATAAATATGTAAATCCATAATAAATGAAACAATATTGCTCATTCCAAAACACTGTTCACAAAGTGAGCTACAAAGCAGACTTGAAAACTAGAACACTAGGCACATGCGCAGGAGCATGGCTTTTGACAATCTTGAAAAACGGAAGTTGCGCTCCCTGACCAGCAACGTTCTATTCTGAAAGAAAGTAGCGGAAGTGCGCTCCCACGATGCTAGTTTGACCACTCAGACTATGGAGCAGGTTGACTAGACAGTGATGAGGTGGTGAAGTGCAACAACAACCAATTCCACTGTATTTTAGCATCCTTTGCCTTGTAACGCATTTCTCCCTGCACAACATGACGACTACTAAAACGTACACAGGGATGGAGCCCGGTGCCAAGAACAGCTCCAGGTAAGAGGCGTTGTTCCTTTGCTGCTGCTGCTGCTGCTGCTAGCAAAACCGTGGGAGCATCACGCTCCACATCCCGTCGTCCTCTGTGTAGAACCCCAGCATGTCCGTCCCAAGCACATTTTAACAAGCGCTAAACGCCTCCTTAATGCTCTTTATCTATTAACGTGGTTCAAAAGGAGTCGTTTTAGCTCGCACTGTAGCCTCCCTTTGTACAGCTGATGCTAGCTGGCGGACGAGGGCGCCATACCCATTAACCTCAGCTGCGAGATAACTCAGTGCACCCATAGCGCTGGTGTGTTAGCTGGGAATTAGCTATGCATTTTAACAGGTATATCTTATCAATGAAAGCGTGAAGCCCCCGTCTGCGCCTTTGGGTGGGGCATCATGTCTCATCTGGTCCCTGGTTAGTAGCGTCCAGTTTTTAAGTATGAGTATTTCGTCTTTATTTAATGGTTTTATACGCTTTTAACTGCATGTGTTGCGTTTTTCCCTGTGTGGTCCTCTAAACCCAGATAAGTACAATGGTGTCTTTAATATTCTTTGAATGTATGTTCCTGTCTCAATATATTGGGGAATGTAAAGTTCTCATGTCCTCTTCATATTGTCCCTCATCACATCCATGAACCTCAGGGTTGTCCTTATCTTCCTCTTCTCCTTTGACTTGATACTGTCCGCCATCGCTCCTCTCCCCGTATCCAAACCATCTGTCCCTGTTTACTTCTCCGCATTAAGTGTCCCTCTCATGTCATGGTCCTTATTAGTTCCAGTTGTTTATAAATGGTTATCTTATTACTTGACGGTACTTTTATAAATTTTCTTGTCTCACTTCAACCTTATCCATGCATCATTTGATAAGGATTATCTTATCATGAACTCCAAATTGCGTAATACATAAAGTCTGTCCAGATCTAGTTTGTTTAGCCAAACATTTTTTAAGTCGCCAGTCTTTACTGTTAATAGTTTTTTTTTTCTTTTCTTAACTGTTAATCCACCAGTTCAAAGCTTTAGCTATACTGGGGTTTCCTGCTTCTGCTGGTAGCCTCTAGTTGACCCCACTGCCAATGCTGGAAATTCCCTCTTATTTGCAAGCTCTGATTATATTCACGATAGTTGTTTATGGCAGCAATATGTGGTCGGTAAAAGATTAAATTAGAACTTCCCCTGATTTAAAGCTTGGCCTTTGTGCTAATATAAACAGATAATGTAGAGTGCTGCAACTCTGGACTTGCTATAATTCAATGATTAACAAATGAACTAAATATACATAAGTAAAGTGAATTAAATAATTAGGAATTGCATCCACAAATTTGGGATAGCTTTCTTCTGTTGCAAGCCTCTTTTTAAACGTGTTTGTGACTGATACCACATCCTCCTCCTACTCCAGGGTTTTGCAGCCTCCTGGTGGTGGATCCAACATCTCATTCGGTGCAGATGAGGAGAAGCCCCCTGTAAGAAAAAACAAGATGGCCTCCAGTGTTTTTGCTGAACCTGAAGACCCTTATGCAAATCGAAGGAATAACCCTCCAGGTACCGTGGCCTTACACGCTATGACCATAACTGAGGCTACAACCGCTGGTGGCATGACTGACGTTAGGACACATGTTTCAGCTAACCCAGGATTGGCTAACCTATATGTGCTTGTACAGCTGTAACACAAACCTGCACTGACTATGGCCCTCTTGTGGACCAGTTTGACACCCATGATCTTGGCGATTTCTGTTTCTTGGAGAGCCCAGCTTCTTAAACTTCATGGAATTTTAACATCTGCACATATAGAGTTGTACTTTTTCGTCCGGTGGAAAACCTTACAATGCCTTAACCTGTATCTAATGCACGTTTTCTTCTAAATGCTATGGTAAACGTACTTTCTCGGAGCTGTAATGGTGATTTTCTTTGAAGGCGACACACCCATCAGTATCAGAAGAGCAGTAGTGTCATGTGATTTTCATGCATTGATATGCCAACTTCACCTCTCTCTCAATAACAATCCTGCTGTTGTTTTAATGAGTTCTTGGCTGTGATTAATAGCTGCTCATTTCCCCATTCAACATGATCTTAAGGGACAGTTCATGTTGCTCACTGCTCCAAGATTTCATTTGTAAATGCTGAAGCTGATTCTACAAAATTGGCTCCACTCAATTGCATGAGTAGAAACGATGGTCAGCTGCCAGGGACACTGAGTGAACCCTGG
Source organism: Synchiropus splendidus (assembly GCF_027744825.2). Lineage (NCBI taxonomy): Eukaryota > Metazoa > Chordata > Actinopteri > Syngnathiformes > Callionymidae > Synchiropus > Synchiropus splendidus. The sequence goes on along the minus strand of NC_071335.1, from coordinate 13,020,545 downwards.
AGTCAGGACTACAAATGATAGTTAAAGACATCTTCCTGTGAGGGAAATATTTTCACTGTTGACCTTCTGTCTTTAACAAGTTTATTCCCCCCTTAAGATTTGTATTCATGTGAATATCTGAGTGTTTAATGGTCCAACACATTGCTCTGCTAGAAGCTCTACTCTTAACTCACTTCTTTCAACCAGAAGGAGAAGAATGCTAAACCCAAGTGCCTGGGGTTGTTACAGGGGTGACAGCAGAAAAGGCTTCATTCTTTAGGAATGCAATCGAACCTTCCTACCTGTTATCGTTTATCTTATTTATTCACTATTCTGCTTTGACATTTTTCTATGTTTCCACTGCAGTTGCACTATTCTGTTTAATCAGTACTTTTAAACGTGATTTTAAAGGTGTCATTCCCTGAGTAACCTCAGCGCTATGACTGAAATGAGGCGTTTTTTCAAAGAAAATGAACGTTATTCCGACCGATGAATAATGACCTTTGCCAGCAGGTGGTGACAATGAGTCAGAGATTATATGGACGCAGCCAACGAGGGCTAGTGAAATCTCTCTTGTTGTTGCCCAAGCTGCAGGTATTTGAGGGTAGATAGTATGTGGAAATCTGCAGGTCTAACTGGTTTCAGTTTTCTGTTGCAGCACGCTTGGAAAACAATATAAAGTTGTTACAGCACCGGCCCGTGCTTTGGTTAGTTGTTTTGTCTGCCAAATTAGGGAATGCTGGCTGTCTGAATGCATGACCTAAAATCTAAATAAGATTTAAATCACCTATTAACCAGACTGGACAAGACATACAACCAATCTTTTTTCTAGTGTAAATGATAAGTCATCGGATTCATTTCTCTGTAACCTCCTTCAGTAGGTTGTGAACACAAGCATGCAGAAAAGCCAGACTCCATTGTATTTCAATTATAGTTCAATCTTTATTTCATCATTCATTTAATGCTTCTATCGTTCAGTGTGGGGTTGATAAATGCGTCAGTAGTCTTTTTATTGCTCTGCTTTTATAGCTCCGCTTTGGAAAGTAGGGCTTGGTCATATCTCTGTTTAATAAGTCATCGCTCCATTCTTACAAACATCCGTTGCAGCAGCTGATAGTCAGGCAGGTCAACTCGGTTGAGCAATTCTCTGCTTCTCTGCTTCCTCTCTCATCACGCAACCACACTTCCTTCTAGTTCCATTTTACACAATCACTTTTCATCACAGTTTCAGTTAAGATTTGGGTTTGACCCCTGTTCACACACCCCTGTCCCTTTCGTCCTTCAGGTGGGAAGCCAACTGGTGTGCTTTGCGGGGAGTCGTCAGCCCCCCTGAGGAGAGGAGGGAATCAAACCGTGGACTCTGTCACAGACGACTCTTGCTCTGTAAGCGCACCCTTTTAAAATGTGACAGTCAAAACTAATATGGAGGCCAACCTGCAGCCAAAGTAGTTACTACGAAGACGTAACTGCTGAGAGTCCTTGCCTGTTTAGGGGTGGATGCATACTCCCGACAGAAACAAAAGCTTGCTCTGAACTCGGAGTTACCTGAACATGGTGCCAGCCGCTGGAGTTGTCTGTTGATCTTCAAATTCCTGTCCCATCAAAAAAAAGTCCTTTGAAAAGACACAATGACATGCTTTGACAGTCTGAGCAGCACATCAAAACAAACAAGCAAATACATGTTGCGCTGAGACGGTCACACAAATTGTCAATAGCACCGCGTTCACACAGCTTTCCGTTACGCTTGCGTAAGTTGTGCTGTTCTCAGCCAAGTCGCCTCAGTTGTCCTAACAGCTTCTGTCAGCTATTGTCAGTACTTTAATAACGCACAAGAATTTTGAAAGCTGTGCAGTGTCTCAGAAGATTAAGTGCTCTGGTGCATAGAACCCTGACCTTGAATTTCAGGCTAACGCTGGAGTATGATTTCTACAGTGGAGAGTTTGGCCACTACTCCACAAATTGTATTATTCTCTGTGGCTGTTCTGCACATAACTAATCCCTGCTTTCACTTTTAGTCAGAGCTCTGAACTTTTTATTTCACTTAGTTATCTTGGCTTGTTTATTAAAGGCACACTTACTTTCAGTTTCAGACTTTTCAAAGTGGATAACTCACTTGTATTCAAGTACTGACCTAGTATTTTTACCTGTTTGGTGGAATGAACGCTCCTTCCTGCTGTGTAAAGTTCAACATCTCAGGTGACGTTCCTGATAGAGAAGTAAACTCTTGATAGATGCTTTCTCACCACAAGTGTTGTTTTAGTCATGATAAAAAAAACACTTCTCTGAGGCATTGTTTGATGTTCAGTGATGTTTATGAAACCTCTTCTCCTTCCTGCAGAACAAAGACCAGTCGGGGAGTGAGACTGGTAAGACCTCGCTGCTTTTATAGATCATTTTCTGGCTGATACGATCTGTTATGATAATCCAGACCAACTGGCTCCAAGCACATTGCACTGTTGCTGTGCTCGCTGAAACATCAGATCAGAAATCAACATGCGTCTTGGGAAACTTTCATCAGTTGCATTAGATATGGCACTTTAATTTTTAGACTCTCATTTTGTATCCTCTCCGCCTTCATCTGTTAACAATAAACAGTTTACGCTTCAAGGCTTGTGCATCGTCCCACGCCTTCCTCTCTCTTTAGAAAACAATGCAGCAGAACCAGAGCACCAGAATGACACCCCTCAGGCGGAGGAGCCGGGGGCAGGTCCACCTTCCGGCCGGAGGAACCCACCTGGGGGCAAGTCCAGCCTCATCCTGGGTTGAGTGTCGGCTTCCCACCCCACCGTCGCCAGACTTCTCTCCGAACTCTTTATTTTCAACCGTGTTCTCCCACATCCAAAGTGCATTGTTTTGATACCTCCTTTTGAAGAACTGTTTTGTACTGTTCAGGTTGTTTCTTCCTAAAGAAGCACTTTATGTATTTCTAAGTTCATAGTGTCACGTCTGGAATTACCTTGCTGCGTGGGTGTGGAGGCTGCTGACTCTTTCCTCATCGTGACAGGCAGTAAAACAAGTTTGTAAAACCTTGATGAACCTTGGAAAAACAACCCGGATTTAGACTCCTCTCGCATGCTCGTCCGGACTGGACACTTCTGAATGTGAAGTTGTTTCTTTTCTACGATGATGTGGCTGGATTTTGTACAAAGAAGATGTCGCTGCATGATATTTGTCTTGTGTTCTAGTGTAGCCGAATGGACACAGCCCATTCTCTGACTAAACATTGTGCTCACCTCTGTGTTGTAGAACTCACGTCAGGTGACCGAATAGAAGAAGTTACTGTTGAATGTTGTGACATCTGTGCAGTTTCAAGTGCCGAAGTTTGACTCCTCAAAAGCCTGTGCCTGTGTGACGGTGCGTTTGTGTGCTCTGCCAAAGTCAGACGTTCCCACTTGTGATGTTGCTTGACTGTATTCATGTGGTGTGAGTGGCAAACAAATTGATGATGCTAATCCTGCGTTTGTTGTTTTTATTTTAGAATAGATCACTGTCTTTCACATACCAAACAAAGACCATGGGTATCTTGCTCTGAAGTATGTGGACGGTAGTGTGAGGCTTCATGATTTACCCGCTGTACTTGGCCTCTGGCTCCAGCGGTAGATTGATACGTGATTCATGTGACGGTGTTTTTTTTTTCCCGGAACATGGACAGAGCTTTCAAGCCAGGTTGGATATTCCACTCAATAAAATGTTATCTGCCCTGCTGATATAATCCATATAATCATAAAAGTTGGATTGTGTTTTGGCTCCAGAGAAGTGATGTTGCCCTTCACACCTGGAACAGACTGGTGCCCCTGGTCTGAAGTCTGGGGAGTATGCACCCGTATCTGAGGTCTCACATCAGGGCAACAGTCGCCGTAACTTTGGTTCTCAGCATTCCACCCTTTCCTGAGAGATCGGCATGGTCTGCAACTCACAAATTCACATCCTCATTGTGAATCTTTTAAACAAAATTATCAAATAGAAATATTATCAAATAACAGATATTGTTGCCGTACCATGGCAAGGTGTAATTGTACTTTTTCATATTTTTTAAGAAATTGAATACAACTTTTATTTTAAGTATGAGTATTTTTGATGTATTTTATTGAGTTATTTATTTTGTCATGCTGTGCCCCTCACATTTCTCACTGTGGTATTTTATTTGCCGACCCTTGCTCTTATACTTTAATGCTATAGATAACAGACTATAGAGAGAACACAATCCAAACCAGAAGTTTGACACATGTATGTCGAATCTCAGGTTGGCCCTTCAGTTTTGATCGGTACTGACCACTGCAGACTTGCAATGAGCTTGTTGGCCACACAAAAATGACAGTTAGTCAAAATGTCAGGAGTAATGTTTGCGAATCTAAAGTCGGTTTCCAGTGAACAAACAACTCATGTATGCCAGTGTCCTTAATGGAAAACAAGCCGGCTGCGTCGAGTCATAGGGAAAGTGAAAGTACAGAGGACACCGCAGTTCAGGCTTCAGACGGAGAGCAGACGGTGTTCAGAGCGAGTCGTGTGTCACTCCGTCGACTTTCTTCTCTTCCCTGTGCTGTGCGAGACTGCTGTGCACCGGTTGTGAGGTGGACGCCAGATGACAGGTGAATCAGCGCGCGCTGCTCTGCTCTCTTCACCGACAGGTGACGACCGAGTTTGACCGCGTAAGCGGCTGTGCGGGGCACGCGTTCGTAAGTGCGCGCGGTGTCCGTCTGACTGCAGGGTGTCTCCGCCACGGTCGTTCTAAAGCAAATCATTTAGCGCAACAATGATTCATATTTACTGATGGAACATATAAATATATATTTAAATTCAATAATAAATGATAGTGCAGTAAATTAAGTATTGACGTAACGAAAGATAACGGAACAATCGCTGCTTTAAATAATTTTGTGTGTAGTCAAGCTCGGTGATGCAGATTCATCACAGACAAGTAACATTTAAAATTGTATCAGAATTTTTTTATTTTATTTTTAACTGTTCGGACATTGAACGGCATTCTGTATTTTTTTTTCTTGCCGTGATGCAGGATTAATGACATTATAGAATTCAAAGAAAAAAAAACTACAACACGCCTAAAGCGTGCCACACTGTGATTTGATCGAACAGCAAATAAAACTGCCTTAGACAATAAAACTGCCTGGCAGGTGAATCTAAATCTCAGGTTAATTTCAAACACATTTATTGAGAAAGTTAAAGTTAAAAACACATGAGCAGGAAGTTCAGAACTTGAAATGCACAGCACTGGTCAACTCCTTCTCCGACAGAATACCTGACTGACTGATGTGAAATAGAAACAGTTGAGGTTGCCAGTTTTTTTTTGTTTTTTTTTTGTTTTTTTATTAATTATTGCGCTTTTCAGGACTTGTGTCTTATGCTGATGGTCTTCCACACTGGGAGACTGAGGACACAGGTCTTCACACTCTGAAGAAGCAGAAAGCAGGAAGGATGAAGAGGAAGTGTCTGACTGTCAGACGCTCTGTGAAGCAGATTGTTTCCCTTAATAATGCTCAAATGTTCATTTCATCCCTGTAATAGCTACATCTTTAATTCGTGGCTCTTACATTTACATCCCAGGTGAGATCTTCATTTGTCATCATCTCAGGTGAATCAACATGGTGTCCTTTGCCGTGCTTCTGCTTCTGCTGCCCCCTGTGGCCGCTTTTGGAAGTTCAGTCTGCAGTAAGTGTTGGCCTCATCTCAGATCATGGAAAGATGAACTGCTCTAGAATGATGTTCCTTCTTCTCTTTTAAAGACTTAAACTGCACCAGCCACATCGAGGGGCAGGTGGGTCACATATCCGTGCTCAACTGCCTCGTCCAGACTGACAGTATACTGAGAGTAATTTGGAAGAAAGGCAGGGATACAGTTGTGTCCTATCATGATGGAGATGAGAGAATGAAGGAGGAAGAAGGATATTCTTTCACCAAGCCACGCTGGATCAGGGAAGACTCAGCCTTCAACATTTCCTTGACCATCCAGAACACTGCCATGGACCATCGTGGTGAATACACTGTCATGGTAGTCACACACGTATGTGATGCTGATGCCGAGGTCTACCTGGACGTTACAGGTGAGACTGCAGATGGAGATGGGAGTATCTGCTGCAAGAGTTTCTACTCATGTTGATGCTTGCATTTACACTTTGTACATCCAAGCTCTTATGAGGACCCTTTGACCCTCCATGGGCTCCTTTGGCTTCCACTTGTTAGCTGCAGTGTCACACGCTGAGGCATTGTTTTCTTTTTGGAACCAGAGTTTGGATGATCACAAGAGACTTCTGAATGTGCCTCTCTTTCTTCTTCTGTATATATTACTTTAAGACTTGAACTTTCTTTTTAGAATTCAGAAGTTATAATGATGAAAAACTGTGATATTACTCCACAATTGTCATTTAATCCTGCTCATGTCAGCATTCCTGATTCTGGTTTTATCATCTTGTATATAAACAAGTCTCTTTGGAATGACAATAGATTTACATGTTTGTATGAGAGATTGAGAAGTGGAATCATATGCTGTAGTTATGCTGCTCTTGTTTTTTTTTTTGTTTGTTTGTTTGTTTGAGTTCATATTTTTCACTTGAAACAAAAGTTATGCTTCCATCACTTAATCTGAAAAATCTTTTCTTCATAGACAAGACACCACACCTTCCAACAGGGAGCCCACTAGGTGACTACTTTCAAACCTACAGTCTTAACTATATACAGTATACTGTACTTGTTATGATATAATGCTGATGGATCTCTTTGCAGAATCTCCTGAAGGTCAAGGGTCACAGAATAAAGCCGTGCAAGTCGTTGCTCCACTGGTGGTGATTGGATCTCTCATCGTTGGATTGCTTCTGCTTCTGGTCTACAACAAGAGGCGGGCTGCAAGTGAGTCAAGTGAACAATAACAACATACCCCACTACATGATGATCATTTCTCTTGTTTCACATGCTATTTCCATGCCACAAGTCCCGAGCCATTGAGATGAAGATAACAGCAGTTGTAGATCTTCTGTTTTTACGTGTATTTTGCTGACGTCGCTCTCCTCGAACTTGTTCTTTCTGTCTCTCCAGTTCACCACGAGCCAGTGGAGACTGATGAAGCTCCTGAGCAGTTGGTCGCAGTGTATCATCTGGAGATGCCTCAGGAACAACATCATCCCGATCCTGATCTGAATCTTTGTTAATCCTGGTTAATCTGCGTGATGGAACTACAAGATCCTGTAAATTCAGCGCATTGTTTGAGTGCTTTATGCTAAATACTATTGGAACTGCCATGTACTGGTTACATGCAGCACAGGATATTATCCAGCTAATGGTTTCACCAACATACTTTCCTAGTTTGTGACCTTGTAACTGCAGGATCAGAAAGTGACACACTGATTTACTAACAGCTATGATGCACAGATATTATTCATTTAAAACATATCGCTACAAGTTATCACTGTGAAAACAGGATTTGTTATTCAAGATTTTGTTGTTGTTTGAATCAGTGCTGCCATCATTTCTTACAGGAAAGTTAAGAGACAGCTGAACATAGGACGTAAAACGGTTCTTCTTTGGAGCTCCACACAGCTTTGAACAGCACTGGTGGTCAACACTGCTCAATCGATGCAGAGCTAGAGCCAAGTCAAGCTGGTGCGGCACAAATATGCACTTTGAATGAAATCATGCAGCGGGTAAATCTTCTGGAGGGAAGGCTTTAGGCTGTGTGTGGGTGTGTGTTGGTGTGTGTGTGAGTGTGTGTCGGCCTTGTGAAAGAAAAGTTCCAGGAACTAGAGTTAGAAAATGTGACCGGTCAAACATTGTCTCTCACACAAACACATGACTTAGAGAAACCATTACATCCCATGAATGAACTGGTGCAGATTTATCAAGCTCACACAATGGTTTTCATGATTCAAGAAGCAGCTTCTGGAGCAACAGACATCTGAGGAGCACATTTCATCCCTGATAATCTTTCACTTTGCGTTTGTTTCTCTTGGCTGCTTCAACTGTGACTAACCACACCTGACGTCACCTAGTGGAGAAGCGACCTGTCGTGACAGATAACTGCTGAACGACTCATCGAAGATGATTTCCTTCATTTGCTTTGTAAACCAAACTTGAGTGTCTGCCAAATAACTGCGGTGCTTCACGATCATTCCACACCCTTCACAGATATTCACAGACTAGTTTGGTCACTGTAATTCAGCGCATTGTTTTGTCTTGATCCTTCTGCTAATGTTGAAAGCTAAGTGTGCTAGCACGCTAACAAGGGAGCGCGCGGTGAAATTGGTGCTGGAAGTGGCGGGAAATACTGCAACATCTGTGGCATTAAGTACAGACAGATGCTGATCAGAGACAAGGAACAAACACGTTTAATTGTACTTATAAGCTTTGCATCTGAATGTGAACGCCTTCTGCCTCGACCAGCGATTGTTGCTGACAGTGGCAAATTAGTGAAACAGACTGTTGGGTTCTTTTGTGTTGGAGGGAAAGTCCACAGTTGTGAGACTGAGAGTTTCACTCTCCAGCCAGTAGAACCAGCTCAGGCAGAGGAGAAAGCTACTGAGCCAGTTTCATCATGTACGTTCACACTCGACCAGCCAGAGCCGAGTTGCTGTCTATGATTGTTTTTTCTACTTTGATCTGTATTTTTATATGTTGTGCAATAAACGTGTGACAACACTTCATGAAAATGACCGTTTTGATTCGTCTCTCTCCCTTTCTGCTCGTGGACGAACCACTGTGTTACTACGTCGCTCTCATTCTTACTATCATCAGCTGGTCATTGGATCAAAAGTTATGTGGCACCACTTTGTTTTCTGAGCTGCCTCAGGCCATGTTTTTTGTTTTGTTTTTCCTCTAATATGCTGCAAGTGATTTGCAGAGCTTTGCAGCAGAGTGAAAATAGAGTCAACTTTTTTTCATTCAGATGCAAAATGTGTCAGTGATAACTCTCTTGAGAGTTGAAAGGTTTCCTCAGTGTTTCATTGAAGAAGAAGAAGGAATGTCCATATTTGGTGACTTTTCATCTGCGGGTGAATCATTTCCTCTCTGCATCTCCCTGAATGAATTAAGGCTGAAAAATGATGATTCCTTTCAGTTGCAAACCCATTGTCCCGTGATGATGAAACGTGTCAGTGACACTGAGCAGCAGGAAATCAGCGTAGCAACCTGGTCGAGCAAGACATCACTCTTGATCTTTCCTGGTTATGGGTTCTGTGTGAATCTGTTTGGAATAAAATCATCGACAGTCATTGATTTAAAGTTATGAAAAAGAAATCTGCATGGGAACATCAGTACCAAGTGAATTGTCCAGTCAGAGTGTTGACAGTAGACAGTGACCATCACAAACACGTCTCCTCAGCACGGCTTGCTCTATAAAGGAAGTGGGTAGCCCAGACCTGCGAAGGTGACATTGCTTCAAAAATCTCACTGAACAGCTCATGTTTAGGAACACAGGAAAATTTGTCCAGATATTTGCCTCATAGATCCTGGTTTAGCTTCGGTAGCCACTAGTGCTCACTTCAGGACATTTGGACGTGTTCTCACTAACTTTTGACAGTCGGCGACCTTCCAAACGTGTTGGCTCTTTATACTTGCACAGAAACACGAGGCACTTGGTAAATCTCTTCACTTCATGTTCCCATAAAAACAGTCCATGTCCAACTTTGTTCTGGGATCCTCACATTGGTTCCTCTTACACAACACAACAGAGCTTTTTCCCTCTTCAAACATTCCATGTTTCAACCTTCACCATGGCACTCACTTCTTCTTCTTTTTTCTTCTTTCAAACAACCTTATAAATCCTGAGTGACGTATAGTGTTTCCCTGCTAACCAGCACAGTTGTGTCAATGTTATGCAACTCATTTTTTTCATGTGTCTCGGGTGATGACTGTTAGAATGAAGGATGTTGTATTGTCCGCAGATGTGTGCCATTTCTTCTGATCTGTTCTCCATCTGCATGTATTATGTAGGACCAGGGTGTTGATGCATGCTGCACCACAGTCCCTTCCTTCTCCTCTCTGTGGACCAGGTCAAAGCAGGTGCAAAGGATGAGCTCTGTAGCGTAGGTTGTATCCCTGTTGTTGTTTCCCCTTTGCTTGCTTTTCCATCTTCCTGAACCTTCTGACGTTGGGTCAACAGGACTGGAGTAATGTTGAGAACTGTGGTATTGTGTGAAGAGTCTGTGCGGTCTGTGCTGGTAAGTAGCCACTCTCCAGCGGCGTGGCACAGTGATCCAACCAAGCCTTTGCTTTCTCTCCTCCTCCCATCCACAAACCTTTAACTGTTGCCACCGCCCTCTCTGCCCCACCATTTGCTTGGGGATATCTTGGGCTAGTGGTGATGTGAGTAAACAGCAGCAAAGTCCTTCAAGGTGGACCCACTGCACTGTGGCCCATTGTCTGCTTCTGGCACCCCGTGATGAAAGAAACACATCCTTCAGCTTCGCTGCTACAGTCTCTGCTGAGACGACATTTAGTTGCGCCACCTCAATGAAACGTGAAAAGTCATCCACAATTACAAGATATATCTTTTTTTCCCCAAAAGAACAACTTTTCCTTCTCATGCTAGTATGGTCCGGTGGGAGGGAATGTTTTTTCGGGCCAGCCCTTCTTGCAGTAGCTGATGATTTCCGTGCAGACAGGGTCAACTCTCTGTTTTTCGTCTCTCTCCTTCAGTCTATTTTCAGAGGCAGGGAGACTTTGAATGACTGCATCCACAAACACATGAACTTCTTCTTCACTCTCTTTCTGTTCTTGAGTGGATGGGTGTTTCACAAGGGCTCTTGATAATGTATCTGCTGTTATTAGAGGCTTGTGATCTGTTTCTAATCTGAACTTCAGGCCCAGGAGATATGATGAAAGACGTTCACACGCCATTACTGGCCAAAAGATGATGCATCCGCTGAAACACAGGTCTCCAAAGCAGGAGAATATGGGGCCAGGTTCTTCTGTCAGTCTTTGAAATGCCTCCCTCTGTGGTGCATCCCAGAACCATTCATTCTTCTCCCACAGCAAGTCTTTGGTGGGGCGTGTGTATGAGGCCAGGTGAGGTCAAAACTTGCTGAGGTAGTTTGCCATCCCCAGCACTCTGTTCACACCATCAACATCTGTGGGTTCAGCCATCTCCTTTATCGCTTTGGTTTCTCTGGATCTGCGTCATACCTTCTGCTGTGACTCTGTGCCCTAGAAACATGAAACTGCTCTTTTCAAATTCACTTTTTTTTCATTCAGCGTCAAACCCTCTTTGTCCAATTTCTTCAACACTTGATGGAGTCTCTCTCTGTGTTGATGTGCATCTTCTCTGGAGTGAGACCTGACTGGCAAATGGCACTATGAAAAGAGAGAAAGAGCTCTCTCATCCCTGCGTGGGCTCGGACCACCAGCCTTTCGAGTCACAGCCGTTCCAAGCTGTAAAAAAATATATATATATCGGAACAAAAATGACACACTCACAAAATCCTACAATCTGTTTGGACAGTATTTGTTTTATTACTTTGAGTTGAAGCAGTTGTTGGACCAAAGTGTGCAAGAGTCAGTCAGGCTGCAATGCCAAAATCAAAACGTGTTGTTTGCCACCATTCATTCAGAAGAACAACCTCTGATCCCATGCAACCTGAGGGCGGAGCATCTGTGGACTGTTGGAAAAGTTCTTCACCCTCAGCGTCTGACAACTGCAGAACTGGGTACTTTTCTCTTTGTGCTGACATTTGTGACTCAGCTGTTGTCAGCTCAGATCACAAATTGATCAGCATCAGGAAATCATGTGACATTTTTCTGTGCTAAAAATGAGTTAATCTGGGTTTTTTAATGGCTGACACTTGGTGACATGATCAACTGAACACAGATGTTCACGGTTTCAAGAGGCAATATATTCCCGAGCAAGCAGATCATCCGTGTTTCGTTGGATTCAGTAACAAGAAATACAAATAATTGGGCAATTTTTGTGAGTTTTCCCACATCTTAATCCAGCTCATGCAAGTCACCATGAACCATGTCATAAACATGCACAATTTGTCATTTAGACTCAAACCCAAAGCCTAAAAAAATTATTTTGTTTCTCCCAAACTACAAATTAAAATGTCCATTTAAATGTAATTCGTGTTTTCGCCAGGCGGTGGAAACAAAGGCGAGGCGAGTGACTAACGTAGGTTGAAAATTACTACTAAAAACTACCTTTTCCCCCCCGAGTTTCAGATCATCTATAGCGTTAGAAAAATACTACTAAATCACCAGTTCTACAAGCGCACTGTGTTTTCACTTTAGATAGGTTTCCCATACGTTTCTATTACACACGAGACTCGTGCGTCAACCACGATCTGACACCTTCTCCCAGTGTGCTCCCCTACTTCGTATGATACGACCATGTTTAAAAAAATGGATCCAAAATTGTTTTTCTTTTTTTGTTGTCATGATGCCTTCTTCCATTTATTGGCGTGTTACACCACACACTAAATGTCGAGCAACGACCCACGTCTGGCCCTTGCTCTTCGAGTGACATCTGGAGAGCAGTGTGTGTGTGTGTGTGTGTGTGTGTGTGTGTGTGTGTGTGTGTGTGTGTGTGTGTGTGTGTGTGGGTGTGTGTGTGGGTGAGACACGGCCGGAATGCAGCGTTTGGCCACTACTCCAAACATTGTATTATTCTCTGTGGGTGTGCTGCTTCCCTTCCCCATCATCATCACATAACTAATCCCTGCTTTCACTTTTATTTAGAGCTCTGAACTTTTTATTTCACTTAGTTATCTTGGCTTGTTTATTAAAGGCACACTTATTTTCAGTTTCAGACTTTTCAAAGTGGATAACTCACTTGTATTCAAGTACTGACCAAGTATTTTTACCTGTTTGGAGGAATGAACGCTCCTTCCTGCTGTGTAAAGTTCAACATCTCAGGTGACGTTCCTGATAGAGAAGATGTTCAGTGATGTTTATGAAACCTCTTCTCCTTCCTGCAGAACAAAGACCAGTCGGGGAGTGAGACTGGTAAGACCTCGCTGCTTTTATAGATCATTTTCTGGCTGATACGATCTCTTATGATAATCCAGACCAACTGGCTCCAAGCACATTGCACTGTTGCTGTGCTCACTGAAACATCAGATCAGAAATCGACACGCGTCTTGGGAGAGTTTCATCACTTTCACTAGATATGGCGCTTTAATTTTGAGACTCTCATTATGAAGCCTCTCTACCTTTGTCACCATCTGTTAGCAATGAGCAGTTTAGGCTTCAAGGCTTGTGCAACGCCTTCCTCTCTCTCCCTCCCTCTCTCTCTCTCTAGCCGAATGGACACAGCCCATTCTCTGACTGAACATTGTGCTCACCTCTGTGTTGTAGAACTCACGTCAGGTGACCGAATAGAAGAAGTTACTGTTGAGTGTTGAGACATCAGTGCAGTTTCAAATTTGACTCCTCAAAAGCCTGTGCCTGTGTGACGGTGCCTTTGTGTGCTCTGCCAAAGTCGGACGTTCCCACTGATGTTGCTTCTGTGAATTATGCGCCCGAAGCTGAGGTCACACACCAGGGCAACAGTCCCAGTAACTTTCGTTCTCCTCAACATTCCACCATTTCCTGAGAGATCGCCGACCTGCCGACCACTCCAGGAAGAATTGCTGAAATCTCTTCCGGAGAATCACTTCACTCTGTTGAGGTCCTGACTTGAAAAGTAATCCACAAATAAGAAGCTGGTCATAATCTTGTTGCTATCCAGAAGGGGTCAGATGAAGCTGAATGGAACAGTGTATTCGTTTCATCGATCTGGGTCAGAGGTGGGCAGAGTGTGGCCCTTAGCCTGTATTTATGGGGCCCTCATGACGTCATAACTAACATAACAAAGTTCTAAATATAACTTTTAGATGTTTTGTTTATTTTCCTTTTCTCTTCATTTAACTCTTTTTAAAAGAGATATTATTCCAATGAGTAATGTCTTTCCCATCGTTTGCAAGATACTAACCACCTGCTAGACGGCCCCTCACAGTTCTCACTGTGGCCCCTCAGGTTTTTTATTTGCCGACCCTTGCTCTTATACTTTAATGCTATAGATTACAGACCATGGAGCGTCATCTGCTGCACTATGAAGATGAGGTTTGCTTCTGATCACAATCCAAACCAGAAGTTTGGCACCATGTATGTCGATTCTCAGGCCCTTTTTAAGTTAGGTTAAGCTAAGTTTTGATCGGTACTGACCACTGCAGACTTGCAATGAGCTTGTTGGCCACACTAAAATGACAGTTAGTCAAAATGTCAGGAGCAATCTAAAGTCTGTTTCCGGTGAACAAATAAGTCATCCAAGCTCGTGACCTCTCGGGAAAACAAGTCAGCTGCGTCGAGTCATAGCGAAAGTGAAAGTACAGAGGACACCGCAGTTCAGGCTCCAGACGGAGAGCAGACGGTGTTCAGAGCGAGTCGTGTGTCACTCCGTCGACTTTCTTCTCTTCCCTGTGCTGTGCGAGACTGCTGTGCACCGGTTGTGAGGTGGACGCCAGATGACAGACAGGTGAGTCAGCGCGCGCTGCTCTTCTCTCTTCACCGACAGGTGACGACCGAGTTTGACCGCGTGAGCGGCGGTGCGGGGCGCGCGGTGTTCGGAACGAGTCCGTGTCTCGGAGGGGTCTGACTGAAGGGTTTCTGCGTCACGGTCGCTCTTTAACAAATAATTTAGCGCAACAATAATTCGCATTTACTGATGGACAGTATTTAAAAACCTTTCAATAGTAAATCAAAGTGCAGTATATGAAGTTTTGACATTAAACTAAAGCGAGCGAAACAACCGCTGACTGAAATACTTCTGTGAGAATAATACTAGGTAGTCAAGCTCGATAATGCAGATCCATCGCTGACAGAAACGTTGACAATCTTATTAGATTTTTTTTTTTTTTTTTTTTTTTTTTAGTTTGGCCCCCTGAAATGATAAAAGTCAATGAAAAACTAATCTTAAACACATTTATTGAGAAAGTTAACTGTTAAGTTAAAAACACATGAGTGGGAAGCTCAGAACTTGAAATCCTCATCCCTGATCAACTCCTTCTCAGACTGTCACACTGCTGCGTGGCATTTTCTCTCAGCATCCGGTCATTCAGGCCAGGGCTGATGTGAAATAGAAACAGTGCCAGAGTTCCCTCTTTTAAATGAACTCTTGCAGCTGATCTAAAGTTGATGTCTGGTGCTGATGGTCTTCCACACTTGTGCTGGGAGACTGAGGACACAGGTCTTCACACTCTGAAGAAGCAGAAAGCAGGAAGGATGAAGAGGAAGTGTCTGACTGTCTGAAGCTCTGTGAAGCAGATTGTTTCCCTTAATAATGCTCAAATGTCGATTTCATCCCTGTAATAGCTACCTCTTTAATTCGTGGCTCTTACATTTACATCCCAGGTGAGATCTTCATTTGTCATCATCTCAGGTGAATCAACATGGTGTCCTTTGCCGTGCTTCTGCTTCTGCTGCCCCCTGTGGCCGCTTTTGGAAGTTCAGTCTGCAGTAAGTGTTGGCCTCATCTCAGATCATGGAAAGATGAACTGCTCTAGAATGATGTTCCTTCTTCTCTTTTAAAGACTTAAATTGCACCAGCCACATCGAGGGGCAGGTGGGTCACATGTCCGTGCTCAACTGCCTCGTCCAGACTGACAGTATACAGAGAGTAATTTGGAAGAAAGGCAGGGATACAGTTGTGTCCTATCATGATGGAGATGAGAGAATGAAGGAGGAAGAAGGATATTCTTTCACCAAGCCACGCTGGATCAGGGACGACTCAGCCTTCAACATTTCCTTGACCATCCAGAACACTGCCATGGACCATCGTGGTGAATACACTGTCATGGTAGTCACACACGTATGTGATGCCAATGCCAAGGTCTACCTGGACGTTACAGGTGAGACTGCAGATGGAGATGGGAGTATCTGCTGCAAGTGTTTCTACTCATGTTGATGCCTGCATTTACACTTTGTACATCCAAGCTCTTATGAGGACCCATTTGACCCTCCATGGGCTCCTTTGGCTTCCACTTGTTAGCTGCAGAGTCACACGCTGTGGCGTTGTTTTCTTTTTGGAACCAGAGTTTGGATGATCACAAGAGACTTCTGAATGTACCTCTTTTTCTTCTTCTGTATATATTACTTTAAGACTTTCTTTTTAGAATTCAGATGTTGTAATGATGAAAAACTGTGATATTACTCCACAATTGTCATTTAATCCTGCTCATGTCAGCATTCCTGATTCTGGTTTTATCATCTTGTATATAAACAAGTCTCTTTGGAATGACAATAGATTTACATGTTTGTATGAGAGATTGAGAAGTGGAATCATATGCTGTAGTTATGCTGCTCTTGTTTTTTTTTTTGTTTGTTTGTTTGTTTGAGTTCATATTTTTCACTTGAAACAAAAGTTATGCTTCCATCACTTAATCTGAAAAATCTTTTCTTCATAGACAAGACACCACACCTTCCAACAGGGAGCCCACTAGGTGACTACTTTCAAACCTACAGTCTTAACTATATACAGTATACTGTACTTCTTATGATATAATGCTGATGGATCTCTTTGCAGAATCTCCTGAAGGTCAAGGGTCACAGAATAAAGCCGTGCAAGTCGTTGCTCCACTGGTGGTGATTGGATCTCTCATCGTTGGATTGCTTCTGCTTCTGGTCTACAACAAGAGGCGGGCTGCAAGTGAGTCAAGTGAACAATAACAACATACCCCACTACATGATGATCATTTCTCTTGTTTCACATGCTATTTCCATGCCACAAGTCCCGAGCCATTGAGATGAAGATAACAGCAGTTGTAGATCTTCTGTTTTTACGTGTGTTTTGCTGATGTCGCTCTCCTCGAACTTGTTCTTTCTGTCTCTCCAGTTCACCACGAGCCAGTGGAGACTGATGAAGCTCCTGAGCAGTTGGTCGCAGTGTATCATCTGGAGATGCCTCAGGAACAACATCATCCCGATCCTGATCTGAATCTTTGTTAATCCTGGTTAATCTGCGTGATGGAACTACAAGATCCTGTAAATTCAGCGCATTGTTTGAGTGCTTTATGCTAAATACTATTGGAACTGCCATGTACTGGTTACATGCAGCACAGGATATTATCCAGCTAATGGTTTCACCAACATACTTTCCTAGTTTGTGACCTTGTAACTGCAGGATCAGAAAGTGACACACTGATTTACTAGCAGCTATGATGCACAGATATTATTCATTTAAAACATATCGCTACAAGTTATCACTGTGAAAACAGGATTTGTTATTCAAGATTTTGTTTGCAACAGAATAGAATCTGCACAAAACAGTCGATCAAAATATTTGGAATCAGTGCTGCCATCATTTCTTACAGGAAAGTTAAGAGACAGCTGAACATAGGACGTAAAACGGTTCTTCTTTGGAGCTCCACACAGCTTTGAACAGCACTGGTGGTCAACACTGCTCAATCGATGCAGAGCTAGAGCCAAGTCAAGCTGGTGCGGCACAAATATGCACTTTGAATGAAATCATGCAGCGGGTAAATCTTCTGGAGGGAAGGCTTTAGGCTGTGTGTGGGTGTGTGTTGGTGTGTGTGTGAGTGTGTGTCGGCCTTGTGAAAGAAAAGTTCCAGGAACTAGAGTTAGAAAATGTGACCGGTCAAACATTGTCTCTCACACAAACACATGACTTAGAGAAACCATTACATCCCATGAATCAACTGGTGCAGATTTATCAAGCTCACACAATGGTTTTCATGATTCAAGAAGCAGCTTCTGGAGCAACAGACATCTGAGGAGCACATTTCATCCCTGATAATCCTTCACTTTGTGTTTGTTTCTCTTGGCTGCTTCAACTGTGACTAACCACACCTGATGTCACCTAGTGGAGAAGCGACCTGTCGTGACAGATAACTGCTGAACAACTCATCGAAGATGATTTCCTTCATTTGCTTTGTAAACCAAACTTGAGTGTCTGCCAAATAACTGCGGTGCTTCACGATCATTCCACACTCTTCACAGATATTCACAGACTAGTTTGGTCACTGTAATTCAGCGCATTGTTTTGTCTTGATCCTTCTGCTAATGTTGAAAGCTAAGTGTGCTAGCACGCTAACAAGGGAGCGCGCGGTGAAATTGGTGCTGGAAGTGGCGGGAAATACTGCAACATCTGTAGCATTAAGTACAGACAGATGCTGATCAGACACAAGGAACAAACACATTTAATTGTACTTATAAGCTTTGCATCTGAATGTGAACGTCTTCGGCCTCGACCAGCGATTGTTGCTGACACTGGCAAATTAGTGAAACTGACTGTTTGGGTGCTTTTGTGTTGGAGGGAAAGTCCACAGTTGTGAGACTGAGAGTTTCACTCTCCAGCCAGTCGAACCAGCTCAGGCAGAGGAGAAAGCTACTGAGCCAGTTTCATCATGTGCGTTCACACTCGACCAGCCAGAGCCGAGTTGCTGTCTATGATTGTTTTTTCTACTTTGATCTGTATTTTTATATGTTGTGCAATAAACGTGTGACAACACTTCATGAAAATGACCGTTTTGATTCGTCTCTCTCCCTTTCTGCTCGTGG
This sequence comes from Synchiropus splendidus, assembly GCF_027744825.2. Classification (NCBI taxonomy): domain Eukaryota; kingdom Metazoa; phylum Chordata; class Actinopteri; order Syngnathiformes; family Callionymidae; genus Synchiropus; species Synchiropus splendidus. The sequence goes on along the minus strand of NC_071335.1, from coordinate 13,002,074 downwards.
ACGAACCACTGTGTTACTACGTCGCTCTCATTCTTACTACCATCAGCTGGTCATTGGATCAAAAGTTATGTGGCACCACTTTGTTTTCTGAGCTGCCTCAGGCCATGTTTTTTGTTTTGTTTTGTTTTTCCTCTAATATGCTGCAAGTGATTTGCAGAGCTTTGCAGCAGAGTGAAAACAGAGTCAACTCTTCTTCATTCAGATGCAAAACGTGTCAGTGACTACTGTGAACTCTCTTGAGAGTTGAAAGGTTTCCTCAGTGTTTCATTGTTTACGACGTCCATATTTGGTGACTTTTCATCTGCGGGTGAATCATTTCCTCTCTGCATCTCCCTGAATGAATTAAGGCTGAAAAATGATGATTCCTTTCAGTTGCAAACCCATTGTCCCGTGATGATGAAACGTGTCAGTGACACTGAGCAGCAGGAAGTCAGCGTAGCAACCTGGTCGAGCAAGACATCACTCTTGATCTTTCCTGGTTATGGGTTCTGTGTGAATCTGTTTGGAATAAAATCATCGACAGTCATTGATTTAAAGTTATGAAAAAGAAATCTGCATGGGAACATCAGTACCAAGTGAATTGTCCAGTCAGAGTGTTGACAGTAGACAGTGACCATCACAAACACGTCTCCTCAGCACGGCTTGCTCTATAAAGGAAGTGGGTAGCCCAGACCTGCGAAGGTGACATTGCTTCAAAAATCTCACTGAACAGCTCATGTTTAGGAACACAGGAAAATTTGTCCAGATATTTGCCTCATAGATCCTGGTTTAGCTTCGGTAGCCACTAGTGCTCACTTCAGGACATTTGGACGTGTTCTCACTAACTTTTGACAGTCGGTGACCTTCCAAACATGTTGGCTCTTTATACTTGAACAGAAACACGAGGCAGGCAGCGCAGACTTAGTAAATCTCTTTACTTCATGTTCCTATAAAAACAGTCCATGTCCAACTTTGTTCTGGGATCCTCACATTGGTTCCTCTTACACAACACAACAGAGCTTTTTCGCTCTTCAAACATTCCATGTTTCAACCTTCACCATGGCACTCTAAACGTAAAACACCTTCTTCTTTTTTCTTCTTTCAAACAAACACCTTATAAATAAGAAAGCCTGAGTGACGTATAGTGTTTCCCTGCTAACCAGCACAGTTGTGTCAATGTTATGCAACTCATTTTTTTCATGTGTCTCGGGTGATGACTGTTAGAATGAAGGATGTTGTATTGTCCGCAGATGTGTGCCATTTCTTCTGATCTGTTCTCCATCTGCATGTAGTATGTAGGACCAGGGTGTTGATGCATGCTGCACCACAGTCCCTTCCTTCTCCTCTCTGTGGACCAGGTCAAAGCAGGTGCAAAGGATGAGCTCTGTAGCATAGGTTGTATCCCTGTTGTTGTTTCCCCTTTGCTTGCTTTTCCATCTTCCTGAACCTTCTGACGTTGGGTCAACAGGACTGGAGTAATGTTGAGAACTGTGGTATTGTGTGAAGAGTCTGTGCGGTCTGTGCTGGTAAGTAGCCACTCTCCAGCGGCGTGGCACAGTGATCCAACCAAGCCTTTGCTTTCTCTCCTCCTCCCTTCCACAAACCTTTAACTGTTGCCACCGCCCTCTCTGCCCCACCATTTGCTTGGGGATATCTTGGGCTAGTGGTGATGTGAGTAAACAGCAGCAAAGTCCTTCAAGGTGGACCCACTGCACTGTGGCCCATTGTCTGCTTCTGGCACCCCGTGATGAAAGAAACACATCCTTCAGCTTCGCTGCTACAGTCTCTGCTGAGACGACATTTAGTTGCGCCACCTCAATGAAACGTGAAAAGTCATCCACAATTACAAGATATGTCTTTTTTTCCCCAAAAGAACAACTTTTCCTTCTCATGCTAGTATGGTCCGGTGGGAGGGAATGTTTTTTCGGGCCAGCCCTTCTTGCAGTAGCTGATGATTTCCGTGCAGACAGGGTCAACTCTCTGTTTTTCGTCTCTCTCCTTCAGTCTATTTTCAGAGGCAGGGAGACTTTGAATGACTGCATCCACAAACACATGAACTTCTTCTTCACTCTCTTTCTGTTCTTGAGTGGATGGGTGTTTCACAAGGGCTCTTGATAATGTGATCTGTTTCTAATCTGAACTTCAGGCCCAGGAGATATGATGAAAGACGTTCACACGCCATTCCTGGCCAAAAGATGATGCATCCGCTGAAACACAGGTCTCCAAAGCAGGAGAATATGGGACCAGGTTCTTCTGTCAGTCTTTGAAATGCCTCCCTCTGTGGTGCATCCCAGAACCATTCATTCTTCTCCCACAGCAAGTCTTTGGTGGGGCGTGTGTATGAGGCCAGGTGAGGTCAAAACTTGCTGAGGTAGTTTGCCATCCCCAGCACTCTGTTCACACCATCAACATCTGTGGGTTCAGCCATCTCCTTTATCGCTTTGGTTTCTCTGGATCTGCGTCATACCTTCTGCTGTGACTCTGTGCCCTAGAAACATGAAACTGCTCTTTTCAAATTCACTTTTTTTTCCATTCAGCGTCAAACCCTCTTTGTCCAATTTCTTCAACACTTGATGGAGTCTCTCTCTGTGTTGATGTGCATCTTCTCTGGAATGAGACCTGACTGGCAAATGGCACTATGAAAAGAGAGAAAGAGCTCTCTCATCCCTGCGTGGGCTCGGACCACCAGCCTTTCGAGTCACAGCCGTGCCAAGCTGTGAAAAAAAAAGTCTGACAACTGCAGAACTGGGAACTTTTCTCTTTGTGCTGACATTTGTGACTCAGCTGTTGTCAGCTCAGATCACAAATTGATCAGCATCAGGAAATCATGTGACATTTTTCTGTGATAAAAATGAGTTAATCTGGGTTTTTTAATGGCTGACACTTGGTGACATGATCAACTGAACACAGATGGTCACGGTTTCAAGAGGCAATATATTCCCGAGCAAGCAGATCATCCGTGTTTCGTTGGATTCAGTAACAAAAAATACAAATAATTGGGAAATTTTTGTGAGTTTTCCCACATCTTAATCCAGCTCATGCAAGTCACCATGAACCATGTCATAAACATGCACAATTTGTCATTTAGACTCAAACCCAAAGCCTAAAAAAATTATTTTGTTTCTCCCAAACTACAAATTAAAATGACATTAAAATGTCCATTTAAATGTAATTCGCGTTTTCGCCAGGCGGTGGAAACAAAGGCGAGGCGAGTGACTAACGTAGGTTGAAAATTACTACTAAAAACTACCTTTTCCCCCCCGAGTTTCAGATCATCTATAGCGTTAGAAAAATACTACTAAATCACCAGTTCTACAAGCGCACTGTGTTTTCACTTTAGATAGGTTTCCTATACGTTTCTATTACACACGAGACTCGTGCGTCAACCACGATCTGACACCTTCTCCCAGTGTGCTCCCCTACTTCGTATGATACGACCATGTTTAAAAAAATGGATCCAAAATTGTTTTTCTTTTTTTGTTGTCATGATGCCTTCTTCCATTTATTGGCGTGTTACACCACACACTAAATGTCGAGCAACGACCCACGTCTGGCCCTTGCTCTTCGAGTGACATCTGGAGAGCAGTGTGTGTGTGTGTGTGTGTGTGTGTGTGTGTGTGTGTGTGTGTGTGTGTGTGTGTGTGTGTGGGTGTGTGTGTGGGTGAGACACGGCCGGAATGCAGCGTTTGGCCACTACTCCAAACATTGTATTATTCTCTGTGGGTGTGCTGCTTCCCTTCCCCATCATCATCACATAACTAATCCCTGCTTTCACTTTTATTTAGAGCTCTGAACTTTTTATTTCACTTAGTTATCTTGGCTTGTTTATTAAAGGCACACTTATTTTCAGTTTCAGACTTTTCAAAGTGGATAACTCACTTGTATTCAAGTACTGACCAAGTATTTTTACCTGTTTGGAGGAATGAACGCTCCTTCCTGCTGTGTAAAGTTCAACATCTCAGGTGACGTTCCTGATAGAGAAGATGTTCAGTGATGCTTATGAAACCTCTTCTCCTTCCTGCAGAACAAAGACCAGTCGGGGAGTGAGACTGGTAAGACCTCGCTGCTTTTATAGATCATTTTCTGGCTGATACGATCTCTTATGATAATCCAGACCAACTGGCTCCAAGCACATTGCACTGTTGCTGTGCTCACTGAAACATCAGATCAGAAATCGACACGCGTCTTGGGAGAGTTTCATCACTTTCACTAGATATGGCGCTTTAATTTTGAGACTCTCATTATGAAGCCTCTCTGCCTTTGTCACCATCTGTTAGCAATAAGCAGTTTAGGCTTCAAGGCTTGTGCAACGTCTTCCTCTCTCTCCCTCCCTCTCTCTCTCTAGCCGAATGGACACAGCCCATTCTCTGACTGAACATTGTGCTCACCTCTGTGTTGTAGAACTCACGTCAGGTGACCGAATAGAAGAAGTTACTGTTGAATGTTGAGACATCAGTGCAGTTTCAAATTTGACTCCTCAAAACCCTGTTCCTGTGTGACGGTGCCTTTGTGTGCTCTGCCAAAGTCGGACGTTCCCACTTGAGATGTTGCTTCTGTGAATTATGCGCCCGAAGCTGAGGTCACACACCAGGGCAACAGTCCCAGTAACTTTCGTTCTCCTCAACATTCCACCATTTCCTGAGAGATCGCCGACCTGCCGACCACTCCAGGAAGAATTGCTGAAATCCCTTCCGGAGAATCACTTCACTGTGTTGAGGTCCTGACTTGAAAAGTAATCCACAAATAAGAAGCTGGTCATAATCTTGTTGCTATCCAGAAGGGGTCAGATGAAGCTGAATGGAACAGTGTATTCGTTTCATCGATCTGGGTCAGAGGTGGGCAGAGTGTGGCCCTTAGCCTGTATTTATGGGGCCCTCATGACGTCATAACTAACCTAACAAAGTTCTAAATATAACTTTTAGATGTTTTGTTTATTTTCCTTTTCTCTTCATTTAACCCTTTTTAAAAGAGATATTGTTCCAATGAGTAATGTCTTTCCCATTGTTTGCAAGATACTAACCACCTGCTAGACGGCCCCTCACAGTTTTCACTGTGGCCCCTCAGGTTTTTTATTTGCCGACCCTTGCTCTTATACTTTAATGCTATAGATTACAGACTATGGAGCGTCATCTGCTGCACTATGAAGACGAGGTTTGCTTCTGATCACAATCCAAACCAGAAGTTTGGCACCATGTATGTCGATTCTCAGGCCCTTTTTAAGTTAGGTTAAGTTAAGTTTTGATCGGTACTGACCACTGCAGACTTGCAATGAGCTTGTTGGCCACACTAAAATGACAGTTAGTCAAAATGTCAGGAGTAATCTAAAGTCTGTTTCCGGTGACCAAATAAGTCATCCAAGCTCGTGACCTCTCGGGAAAACAAGTCAGCTGCGTCGAGTCATAGCGAAAGTGAAAGTACAGAGGACACCGCAGTTCAGGCTCCAGACGGAGAGCAGACGGTGTTCAGAGCGAGTCGTGTGTCACTCCGTCGACTTTCTTCTCTTCCCTGTGCTGTGCGAGACTGCTGTGCACCGGTTGTGAGGTGGACGCCAGATGACAGGTGAGTCAGCGCGCGCTGCTCTGCTCTCTTCACCGACAGGTGACGACCGAGTTTGACCGCGTGAGCGGCGGTGCGGGGCACGCGTTCGTAAGTGCGCGCGGTGTTCGGAACGAGCCCGTGTCTCGGAGGGGTCTGACTGAAGGGTTTCTGCGTCACGGTCGCTCTTTAACAAATAATTTAGCGCAACAATAATTCACATTTACTGATGGACAGTATTTAAAAACCTTTCAATAGTAAATCAAAGTGCAGTAAATGAAGCTTTGACATTAAACTAAAGCGAGCGAAACAACCGCTGACTGAAATACTTCTGTGAGAATAATACTAGGTAGTCAAGCTCGATAATGCAGATCCATCGCTGACAGAAACGTTGACAATCTTATTAGATTTTTTTTTTTTTTTTTTTTTAGTTTGGCCCCCTGAAATGATAAAAGTCAATGAAAAAAATCTGCAACAAATCGAAAGCATGTGACACTTCAAAACTGTTTTAATCAAATAGCATATAAAACTGCCTTAGAAAATAAAACAGCCTAAATCTCAGGTTAATCTTAAACACATTTATTGAGAAAGTTAACTGTTAAGTTAAAAACACATGAGTGGGAAGCTCAGAACTTGAAATCCTCATCCCTGATCAACTCCTTCTCAGACTGTCACACTGCTGCGTGGCATTTTCTCTCAGCATCCGGTCATTCAGGCCAGGGCTGATGTGAAATAGAAACAGTGCCAGAGTTCCCTCTTTTAAATGAACTCTTGCAGCTGATCTAAAGTTGATGTCTGGTGCTGATGGTCTTCCACACTTGTGCTGGGAGACTGAGGACACAGGTCTTCACACTCTGAAGAAGCAGAACGCAGGAAGGATGAAGAGGAAGTGTCTGACTGTCAGACGCTCTGTGAAGCAGATTGTTTCCCTTAATAATGCTCAAATGTCGATTTTATCCCTGTAATAGCTACCTCTTTAATTCGTGGCTCTTACATTTACGTCCCAGGTGAGATCTTCATTTGTCATCATCTCAGGTGAATCAACATGGTGTCCTTTGCCGTGCTTCTGCTTCTGCTGCCCCCTGTGGCCGCTTTTGGAAGTTCAGTCTGCAGTAAGTGTTGGCCTCATCTCAGATCATGGAAAGATGAACTGCTCTAGAATGATGTTCCTTCTTCTCTTTTAAAGACTTAAATTGCACCAGCCACATCGAGGGGCAGGTGGGTCACATGTCCGTGCTCAACTGCCTCGTCCAGACTGACAGTATACTGAGAGTAATTTGGAAGAAAGGCAGGGATACAGTTGTATCCTATCATGATGGAGATCAGAGAATGAAGGAGACAGAAGGATATGCTTTCACCAAGCCACGCTGGATCAGGGACGACTCAGCCTTCAACATTTCTTTGACCATCCAGAACACTGCCATGGACCATCGTGGTGAATACACTGTCATGGTAGTCACACACGTATGTGATGCCGATGCCAAGGTCTACCTGGACGTTACAGGTGAGACTGCAGATGGAGATGGGAGTATCTGCTGCAAGAGTTTCTACTCATGTTGATGCCTGCATTTACACTTTGTACATCCAAGCTCTTATGAGGACGCTTTGACCCTCCATGGGCTCCTTTGGCTTCCACTTGTTAGCTGCAGCGTCACACGCTGAGGCGTTGTTTTCTTTTTGGAACCAGAGTTTGGATGATCACAAGAGACTTCTGAATGTGCCTCTGTTTCTTCCTATGTATATATTACGATAAGACATGAACTTTCTTTTTAGAATTCAGATGTTATAATGATGAAAAACTGTGATATTACTCCACAATTGTCATTTAATCCTGCTCATGTCAGCATTCCTGATTCTGGTTTTATCATCTTGTATATAAACAAGTCTCTTTGGAATGACGATAGATTTACATGTTTGTATGAGAGATTGAGAAGTGGAATCATATGCTGTCGTTATGCTGCTCTTGTTTTGTTTTTTTTGTTTGTTTGTTTGAGTTCATATTTTTCACTTGAAACAAAAGTTATGCTTCCATCACTTAATCTGAAAAATCTTTTCTTCATAGACAAGACACCACCACACCTTCCAACAGGGAGCCCAATAGGTGACTACTTTCAAACCTACAGTCTTAACTGTATACAGTATACTGTACTTGTTATGATATAATGCTGATGGATCTCTTTGCAGAATCTCCTGAAGGTCAAAGGTCAACGAATAAAGCCGTGCAAGTCGTTGCTCCACTGGTGGTGATTGGATCTCTCATCGTTGGATTGCTTCTGCTTCTGGTCTACAACAAGAGGCGGGCTGCAAGTGAGTCAAGTTAAAAAAGATATAATTTCTCTTGTTTCGCATGCTATTTCCATGCCACAAGTCCTGAGCCATTGAGATGAAAATAACAGCAGCTGTAGATCTTCTGTTTTTACGTGTGTCTTGCTGACGTCGCTCTCCTCGAACTTGTTCTTTCTGTCTCTCCAGTTCGCCACGAGCCAGTGGAGACTGATGAAGCTCCTGAGCAGTTGGTCGCAGTGTATCATCTGGAGATGCCTCAGGAACAACATCATCCCGATCCTGATCTGAATCTTTGTTAATCCTGGTTAATCTGCGTGATGGAACTACGAGATCCTGTAAATTCAGAGCATTGTTTGAGTGCTTTATGCTAAATACTATTGGAACTGCCATGTACTGGTTACATGCAGCACAGGATATTATCCAGCTAATGGTTTCACCAACATACTTTCCTAGTTTGTAACCTTGTAACTGCAGGATCAGAAAGTAACACACTGATTTACTAGCAGCTATGATGCACAGATATTATTCATTTAAAACATATCGCTACAAGTTATGTTGTTATTCAAGATTTTGTTCGCAACAGAATAGAATCTGCACAAAACAGTCGATCAAAATATTTGGAATCAGTGCTGCCATCATTTCTTACAGGAAAGTTAAGAGACAGCTGAACATAGGACGTAAAACGGTTCTTCATTGGAGCTCCACACAGCTTTGAACAGCACTGGTGGTCAACACTGCTCAGTCGATGCAGAGTTAGAGCCAAGTCAAGCTGGTGCGGCACAAATATGCACTTTGAATGAAATCATGCAGCGGGTAAATCTTCTGGAGGGAAGGCTTTAGGCTGTGTGTGGGTGTGTGTTGGTGTGTGTGTGAGTGTGTGTCGGCCTTGTGAAAGAAAAGTTCCAGGAACTAGAGTTAGAAAATGTGACCAGTCAAACATTGTCTCTCACACAAACACATGACTTAGAGAAACCATTACATCCCATGAATGAACTGGTGCAGATTTATCAAGCTCACACAATGGTTTTCATGATTCAAGAAGCAGCTTCTGGAGCAACAGACATCTGAGGAGCACATTTCATCCCTGATAATCCTTCACTTTGTGTTTGTTTCTCTTGGCTGCTTCAACTGTGACTAACCACACCTGACGTCACGTAATGGAGAAGCGACCTGTCGTGACAGATAACTGCTGAACGACTCATCGAAGATGATTTCCTTCGTTTGCTTTGTAAACCAAACTTGAGTGTCTGCCAAATAACTGCGGTGCTTCACGATCATTCCACACTCTTCACAGATATTCACAGACTAGTTTGGTCACTGTAATTCAGCGCATTGTTTTGTCTTGATCCTTCTGCTAATGTTGAAAGCTAAGTGCGCTAGCACGCTAACAGGGGAGCGCGCGGTGAAATCGGTGCTGGAAGTGGCGGGAAATACTGCAACATCTGTAGCATTAAGTACAGACAGATGCTGATCAGAGAGCTTTGCATCTGAATGTGAACGCCTTCTGCCTCGACCAGCGATTGTTGCTGACAGTGGCAAATTAGTGAAACAGACTGTTGGGTGCTTTTGTGTTGGAGGGAAAGTCCACAGTTGTGAGACTGAGAGTTTCACTCTCCAGCCAGTAGAACCAGCTCAGGCAGAGGAGAAAGCTACTGAGCCAGTTTCATCATGTACCTTCACACTCGACCAGCCAGAGCCGAGTTGCTGTCTATGATTGTTTTTTCTACTTTGATCTGTCTTTTTATATGTTGTGCAATAAACGTGTGACAACACTTCATGAAAATGACCGTTTTGATTCGTCTCTCTCCCTTTCTGCTTGTGGACGAACCACTGTGTTACTACGTCGCTCTCATTCTTACTACCATCAGCTGGTCATTGGATCAAAAGTTATGTGGCACCACTTTGTTTTCTGAGCTGCCTCAGGCCATGTTTTTTGTTTTGTTTTTCCTCTAATATGCTGCACGTGATTTGCAGAGATTTGCAGCAGAGTGAAAATAGAGTCAACTCTTCTTCATTCAGATGCAAAACGTGTCAGTGATTACTGTGAACTCTCTTGAGTGGACAAGAGTCAGTGATGCTGCAACACCAAAATCATAATTTGTTTTTTGCCACCATTCATTCAGAAGAATAAGGGACAACCTCTGATCCCAAGTATTTGCAGAAACTAACTGCATAAATATGTTTTAAATATGTTTTAAACATGTCCAGAAAGGGGTGGGCAACATGGCAAAATATATCATGATTTATTTATTTATTTACTTCCTTTAAATAACGTTTTTATCACTTTTCTTTCTGCACGATTCTGTTGTAGTTTTGAGTTTCCAGATAAATCCTTAGCATTCTTTGCCTGAACTAATAGTAATGATTTAAAATCATCACATCACCCACCTCTATCTCTGGACAGATGAGGTGAAATTGGATCATTTTCCCACGGCACCCTGGTTGAACGTCACCCTACACTACAGGCTGTTCAAAAGTTGTGTGCTGGCATCTGCAGAACTGGGAACTTTTCTATTTGTGCTGACATTTGTGACTCAGCTGTTGGATGTTCACAATGACCACAGATTTTAGGTGAATTAAATCTGTTTTTATTCCCCTTGGCTCAGCTCAGATCACAAATTGATCAGCGTCAAGACATGTGGGATTTTTTCTGCGATAACAATACATTAAATAGAGTTGTTTCAAGGAAGTGATTCATTTGTGATATAAAAGTTAGGGTTTTGCCATTGTAAGGTCACAGAACTGTAACATAGTGTGACACAAAACATTGAAATAAAACGAAAGAATTACATATTGTTTTGCTTTGTATCAGACAAATGATTTCATATTTTTTGTGAACTGCAAAACATACATATAATGCCCAGAAAACAATACAATCTTCAATCGTCAAATGAGAACATTGTGTCTATTATTAGTGACATTTAGGATTACATTTTTAGTATTATTTTGGCCATTATTCAGGATATATTAACGTGACTGGTCTGGACGTCGACTTGGATCTCAGAACTTCTCGCAGCGGTGTTTTTTAATGGCTGACATTGCTCTCTGCTTCCCTCTAGCGGTCACTTGGAGCCATCACACGATTGAACCCCGGTGGTCTCGGTCTCAAGAGGCAATATACTAACGAGCAAGCAGATCTTCTGCGTGTCATGCATTTAACATGCATGTAACCAAAAATACAAATAATTGGGCAATTCTTTTCCCACATCTTAATCCAGCTCATACAAGTCACCATGAAATATGCCAACAGAAAAACGTTATTAATCCCAAGGGAAATTATGTTTGTAACATGCGCTGTACTCGGAATAGTTGAAGTCCGTCGTGTAAATGGTGAAGAGGAATGGAGAGAGAACAGTTCCCTGTGGTGCCCCGGTATTAATAACTACTGTGTCCGACACACAGCCCTGCAGGCGCACATACTGTGGTCTACCAGTCAGGTAGACCATAATCCAGGACACAAGGGGGCATATCCGGGAGGAGCTCGGGGTGGAGCCGCTGCTCCTCCACATCGAGAGGAACCAGCTGAGGTGGCTCGGGCATCTGATCCGGATGCCCCCTGGACGCCTCCCTGGGGAGGTGTTCCGGGCATGTCCTACCGGGAGGAGACCCCGGGGAAGACCCAGGACTCGCTGGAGAGATTATGTCTCCGGTCTGGCCTGGGAACGCCTCGGGATCCCCCGGGAGGAGCTGGAGGAGGTTTGTGCGGACTGGGAAGTTTGGGCTTCCCTGCTCCGAATGCTGCCTCCGCGACCCGACCCCGGATAAGCGGCAGATGAAGGTGAAGGTGAAGGTGAAGGTGACAAGGGGGCATCACAATAATAATAATAAAAACAAGCAAATTTGTGATTTTGACTCAAACCCAAAGCCAAAAAAGTTTTTTTTTCATTTTTAATGATTACTCTAAAACAAATACAATAATAATAATAATTTAAATGCAATTCCGGCTTTCGCCAGGCGGTGGAAACAAAGTCCAGGCGAGTGACTAATGTAGATTTAAAATTACTATACAAAAATAGAGCGTAAGACAGAACAAATATGAGTATTAAATTCCCAATAAATATTTTAAAATGTTTTTTCTCCTCTTCTCTGTGTATTTTTAATTTTTTTGATTGATTGATTTTGATTGATATATTTTTTAATGTTCGATATTTTTCACTTTACATGCTCGCACTTGCTGGTTTGACAAAAGCTGAAGTGGCAAACGCTTGTATGCTTGTTGCAAACTAATCGTGGCAGGAAGTTTGACCTCTACTTCCTCAAATGAAAACATGGTTGTAGAAGCTAACGTTGAAGGATTTCACGTCATTTCCCCATAGGAAAGAGTTTTAAGTCATCTGAAGTATTAGAAATATACTATTAAATCAACAGTTCTATGATGAAGGTTACAGCATCGCATTAATGCGGTGTGTTTTCATTTTACATAGCTTCCCTGTATGTATTACGCATGAGACTCGTGCGTAAAATGCGCACAACACGGTCTGACACCCGCCCCCTCCGTGCGCTCCTACTTCATATATTACGACCATGCAGCCGCACAAATGAGTATCGAGGTCTCCCTCATCATCATCATCATCATCAGCAGCAGCAGCAGCATCGAGCGGAGCCCGCGCTGCAACATCATCCACCGTCATTACGCACCAACTCTGAACCAAGTCGACCTCGGTCCCTGTCCAGCCTTAACGCAGTGAGGAGCCTCGATCGTAACGGAGCATGAAGAAAACTGCCAACTCAGGTACACAACTGTGTCACATTTTCAAACTAAGTGATTCGCGTGAGTTTATAAATCTGACGAAATGTTCATGAAACTTGACTTTTCTATTTAAATGCCGAGCGTAATACCATTCAAGTCTACTGAATAGTTGTGTTGCTCGTCAAATGAGCACTTCTGGTGATAGTAAATGTTCCACCTCTGAAAGATATTAGTACTCGTCCTCGCATTTACTCCACCACCGGACGCGCTTTACCGGCGCAATGTGGCATTAAATAAGGCAGAAACTTCTGATCAAGTTCAAGTTCTGCGCGTTAACTCGCAGTGTTGGTGAGACATGATGGTCCAATATGACAAAATATGCAGTATTTTTTTAGAAGGGGAATGTTGATTTTACTGTGTAATTCTATAAATCCTGTAAAGCTTGTCATTTAACGAATTCTAAATGTGTTAACAAGTGTTATAATAAGTGTTATAATATATATAAACACATTTTGAAACCAAATGAGCGCCATTGTGTGAATAACCCTTGATGTAAGGTATAGTCTTCAATGAAAAAAAAATAAATAAATAAAGGAATTGAAGACAACAGGAAGAAAAAGAATTAAGTCTTTTTATTCCTCAGTATGACTGAGAATTACAGTCAGAATATTCTGCAACATATGACATTTTCAGTAAGTTACATCATGCTCAGCATCTATATTGAAATTAAAAAAAAATCATATATATCAATTTATATTAATTTGCATATAAAAAATAGATGATTTCGCTGGCCAATTCCACAGTAGCCTTCTCCACAAATAAGCAGTCCAACGTTACGAGAGCTGCAGGCTGCACTCAGATGAACGAACCACCTCATCCGTAAATTTAAATGATTCCAGATTTAGGTCACGTTTATATATGCTGTTGGAATAATTGTCCCGTGACTCATGGTTTTCTGAGTCTCTGGATGCTCACTGATTTTGAGTGGGAACATGAAAACAGAGATGATTTGACTCCAAATATAGACCTCAGATCCAGTTCAAAGCTTCAAAGAATACAGTTATATGAATATGAATGTACCAGTGGAACTCTCATTCATTGTTTGATACAGAGAGAGTGTGAGATCTTGTCTAGTGCTTTGTTTATAAAATAAACCCACCAGCTTTTTTCATGCTTGACCTTTGGGCTGGACCTTTAAAAGGCCATTTATATAGGTGTTGCACTGTCTGTCAAACACCCCTGAAATCTGTGCAGGCTAAACCCAGCTGTTGGTTCCGTGGTGGACTCCATTCTGAAGCTCAGCTGTCTACAGTGCTAAAACACAAGTGCTGCGTGGCTGTGTTTCCAAATGGAGATGTAATATTCCCCACTCATTTTTACGTTATTGGCCCTCTAGTTTGATCAGTTTCCAAACAATCAGCCCTGTTCCCCTCCCCAGAGCTCCAAACAGCTCTAACATCTTGACCTTAAGCTGTCTGACTATCAGTGGGGCACTTCATGGCCGAGCTGAGACACAACCCAATTAAGCACAACCAAAACATCCTTGGTCCTTCAAAGCTCACAGGGACAGTAACCAGACACGACAGGCAAAAACACACGTGACGATTTTGAACTTAAAGCTTTACTTTAAAAAAGTATTTTAATAAAAATCTTGCCTGCTTCAGTATAGACTGGTAGTTTTCTTGCTCAAAGGTCGACTCTGTTCAAGCCTGTTGTGCCCAGGTTTCATTTGAGTTGAAGGACATGAGGATTCAATCCATGAAGACGAATGTGACGCACGGAAATACTGTTGATGCAGAAACAGAATACAGAGTTGAAATAAAGGAGAATAATTTACATTTTAAATATAGATTTTTTTTGTATATATTTTTAAAATATATATAAAAAATAATTTGTTTACATACTTAGTTTGTTGGATATTGAAGTTGATCATGTCTCCTCGCTCGGATCAGTTTTGTGTCGGCTGTTTTGTTTTGAAAGCGAGTGAGCAGTGAGACCCAGGGGAGCTAAATGCACTACATTTGTGTCTTTGTTGCTCCGTCCGCATGAGAGATCCCAGTCAGCTGTGCTCTCTGCCCTGTTTTCTCATCAAAGATCGCTATAGCAAAGGACATTTGCTGCGGGCTGAATGTGAGGACGTCCTTGGTTGTATATGTTTCGTAAAACTGTGTCTGTGGCTTCACAACATCAGAAGGTTCTGTGGAGCCCACTGTCGTCCGTGTCATCTGACCTGCCTGATAGTGTTGTGGCAGGCTTTTGCCGTGCTGTCGGTCCAATATTCTGGCTTCTATGACACGGCAGTGCCAGGATTATTCTGGCCGGCGTAATACTTATATCATAACTAGAACCACAGGCTTCCGTCTGCGAGGGCTTTTGTAAAAGCTAATGAGCCCTATAAATAGTAAGAGGGTAGAAATACAGATTATAATTCTCGACTATCTGAGTCCCTACTTGGTGTCAGGACTCTGACAGTCTTGTTTAATCCAAGCCACCAGTGTGGAAATCTAATCCCTAGATTTCGTCATCCGTCTTCCGGCTTATGAACAGAGTCAGGAGTCGTTCAAGCAGCTTTTACGGTTAAAAAGTAATGGAAGTGTCACTTACTGTACTACCATGAAGAAATACACTTTTATTACACTATGTAAATCAGTCTTTTGATCTTTTATTTTACATAAATGGTGATATAATAAAAACACTTTCACAACTGTTGGAATTAACTTTTAAAAAATGCTATTTTCTTCACAAAAAGCATGTACTTGACCGGTCTCCACTGGTTCCACCCTGCCTGCACTCTCCTCTTCACCTCCCATGCTCTCTGCCCTTGCTTCAGATGCTTGATCCCAAATTCTTGAATTGTTTTCACTGCTTCCCCTCATCATCTTCACTCTTCATTCCACCTCTTCCCACATTCCTGCTCCTCACCCTCATCTCTCGTTCTCTCTGTCAAGACAAAAAAGAAAAATATAAAATTCTAGTAACTAATGCCAATGACCAACCAAAAACTGTTGATATTTAAATGTATATACAGGAGCTTGCTTCAGTAGTGACTGGCCTCTGTGTTTGGGTGGCAGCCCAGTTCTATTCAACGCCTGCGTCCACTAAAGCAGGATGATGGAACCTGTCACTGGTTTGTGCGCCTGTTGTTCTCTGCCCATTGTTGGCTCAAAGTGGCTCTTTGAAAGTGCAGCATCACATCATGTCATCCAGCCCCGCACTTAACAAAACCACTGGGTCATGCAGGCAACCACCAGATGAGGAAAGTCAATGCGGCTCTTTATTTCTCAGCAACAATGACTTCTCAGTGACGGCGGAGCCAGATTCCCCTCGGTCTGAGTCATGCTCTGGCTTCTAGTGAAGCTGCTGCGGAGGGACTTTTAGCTAAAGTACTGTAACTGATGAAGGCTTTTTATAAAAGTATCTTATCAAAATCATGTGTCTTTCAGTCGGTGGCTTGTTATAATCTGTCGCTCAGATAAGAGATTAGCCACAAACTTCCCCTCAGTCCCAGCTGAGGTAGCGAGTGAGTGAGCTTCAGTAAGCCAACTAGTTTTGTAATACGTGTATGACATCACCGTGACAGGCTATTAATAGAGATGCCCGGCTGTGACGTCTTCATTTATGAAGCATCCGTGTGCACAGCATGAGGACGAAAACAGACGTCGTCTGCTGAAGAGCAGCCGCTGAGTTCCACACTTTAAAAAAACAAACATCACCTGATCTCATGCAATGACGCTTTTGAGAAACGTACCATCACAGACAGAAGTTTTGTGGCTGGTGATGCTGTGAAACCCATTCTCGTCCACCTCCCTAACCCTCTTTCTCCTCCATCCGTACCGTAGTAAGCATCTTACTGTCACTGCAGTTCAGAGCTGAACCTCTTAACCGGCTATTTCAGGGCTTGAAACACAAACAATTTTACATACAAAACCTCAAATGCTGCAGAGCAAGACTGCGCAGCACGACCATAAGTGAATGTGTCCAGTGAAGATGGTTCTTTGCTCAGCCAATCAGAGCCCTGAAAAGCAAGTTCTGTCTCATCCCTGGCCAATAATGGGATACGATTGTTATTATCTTGACAAAGTGTTGTGTATATGTATGCATTTCCATGATGATATTAAATATGGACATTTATCACAAGAATTGACGCTATAAATCGTAATTTCCAGACGATAAGCAACTACTTTTTCTCGAGGTCTGAACCCTGCGGCTTATACACAAAGCTAATGTGTGGATGTTTACAGGCTAAAGAGCGTCATGCTGCCAAAATGTTGAGCCTCAAACCGATGAAATCAAAGTGTTTCATTTGCCTTAAAGCGCTCAAAATGCGCTGTTTGAAAAAAAGCGCATTTTGAGTGTTTTAATGTAAATAAAAGATGTGAGGAGTTCGTTCCATTTTGTTGAAAACAAAAGCGAAATGTTTTTTTTTTTTTTTTTTTTTTTTACAAAACCCAGAGAAACCCAGAGACATGTCGTATCATATGGATATTGAGATATGAAATTTTGTCCATGTCATTCAACCCTTCTACCGAAGATGCACCATGCACCATCACGTTTTAGACTGGTTGTGATATGTACGAAAGGGTTCCCGCAGCACTTTATACTCAAGGCAGTCCACCTTGACTGCTTCTCTGGAGGGTATGTTCAGAAACATGTGCGACAGAAAAAAAACAAAAAAAACAACCTGCATTGAAGAACAACAAAATCAGCCAAAAGTAAATCTAGAACTCCTCACTGGATCCACATAGATGCTAACACTGTCTTGTGTTCTGCTAGCTGCTACTCATTTTGACTTCTGTGAGATTGTAAAAGCTGAATTAACACTTTCAGTTTGGTCAAAAGTTGAAAGTTGGAGTGGGCTTTTGTGACTGTTTGTACTGTGTCTTTCACATGTTATAACTAGAAGCGCACGATTCTGATTTTTTTTAGGAAAGTAAAATAAGGAAATTATAGTCACGCTATTAAATTCTGCATCGCAACATTTTTAGAATCAGAATTGCAATATTATGGTTATTTAAACTGCCTCCCACATATAGTGTGTCAGCCGTAGGACAAACCAGCTCAAGCAGCTCAAGCTTATGAATAATGAAAGAAAAACCAAACGCATGGAGGGAAATCTGTGATGTACGATATGATAATATTGTGCGATCGAGTCAGTCTTGTGTGGTAAACCAGCATTTCCCCTGCTGATCTTGAGCAGCACGACTCACCTTGCATCCGTTGAGGTCTTGTACCCCTGCCAACTTTAAATGAACCGGATTCGCAACAGGGATCATGTGTCAGGACTTGGTGTATGTGCTTGAAGTGAGCGCGTGAGCCACTCCAGCATCTGGGTCCAAGTGGTCGGATTTAGACTTCAGGAGCTTGGCATGCTGATTACAGAGGTTCCAAGCCACAAGGAACCGCAGGAACTCTCTTTTCTTCCTTCCTTCGGCTCTCTCTTTTTTTTCTCCAGCATCATCCCTTCATCAGGACGGAACCTCTGGATCGTAGTGTTGCTGTTGAACAGTCAGTGCAGTCACTTGTGACCTGGCCAACATCACAGTCTGCAGCTGAGCACTTGGTACAGTGGAAGTCCATCATCTCAATTCATATTTTAAAAGCCCAATATCAGAGTCTGGTTTGATAATAGCACAGCCCTGAAGCTTTGCTCCACAGACACGTTTTCACATTTCAGCGTAACCTACTTTATGAAGTATGCTGCCAGCTTCCTCTCACGACTAATAATTACCTTATGGTGTGGAGGAAGCAGCCAGGAGTTACCACAGCCGGGGTTGTTACGGACAGTGGAGCTCACTGCCAGCACTTTATCAGCCTCTGACAGCCCAAATGACCTGAAAAGTGGGATTCAAATTGTCAACCAACTGGAAAAAAAAAGGACGTATGACTTATAACTGAAGGGTTTTCTGTGAACTGGGTTTGACCAAAGCGATTCTGCCTGTGTGTGCTTCGTGATCAATATGTTTGGTTATTGTTACGCTCTGGTTTGGTTTGCGGGAGGTCTGCAGTAAGCGCTCTGGCGCTGACTCATGGTTTGGCTTTCAGTTTGAGTCTTGTTTCGGCCTCGTCGTTGCATGAGATGCACTGCAGTTGGGAAGCGTGCTCGATGGAGGCTTCTGACGTAACGGGATTCCTTCTGGTTGTATTTCTATTTATACTCTAGACTGCTTCAACTTCCTGGCATTGATCGAGTTTCCACCAGGATTCCTTTTATGTCGTGGCTCGTATTCTGTTTGTCCACTTCTAAGGTTTGTGACTAGTTTGTCTCACTGTCTGAGTGCGCCGCATTGTCATACAGGATTCTACTGACAAAGAAAACTTCCATGTACAACTTCCATACAATACAGTTCAGTCGACAAAACGGCTTCCATGTCAGGCCCATTTCATGACTTCCCAACCTGAAAATCTATTTAAAACCATCATAAATGTCATATGAAATATTAGCAATGACACAATTCCTGTTTCACTGCCATTGTTAAAAATCCTACACTGGAAAGTCATACAATAATAATACCATTATTACTATGATGCTTCGAAATAAAAGCCTAATTTCTAGTATAAGAGTCATGATTTATGTACTGCAGAGTTACATACAGTAACACCCCGTAACGCTTTCAGGTTCTGGCAAAGGCACTGCTTCTTTAAAGGAACACGGCACCTCTATTCCGTAATGAAACACTGTATGATTTTTCCTGATCTAGGACCAGTTGATACATCCCTCACTCTACTTGCATTTGACATCAGCGCAGTAATATCGTAGCGCTTCAACAGCACTTCCACTGTACATTATAGCCCTTTTTAAACATCTACGATGTTTCTTTCAGAAATTTTCTTTAAAAATACGCCAAATCATGTCCACCTCCATGATGTGTTACGTGTTATCTGCTTGTCTTGATGTTCCCACTTCATGTAATACGTTTTTCTCATGTGAGATTTCATCTTTATAAAGTGACAAGAAGGTGTGCCGGCTCTCATTCATGCTACGATCAGACTGTACACAAGAAACATTCTGTCCTTCCTTAAAAAAATATGGTTGTATAAAAAAAATATCAACAAATATCAAATTATTTTTATTTTTGGTGGTGGGGGATCCACATACTGTATAATGCTGCTGCTACATGGCAGTGATGTACGGTGCTGTCTGTCTGTAAACTTTTTGAAGTTACATGAATGGCACCTTTACGATCATAAAACGTTTCATCAGAACCAGACTCTGTCTTCTCCAACTAAGCTGGTGCTGCAACCTCACTGAAGCGAATGGGAAGTCCACTGCATTTATCCCTATTTGCGCTCATCTCTTCCCTCTGGAATCTATTCCTACATGCTGCCATTGAGCCAAACGTTATGAGTAGAACTATCAAATAGTCGTGCTTCTTGATTACCGTAATGGCGTGGTCTTACCCCGAACATCTGTACCGCACATGTGCTATTTCAGTCTGGGGCATCATCTTTGTAAGAGGGGTGATGAAATGAAGTCCAGATTCTAAACTTAAACAGTAAGAGAGATTTCTTGTGGACTACTTTTTTATCAGATACATGTTACTCTCAGAAGAGAATGGCTGTCCCTTTTATTCCACTGCCTTGTGCTTCTAGACTCGTGTTCTATATTTGGCTCGTGTAGATGAGTGATGTGAAGAGTTTTGTCGTCCCTGTGCCTGCGCCCCAGGTTCGATGTGTAGGCTCCAGCAGCAGGGAACAAAAATAGGGAGGACAGTTTCTGTCTCTCCATTCACCAGTGTGTGTGTGTGTGTGTGATGGAGATGAAGCAGGAGGGAGACGAGCGTTGCGTAGCACTCTGGTGAGGTCATCAGGCTGTGGCTTGCAGCGCCACATCACTGGAGCCGGATTCTTCACCTTCTCCCTTGAGTGGACAGCAAATGTGGACTTTAGGGGGAAAAACAAAGTGTGTGTGCAAGCTATAACGTTGTCGGGGTCTGCATCGTAGCGTGTGTCAAAGATAGTATTTTTGTGTTGTGTGATGGGTTCGAGTCCAGCACGAGGGAACTCTCCAACCTCACCAGCACTGAAACGCTTGTGCTAGATCTTCGCTCTGAGGAGCTCTGGCTATTCGAGACGGTCTGGTCTCGGCCTGTGACTTACCTGTGCAGTGCTCCAGAAAATGAATGCTGACCTACAAATGCGTTTCTGCTCACCTGACTCCAACACCATGACTCAAGCGTGCCCCCTTTGAGATGTGCGCTTGACTGTAATGGACATCTCCTCCCTTATCTCTTTATTCTTCCCCTCCATTTATCAACTTCACCAGCGTTCCTGCCTTCTCTTTCCCTTTTATCTTTTCCTCCTTTCTCCCTCATCGTGCATCACTGCCCCGTGGGCATCCCTTTAGTGTTCGCTGGCATGCTGGCTAGTTTTTTGCTTGACTGTTACATAACTAGCTTTAGCATGTTTGAGTCACGCGTTTGGCTGAAGGTCGCGCTCCGATGTGACGGCTTGTATTAATGGGCCGCCCCAAGGCTCACCATCCACTTTTGGTCGATGTGTGATACAAAGTCTTTATGGGGGTCGTGTGTGTTTGAGTTTCGTTTGCATGAGTGAGCCAGCGCACGTGTCGTCTACGCCGTACAACCATCTGCCTCGTCCGCTTCAAATATAGGCCACGTAGAAGATGTACGGTGAAGCTGTGTTTGACAAGGCAGCGACTGTGTTGGCATGTGTGGCAGCAGAACATGCTGTCATGCTAGAAGAATCTGCTTGAATAACCATTTCATTTGATCGCATGTGTGTGTGTTTTAAGTGGCTCTCTGTATCCTCATAGCCACGCAACTGTCCGCGTGCATGTGTGTGTGTGTGGAGGGAGGATCTAGTTGTATTTCAACAGCAGGTCGGGATGATGAAAAGGTGAAGTGGTGAAAGGTATGAGAAGGGAGGCCCACTTGTTTTGCTGCCCCTCAATCTTCAATGCTTCAGTGATTTCCTCTTCCAACCGGATTTAACCTCAGTGGACTATGTTTTCTTTACTCTTCTGTCCTTTCATCGATTCGCTTTTTATACTGCTGAAGGTTTGATATTGATATCTTACGTTGAGATCGCGATTACTTGCTAAAAACATTCCTCCAACGGTCCACACGCGAGTGATGGCACGTTCATGAATTGCTAATCGACCCAGTGTTTTCAGAGTGAAGGAGGTGGCATAAAATGCTTTCTCATCATTTATTTGGGACATTTTAAGTTGAATATTATGGATTTAAATGTATCGATCAGAACAGCCCTTTGCACAGTCATGTCCTCCTACGGTGGTTGTACATTTGTAAAAGTAAGAATTTTGCAGTTCATCGCTTTGTAAATATGAATGAATGAATGAGGCGCCTGTAATGCCGATCCATGTTATTCTTTTGGAACCAAAATTCAGACCGCCTGTTTGAAGATTCTGTCGCGGGGGCAGCATCCAAAGTCCAGAGTCCCAGATTTCATCATTACAAAATGCCCAAACCACCGCAAAAGACGTCTCTTGATGCGAAAGACTGAGAGTTAGACTCCTAGCATCTCATGAATGACAAGCTCATCTTGGACACTTGGATATGGACTATCACTTTTCCAGCACGGCAACACCATACAGTACACTGGCCGTGTCGGGAAGGGCTGTTGAATAGTAATGGCCGACAGTGATGTGTTGTTAATGCAAAATGCTAAACTAAAGTTAATAATACTGGAAGAAAATGCAATACTGCTGGAAGGGGAAAAGAATGCTGTAATAATTTTCAGCAAAATACTTAAACACATACAGACAATTTAAAATAAAAAATAAAATAATAATACAATAATATAAATCTATTTTATCTATGAATACACATAAATAAAAAAATATTTCCCAAGTAATTACTAAAAAGTATACAAAATTTGAAAAAAATGTAAAATTTGAATATTAAAAATATTGTGACTGAACTGGGAAAAGAAAACAGCATAGGGAATTTAAGGTTTTATATTAATACAATTAGATTTCAATGATTTCCAGGGGTGAATTAATACTTGACAACCGAAGTGAATAGCAGTACAATTATTTGCCGTTTTTACTAAACAGCTAGACACAACAGAAGACAAAACATTTCTTCACTGGACCACGCATCTGACCATAGTCCGTCCTTCCATCACATGAGGGCTTTGTTTTAAACCATGGAAGGACATCCCAGCCTTTTCTGTTAGAGGACCATGTACATGTAAAAGATCGCTGTAGCCCTACTACTTTTTCAATACCTTCCAGTTTGCTATGAAGATAGCGTGTGCCAAAGCCTCCTTCCTGGTGCAGCTGGATGCTGCTTCCAAAGTCTGCCCTGCTATTGATTCCATTTACCAGTACACCGTATTGGAAAGCTTTTAGCTCAGCAGCTCCAGTGCAACTGATTTTGACATGACCGGAAAGTGAATCCTGTTTTGTGTGCGAGCTGTCTAAAATTATATTTGGTGACACAGTGTCAGGGATTGGTCATTGGCAGTGTCTCTGTTGAGAAAATAAGAGGGGGGGAAGACAAAATAAGAGAGTCCATATGAGTAGCACATGTCTGCTTCCTTCTGTTGTCCTGACAGACTGAAGACATTAGAAACTTGGAGTAAGCAAAAGCAGCAGAGACCGAGGGAGGAAGAGGAGGGTGGAAAGAGGGAGGGCTGAGGGAAGGGGACAGAGTGACTTAGTCAGGAGAAAGGGGAAGTCTTGGTGAAGAAAAAAGGGAGGGAAGGAAGACGAATTGAGAAAAGTTGATGTGGCTCTCTGAGGTAGCCTTTGAGTAATGGAGCGAGACAGAATAGCCGGTAAGTTGCACTGCTTCCTCACTTTTTCAACGTTTATTTGACTGAGAGGAGAGACTCTCTGCGCTGAGCTTTGTGAAACCTGCAGCTTCTGGCCAATTGATCTGTGTTTGCTTTGCTTGGTTTTTAAGTGCTGTTGGGCAGTGTGTGTCTGGGTGTCTGTATGTAAACATTCCTGTCTCACACTCCGCCAAAAAAACAGCCTCTCAAATATTCCTGCGAGGCACATTTTTCGAAGAGTTCATTTACTCCGTGGGAATAGCTTCCATATGCAGAGCAGCAGCGAGAAAAGCTGTTGGAAGTTCAAGGGTGAGGAAACCCAATCATCCTCTAACGCAAAGTGGCTGCTCACAGCTGACCCCGCTACACAACTGCACTGACAATAGTTGGTCCTTTGACCGTCCTCACATGATCAGGCGTGCGGCTAATAGTGACTGACACATGGTTTATTTTAAGTGACTGAAGCGAGGGAGATTATGTGTCAGCAAATATATTGTGGGTTTGTACTGACTCTGGAAGGACGATAATCTCACACAAGCACTGGAGTCGTGCTGTGACTCTTCTCTTCGGTAGTAAACATCATTCAATGCCTTCCAGTTGGGAAGCATATTCGAGAAGAAAACTGAGGTGGGGTGTCATGGTGCTCTGATATTAACACTTTATGAAGGTGGTCTTTTGCTTGAATCTACCTCTGGGGGGCAGTGTTGAAGTTCCTCCCACTGCCTGTGCTGCTTATTGTACCATGGCTCTAATAGTGTGCACACGTGTCAATATAACTCAGTCGGGAGTTTTGGCTCAAAATCTGAGATATAAAGAAGTGGTTGCACATTTGGTTTTCATGAAGAGATTTGAGAAGGCATCACTTCCCCACTCATGGAGCTGGAAGTCTGAGCTACTTCCTGATTCTTCACTTTGTGCTCTGTGGCAATATTTAGAGCGGTTGCCATGGCAACATGGCCGCTACTCCTTATTATCTCGCACTGGACTTTATTAACGTCAGTGGAAGAAGGTCGCAGCTCTCTCACAACCTAGTTTGGTTTTCAGTATGTTTCAATCTTCTCTTTAATGTTAAAAAAAAAGCATATTTCAAAAGGTGGTTTGACGGGTTCTGTGTTTGTATGATGGATGAATAAGTATGTTCATAATAAAACCCAGCAGAAACCCGCAGTGCTCTGAAAAATGTGTTCAATTTCAGGGGCCATGAGTCTGTGAGATCATGTTGTTGATCACATGCCACCGAAAGTTGCTCCTTTATAGAGAAGTAGCCGCTAGTTTGTTGGATGTCATGCTTGTTCACAGTTATATGCCACTCTCTTTGCCTTATATATTTCATGTGACCCACTTTTTTTAAAATGGTCTTTTCATCTGCAGAATCCAGTCTCCTCCACATAGCTTTTTAAAGGCAAAACACAGCAATGTGTGAAGGGGAACTGCAGTACCTTCCAGTGTCTGATGTCATAATCCAAGTCCACAGTTGAACTGAATAAACCGCAGTTCGGATATGACATTAAAATGAATCATCACCCCACTATATACTTACTTAATAGCATAGCTGTTTGCACCGACAGCAGTTGACGTCTCCAAGTTGAAATAGTTTCACTGCATGTCCAGAAATCCAGAGTGACCGAAGCTTTAACTGCAGCAATGAAAATAAACAGAACAATTAGAAGTCAGTTGAAGATATTTCATGCTGTTTCGTGTCCGTGTACAAAAATCCAGATGGAGCATTTTTCCAGTGTGTTAAATTGACCCTCATTGTTTCTTATAAAGGGCATGTGGCTTTGTCCAGGCACAGAAGACCTTCATGTGGCTTCAAATTGCTTCTTTTTTATTTTTCCAAGAGTGAACCAATTTGTTTGGGTGTCATCATAACAAGCTCTTCACTGATGGACAGCAGATGCAGAACGACATGTTATACTCACCAGTGAGAAGTACACAGTGTAACTTGCTGGGCAGCATCACTGTTTGCTTACAAACGAGTGTTTGTGGTTGCCTATGTGAATTGTTTGGCAAAGGCAGACATGCTTGTTTAAGCTCTTACATGATGATGATGCTACGCCTCACTGAAAGAACACATTTCCATCTCAGTACTTTCTTTTTCATTTTGAATTTGCTAATGCATTATATTTTTGTACGAAACAAATTAACTTATAAAAAGGTTAAAATGTCAGTTTTAATGTTTTAGTTTGCAGTTGAACAGTTTTATTCCAACTTACACTGTCGGAGAAGAAGAAAAACTACTTTCCAAGAACGTCCTCTGTTCAGTCCTGTTTCCACTAAGACCATTCGATACAGGAAAATAACAAAAAATACAGTTGTAGAATTGGTTTTGCCAGGACAAGGTTCTGACCTCCCGACTGTGAGTCGAACTGACCTCAGTGGACGAGCACATCTGGAACCTCTGAGAGATTTCAAGACACAGTCTTCAGCTCACCTCTGTCAAAATCCTGAATTATAAATTCCAATATTGTTCTTGGAAGGAGCGGAAGAGTTGACGTGTTCAGTGTAAACATTAACTATAAGATCACTATTACTTGTATGATTGTGTCCATTTGTTACCTTGTCTGGAGTTCAGCGACAGGAGCGTGACAGAATTAAAGTCAAGATATGATCCATTGTGACTCACTCACAATCTCAGCGGAAAATCATAGCGAGAGGAAATCAGTGAGGTCGCTGTGTTCCATAAAAGAAGTGTACAGGATTTCCTCAACAAGTTAACACCTCCCATTGGCCTCTAGTTTCACAATTGATGTTGTTTCCCCAATGAATATTGAGTTGAAATCAGCAGAAACATGGAACAGAGCGTTCAGGAACCAGCGAGCAGGAAGCTCCACCTTCTTTGATATTCAGACATTATTTCTGCGACACTATTCAGAGTCCATTTTATAATGGTTTTGCATTTTCTGTTTTGTGTTTAAAGAAACTGAAGGCATCAGTGCATGAAAAGATTATTTTAACAGCGCGTGTGACTCTTTTCTTGACATTTTCACAGCTGCAGTTCACTTCAATACCTGAGTGGCAGTGATGCGCAACACAGAAGAAGAAGAATCACTGGGTTTGTTTTTGTTGGGACTTGTGTGGTCTGCTTTGCAGAACTGTTCAATTCTAACTATAAACCAGTGATCCATTAGCATATTGTTTCCAAGGATGCCTCTTCAAATCCACTGTATGTATCAGGGTTAGACTCAGGTTCGATACGTGGGTGCGGACTGAACCTCACATGGCAGGTGATCTACTGAGATAGCTTTCCTATTAAAAACAAGAGGCAAAACACCTGTTACTGTCAGAGATTTGCTGTATCATGGGGTGAGTTAGGACTGAAACAAGCAGAAGAAGGCAACTTCATGATTCACACCATCAGATACACCACTGTTTGGACTTAAGTACCCAGTACCGGTCCACCTTCAGATTGTGGTAATAAAGGGGCAATGTCAATTTTCGACCAAAGTATAGCGTCTTTTCTGTTACTTGCAATTTCACTGCCCAATTTTCACACCACACACTGTCATCTGTGACACCCTGGACATTTGCCTGTTCACCACAGGACATTCATAGACAGACAACCACTCAGTCTCAAACTTTACATTAAGTCATCAGGGAACCTCTGTGTGCGTTCGGATTGTGGGAATCTGGATAGAAAGCCCACACAGGAAAGAGCCATGTTTTCGCCAAACCTAGAGTTGCCTCAAGCTGGATTTGAACCCACGACCTTCTTGACGTCAGGCCGCAGCACTAGCTGTTGAATTACGTTGTTTCCTCTGTAAACACAGTATTGCCAACATTATGTTCTCTTTCCTTTGAAAGGTCATGTTAGAGCCCTTCTCCAGAGATCATCAGATTTCTTAGTGGGTTGAAACAGCCAATTTCGTCCGGCTACCTTCCAGTTCCACGGGCCTCAGCCCCTGCGAGACACAGTGGCTCTGGTCCAACAGATTTACTTCTCTAGACCTGTGTTTACGCTGCTATTTCAGGGGCACTGAGTTACACGTAAACAACCCGTGTTCCGATCCACCGCCGTTACCAACCGCACCAGCACTTGTATGCACAGGCACATACGCACATTGTGCTGCTCTGACTTCTCACACACACCTGCACACTCTCTCCAGATGTTGTTTTGGAGCTTTACCTCATTCTGTCGCTCAGCGTGGTCCTGAGTCCATGTTTAGATAAATATACACTGGAGGTGCTTATTTCTCGCACTGTGTGTTTTGGTTTAATTGAGTGCTGCAGAGCGGCGTGGCACACAGTTTACAGTGCAGGAAGCTGCAGAGGGCATCGCCACTGTTGGGCCACACACTGTATAAGAGTAAAATGTTCAGCCTTCAATGTCAACTATCCACCGCAAACATAGTCGTTGATTTTATACATTTATAAAGCAACTTAGTTGGGACCCACTTTGTGATTGACAGGATCCGCTCAAGTGGGTGGAGGATCCTGCTCCTCATCATGAAACACCTTGCAGCAGTTTTATGGCGTAACTAGAGTGCACAATAAACTCAGTGTAATTCCATGGTGCAGGTGACCTCCCAGGCGTGAGGGCTAGCGTCTTGACCCTGTTTGTGCGCCCTGTAAATGGGGGTTTTCATTCAGTCTAATGATGCCAGGGAAGTGCTGGGAAGTGCTGTCACACCTCTGGCCTTCCAGTGTGTTTTTGGGAGTGAGACTTGGTGAGTTGTTCTGAGAATACAAAGCGCTTTTGTGAGTCTGTGCCCCTAGTTTTGTTGTCCAATGCTGTCTATCTCATGATATCACTCTCTAACATGTGTTTTCCTTTCTTTTTTTGTGTTTTCCTCTTAGGCAGAATCACTATAGTTATATCTGGTTTTTATTTCAAACTGGTAACATGTAAAACAAACTGTTGCCTGCCTTTTCTTATGCGTAGTTTTGA
Source organism: Synchiropus splendidus (assembly GCF_027744825.2). Taxonomy (NCBI): domain Eukaryota; kingdom Metazoa; phylum Chordata; class Actinopteri; order Syngnathiformes; family Callionymidae; genus Synchiropus; species Synchiropus splendidus. Next base: position 12,973,938 of record NC_071335.1, on the reverse strand, counting down.
GATACATTTTGGACTTGTTGCCGATTCAGCATATTTTGACAAAGCAGTTGCAGTGTAATTCGGAGATATTTACTATACTTACAATACTTAATTTCCCATGCTTTCTCCTATATTTTGACCATGACAGACGAACGCCGAGCACTGTGCATTTATCGTAGGCTCATGAGTTCTGGCACTATTCTTCTTCTGCACACAGACTAGGACAGCAAAGGCCCCTTTTTGGGGGGTTGATATTGATGAACAAGGCCCCTCAGAAAGTGCAGCTAATGTGAAATGATCTGCAAATGGATTAGAATGGCAAAATGACCAGTAAAATGACTGCCATACCCACAAGGCCAAGTCGCGGCTGTTACTTGAGAATGGCATCAGGAGTGGGATAGAAGCCCAACCTACTTGGGTTTTTTCGTCTGGTTTAAGGCGCCGCCCACAGTGAGACTGATCCAAGCAAGTTCTGTGTCGGATAGGCCTTTCATCCACACGGATGCCAGTCACCATATAGTTTTCAGACCGGGTCACAGAGTGCTGAATTTAAAAAGGGCAAATCCGAATCTCTGTGGACGACTGATCCACAACTTTTTGAAAAATGACGTCTGCCTTCCAAGTGCCCATTTGGCAACAACTGTTCAGTTTATTCTTAATGTTCACAGAAAATCTTCTGCCTCGCTTTCATAATAATGAGCATCAAACCATTAGTTTAAGCCGTTAACACCTGAAACGGCTCCATTTTTATGGAGGACTTTTTAAAAACCACCTTGGTGAATCATCGGAAACTTTGTGTCTCTGTGTGGATGCACCCTAAGTATCCACTTCTTCACTTGTGCTGTAGCCTTCCTCATCCCATTGGGAAATGAACTCTGAAATAGCAGCAGTCAGACAGTAAAAGCTTAAACCTCAGTTGTGGCAGTGATTCACAAGGCCCGACCGCCAGTGACCCTTCTGCTGTTTGTTATTTCTTTCACTACAAAGGACAGGAAGTGCAGCCCCTGACACATCTTCAATGTTTAAATTGTCTTTGGAGTGCTTTTTAGAAGTCCAGTACTGATGATCTGGCCAGTTGTAGACCTCCACGTCCTCCTCAGAGGACTGTCCCGAGTGGGATAGTTGAAATATCTGATCGCCCAGAGGCCACTTCTTCCAGGAATGTCTGCAGCTGCCACCTGATAAACTGCACTTTGGTCACTTTGTCCGCTAATTTTTTACGGCTGTTTACTTGAAAGTGGCACCTGAGACTGTTACTTCATTTCCCTCCGTGTGTTTTCCTGTGGTCATGTAGCGAAACCTGAGTTTACTTTAATCAATCTCACTTGTACTTTTGATTGGCGCGTGTGACCATGTTCAAGTGAGAACGGCATGAGTTGCCACGGGAGAAATGAGAACTGGGAGCCACTTAACTCCGCAAGGGTCTGGAGGTATGACATGGTCTGTGGTGAATGCTTGTGGGCACATGTAGGAGTGTGTGGGGGGCTGGGAAACACACTGAAACATGGAAGAAGCAGGGGGGAGTGTGTTTTAGCTCCAGGAAGGGGTGGACTAGGAGGAGGCTTGCCATTTCACCCCTCTGAATGCTGCATTTTACACTCTTTTTGAGATAAGTTTCTGGAAGGACATTACAAGATGGCTGAGTCTGGGGTCAATCCTCATCTGGAGGGGATTATATCAGATTTTGAAGGTAGGTATTCTTAACTCTCTGGAGCTACATACACTAGATGAAGGGCCGACGTGAATGAAGAATATAAAAAAATATATATATTTGTCCTAATAGTTATTTGAGGGATTGGTGAGGGGTTGTGTTTGTGTGCGCACCTTTATATAGACCCCCGGCTGTGGGGCCCGTAAGAGCCTCTGGCCCATGGTCTGTCATTGATTATTCCCCAGTTACGTCATTAAACAGAAAGAAAGGAAGCGCTCACACCTCACTCCTCCTACACCGCAGTGCCTTCAGCAGTGAGACAGCATCTCTGCAACTCTGGACTCTTAAGAACTAACATCTGTCCAACCTTGTGTACAAGTTTGTCTTTGTGTTGCTTGGTGTTTGGAGCTCACACTGATTCCCATTGTCCTCATCTTCCGCTGTGGTCTTCCTTCCCAGCGTCTTCCTCTTCCTCCTCAAGCCACGCTGGGTTTCGCCAGATGTTGCTCGTCCTGATGTTTTGTCATGGACAGAACAAGTTCATGTCCTCAGTTGTGCCCCACATTCAGTTTCAGCTCATTCTGTCCTCAGCGTATTCCACCTTATGACTGACCCAAAGTTAACTCTGTTCTTATGGATGAGTTTCGTAATAATCTTCATTATTTACACATATTTAAAAAGAATAAAATATGTGTTTCAATGTTAATCTTGTCGTCACATGTAAAGACATGCGTCATATTAACATATTAACTTAGTTGCGACTGAGCTCTGAAGACAGTTTTCTTTCCTTGAAGCAAAACCTGCTGAAGGTCCCGACCGCCTGCTTCAGATTTTAGACATCATATCAATGGTTTCTAACCACCGATCGCCGACCGTCATCAGGTTGACGTAATGCTTTCGCTGTCCTTTTTTAAATGACAATCCTAGTTGCTTCTCTCTTGGGCCCCATAATGCAACATGACAGGTTGGCCCTTGAGCTTCTCACGTGTGCTGTGTGGTGTCACAGCTATGTCTTCATTGCTTCGCATTTATTCAGAGACATTTAATGGAACTTTAAGCATTATTTAACTTGGGAATTCATTTGAGTTTGTCAGGGAATCGCAAGCGGTTGGTAGAAGGATTTCTGTTTTCAGTGAAACAAACTCGTCAATCCTGACTTTTATGTCTCTTTCTATCAAATCTGTTTAGACAATACAAGTGATGACTGAGCTTAGGAGAAAAATATTTTTGTCATTTTTTGACAATTTTGTCTTGTGCATTGTTTTTTTTCTCGTTTTTCGTTTTATTATTTTTCTTATTTGTAGGCTAAGTATTTCTTCCATGAGAATTGAAAGTAGGTTTTGAAATCTACGAGACACTTCTTTAAATATAATGTGGTTTAAAGCAAACAAAACACAACAAACCAACATTTTCTGTGCATTTTTAAAGTGTAATTCCAGAATCACACATGCTGTCTTCACTGGATTTTTATTTTCATCTCTTACCCTACTTTCTTTGGGTTTGACAGCCCCAACAGTCACAGTATATAACCTGACCCTGACAGGGAATTCAATTGGCCACCTCTGATTTAGAGCATCACTGAACCTCGTCCATGTCTTCTCATTTTACCCTGAGTCTCTCCCACTGAAAAGCTGAGCATCTTCATCTCTCCAACTCTTCTCACTGTCTTTGTGCTACTGACTCTAAACCAAACATAATAGCAGCATTTTCTACTCTCCTATAGAGCATCTCTTTCACTCTAGCAGACACTCACCAACCCACCCTGCCTGCACTCTCCTCTTCACCGTTTACCCTCACTAGCATTTGAACCAAGCTGTCTGCTACAATGAAACCCATTCATAAAGGGAAAGTACGCAAACACAATAAGCAATAAGCAATTTTTCATTAGAAATGTTTTTATTTGCCACCAGCTATTTAAACGGCAAGTTGCCTGCAGGAGAACGTGTGGATTAAAAGTTGCAGCAGAAGGTTTTTGGGAACAGTTTCCCGTGGTTTTGTTCATAATACGGTTGGAAGAAGTAAATGCTGGTCATTGTCTGAATGTTTCTGGTGATGAATGTCGACCCACAGAGCTGATGTTTACAACAGTCGTAAAAGCCTTGGTCTGTGTGTTTGAACTGCATGTTAGCTTAATTGAGAATTAAGTCTCTCCAAAGAAAATGATGTGGTTTCTTTGAACTCCGCCAGTTTTCTGACCACAAGTCGAGACCAATCGGAGCAGATTGCTGTCTTCCCAACTACTTGGAAATGTGTTGCTAAAAAGTCATCACGGATTAACAAACTCATATGAGAGATTATTCTTTAATTCAATATTCATTCGGGAAAAAAAGATAAATGAATATGGTTCTTTATCTTCTTGCAATGTGTTGTAGGAATCTGTCTCAACATGGAGGTTAGCAGGAGTGAGTCATGGTGCTAGCCTGAAGTGTCCATATAAATTGGATTCATATATTCCACCACAGTCGTGCTTGCTCTTATCCGGGAGGCTTGTCTTGAGTGACCTTTTTCCAAATGGCAAAAACCACCTGAAGGTCTGCTGCCACTGCACCCTTCACACGTTTGTCTTCCCTGAGTCGTGGCTTGAATGCCGGCCGTGTCAGGTGTTCGCTGTGCTCAACAGTTAATTGAAGAATCACAGAAAATACAGGTGTGTGTATTGGAATGCAGCTGCCGCCGTCATTCTTTCACTCCTCACTGCTGTAAGTCAATCAGTCGACAAAATGGGTTGTTAACATTCGACCGATCAAAGGAGCGGCGCCGGGATTTAGCTGTCAGAGGCTGAAGCCTGAAGCTGAGTAGCAGGCTGGTGTGTAACAGCTGTGTGTGTGTGTCGGTTTGTTATAGTCAGTTGGGGGTTCATTTCTCCTCAAGATGTTGTGTTGACTATGAAAGTGATCAGTGTTTTGTTAATCCTACATTTGTTCTTCAACTTTCCTCCCTTGGTCCAAGAGCAGCTTTCAGGTGTCCACCTCTTTAAGCCATTTACTATGGTTGGAACAATGCAGCAGAGCTTTATCTAACTGTCCCCTTTCTCTTATGGATCACCTGTAATACCCCCTCTCCAACTGGGGAAAGTTACAGCTGCCTGTTGTGACTATTGATGTGTCAAACTCAAGTGCTGGGGGCCAGATTCAGCCCACCCACTGCTTTAATGTGGCCCAGATTAGATCACGAATGTAAAATATATATAGTAGTTTGCCAGAATCAATAGTATTTTAGAGCAATGTCAACTGTCAAATTTTCAAGTTAAGTGACGCAAGACTTAAGCAGTGTATTTTTTATCCCATTTGCTGAGATTGTTTTTTAACCAATGGGGTTAGTTTTGTTGGAATAATACCCTGCACCCACTGCGGGTTATTTGTGGATCAGTTCCCAGTATATACTGTATTCATCTTTCATCTCAGTCTCGACCTCCGAAAGTCTTGGTCTTGCCTCGGTCTTGATACTCTACAGTCTCGATATTGTCTTGGTCTCAGTTGCTGTGGTCCTGACTACAATACGATTGACACGTCATACACGTGCGACTATTTTATGAATACTTCATGCACACAGATGTGGACAAAGTTTGACTAACAGGCATCACCATCTTTAGTCGCTATCTTTTGGCGGAGTGGAATCCACTCCACACAACAGTCGCAAAAAATGTTCATGCTATGAAAGGTATGTGGGGCGATCTAGCTTCAGTATATGATGTGTATATTGTCAAATGTTATATTTTGTACATTTTGGCTGGCTGGAACGTCAGTTATTAATAGTCGAAAATGGAGAAATGATGTCAAGATGTATTGACACCATCTTTGACTGCGTTGCTGAGTGGCTATAGCCCTATATAGAGCAGAGTAACAACTTAGAAGCAAGTAGATGAACATGTAAACCTTCAGTGCTGCTTGTTAAGATATAATTCTATGTGAAATACTGTCAGGATTCATGTGAAGTGCAGAAAATGGTAAATTCCACGAGCTACTCCCTCAGACTTTTTCAGGAGTTGAGCACCTGATCATCACTTTTATCAATGAAAAAATGACTGTTTATTTGAAACACCTGCAAGATCCAGCAAACCTGCAAGAGTTTAATCCGAGCAAAGTCCAGACCATCATAAATAACAAAGAGGGTTTAAATAAGGAGACAGGTTTAATAGGAAGAGCTCATCGCCCAGTCACCTACTCAGTCTCTCCACCGCTTGTTTCCTTCTTTCACTAAACACCTCCAACACATCCAGAGAATTCCTATGTTGAGGACGCTGGTTGTCGGCCAGACCAGAACCAAATGATGCAGTCAATCTTCTCCAGTTAAGACGGAGCTCTGTTTAATAGCCCGTATTTGTCTTACAAAGAAAATGACTGTGAGCGCTTCGTCTTGTTGTTTGGCCTTGTCTTGTCAGAAACGAAATGTTTTCTTGACTGCTTTGACCATGTTGACTTGTGGCTGCTGCTATCGGACCGACCCAAGTGGGAAGAGGCTTTCACATGATCAAGGTTTCGAGGAAACGTCTTCATCGTCTTGTTGCTGGACGCCGCGATCGCTGGAGTGATTATGAGTTCAAGGTCTTGCTTGACTTATTATGGTCAGGACCATTCCAGCCAACGCCAACACATTTAAGAAGCCAGATTCAGAAACATCCAGTGTTTCCATGTCTTCCTGACAACCAACAGTTTACAGACTTCCAGTCTGAGTTCAAATAAATTACAAGCTTAATGAATATAATTGGTTAGTAGATGGAGAAAAAAACAAACATTGAATTCCATTTAATTCAACTGATTTTCTACAGGTTTCTAAAAGGAACTTTTACAGTTCAACCAAAAGCCCTTTTGAGGTCATGCAGGGACGGTACACTTGAGTAAGCAAGAAGCAGAGGAACACAGGAAAAGCACAGTTGACAGGCCAGCGTGAACTTTGACCTGGAGGAAGGTACTCACTGAAAGCAGGCCGGAGGAGCTTTCACTGAACCTGGCTCCCCCGCTGTCTGGTTCTGCTCTCTTTTCTCCCCTGGCTTATCTGTCCGTGCGCCAGGGCTGAGGTGGTCCTGGATGTTTGTGCCCTTGAGAGAAAGTGATGCCGCGGATGGGTCCTGTGAGGACATCTGAACCAAAGCAAGAGCATTGCTTTCGAAGCGCTGGAAACCTGAGGTCTCTTCTCATGTGGGACACGTGGTCATGATTTGCAGCGCAGGGAGACACGACCCTCAGCTGGTAATGAAAGTGCACCTTTGGTTTCCAGCTCATGGTCTAGGAATGCAGCGTCTGTGGGAACGATACTTCCAATCTAGTATTATTCAATGTTGCTTCCTTTGAGTTTGACAGTTTGGTCAAAGCTCTCGCTGCCCCTAAGTGCTCTTCAAGTACGGCTTTAACTGAAGTTCCCAGGAGCCAGTCGGCACATGGTCAAAGGGAGATGATTCATGTATTTATGTAAGACTTCTACTGGGTTGTTGGAGTTCAAGGACACTGGTGCCACCTACTGTTCCACTCTGCTCATTTGAATTTGACTATAACGTTTATAATATTTCAACTGGTAAAAGATGCACCAAATGTTATAGTCCGAACTAGCAACATTGACTCTGTGGGAGGACCTTGGGACCAGAAGTGGAATTGTAAAACAATTCATTGTCAGTTTTGGAAGGGGCTACGTCTGACACGATGGGACACGCACAGATAGCCCCCTAGTGGTCCTCGTGCACCAGCCCCTCTTTTTCCTAGCATGATAAAAGGGGTTTTCTTCATTCTTAGATTCTTTTGAAAAAAAGTATGAAGTATTAAAAGTCGAGCAACCCATCCCTTCATTGCAGTATGTTGTATGTTGCCACTAAATCTTGCACACGAGTAACATATATCTGTTGACTAAGTTATTCCAGTGACAACAACAACAAAGCTTTGCGGGGGCTATTACTTCGATGTTTATATATATATATATATATATATATATATATATATATATATATATATATATATATATATATATATATATATATATACATATATATGTATATTAATTCAGAGTCAATGTGACTCCCCCATATAATCTCCCAATACTGCTCGAGACCAGAGCAAACAGCGACTAAGACTTTGAGGAGACCAAGGCGGGCAATACAAAAGCCTAAGTCTACTAGTCATACAGACATTCAAGTTTATTTCTGACTGCAAAAGAAACGTTAGTGATTTTTTTTTCCAAAATAAATCAAGAATTGAAATGTATTTATTGGAGCCAACGGTTACTTTGTTCTGTATTCCATTAAGTTTTATTTCTTGCCCCTCACTGGTCTTGGTCTCAACTCGGTCTCAGGCCCTGAAAGTCTTGGTCTGCACTTGGTGCTCATGGTGGTCTCTGGCTAGGGGGTCTCAGCTACAGTAGAGCTCACCAAGTCAATGCATTTGCTTCTGTGATTTATGTTTTGGTGAGAACCGCTGCCAGGAATCGAATCTTGGCGTCCTGGGGAAAAGCTGCTTCGTCACTTCACTGCATATCAAAAGAATAAAGTCCACATGAAAGTTGACTTATTTTTAGTGATTCAAATATTTTGCCGTATTCAGCTCAGCACATGTGAAGCAGCAGTTGGATATTCACTCGTGAAACCTGACGCGGGAATGATAGAACGATCATCTGCTCTTTGCCCCATTAATATGAGCATAATATCAATGCATTTCATTAAAATACGTAGATTCATTTTGAAAGTTATTTTGCTAACAGACATGAATCACATGACCTCCTAGATGGAGATAATACATGTATGAGATGAAATATGCATTATGGGAGCATGTGAGATGCATGACGGAGGTATGCGCTCTCTGAGTGCTTTTCTATTTAAAGGTGTATTGAATTTACACGAGCTGTGTTGTGTTAGAAATGTGTGAATTCATGTCAAAGAAAGTCTTTTCCATCCGCCTCGTCTTCCTTCAGTACCCTCCTCATGTTTTATTTAATTTTGTAACTTAATGTTCAACTTTTTCTAAGAAACCAATGCCTCTTTTATGTCCTATAATTTTGGGCTTTTTAGCCAAGTCTGAGCCTGGACCTAAAAACAAGTCTCTTATGTGGCCGCCCTGTAAAATAAACTACCCATCTCCTCTCTAAGCTTCATTGTGCACACTTGAGTTTGCTCTGTTACTTTTGGCGGCGTGGTTGTAACACATTTGTTTGTGGTGTGAGAAGTATCCATCCATGGTTTAGTTTGTAGTTGTCAGTACTTTGAGATGAACTAGTGTACTGCGTCCTGGACCAAGATTGCCTCCTCTGTGGGCAAAACGGCTTCACGATCATCATGTGTGTGTTCTCATAACATGCAACAAGCAGTCCAATTACAAGGAGTTAGGTAGACAGCCGCACATACCCACACGCAGACACACCACAAGCCACAAGCAGATTAAATAATGAGAACATGCTCTTGGATTGTAGGAAACAGGAGATGCTCTTGAGGCGAATTCGTGAGCGGGCGAGTGTGTCATTATGATACCAGCTCCTGGCTAGTGGCTTGGCTCAGGAACTTTGTGATGGGACTCAAATTCATGCTGATTTACAGCCACTGTTTTAGCCAGGGGCTGATTCCATCTCTTAGTGTCTTCATCTTGGACTGAGCAACTACTTTCTTCCGTCACGACCAACTGAGATGAGCCTCCGTCTCTGTGTTCATCTCGCTGACTTGTGTGAAGGAGGGGGAAATTGGGACTAAATGCTCCACAGAGTGCAATGTTTGCTGGACTGTGTGCGCTATTGCATGTCATTAAATGCTTGACTAAGCGCTTGTGCCGCGAATGTCTCTCCCTCACAAGTATGAATAACAATTTTTATTGGTTTCTCCCTTCTTGCATGGTTTGAATTTTATCTTCACGCTCATCCAGTTTTCAAAGATGCTGTCTGTTTCGAGGAAATCATGCTCTTAAAAACCACAACATTGTGTTATTGTTGCTGTAACTGCTGCGATTAATTCTTTTCATTTGCATTTTTTTTTCCAAATCATATTGTTTGGGTTCATTTAACAGTAGCTTTTTTTAGTTTTCAAGAGAAGGAACTGTATATTTTATGGTTATTATGTGTTCAAGCCTTCAAAAAGTTGAGTTTTGTTTTGATAACAGACACAGTTCAATTTGAATGAATTTGGTATATTAGTGAATCAAATGATGGATCCATACATACATTGAAACAACAAAATATTGCTTATTTTTCATCAGTTTGACAATAGGACAATAAATCTCGATGGCGGCTGTATTCAAGTTTTGATATCACCTTATTTAAAATAAAGCTCTTTTAATGTCTTGAAAATATTTGTATAAGAATTTCAATTTTATAAGAATTTCAAGTACATTCAGAGTAGTGGAAACCGTGGCCATTTTGTAGTGAAAACCTCCCTGAACAAAAGCAAATAGATGCTTTTGTTTGCTTTTGTTCAGGGGTTCCTCCATGTTTGTTGTTGTTGTTATCATCCTAGCTGCCACGTGTCTTGTGCATCAGTGGGATCAGTGGACCAGGAACTCCTGCACTTACAGAGGTTCCCTGTTGTTTGGAGAGAAAACTGATAAATTATGTATATACTGTTGTCTGAACTACAACTTTTCGCTTCCTGACAATAAAAATATTTTGTTGTCTCTGAAATAGTGTTAACAAAAGAAGTGTGATGGGCTGAATGTGTTTCTGTTTCCCCTGCAGCTCTAAAGAGGTCTTTTGAAGTGGAGGATGTGGACACTTCAGCAAACTCGTCCCCCGGCTCCCGTCGCACAACCAACTCCCCTCACCGTAACGCCATGTCCCCCACAAGCATCTACTACCGCGACCTGGGCACTGCCGCTCAGACCAACAACAACAACCTCAACTACACTCAGCCCCGCTCCATCATGGGCGGCGGAGGCTCCAGAACCCCCGAACCTGTGTCCCGTCGCTCGGAACTTTCCATTGACATCTCGTCCTCCAGCAAGCAAGTTGATAACATGACTAGCCCCGCGTCAATGCGCTACGTCAGCAACAGCTCACTGAAGCGCCCGGAGGTCCTCGGCCACAAGACCCCTGAGATGACCCACAAAAGGGAGGTCACATTCGCCAAGACCCCGACCGACTCCCCGGGGATGCGCAGGAGTGAAGGCAACAACAACAACGGGACCAGCCGGACCCCTGAGCACAACCACACTCGCAGGTTTGAGCCTCCAAGTCCAGGAGACGTCCGCAAACCTGAAATCAGCATCACCAGGGCTCCGGTGGAGAACAACGGCCACCACGCGGCAGTGCACCACCCGCACCACCCCAACCCCCACCACAATGCCATCGTCACCACCTTCCGCTGTGCGTCGCCCAACCACGGACGCAAGTCTCCAAATCCCGACAGTATGTTCCTTTTTCCTTTTGATGAAACAGAAATTCTGCTGAATTGAAGACTGCATTTTCTTGCTTTAAAGCTTCTCAAGGTCTCAGTATCAGTTCCTGCTTTTGTTTCTCTAGTTGCTAGCGCACTGCTCGCATTTAGCATAGGATTTAGCATAACAAGTGTGGCAGCTTGTTATGTGCATGTTAGCATTTTAAGCATAAAGTGGTAATATTGCAACTTTTCTGACCAGTCAGACTTGAGACTTTGCGATCGCGTGTGCTCACAAAGCGTAATGGGTTCTGGATCTTTTAAAACAATTTTGTACCAGACATAAAAGTTGAATTGAAGTTTAAAACGAATTTCATTCTCACATGTGACCAGCAGTGTCAGATTATACGTTGTCAGCTGTGGGGCAGTTTAGCGTAGATCTCCTTTGCTTAAAATGCTTCTGGCACTTTTTCCATGGAGCTCTCTGTTGAACTTTAATTCAGATGGACTCTGTATCCTGCTGCGTCTTTTCCACAAACCGTTGAAACAGATTTCCCCCAGTATCGGATCTCTCACCACAGTAACAGAAGCTGCTTGATTCATGTGAAGTCTGTCAGTAATACAAGTAAGCGTTTCTGCGGCCTTCAGGGTCGTCTGTCAGTACAAGCCTTCCGTCTCCGTTGTGGTGGTTTAGATGGCAGCTCTTGATGTCGGACATCTACTGTAATATACAAGGTTAAATCTGACCTCAGCTGCTCTACAGCGTGATTATGACTCTTAAACTGTAGTCATATGGCGGATATTAGGAGCTAGACTGTTAGCAAGGGTTAACACTCGGCAGCTCTTAAGTCTTTCAGACACCCGCTTGACTGGATCTATTTATCCACAACTGTCTTGACACCTTCCCACCGACATGTTCTCAATGGCTTTCTTGCCTTTGAATCAGGTCCCCCACCCCTTGCTTCTGCTCGCTCCCCATACTTGCTCCTCATCTCATCACATCATGAGTCTCTCCAGTCCTAATCCTTATGACTCAGGTTCATGCTTCCGACCTCATTTCTTTTGATGGGATCCAGAAAAATAGCATTTTAGTGAGTTCAAAGTGGTTCCTCCTGAGTGACGTGGTCCTGTGTTTCCTTCCATGTTCTCTCGGCAGGTTTGCTCCTCTTGGGGGAACTTCCTCTCTCGGGTCACAAAATCTCACTCCGTCCGCTTCCGAACAAATAGAGCTGTTTGGTCTGAGATACCGTGTTGTGTTTCAACAGTCGGAATGCGATTGATTTTTTTAATTTATTTTTTGCTTTCTCTGCACATGCAGTTTTAAGATGAGTATCAAACAACTGCGTCACAAAAAAAAATCTCCTCGCTGGACTCACTCCCATCCAAATGGGCTCCCAATATCAAGCAAATGTGGAGGCGTTTTATCAGACAGGAAAGTACTTCATTAGTCTCCCTGATGAGAAATGAACACAGCAGCTGGGAAACGGGGTTTCGTGCGACAGTTTGATCACATCGCTTAAAAAAACATGAGCTATCTTTCTGTCAAACCCTGTGGAAGTAAAGCGCTGGACATATTTATTTTAAGTAAGGAACAGGGACAGGATCACAACCTTTCAGCTGTTGTGGAGCTGCAACTGTAGCTATAGCATGAAACAGTGTCTTCATTTTCATTGCTCAGTTGGTGGCGCTCCATCTTTTAAAATGACACGATTTTCCACTGAAATTCAATTTCAAAGAGTCTGAAATGGAGACTCTGAAAATGAGGACACTGGTTCATGACGCCTCACCAGCCCTCACCAAGACAACAGTCCTCAGAAGGACCTGGGTCTCTTTGGTCAACAGTGTTTCTGTCCACTTGTAGGCTTGTGTTTCATTGAGACACACCTGAATGTATCTCGGTTTGGTGGCTCTGCCGAGCTCTCATCTTGCTCAGCATGGCAGGTAAGAGATGTATTGATATCATGGATTACCCTCATGGACTCCAGTGTGTGTTGTTAAAGTGCCGTGGTGATTTAAGAAGCGTGGCGCCCTCTGGCAGCGGTGATCCTTATCAAGTGTGCCTCCGGCTGTTGAGTCAAACATGGGCTGTTATCTCCACACACTGGTCTGCCATCCATCCATCCATCCATCAAACAGAGCTTTATCACACATCTCAAGTCAAACTGGTGAAAAGATTAAGATTTAGGATGACTTTCTCTATCAAGCGCTTCTTTCAGAACATGGAGATTCACCTTCATTCTTTTTAAACTAACATTGCTATCAGTTGTTTGTCGTGATGATGAAATGTGAAAAGCAACAGAAAGCACAACATATTCTTGTTCAGTGAAGATTTACTTACTTGTCATTATCAACACATCATCGGCATTAATGACAAATGAATAAAATATAAAGCTGCACCAGGTCACTACAAATATATTTAATCAAATAAATATATTTTCTTAACACTGGGACAAAGTTCATCTTGCTGATTCCTTGGATTTCTGTCAAATATACTCCTCGGAACTTGAGTCATGAGTCATGACTGAACATGGTTAAAGGTCTGGATCACTATTCGGCAGCAGAGAAGCTGCAAAGTGAATATGAATGAAAACCCCTGTCAACTTGACTAATATGTAAAGCTTGACTTGTCTTTTTTTGTATAAAGTTTTCTCAAACAAGCGCACATCCTTTTTCGATTCTTATTAAATCAACCAATCTATAGATAAGCCTGTGGAAACCATGCTATGTGATGGTGTTGTTGGCAGCTGAGCCATGACGTCTCCTCTGCTCAAACCTGAGCGACAGCCTGTCACTTGGCATCAGTCCCTCACCATGACTGTGCTTCCCTACATCACCACCAGGAGGCAGTGTGTGTCAGGGGAAGAAACCGTTAGTCATTCGAGCCTTCAAAGGGCCAAAAGCTCAGGAACTGTGTGGTGAGTCAGAGAAGACATACATTGGTCGACGTCAAATCTTCTCAGTTCACGGTCAATGTAGCATTTTAACCCTGGGATGTTTGATTTGAAGTGACAGGCCGCCCGCAGCGATCTCCGGCTGCGCTTTGAAGTGTGCTGACACTTTTACTGCGCGACATTAAACATATTCTTGTGGATCATGTGTGTTAGTGGAGCACATAGCGCAAGGCGCTGAGACAAAGAGGAAGTGGACGGCCCCTTCCCCAGATAATGACACACACACAAACACCCACACAGCTCCCCTTTAGCCCAGATAAAGCTTTGGGAAGTTGCCGTTTACATAGGGGGACGGCGAGAAGTCAAGGGTTAAAGAAGTTTCCCACCAGTGCAGAGGCTTTGTTGTCCTCAGATATACAGCCAACATGCATTGGGATGTGAAGATATACCACCCGGTGCAAAGGGGACCACATTAGGTGCTAAATAGTTATCGAGTCTATGGGAAAATATAGGTCATAATTGTAAAAAATAACAGATAAAAAAAAAATCTCGATACATAAATAACTGTAAATTAAGAAAAATAAATAAAACAAAGTTGCAAGTTTCTCCCCAGAAAATGCATCAATATATTATATAAAATAAAATATGAAGAAAACAATTGAGTGGGTGCAACAAAAAGATAAATACAACATTTGAAATGTGACTGACCTCATATGAGAGTGAGGTATTTCACTCTTAGATGTGTGTGTATCTGCTCACAGAGAGTCAGTGTTCTGAAGCATTTTGCAAGATCAAAAGTCAAGTAAAAGGACATGACTTGTTACAGTGCAATGAAGCGCACAGTGATAACTCAGTCTTGCCGCTGACTCCGGATGTCTCCTCCATCCTGTTTGTACAGATAAGTGGAATTGCTTTGTTGTTCTCCAAAGAGATTGGAAAGTCATGACTCTTATCTTGGCCATGAAACCAGAGAAGCGAATCGATTCGTGTCATCACTCAAACGCAGCTAAGTTTAGGCAGGATGATGAGCGGCCAGGTAGCCAAGCCATCTGTCTTGTGGAGAAGATCAGTCCCAGCAGGTCTTCTGATCTCGACCAGCAACTTCACAATGAGGCTTGAAAGTGTGTGTCCCATGAAAAGGGTTTATTTTAGGACGCTCATCTCCACGAGGGCTGGTTACGATGGAACGCTGGCAGACGTACGACACTGTGCAGCGACGATAATGTGTGTGTGTGTGAGTCTGCACCAGCAGATGGTCAACTGCGCCACAGTCCTGCCATCTGCACACATGAGAGCACGGGGATCCATGTGTTGTTGAAGTCCATTAACTTCAGGGAGGAAGCACTGAGACAGGGCTAATCAAAAACAGGCAAAATACAACCTGTATTTGACATTTGTAGATGTTTACATGCTCTTCTTCAGGTGCTAAGGTCATTCTCTTCTTCCTCATTTGCAACCTCTATTACTGTACTTCATTTACATTATTATATAATCCTGCTGTCTAGTAAATTCTTCTTCCTTTTTTTTTATTGAACCACAAATATCTGATATATATCAAGGAGATCAAAGCTGACTTGCTGTGAGGTAATAGACAATATACACACAATGAAAATGTCTCACCATATGAACTTAATTTTTGTGTATGGTCATAATTGCACAAAAACCTAAAAACTAGAGGTGAACAAAAGGCGATAATAACGGTGTGATTTGAGAATATCATTGGAAACAATGTTGTATGCAAGATGATGACATATAAGCAGAAAGCGAGTGTGACATATGTATGGAAATATGTACATTGTAGAAAACAAGATTTAATTCGATGGCCTTTAAAAAAATGACCCCAAAAATAACAAGAAAAATGTCAAAATAATATGCGAATATAGAATATATTATAGAAATGCAAATGAAATGAGGGGGTCTGCAGTAGAGGAATGAAATAATGATCATCTGAACCAGGCAGGGAGGATGATCACAACAATTTGTTCTTCTACGGTTATTTACTGAAAAGCGTTACTATACTGACAGTTCGTAAAACCTGCATCACAGTAACAGAAGTAGTTAGTGATGCTGCAGCTTTGGTAAGTTTGCAGACAAGAATCCTCTGCACTGTGGATCAGACCACAGATGAACGTTCCGGATCATCTCAGAAGGCCAGACTGAGACCTGCTGGTGAAAGTGTTACTATTTTAACAGCTTGGAAGCAGCTTTGGTTTAATCTTCAAGTCGGGCTAAAGCTCCACTGGGGCAGATATTTAAATCATATTGAACAACTGAGCCGGTCTGGGATTATATCGCAGGCCAAGATTAGCAGAAATCATTTAGACTTTGTGAAGTTTGAGAAGTGTGAGGGACGAGGCGGGGAAAACCATAAACAAACTGTAAGATGAGGGAGGTATCAAGGCCTGACGCATTGATGTTATCCTCCTATAGTGACACTGTGCGTTGATGCATTAGATTTTCAACTGATGCACATGTTCCACCCTCCAGGGCAGAGTTGACACCATGGGCAATGCCACACTTAAAAACAAAAAAGGTTGGGGTTTAGCACCGCCTTTTGTTCTACCTTGAACAGTGTGTTAATATCTATTTCAAGCCACTTAAACGTCTATATGTTTTGGAGGTGAGTCACGTAAGTGACAATAAATAGCTACTGACATCCAAAATAATTCAGAGAGGAGATCTTCCCAACATTGCATCCCTACCTCCTTCCCCTAACTTTCTTCTACTCCACTGAAACGGCTATGCTTCAACGTGCAACACTGAAGGCTGCCTTTGGCTTCAGTATAGGACGCAAAAGTCCACTTTCCTTACGTCAGTATGTCACGCCATGGCACTGAGGATAGGTTGAATAGAGAAGTCCAGTGGTCACGTAGACACACCCACTTATTTATTCCTGCAGAACAAAAATATTTCTTTTCAAAATGCATTATGAACTGAGACTCCGTCATTGGAACAAACTTTAGATCAGTCTTGGTCTCGTTCTCAACTTGTTCTCGGGCCATCAAAGTCTTGGTCTTGGACTTGGTCTCTGCATTCTTTGGTCTCAGTCTTGACTCTGTCTTCGGTTAGTTGGTCTCTTGTGGAGTCCCACAGTGCATTGCAGCAGTTATAGACAAAGTTTAATTCAATTCCACATGGATAGAATCATAGGTCAAATTAAATTTGTCCCAGAAATTCAATAAATCCGGCGCAGCAGATTTTATGATGAGGAAAGAAATGACAAAAATGTGTTCGCTGACAGACCTCGAATATGTCCGGGATCGAGCTTTAGCGTGTGGAGATTGAAAGTTCAACATTATTTTGTCCCTCACATATGGAGTTCTCATGGTTTGAGGAGTCATGTTGCTGACCCACGCAGATTCAGCTTGGGGGCCAGGGTTTCCCCGGAAGGCCGGTCCCCTGGAGTCCCTGTGTTTATTATTCATCAGGGATGGATTGAACAGCAGCTAGTTGGTGAATGTTCTGTGGGAAGCGCAGTGAGACAGAGCACGAGAAACGCTCTGAGAAATGGAGTTTGATCGCAGTGAGATTTACAGCGCTGACATAGAAGCTATTGGTGAGTATGTGATTTGTTGTCTGTGCATGTCACCGCTGATCGGAACATATGTTTTCTCAGATGTGTGAAGGCTCTATGAGTCAGTGTGTTTCTCTAGAAACATAAAATTCCCAGCGTTCTTGTGGTGCGCTTGGGAAAAAAAAGAGCATTTTAATAGCAGAAGTGGATCTGGTTGTCATGGTAATGAAAGGCAGTTGGGGATCTGTCTTGGTCTTAACTGGTGTGGATGCTCTACGTTTAACACACAAAAACATGTGATCTTTCTGGTTTGACGTAGACGTGCACAGTTTTAAACAAGAGCGCTGGATGAGTTTACTCATTACAAGGCCACATCAGCGATCCATTCAGCCAAGTTCATCGCACACATGCTCTCTTCATTTGCACCACCGGGGGTGGGGAGGGGGGTGGGGGGTGAAGGACACACAACAGGAAGCATCAAACACACACATGCAGTCCAAGACAGATGTTCTTCCTCTATCTCTTTCTCCCATTCTCTGAGCACTCCCCCCTTCTGCTCCTCGGTTCCTGCCTCTGTCCCCTCACCCTCCTCATACGCTGAACTTTCCCTCTGCTCTCAGGCTCAATGTGACACAGTCATGCTCAGTCATGTGGCGACTCAATTACTGCTGACCCTCTGACCCTCTGTCCACAACCCTGGTGTTCTAGACTAATAATAACACCAATTTATTCCGTTTTGTGTTTCTTGACCGCTGACCCACCACAATCTGCCTGAGTGTCAGGTGAAAGAGCCACACTGAAAGCGATGTTGTGAATGTTGACACACATTTTTGTAGCTGAACACTGACCCAGAATGCATTGCAATAGTTGAGGGACTGATATAGACTTGACGTCTATTGGAGGTTTCACTCCTGCAGCGTAGTCATATGAGTGTCCTCAGAAACATGGCGTATTTCCATGGCAACAAACTGACACTACAGCCAACACATCCATCTCTCAGCATCGGCCCTGACAGGAAGGAAGCTTTTGTGCTGAGTGTTGTAAAAAGTGCTCTCAGAGAACAGTCATGTAAAGAGGTGGAAAAAGCTCACATCAACAAAGGCACAAATAAGTCATTCTTTTCCTGTTTTTTCCGACTGAGATTTTTTTTAAAAGAAGTTGTTAAATGACTTTAGAAAGCCTGTTTATGTTTGATTCAAGATACATGATCTCATTCATCTCTGATCTCTAAGCAAGAGCAGATGCGTCCCTGCGGCCTCAACGTTTAGGGATTTATCAGAGTGAATTCAGCTGAAATAAGCAATCTTTGTTCCCTTTTCTCATGAGCAAAGATCAAACACACATTGGTGATTGTAGAGTGTTTCCTCAGCTGGAGTTTAGGATTTGTTTGAATTTGATAGGTGCTTTATTCTGTGTGCTTAGATCGGTCACTTTCATTTTCAAATATGTGATGAGAAAACACACATCCAGATTTCACAACAGTATGCATGACATTCATTTAACACCACCAGTTATCCCCGTGGAGATGACTTTCCAGAGTGTCCTTGGCCTGCCCCTGGACCTCCCCCCAAACAGAACATGCCTGGGACACATCACGAGGCAGACAATGTTTAGAGGGAGTTCTACTCTGACTGAGTTCTACTCTCTCCTTTTGTCTATAGACACCCAGAATACCAAAATCATCAAGAATGAAATATGAATGTTGCTTTACTTAATGATCGATTTCTGTGTTCTAAATGCTCGCTGCAGGAGGACACAAATCCACTTTACATGAACAAGGTGTGGCCCGGAGTTGAGGACAGGTTGTCTGTTAGTTCAGTGGCAAACCATGCCATTAAATTTAGTTGAACAAATAGAGTGCTTTTATCGAATGTTCATGTTATTTGTACAACTGGATCACCTGTGAACGTGAAGACAAACAGCTTGTGTGGAGTAAAAATGCATATTAACAAGAAGCTGGAGAAGAAGCTGCTGGCTCCATCATGTGCTTTTCGATTGAGATCCAGGGTTTTCTGAATGAGGGGTGTGGCCGCAGGATACTTCCTGGCCACTTGGGAGACTGGTCACATGACACCCCCGTGGGGGTGTGGTGAAGACGGTCCTGCCTCACCAGCTGGAGCTGGGATTGTGAAAGGAAGAGTGTGGGAGAGAGGAAGAAAAGGAGAGAGAAAAGGAAGGTTTTTTGGTGAGTTTTGTGTTTGTAATGTGCTTTTGTGACAGATGAGAGTGATGATCCGGGTGATTTAGCAGCAGGCAGAGTCGGGGGCTGACGTTTCAAAGGGGGATTAACTTCTGAGACTTTTTGGGTGTCTGAAAGTTAGTTTGACTAATGTGTGCTTTGATGAAAGTGTAGCGGAAAGGTTAAGTTGTGGCATGCTTTTTTGGCTCCAGATCAAAAGCAGCGCTCCATATATTGCAAATGTAGCAGCCTTCAACTCTTTCTCTGCAGTTTTTCCCATTGTGTGGCAGCTTGGGGGGTCAGAGTTACTCCTTCCCCTCCGAACACACTCTCCTCCTCCTCCCTCCCTTTGTGCTCCGTAGCATGCATGGACAATCAATCGGCTATAAAGGGATGAGTGTCAGCCCATCGGAGTGAACCCTATCACTTCTGGAGTTCTCCTCCGGCCTCCCTTCTGCGGGCTCTCTGGCTGCCTTTGATCCGGTGCAGGAGATTAGCTGGCTCTGCTGGAGCGAGATGTTTTGACGTGATTTCACTTTGCTCCTCAGAGAGTTCAAGAGGAGGTGACCAGGTCATCGCTCCCCTGCAGACTCAGTCATGAGCTGCATGAGCGGTGATGTTTCACTGAATATATGTTTGACTAGCAGAAGCACATGTGACTCCAAACGCGACAAACCAATACAGTTTTTTTGCAGAAGCTATGGTTTGGAAGGATTGCCTGTCAATGGCCAGCAAATATCAGGCTTGTGTCATCTCTGGAGGTTAGTATTATTTGCCGTGTAGATGAAAGGTCTGTCATCTTAATGATATGATGACGGTGGGGTTAGATCAAAGGACGACTGTGATTTCACTGTCATCCATAGGTGAAGTGACTTGCATGCTATAATTTGACATGCATATTGTAGCACAAAAGAAGTGTATAAACAATGAATGGAAAAGTATGTTTGCTCAACCAAAAAAAGAAAACAATTCTCCTGTCATTAACTCGCATTATTGAAGGCGCGTTTCGTGCGTCGCTCACATTTCAAACACTCTTCAAAGGGGGATTTCTGTGTTTGAGGTCAGCATGATTTCCTTTATGCTGCACAGCCTGGTGTAACCTCAGCCGGTGTTCTCACTTCAGAATGTGGCCTGAAGGCATCACATTTGAAAGGTGATACATTTGCATATTTTACAGTTAAGAAATTCTTGTGGAAAAAAACAAGCGCCTCTCGACACAAGTTATGATGTTGTGTTGTCGGAGGCCTCAGCTGTGGTGTTCCACACGTGTGTCGATGGCATGAGCAGCACAGATGAGTGTAGCTGAGCTGAACTTCATTAGGTGAGGTCAGTGCCACTGATGTCCCATAATGCCTCTGTATTATATGGTTAAGCAAACGTAGTCCTGAGTGTATTACTGCTATTTATATACATTGTATTTTGTAAGTGTGTGAGGGTGACAGCCTCCCTGTTTTATTGTATTCATGTTGACTTTTTGAGTTTGTCACATAACGTATTTCATTTCTTTGATTTAGCCAATTAATTTTTATATTATATGCATTATATTACAGACATTTACAGGATAGGGCTGCCATTATTCACGTAATATGCAGCTTAATTCAATGTTCAATGTGCCACCATTATTTCATCAGTCTTTTCCCTATGATTTGTTTCACAGGACTGTTTTCAAATATGGAATTATTTTGTTGTGGGTGTTGAACATTGTGTCGAGAGATGGATTTACTCAACAGATTGTGTTGTTTTGTTTTTAACTGATTAATTTAAATTTATGAAAACAAGTGGAATCATGTGGCACAAACATGAGGTTAATAGAGTCTGATTTTGAGGTTGTAAATTTAAATATAAATAAATAAATAAGTACATAAAATTGACCCTAACATGTTGATATCAATAGGGAATTGAGAGCTAAAATTATATTAAGAAGAGAAACTAAATAACTTTATTAAAAGTTGCAGGTTAAAATAACATAATATTATGGAAGATGCAAATGGAAAATGGAATATAAAAAATGTCAGATATGTGCACTAAAAGTAATCTAAAGTAAATTTGGTATCAGTTGGTGAAACAGTTCCTGACTGTGTAAACTGTTTTGGACAGTGACACCATGTGGCTGGAGGGTGTTCTCGGTCCTGCACATTACCTTTGCCTTATTTGAGTAGGCTGACTGGTAGTTTGGACGATGACTGGTGAGCAGAGTCTGTAAATAAGCCCCATATGTCGGTGTGGTTGGTGGTACATGTCGGAGCCTTTGTTAATTTAAAGTGATGTTCTGTGGGAAGCAGTTTAAGTGATGATCAGTCACTCGTCCTGTTTTCCCAAGTGGCCTCATAACAACACATCCAAATGTAAAACGTTGAACCCATTAAAAGAGCATGCCATGTGAAACTTGTGGAGAACCGTCCACGACGTCCTGCTTCTCGTTTCCTTCCAGTTAGTTTGAAACCCGCAGCTCCATTTCCCTCTTCATTCTTGGTTGTGGTCGCGCCATTGAACTGCGGGTGGGTTCGTCCTTCACCAGTTCCCTCGACGCTGAAACGCCGATCATGCTCAGAGTTCCTCTTCCCCTCTGTGGTCAGTTTGTTAGCAACCTCCAGCTGCCTCTCAAACATGTTCCGCCGCTCTGTTACTGTGTCGTAGCCCCTCCATCTGCAGCGCTCGGTCTTCTTCTGTCCTCACTTGCCTGTTTTGGGACGGGTCATTATCTGCACCACCAGACGTTTCCAGGAAGAGCGCTGCATGTTGTTGCAGCACTGAGCAGTACCATCTGCTTTTCTACACTTCTTTTTTGGCTTAATAGTTTGAATTCTCCGTGGTCCGTCGCAAATGTCACCAGTGAAAGATGTGTGCTCCGGAGGCGTTCCTCACTGCTCGTCTGAAGCGCCGACATGCTATTCCCAATAGTTGTCCGTGGAGCGGTGGCCATGATGATTTTGCTGCCAGTTCAAATTTAAGCTAACTGGACCATCAACTACTTTTAGGGAGATTCGATTCGGTCATGTAGCTCTCCCTGTTCTTGCAGGGCTTTCCTCCAGGCACTCTGATTTCCTCCAACAATGTTGGTGACACCATCAATGACCTCTTCTGAAATGACTTTAATAGATAAACGACTGAGACATGATGAATGTAGACATCCACATCATAAGATTTTGAATTAGCAGACGCCAACCTGAGGACGTTTGGTGTAAACCCCTGAAGCATTTTGGGGTTGGCACGACTGACTCATAACTGCTACCCACTTAACAGGCTTTGAGCTAGGAGGGCGTCTGGGCGTCTGCAAAACATGAAAAAATGGATGCCCGATTCTTGACCGTAGTTTGGTGGCTAAGCTACGGTCGAGAATCGGGCGACCATTTTTTCATGTTTTGCAGACGCTCTCATAGCTAAAATCTGCTGAATCTATAAACTTTTGTTTGAGATTTCTTCAATATTCTTGCCATCCAAACCCCAATGATCCTGAGCATTTCTGACCTGACATGACCCACAAGCTAATACCTGCCATTTTAAGAACTTAAGTACTTTCCTCTTCTCACTAGCTAAACTGTCTGCTGTTGAGATCAAGCCAGATTAGCCCCTCATGTTAGAGCTATTCAAGTGTGATGTTTTATGTCTCACTTGTTTCTTACTGTCCAGGTCTCGCCATTCTCTGATGATGAATATGGATTCTGCTATTGAGGATTAGCAGGCTTTTAGCTAGGAGGGCGTCTGGGCGTTTGCAAAACATGAAAATATGGACGCCCGATTCTCAACCGTAGCTTTGCTGCCAGCTATGGTCGAAAATCGGGTGTCCATTTTTTCACGTTTTGCAAATGCCCTCCTTGCTAAAAGCCTGAGGATTAGTGATGGGTGGGAGACATATATCCTCTTCAACATTCTTGAAAGATATTTTTATTGTTTTAATCTCACTTTTACTACTATTGGGGCATCCTCCAAAAACCCTCCAATCTCTTATGGAGATGTAGATCTGGATGAATTTGCCATGTCGCTTCTGTTTTTTTTTAAATTATCAGTCTTTAACATTATTCAAGTCGGACTCATCTCATGCTACTCTTCTTCATGGCTTTTATCATCTGGTTAATGTGCATTAAATATTTAGAAAATAATTTATTGGTTTGATGATTCATGAATGTCTTTGCATGTTTTTAAACCTTTATATTTGGTATATTGGTTGGTTTATGGCCTCTTTGGAAATATGCTTTTCCAATGCTGCTTCTTGAGAGATTTCCCAAATCCATTCCATTGGAGAGCACAATGATCTGACTGTAGACATGGAGACAGACTCCTGTCAAGTCCAGGAACAAAAAGAAAAGAATTATTCCAAACCTCCTGCAGCGATTGACCCTCCAGGTTCCGGTCATTAATCCAGCCGTTTTGTTAAAGTTGTGCCTCAGTTCTTGCCACTGACCTCCCTCCGTCTCTGAAAACCGTTTTTCCTCTGGCTGGATCTGTTCCCCGCGCTCATATTTGTTCCCAAACAACCATGCACGAACCATCTTCTAATCCGAACCAGAGCTGAACAGTTGTGCCGTGATGCTTGTGGGTGGAAGGGAAACGTAATTCCTCCAGTTATTTGGCAGCTCCAGCCATAAACAATGACGCCTGTGTTCCATTCTGATCAGGTTTCACTCTGCTCATTTGGAATTTGGGGTTGATGCAGTATAGGAATTTAAATAAACGGCTCCACTGTACAGCGGAGTAATGAGGTATGAAATTGGTCGGATGATGGAGATCACTTTATGAGGACAATTTAAAGCCCCACGATGAGCTTCACAATCCTTAGTGAGGGTGGGGCGAGAAACCTTTCAATTCCCCTCTGAGTGAAGACGACAAACAAATGTGGAAGTTGGACTGCCGCAGGAAGTGCAAGGCAGAAGTATGAGTCTCATTAGACTTTATTTCCCCTATGTGGTTAAGAAATGGAGTTAAATGAAAGTAGTCAATGCTGAAAGAATGAGGTTCTACCCTTCAGTGGTGTGATACTGGGCTCTCTTGTGTCGCAACTCACTCAGTTTTAGCGTCATAAAGAAGCAGTCCAAAACTGCATTAAGTCCATTGCTTCTCTTCCAGTAGTTCAGCAACATCTTCACCTATGACGTTGTGGTTTTCACATTCAGTGGCTAACAGGAAGCGTTTTTATCACATCAAAGTATGCTGCTTTTACTGCCGCTGCAACAGCGTGTGCAAAACAACTTTAAATAAAAGCTCAACAAAGCCCTAAAAATACAATGCTTCAAAAGAGCACAAGTCCCAAGCTCAACATACAGCTAGTAACCTCCTGCATTAAAAAATCAGAAGGGAACTTATTTTAATTTGGGTTGAAGATGATCAAACTAGATAGTAATTTACACAAGTGTGTTCACGCTTTGCCTCAATTTGGGCTTTTCTGTCTAATGCAAACCTCAAACCGTCAAAACCACCACGTTTCCGTCACAGACAGGAAACACCGCCTCCACCTACACTTGTCACTGCTGCCGCTCACTTCACTCTTCAGCTGACGTGTGACTCAAACCCTGCGAGTTTCCTTCTTATGCTGAGGTACGCTGGGATTTTAAATGCACGAACATGCTCGCTAGCTTACAAAGGCATTTGCTAAACTGGTTTGTTTTCTTGCATTGGTTTTGTGATCTTCTTTGGCCGACATGTTTCAGTGCTCTTCATTGTTTCTGTGCTGTTGTCGCTGCAGGGTCGGAGGTCAGTCTGAGCCACAGCATGTCTGAATCTGCCAAACACCACCACCACCATGCCCCGCATGGCAAGGGGGACAAAACCCACGGCAGTGACTTCGGCTACGTTGGCATCGATGCCATCTTGGAGCAGATGAGGAGGAAGGCCATGAAACAAGGCTTCGAGCTCAACATCATGGTCGTGGGTGAGTCTGTGTTTGGTCATTGTTAGGCCGACGACTTGATCTAAGATGATGCCGGGTAGAATGCTCTCTGCAGCCCCATTATGCCTCTTACTAACAGCGTGCGTATGTGTGTGTCTTCCAAAAATGATGATGAAGTTTTGCTTCAGGTCCCAGCATCATTGTAAACCAGTCTGACAGTTTAAGGCCACAAAAACGCTCGGCTGCAATGAGAAACCGAGCAAAGTAGCACACTGTCTGCAGATAGCAAATAAGTTCCATGTTTATTCATGAGGCTCTTGGAGCTGGTGTTGACCAGTGAGCACATGAGATCCACTCCAGCTCCCTCACTCGACTACAGTAGATCAGACCTCAGCAATGTTCTCCTTCTGCATTCATCCAGCCTTCATGTCACTCAGAGACTTCCTGTGCTTGCATCCTGTTTCTTTTATACCAGTTAGTTTTTCAAACGATACTGCTGTTTCTACTGTATTGATTTATTATTTTTATTAAAATACATGTAAATGAGAAATAAAGGCCTAGATTTGTTTTTTGAAGACGTTTTCATGAATAGATCATTTTCTTTCATCATAAAATTGAAAATAATATAAAATCATATAAAAATTGTTGTTTTTTTCTTCATTCCTTTTTTTTCTTTTTTGCCATAGTTTGGTCTGTTTACGTTTCTGCCACAGGAGATCATTCTGATTTGACATTTGACCCTAGTAAGGTCATGAAAAGATGCCTTGGGTTGAATATAACAAAATGTGGTGAGCTGTTGATGTTGCAGGGGGGTGAAGATGTGGGGATATGGAGACAACAGGAAAGCATGAGATCGTGTTGCTTGATGATAGTTTTGCTCCGACCGGTGGACACGCCAGAGCAGTTAGCGTGATGCCTCTCTGACTTTTGTCAGTGTCCGTCATGCGACAGCCAACAAGAGCACACACACTTGAGTGGATAAAAGGCGGCTGTCAGACGTGGACAGCAATGTAATGACAGCTATTACGCTGACAGGCTGAAGCGAACGCTCTCCTCACAGAGCTGCGGGACAACAGCAATTAGGTCTCCACGTCGCGCTGTCCTGTAGAGACAATGTGCACACACACATTAACTACAAAAATGCTCAAATATTAAGTTTTGTTTTGGGGTTGGTTTGACGGTGGCCTAGTTATTGGCCCCTGCAGGCAAATGTTTTGCCGACACAACAAGCAAACATGCCAGCGCAATGCAGAGGAGACGGTCTGTTGACACACAAGATACTGTACTCCTCATTTGTGATATAAAACTACTCAGCGCCATATTTCTCCAAGCAGCTGACATGTATTCACTTGTTCAACTATTTCAGCTCTCCAGATGACTGTGCAACATCTGTGTTGCACGCTGGCTGGAAGCACATGGAAATAGAAGGGATTTTTAAATGTTAAATATTATTTACCATGTGCAGATTTTTTTTTTTTTTTTTATCGCACACTAAGTGGGAAGGCACACATACTTTGGCTGTCTGTCCAGGAGCTCCTCTCTCCAGTTAGATAAGGGCCTTTTGTTTGGGTCTTTCCATCTTCAAGCCTAGCAGAGCACATTACTTCTGTGGACTCCTGGATTTTCTCCTTTGAGACTGCACTGCTTCCTCCATCAGAAGAGAACTGGTGTCATATGGAATGGTTAAAGAAGGAACTACATCATCTAAGATGTCGCTGCAGTTATTGTGAAGTTTTCTGACTCTGACAAACCGTCAGATTTATACTGCAGAAACTGGAGATGTGAAAAGAAAAAAAAACAATGCAGTAATATATTGCGACACGTTGATATCTTTGAGGATCCATTTAAAAAAAAATCTTTTTATTTAAATAAATAAATACAAATGCATGTTTTAGTTATATATGGAGTCAAATATAACACCCGCAGTTTGGCCATGGTAGATGTGAGAGTGCACAGGCAGAGTTAGCTATTATTTATATTTATTTTAGAGTTAGCTATTTAAAGCAGTGACAGGATGCTTTCAATGTGTTGTTAAAGGAAGAACAAGAGTAATAATTTGTTTGCTGCTTCAGTTTAATGTCACAGTAGTTGATGGATAGAAGCTTATTTTAATCCCACATCAAACACAACAGCACTCTTTCATCTAAAGCTTTTTTTATTATGTATTTTCTTATCCCAGACAGATTGTCTGATTTCTGTTTTCTTAATGAAGTCCAGTTTGAGTTTAAAAAAACAAGCAAAAGAAAATAGAAATTATTTTTTAATATATATATATATATATATATATATATATATATATATATATATATATATATATATATATATATAGTGGTGCCTCGGTTTTCGCACAAATCGGAACGCCCCCGAAAAAAGCCGGAAAAAACATAACGTGCACGGACCGATCAGCTGACCCACGACGCGCTTTGTTATTGTGTATAACGCAGCCTCTGTATGCAGACGTGTCCTGTTAGCTACATTTACTGACTGTTTTTTCTTCATATTGAGGTGTAAAACCTTTCCTGTCTCCACACTGGACCGTGGTAGAGTGTCACAGGGGAGGTGCTCCTCCACACCTCTGAGGCTGGAGCACACACTCCAGGGTTTGATGTCCTGTTGTGGGCTGGAGCTGGGACAGGGATGAGGCGAGTCTGGGACAGAGCGTTACTTGGTTTATGACTTTGTCACAGCCAAACTGCACAGAAGCGCACATTCAGAGCTGGACACGCACCGGGCACCTCTTCACTTCTGGAGAGACGTCACTCACTCGGCAACCCCTCCCACATGCAGCGGCCACACACATAGAGGAACAGCGCACCTGCAGCAGACACTCTACATTCACTCCATTGATATGGTGACACTATTGCATCAAGTATCATGATATTAGATGTGATATGATATTGTGAGGTTTCCTCATAGAAACGTGGCAGAGAAGATGGACAAAATGTTAAAAACATTCATGAAGTACGTGCTGGCATTTCCCCTGATAATGTGCCCTTTATTAAAATATGTTGAGAGAGTGCAGTTGTGTGAAGGTGCACAATTCAATGACACTTCTGGAATATCCGGTTGACTCAACTAGGAGGTTTGAACGTGTGCAGAGTCAAAAGCAGGCGCCCTGAGGCAGCGTGGCAATAATCCACTGCACGCAGGAGGTGAGAGTGTTTATCACCCTGGTGTGTGTTTCTTCATCTCTCGTATGAAATATTAGGATGTGGCAACACTTGAAGCTGCAGCAAACAAAGAAGAAATGTCACATTTGCATTTTAGGCCTGAGGTTAATTCAGATGAGCTCAGTTGTCCGATGGTGGGAGTGTGTGAGATGCACATGTGACCTGTCCTGTTACCCACCCCCCAGTAGGGATAGACTCCCTCCCACCGTGACTCTATTAACCTGAGAACACCTGGCGTCCTCATCTGTGGACAGCTTAGCTTTTGCTAGCACCAAGGTACTTTGTTTTGTCAAATGTTGAGCTATATGTTGAGCCACATTTAAGGGCTTCCTGTACAGACAGGAAGTGCTTTTGTATTCCTAAATTGCCAGGGGCTAAAAGGCTAAGAGAAATTCGGAGATGGATGTGACAGGGAAGTGGCTGTTTCTATGGCAAAAAGTATGAGCGAGCTAATGCAAAATATTGTGGTTAAAAGTCTGAACTTTCAAAGGAGGTTTCTGAAATTGAAATGATGCTGTACAATGTATTTGCTGCACTGCAGCACTTTATTGCTGTGGCGGGGACACGCTACTAAATATTGATTTAATGATGTGATCATTTCAGGATTTTCTTCTGTGATGAACACATTCTGTTATTTGTTGTCTTTAATACCGACAGTATTGAGTGTATTGTTTGTGTCTGCTATCATCCGTCCACCACTTATGAAACAAGATAATTCTTTTTTCTTCCATTTTTCATTATGATATTCGAGATTATGTCAGATTTTAATGGTGTGCAAAAACTGTTTACTCACTAATCTGAATTACTAGCAATTTTCTTGTTTGAACTTATTTGTTCAAATAAGTATGAACAATGAAGACGTTGCTTTCCTTTTTTCCGTGATGTAACATAGTATGTGTTCTTGTGCGTCCCCTCACTCGTCCTCTGCTGTGCAATATTAAGGGAGAACCAAATATTAGGATTGCCCTGGGTGTTTTTTGGGCAGTAATCTAAAAAAATATGTGTCCACTGAGGTGTGCTTGTGTGGTCCATTGGATAAATCTGTCCTTTTCGCCTCCCTGCTCACTGGCCGACCCTGCAGCTGTCTCATGGCGGGTTAGCATGCACGCAGACGGACAGACACACACACATGTTCCAGTGTGCACACTGATGTCATCTTCCGTCTCCCTGTTGTGAGGAAGAAATACGAAACAAACTGGTGTGCGCTGCTGTTTATAAAAACAGGAAGTGCATGATGTGCTTTTCCTTTCGGTGCAGTTTTATTTATTTGGGTTTGGCTTTTCTAGGGCAAAGTGGTCTGGGCAAGTCCACCCTCATGAACACGCTCTTCAAGTCCAAAGTGAGCCGCAAATCTGTTCAGCCCAACTCCGAGGAGAGAATCCCCAAAACCATCGAGATCAAGTCCATCAGTCACGGTGCGTCATAAACCGCTGTCACAAACGTGGACTTGAGCCTGATGGAAACCTTTCTCACTGCAGATATCGAGGAGAAAGGTGTGAGGATGAAGCTGACGGTCATCGACACTCCTGGCTTTGGGGATCAGATCAACAATGAAAACTGGTACTTCGAAGATCTTGTGTCACGTCGTATCGTCCCCTTGTCATGTTGGGCAACTATGAAGAAGGTTTGGGGTTTTAGTTTGAGACAGAATGTATCTTCTCCTAATACCAGTTGGCAGCCCATCATGAAGTTCATCAACGATCAGTATGAAGCCTACCTGCAAGAGGAAATCAACATCAACAGAAAGAAGCGCATCCCAGACTCCAGGGTCCACTGCTGCATATACTTCATCCCCCCTACTGGCCACTGGTAAGACTTAACATCATGGATGTTTCCCAAAACATGCAACTTTTTTTTTTTGATCTGCCAATCCGAGTGTGGAACAGTCTCCTCTGAGACTCAGGTATCTCTTCAGGAGTCAGATTTCCCCACTAGTTAACCCCAATATCTCTGAGATGCTTTGTAAACACGACCCAAAGAAGAGAAACTCCTGACTAGTGAAAGTTTTTGTTCATAAAAAGGGTAGCGCTGTTGAGACGTTACTTCTTTTTTTTAGTTCAAGGCATCACACAAGACCCACGCCAAACAAGATATGTATATACATAACCATCCAAAACTGGATTATATAAACTATAAATTACTGAATTACTTGCGTATTAACTGTTAATAATGAGTAATTTTGGTGACATTTTGAGTGAACTTTCAGTGACCATTCCTGGTCAAATAATTGTCAGGCTTAACAAGACGCCAGTCAAGACTTTATTATGATAAAATGCAGGCAAATATGTTGCTAATACACATATTATTTAGTAGTTTTTTATGGTAATATATGTTCCATAATTTAAAGTGTATAAACCGGCAACCGTTTAACAGAAATATTGGTCTGTCTTTGAGTTCCAGGTGGCTCGATCGATCATAATCTACCTACGTGTTTGTCTCCCTTCTCCAAACACTCTTTTTTTTTCTGTTTTTAAAAGTTTCCATGGCGCACCTACACTGGCCATTTTGAGGATTTGGATTCTGCACCTTGAGTTTGACTCATGATGGAGCATATGTGTTGCTCGAGTTCCGGAAGACTGGCACTTCCAGCTGTCCAGATCAAGACGGTTAATGATATCAGTGATATTTCAAATGCTAAAAAAGCAAGAGTGGAAATGAGTGCTGTCCTACTTTCTTGTGTCACATTTTAAATTGCTAAACAAGGTCAAGACAGACAAGCTCGTATTTTAGGGCCAAAATCTTTCCGCCTCTTCTCAAACTGCAGGTTGACGTCTGTGCACACCAGTAGCTCAGCAGTTGTCCACTTTTAACAATTTCTCTGGAGCAAATGTGTCCCAGTATTGGACAGCAGCCCCCATCGTCTGCTCCTGTCACAACAGCTGCTGCTCCATGGCTGCGTCTCTATCCCTCTGTCGACTTAAGTGCCTTGCTCGTACGCAGACACCGACAGATGCATGAGTTGGTTGTGTGCCGATGAACGTGGATCATCTCGCTCACAGCTGCACAGCTGCCTGGCACATTCCTCACAGCCGCTCTCTGTGGATTTGTGTCCATCACTTGTCTTTGTACAACTCTTTCAATGCAACCACTTAAAGTATCTCATTTTTTTAGTAACCCCAATGGTTAGTTGTGCTTTTACCTCATGTGACTTGGAAACACAAGGAGAGGAAACTGTTAATGATGATGAAGTCATGACACTATAGATGCAGGTCAAGTCTCCGAGACGTGCACCGTCGTTCGTACGCCTCTGTTTCAGTACATATCCTCCCTGGTGACAAAATACAGCACTCACTCATGCGCAGTGACACACACATCTGCACACGTACATGCTACATGTATAATTTAAACAAGCATCAATTCTGACTTGATCTGGTCTGAAACATGTCTTCCATTTCATTGCTCCCATTTGTCTGTAACATGACCCTACAACACGTAACTCATGTTATGTTCTCACATCCTTTTTATTATAGTGTATTTGTTAGAGTGTGTTCTAAAATTCATAGCTTGACACCAAGTTTCTCTACAAATACTGATGTAATGACGAAAGAGTAGTTGCTACGACAGCAATGCTGGTAACGTTGAAACGTTATATTAGATGCGCTTCAATTGTAGCAGTCTTTTGAGACTATGATGCGCTTAGTAGTAACTGTTTTAACTGGCCATGAAACGGGGATTGAAGTACCAAAACTATACGCAACTGACTGGCTATATATTATTGACGCAAGAATGCGTAATGGAGGGGAAATGTTGACGGGGACAAGGCGTCACCAGACGCCAGCTAAAGAGGTGTGATTTCCATCTTGTGGTTGGATTGTAATAATGCATTTATATTTCACACCTTTTTTTTTTTTTTATTTCGTGGTGGAAAAATATTACAGAAGCCAGTTTTTGTTATAATTCTATCCATTTGTGTTGTTTGTGAAGTGTATAGTTTTGGAGATGGTGGTGACCTACATACATGCACTGACATCTGTTTCCTCTGCAGTCTGAGGCCCCTGGATGTGGAATTCATGCGACGCCTCAGTAAGGTGGTCAACATTGTGCCTGTCATTGCCAAGGCTGACACACTCACCCTGGAGGAGAGGGACTACTTCAAGCAGACGGTGAGTGATCCTGCGTCAACACTGTGCGAGTTCAAGCTGATGGTTTCAGCCACGATCTAAAGGCGTCTTGCGTCGATAGCGTGACTGTGACGGTGGTAGTGCGTTGACATGAGATCTGAGTGAAGTTGTTGTATTTTGCGGTACATTTTGCCGATACAAAACAGCTCCTTGGAAATAAACACTATCATCTGAACCCCTCGACTCATCAGAAATGACCTCAACTCTGAAAATGGATGAGGTTGTGATAAAGTTCTCCACTCAATTATCTTAAGTGGAAAAGCCGCCGGCGCCCTCGCCTGCATCCTGATCACGGGTCTGTGAAATCAGATTCACGAGACCTTGCGTGATTAACAAAACCTCAGGGCCAAAAGCAGCAGTAACTCCGCTCTGGGGAAAACCTCCGCTTTGTGTAAACAGCTAATTCCGCTGCGAGCGGCTTCTCTGCTCTGCTCTTAAATGGATACAAATGACTCTATCCTGCTCGGCCTGGCGCGGCTTCGTGTTCGCCACGTCTTCAGCAGTCGAACATCGAGATCACTTGTTTATCCTCAAATCACGGTGCAGATGAAGTGCAGCGGACGTGGTGTGGCTTGGTTCGCAGCATACGCATCACATGATTACACTCATTTCCATTAAAAGTCCAGTGTTTTAAAGCCTCATTTATCAGAACAATCTTCGTTTCAGAGGCTAATGCCAATCGTTTTTGGACTTGACTGAACATGGTTGCTATTAAAGCACCATTTCCCCTATTAATATTCTGAAAGGTTAAGAACATGGAAAGCATTAAAAACTGGGTGAACGTATAGGCCGCTGAGCAGAAGTTCTACTTTATTTTGTCTATTTCATCATTAACCAGCATAATGAAAAGCAGACTTATTTTATATGTGTTTCTATTGCAGCCTGCCTTTCATGAATGAGCCCTTACAGTATGTGCTGTACTCTGCATCAGGTGCTTTGCGAAAGCCTCCCAGTGAGACTGAGGCAGGTCTTTGACAGAAGTGGCGGAGACAGAGCTCCAAGGGCGCGTTCACTTGGGTTCAACGCACAATTTCTGAGTGACCCTGAAGATTTTTTTTTGTGACCACTTTCTTTTCACTCATTTTCTGGAGTCACTTCAAATGCACTTAGAATCTCCATAAATGTGGACTTTTATTACGGAGCACAGTTTTTATTTGACTCAAAGAATGTGGCTTCCTGTGATGTCCCCTTGAGAAAACTCCCTAGGATGAACATTCGCAGTGATCGTGAAAAAACCCTGCCATTCATTAAAAAGTCATTTCTTCGGGAAGTTAGTCCACAGCCATCCCTGACTTCCAGTCATTATAAGAACATCGTCACAGTGGCTGGAGTTTTTTTTCTTGAGCGGTTAACCTCCTTGTTTACTGTTGCATGTCTTTTCTCAACCCCAGCCAGTGTAGCAGAGCAGTGTTTGTCTCTAATCCCTTTTTGTTTTTAAATGCACACGCTGACCCACATGAAACACTCATGCAGAGACCAGAGCTGTCTGGAGGTCTGGGTGTTGCCCTCAGCTCTGCATCGACGCTCCAGCCATCCCATACTGTAGCTATTAACCTGCGCGAATAAAGCTCACTCTTTGAGCCTCTAAACCAGGCTCAGGCAAAATACGGCACTGGAGCCACATGCAGCCCTCTGCATGTACTTTCCTGGCCCTCATGAGGTCAGACTAAAACCACACAACTGACATATATTGATTTCTCTGACTGTGTTTTTATTTTTTACCCATTACAAGTAAATATAACATGTTCTTGTTTAGAAACTATTTTTTTTCTTCTTTTTTCCTCTTCCCCAAAGTACATTTAAATAAAATTTGCTATTTTTATGTGTACTAAATTGCCATATATCTTCCTTATTCATCTGGTCCACTGTTTTATTTTAATTTATTCAAATTATTATTCAATATTATTCAAAATAAATAGCATGGAACATTAAGTTGTTTTATAGGTTTCATGGCATATTTACACTTCTTAATATCATTACTTACATTTCTTTTTTTTCGGTCTTTTTTGTCCTTGTTATATAAGTATATACATTTTTTTTTTTTTTTTTCCCATCATTGTCATCATCTGCGTCTTTGTTTTGACATGATCGCCCCCTCACAACAGTCATAGTTTATAATGTGGCCCTTTAGGAAATTGAGGTCCACCTTGGCTCTAAACTGAACTGTCCAAAGATCTACTGTGGGCCAAAATGCTACATGTTTCCCTGCTGGCTGGATCTCACTAGAGAGTAGTATTTGAATGCTGTCGAGGCTCAGTAGCTCAGGAACTCAGACGTTCCAACACCACTTGAACACAGCAACTTGACCTTTGACCTGCCAAGGATGAGCTTTAAATTTAGATTTTTTAAACTTATTTTATTATGACATCACATGGAACTAGTTCCTAACAGAGTCAAAGTAATAACAACATTCCTCTGGAGTCTAATCCAGATTTTTTGGAAACAGTTTGATGAATTGACGAGTCACAGAATAAGAATGTCAGCAAAGTAACTTGAAAATTGCTTCTTTATCTACTGGGAGCAGAAGCACAGGTGTCTCACTGGTCATATTTAGAGGTGCTCCATATTAAGACTATCGAGAAGATGAGAAACCCCTGAATTATGAGGTGCAGATTACAGATATGCGGTTCGGAAACATGAAAGAAAAGAGGTTGAAAGTTGCTTGAATCTTTTTGTGCCTTTCAGATAAGGGAAGAGCTGCGAGCCAATGGGATTGATGTCTACCCTCAGAAGGAATTCGATGAGGATGCAGAAGACAGAATGATTAATGATAAAATTCGGGTGAGTGCATTTCCCTCCGCTGTGTTACGCTAAGCTCAAAACTGTCAATTTATAATGATCCCCCCCCACCCACCCCTTTTTTTTTTTAACAGGAGATGATTCCATTCGCAGTGGTGGGCAGTGACCAGGAATACCAGGAAAATGGGAAGAGAATTCTGGGGAGAAAAACAAAGTGGGGAACCATAGAAGGTAAATATGCACACTGTGGATCACATATGTTCAGTCCACCTTTTTTCTGTGTCCCTATTCATATTCTTTTTTTTTTGTGCATTTATTTATTTAAGTATGGCTAAAGGTGTATAGACGAACACTCAAAATTAATTTTATTTATTTAAGTATGGCTGAAGGTGTATAGACGAACACTCAAAATTAATTTTATTTATTTAAGTATGGCTAAAGGTGTATAGACGAACACTCAAAATTAATTGTATTTATTTAAGTATGGCTAAAGGTGTATAGACGAACACTCAAATTTTATTTTATTTATTTGAGTATGGCTAAAATTGGCTACTTGAACACTCAAAATGTATTTTATTTATTTAAGTATGGCTATAGGTGTATAAATGAACACTCAAAATGTATTTTATTTATTTAAGTATGGCTAAAGGTTATAGATGAACAATCAAAATGTATTTTATTTATTTAAGTATGGCTAAAGTTGGCTACTTGAAGACTCAAAATGTATTTTATTTATTTAAGTATGGCTAAAGGTGTATAAATGAACACTCAAAATTTATTTTATTTATTTAAGTATGGCTAAAGGTTATAGATGAACAATCAAAATGTATTTTATTTATTTAAGTATGGCTAAAGGTGTATAAATGAACACTCAAAATTTATTTTATTTATTTAAGTATGGCTAAAGGTGTATAGACGAACACTCAAAATTTATTTTATTTATTTAACTATGGCTAAAGGTGCATAGGCGAACACTCAAAAGTTTAAGGTTCCTCTTTATTTTATTTTATTGTACTGTATCCATTGAAGGCATCAAAGCTGTGGTTGAACAGATAGTGTGTGTGGAATTATGTAGTAAACAAACTCTATTTCGTTTTCTTTTAACAGTTCAATGCATGAAACTAAGAAGTTCGAAATGCTTCAAGTGAAAAAAATGAAAACCAGAAGTTAAGTCTTAAAAAGGTCATAAAACCAACGCTCATGTCTGGGGAGCTTTGCCTTTACATTAGACGGAGTATCACGTATGGCCAGAGTGCAACACCCCCATCTAGCGGTAGACTTAGTCCAATGCAACCCAATTTGACGTAAGTTAATGTCCGTCTTTCCCCTTCTGCAGTTGAAAACATTGCGCACTGTGAGTTCGCGTACCTGCGAGACCTCCTGATCCGGTAAGAGGCCTCGACTTCATGTAATGAACTTTGCGCTACTGCTGGTGTTGTGGCATGAGAGGGAAGTTTCCAACATGTTGTCATGCTTGACCCCACCTGACCACTGTTGTCTTTAGCTCACCATATATTTTTATTTATCACCAAACCATCGTGACAAAACCGTCCGATTCCTTTCAGGACACACATGCAGAACATCAAGGACATCACAGGCAGCATCCACTACGAGACGTACCGAGTCCGCCGGTTAAACGAGTCCAACACTCACGTGACGTCCCGTCCACCGGATACCATACCGCCAAAAGTCCAAAACGGTCAGCCTGAGGTGCCGCCTGCCGCCATCCAGGCCAACGGGGTGGCAGCCCAGCATGAGGTCATGTCCCATGAGATGTAGAAAATGTGCGGAGCAGCAGCACACACAGCCAAACTTCCACACACACACCGTGCTGTTTACATAAATGTGACCCTCTCGGATTCCCAACATATTTAAGTGTAGATCTAGTATTAAAAATCCTCTTCTGCTGCTTGTTTGCCATCAGCAAACAAAGGCAGTGAAACGTCCAAATATCTGCATATCAGAAACTAGAATACCTTAAATATAAGCATCACTCGCCCCTCTTTGTGTTGTGGTATACAGTTCTGTATAGATTTAGACTTGGAGGACTTTGACTCCTCCGCACCGGAATAGGTATCAACAGTGTGGAGCAGCTAACTGAACTGAAATCGCCCTTGTTACTTCCCCCCTTTGGTTGTGATGTTTCTAAACTGTTGTCTTTTTTCTATCATGTTGTGTTTAAGACAGTCATATCCTGCATTTTACACGTAATGTTGTATTTTTGTTGCTGTCGTTCATCTAATGTTATTGTAGAAGGTTGTGTGTGATCATGTGACTCCCTGCCATTTGGTTTTAGACGGTAGTTTGAATTGAGTTTTTTGTGTTCTCCACCGAAGCACATCTTGCACGTGCACTGTAACAATATTTATGTGAGTAGTAGTTGAATTACGTTAAGACAAGTTTCATTTCAGCTAAAAGATGTTTGTTTGATTCGGCTGCACTTTAATTTGCTACTAAAGTCTTCACCAACATATTGACCCCCACGAGAGAATAAGATATTTAACCAAGCCTTTACTCGACAGAGCATTTCATGCAGTGACACGTTTATTTGCCAAAATGAAAAAAAAACAATGCTTTTGTTGTTGGAAAATTTCGTCCTATTAAAGATTAACTTTGCAAACGATTTTCATCCGCAGATTGAGTTTTCAAAAATGGGCTTATGTTTGTTTACTTTTGTATAGTTCTTTTGGTCATTTGTAATGGTATATAAGATTGAGGTTTTATCTTCCACATGCATCAGAAAGAATAAAGATTGATATTTTTATTGTCTAATGCTGCTTGTCTTTATTGAGGAGAGGCTGCTCAAGTCCAAAAACATGAGTAGATGTGTATCCAGCTCACCACAAAGTAGCACCTGGTTTGGGCGTGACAGTACTCACTTAGGTAACAAAGAGTTATTACTGATCATTAGCTGTAAATAAGGAAGTAAATAGAGCTGTTCTTTATATTACCCTTACTACAGTAGGTGCAAGCACGACACCTTGTGAAGGAAAAAGAACTGAAGTCTAAAAATATTGACTGTGTTCTCATTACGCTTGAGGATATGGCAGCCACTACCTCAAACAAGTTTAAAATACAGTCTTTTTCTACTGGGGAAAACACAAACCTACAAGTATTGATGGCATTCTTCTTACTCACCTCAGTTGGACTAAGTCAGTGCTTCTCAGTTATTTTCTGCTGCCCCCCCAGGAAGAAGTAAATGTTTCGCGCCCCACACTACTCTCCACCTCCTCTGTAAATAGTACCATTTGTCTATAAAGTTATTATGAGTACATCTCCGCAAAACATTGTATCCTTGTTAACATTAAAGAAAAGAATAAAGGAAGTAACATAGATCAACTTCCAAATAAAGAATAACTTTATTAACATTGTTTTTGTCTGTAACAAAAAAGACTTAAAGTGCATCAACATTTTACAAACTGGATGTGCAATGATACTTTTAAAAAGCATTTTCCACAACGTCACATAAGCCCCCCGCCCCATACATTTGACAAGCGCTGGACTAAGTTAAAGCGTACTTTTAACACTCGAATACTTCAGTAAGGTACAGCAAAAAATAAGATAAAGCACAACTTGAGTTCCCACTTTTTTAATGTAGTCCAGTTATGAAGTTATTTCGTACTGCAGATTTACATAGAGGATGAAACACGCTGTCCTTGACATTGTAGTCTTTGGAGGTTTTTCTTGTCATTCAATTTGAGTTAACAGCAGTGAAAATGCATCCTCCATTATAGACATATCACCACAAGCTCTTGAGTGCAGAAAAGTGAAAAAGGAAATCATTAAAGGAGAAGCTTAAACTTCTTGTCCTCTTTTTCTCTGAGGTTATGTGGGATGCACATTTTTGGCAAAGGAGTGCAGCGTTTCAGATCCTGAGCTGCAATTACAGTCATCTTCTTGACGGCTCCTCGACCCACGCAGCTGCTCCTGGCGGCTCTGGTCATGGTGCGCGCACGCCGTGGAAGGTTCTTCAGCACTTCAGTATAACCTTTGTGCATCGTGCTCTCTTGCCCTCTGTCTCCAGAAGCACTTGTCTCCAGACTGATGAGCCTTACAAAAAGTGGAAACACACTGGTTGCTATAAAGAGCATCATATATTGTATCATTGAGTCTTGTGTATTTTTACACAGATTGAAAAGGGAATCACATGCTCCTTGCGTCATGCCATGTAGCAGGATCAGAGGCAAGAATGTCATGTGATGCTTGTGGTATACAGCATGACACAGACCGGTGGCACTGACGTCTGTGGTCATGAAGTCCTTTGAGCGCCTGGTTCTCTCTCACCTGAAGTCCATCACTGCTTCTCACCTGGACTCATTGCAGTTTGCCTACAGAGCCAACAGATCTGTGGACGATGCAGTGAACCAGGCCCTTCATTTCGTTCTGGAGCATCTGGACTCCCCAGGAACCTATGCCAGGATCCTGTTTGTGGACTTCAGCTCTGCCTTTAATACAATTCTTCCAACTCTGCTTGAAGACAAGCTTCGCCAGCTGGACGTGCCTGACTCCCTCTGCAGATGGATTACAGACTTCCTGACCAGCCGAAGTCAGCGTGTGCGGCTGGGGATGACTGTCTCCGACACTCGGACCCTCAACATTGGGTCTCCTCAGGGCTGTGTTCTCTCTCCATGGCTCTTCTCCCTGTACACTAACTGCTGCACCTCCAGCCACGAGTCCGTGAAGCTGATCAAGTTTGCGGACGACACCACCATCATCGGGCTCATCTCAGATGGAGATGAGTCGGCTTACAGGAGGGAGGTGGAGCGGCTGGTGTCCTGGTGCAGCAACAACAACCTGGAGCTCAACGCTCAGAAGACAGTGGAGATGATCATGGACTTCAGGAGAGTAACAGCTCCTCCGTCCCCTCTCATGTTGGCTGGTTTATCCATTCCTATTGTGGACTCCTTCTGCTTCCTGGGAACCACCATCACTGAGGACCTCAAATGGGAGCCAACCATCAGGTCCCTCATCAGGAAGGCCCAGCAGAGAATGTTCTTTCTGAGGCAGCTACGAAAACTACGACTGCCGACGAAGTTGCTGGTGGAGTTCTACACAGCCATCATCCAGTCCATCCTCACCTCCTCTATCACCGTCTGGTACAACAGTGCCACCTCCAGGGACAAGAGCAGACTGCAGCGCATCGTACGTTCTGCTGAGAAGGTGATCGGTTGCAGCCTGCCACCTCTTCATGACCTGTATGCCTCTAGGACCCAGAGACGTGCAGGTCGGATCAGAGCCGACCCTTCTCACCCTGGACATAGACTGTTTGTTCCTCTTCCCTCTGGCAGGAGGCTACGGTCCATCCAGACCAGAACCTCCCGTCACAGGAACAGCTTCTTTCCCTCGGCCGTCAGATTGTTAAATTCATGAACAGCCTTGTTGTAATGTTATTCTATTTATTTTATTTTATTTGTTTTTTGTTGCACTTTATTCCAAGGCACTTTCCTAGTCAGTGGGCTCCCCACTGACCATGGCAATAAATTTGATTCTGATTCTGATTCTGATTCTGACACCCTCTCACCTTATTTACACCTGAGTGACATCTGATGTGCTGCACTTCTCTACCTATAAATGGTCAAGGGGCATTCTGTTTCTTTTTAGAGTTGGTTTTTGTTGGCTTATTCTTCCACTGCTCACTGACACATACCGACAACACTCTCTAAAGCTTCAGTGTTTGGGGCCGTTTTTGGTGTCATTGATTTTTCTTTCCTACTTCTGTAATGGTCTTGAACTATATAGTGATCTATTAGAAAAAGGTCCATCTCCTGAGCTCTGGTTGGGAAAGTTGTCCTGCAACATTTAACTGAATGTCTAACAGGACTGAATTCACAACAATGAACTTCTTTTCATGCACATCATATTGTACTGCATTATCTGCTTCCCCCCTTAAAATGATGGTTCTCATTGTCACACTCAGAGAGTCTGACCCAGAGTAAGAGTTAACAATAGACTTAATACAAAAAAGCAAATTATACACAAACAGGAATGAATAACAGAGGACGTCGACACCAGAAGTGGAGCGAGGAGGACAAACACGCAGAGAAGGGGTGAAAACCTGAAAACAGAAAAGCAGGCGAATTAAACTCAAACCTGATTAATGAACCACTGAAACACGGTCGGAAACAAAAGGATAAACTATGATGCAAGGAAACAGAAAACATAAAAACTTAGGCGATCAAGAAGACTAAAGAAAACAAGCGAGGAGAACAACTAAAGAGGCGTCAGAAAAGCTATAAGCGTGCACGCGGAAAACAGGAGCAACAAGAGATCGGAGGGTCGAGAGAGGGTTTTACCGTCTGAACACAAAGTGACCATCTGGCAGTGCAGACTGGAACCCAGGTGTAGAAATCAGTGGAGTCTGATCAGCGGAATGGGATCCGGCTGCGCTGCTGTCAAGCTAAAACAAGGGAAGAAAAAGGAAACAACACACAGCAACACAGGAAATAACAAAATAAAAGCACCCAAAAAAAACGAATCATAACACTTAATACAACATATTGCTGAACTGACAATATTGCATTGTATTGTATCAACACTCCTGAACCGGGATACGTATTGTATGAAAAGATACCAGCTGGTGCACAATGGGGAGGACTTCTCACACTGGTCCACTCCAAACTATCTGGTTGCTGGCATGTTGTTTAGTGAGTGTCAACTGTTGCAGTGCATTGTAATTGTGGTGAGAGCAGCGGATGTGCCATGAGTGATGAGCCTTGATGTTTGACTCTAAAACCAAGGATGACTCTGTCATGACTAAGACAAACCAGATCAGCGTTTTAGAAACTTTAATCTTAAGTCATGTTTCGATCACATCACAAGTCGGTCTTCCATCCGACAAAGAATTATTCATCAACCCGACTCCTTGAAGGGAGGAGCCTTCTTACAGAGAACTTGGCTCAGGCTTGGACCCTAGCAAGGTTTGGTCAGGAACAGAATAGGACAGTCGCGCCGAGGCAGCTCTTCTGCTTCAGAACAACGTGCTCCAACGCGGTCATTGATTTCTGCACCTTCAGACCAGACCTCTCCAGCTGCTCCGTGGCTTTCCTCAGCTGCTTCCTACATTTCCTCAGCTTCTCTGTTGTTTTCGCCGCCCGCTTGGTGGATTTCTTTAAAAGCTTCCACAGATCGGGGAGCTGGTTCACTGCCTCCACCAGCTGCTGGCTGCACTGCTGGACACCCTCAGGAGGAATCTCTGATTCGCTCTGACTTTGAATTTGCTTCCTCAGATCGATACACAAGCTGACTGTTCTGGTGAAGACCGTGTAATCCTTTCGCATCTGCGACACGACAGCGCTGTTGGTGATGTCTGCGGACTGAGCTGTGAGCGAGCACAGCTCCAGCTTGTTCATGGATTGACGCATCTGTATCAAAGACCTTTGGAGCTGCTTGGAACATTTCTGCAGGGGCTTGGATTGCTCTTCTAGATCCGTATATTCCTGCACCCATCTCCCCTCCTGCAGCCTGTCCAACGAATCTTCCATCTTGATTTCAGATTTGAAAAGCTGCTTACAGGTTTTCAGTTTTTGCCATTTGAATCTGCTCAGCAACTTTGCGGTTTGTGATACTTTACTTATAAACACTTGAAGCTTTTCAGAAGCTTCAACCTGTGTCTTCTGAGAACCCATCTGTCGAGGTTTGTCATTTTTCATCTCTGTCCCGCGATTTTGGATCCTCACAGGTCATGTTGCCTCCTCTTTGTGAACTCATCCTACTTTAGTCATTTTGACACCATCACTTATGTGTTACAGACCTCTTTGTCTGTTGACAGGGAGCGTCACAGCAGGGCTTTATAGACTCTCCCTGATGTCGACACGTGACATCATTTCACACTTGTGATGTCATCAAAGAGCACATGCACTCTCTTTGATGACAGCAGGATTGTTTCTCGATCATTGAAATTCATACAGTGAATTTTGGTGAGCCATTTAAAGATGGCCGTGGATGGCTTGATGGAGTTTCCAACAT
Organism: Synchiropus splendidus; assembly: GCF_027744825.2. Lineage (NCBI taxonomy): Eukaryota > Metazoa > Chordata > Actinopteri > Syngnathiformes > Callionymidae > Synchiropus > Synchiropus splendidus. The sequence goes on along the minus strand of NC_071335.1, from coordinate 12,930,631 downwards.
TGGTATCTCCAGAGCAGAAGTACAACATTTTACCTCCGGCTTGACTCCCTTTAACAAGATGGCCGTCATAACTGCCCTCACTTTGATCCTTCAGGCTTGTTTGCTCCGCCCCATATTGGGCAGACACACTGCTGTCAATAAAGCAGTCCAACACTTTCTCTTTTTAAACCTTGGTTTTGATTTTACTTTTCAATAGTGTGTGTCATGTTTTCAAATTGTGTAAATCTCTAGATAATCCGTACATGGACGTATGTGTTGGATGGTCTGTTGAAGTCATCCAGCCTATCTGTCGGACATATAACTCCAGGTGTAGGCACCTGACCTGCACAGCACCTCCCTCGTCTAAAAAGTCTAGCATCTGCCCTCACCCCAAAAGCAGAGGACCACAGAGAGATGGGTGACAAGACAAGATGTACACCCACTATGAGATATACCAGTCAACTGAGAGTGACTGGACCCTCTGGCATGTGCATGTGGAAACGCCACTCGGCTTTGAGAACTGGATCATTAGGTTCTCTGAGCTCCAGAACCTACAAGCTGTTCACCTGGGTAGCCCTGTATGTTGGAGGTTGTCCCCCATGATTCATGTGGAAAGACCCAGCTGCCCCCATGGCAGTAGCGCCAATGGTCCCATCGGCATTGGAGCAGCGGTGCCAACACCTCTGACAGCAAAAATCATGTGGAAATGGAAAAGTGGAAATGGAAAGTTGGAATGGTCTGAACTCTGACGGCACATCTCTGCGATGCTTTCCAACACTTTTGTTGCAGAAAACAAGCTAGCTAACAAGCTACCTAAACTAAAGATCATCACCAGAAACAGGTAAGACTGTACATAAAAGGGATTATTGGAGCTAGATGTGGACTGTGGCTTTGTTGAAAACGGACCGCTGATGTTGCTACACATGAAGAATCTTTGGCTAAGTGAAACTATTTAAGTTCATCCAGTGCTATTCAATGGGTTTGAAAGCAACAGTCGCAAAAACATGTTATTGAATATATATATCTGTGCAACATGGGTAAGAATGAATGTGCACTATGTATATGATATACTACTCAGTGATGGGCTTGTGAGGCTTCATGAACCAGTGTCCTCATTTTCAGAACCCACTAGATTCTCTGCTGCAGAAGCTTTGTATTTGAACAATAATTTCAATGAAACATGACACCATTGTAAAACACAGGGCGCCACCTACTGACCAAGGAAAATGGTTCAGCCTCACCAGCCCATCAGGATCTGTACCAGTTACCAGTTGTGCCAGGTACCGGTTCAGTCGTCTACAACTTCACTGGACTCTTGATAGAACACACAAGGTTCAGGTTGGAGACGCGAGAAACAGACACAAATGTATATAAGGTGAGTGTGCACATGTCAAACAACAAAACATTCGTGTTCTTGTATCTACATTTGCAACACACGCTCATGAAGTGATGTAAACAAGTGCATGTTTGGTTCATTTCTATTAAACATGCGGCAGCGTTCACATCTGTTTGACTCGCAGGTTATTGAGTCAACAGCATGCATCAGAAACAAATGAATGAGTAGAGTGATTCATACATCACACACCGTTGCTCCACAGTATCTCACACCTTCACTCTGATATTCACCGAGGAACTATTTCCTTTCATTAAGCTGCGATGAAATACTGTCATCCTGCTTCTCCTTACACTAGTTTGCTTCCAACTGTGAGTCTGTCTTCATCTGCAGCAGATATTTTCTCGCGTGGCCTGCTGCTGGGCCGTCATTGCACACAACCTCCAGTGATCCACTCAGGGAAGCGTGCCTGTAATATAGCTGGTGTTGCTACCAGCAGCGTCAGATGCGCACTACCCTTGAGCCCTGTGCCCTTGCTCTCCAGGACGCCGGCGCATGCTGATTTATAGCCAATGTAAAACATTATTTGATTTCCTAATCTTGGCTTTGTTTATTTTTGGCCATGAGAGTCTGCGGTCTCCTCCCCTTTTCAACATCCTCGCTGCCCTCATTTATTGTCCTCTCTGATACAGCTACAGTAGGACGCTCCGCCCCCCCTTCTGTCTTCATGCAGTTTGGCTTTGATTAAAAACAATCTGTTTATGAGGAGTCAAAGTCCGTTTCTCTGAGCGTTTCCCAGCTGGGGCCTGATGTGTGGAGGCTGCCGTTTGTTATGGCTGTGGGGAAGAAACAGAAGTGGGCTACTTCCAAGGGGCTGCCCCGGTGTTCATGGCCGCAACCTGTTATCGTCCAGGTGAAGGACAAATTCATCCAAGTCCAAGTCTCCAATGTGGCCGCTAATCTTTGAGTATTACAGGCATTCATTATTTTTATTTACGCTGCAATATTTAATTCAATAAAACGCACATTTTAAAGCTAATTTTTTTTTTTTTTAAAGAAAAGGAAGTAGTTTAACGGGTTACAAACCTAGTCTCCTGCGTGTTTTCCTTAAAAGGTCTTTGAAATGTCCTTCTCTCTCGTGAACTACCGTCTTGTCAATTCAGCTGGAGACAAGCTGTTTTATTTTAATGATCTTATTAATTCGGGAAAACATAGCTGCACTTTCTTTTCTCATTGCGAAGGTAATTTAACATTTTTATTTTATTTTATGGGTGGCTGTCAGAGCAGCAGAGGTGGAGTGAGAGTGATGTGCTGGCGGTTACACGCCCTCTGAGTTCAGAGGGTGGGAGCAGGGGAAGGTGGGGGGGAGGATCTGTTGGCACGGCGCCAACTGAGTGGAATATCTGGGATGCGGTGAGGAATGGGAGGAGAATGGGGCGACGTTCGCTCTGCATAATCAATCAAAAACAATAGAGGAAGGCACCGAGCAGCACGGCCGCTCGTGACAGGCCTGATTGTATTCATGCAGGAAGGCGAGTGGAGAGGCAGGGGCATTAAAATGGATTGGGAAGTGAGACGTGGGCAGGTGCCGGACCGCACTGATGGCTGGCCCCCACTGCACTGCCAAGGACACACACACACCCAGGAGGAGCTGATTGAATACCATGCCAATAAAAGGAGGCAGTTTCACGCACCATTGACCAAGTTGGCATCCTCGCAGTCGCTGTGATAAAACACTGAGGTCACAATAATGTGAATCACATTCTGTGGGTTCTTCTGCTCTTCAGTGGGATTAATCCCTGGAATCTGATTCTTGCTTCTCCCTGGGTCCATGACACTGATCTGCTGTTTACATTGTTACGTCAAAGCCCAGAAGTAATCATATTGCGTGTTTGTTGGAAATGAAAAACGGATGAATTTCTGCCTTCAAATACTGTACGTAATCGGATTCAGTCCAGCAGAGCGACTGCGTCCACGGAGATCATTTCCTTTTACTTTCTCAGCAGGAAGCTCATCATGTCCCGGAGTGACGTCTTGTCTCTTGCTTCCCAGCCATGGACTCTTCCAAATAGCTCAGACAGAAATCCTGTCTGTCATTCTACTAAAGTCGGTGCTTTCAAGTGATTGTCTTCTAAATTTCACTGAACATTGCTATAAAAATGAGAAAAGCTTCGCAAAATACGAAGCTTCAACGTTCCAGTTATGACCCTGAAAAGGGGATCGGAAGTGGGTTTGACAACATTCACAACACGGCTTAAACCTGTGTTTTCTGTAAATACAAACTGACCGTATATATTTATGTGACTACGGTGGATATCAGATGCTGGAGTACAGGAGATGGTCCTGCAGCAGCTTGTCACATCCTCCTCCTCAGGATGATCTTTGTTCTCACAAATGTAGAGCCGCTGTGAAGTGATTGTTTATGATCTCTCCTCTACTGTCACGCGCTTCATGTTCCCTCAAGATTAAAGCAGATATTTCATTTACATGCAACCAGCTTCCGCAAACACCTGCTTTGTATTAATAAGCAGATCATTTTCTCACTTTACATTGTCAACTGACTTGAGCTTATGTCGATGTCAAGAAACAAAATGATTCAGTCAGTCACTACCTTAGATCTGTTTAACGGCTCGTTCATTTCTATCTCTGCAGCGCCACCGCCCCCTTCTGTCCGACCCGTACAACAACAGTCAAACCCCACAGAAAAACCTACTTTTCCTGCCAATCCTGATATTAACGCTTATACTGATTCATGAACCCCTGAGAGACCTTCCAGCTCTATTCACCTCTCCCCCGCCAACTCCTGCCGCTCCCGCCCTTGTTATCAATTCACTGTTTTCTCAAGGAAAATATAACTTAAGCTCACCTTATTTCCATTTATATGATCAGATTTGCTTTCTTATGGAATGCTATGCAAATGTGCCCTTTACCCAAGACCGTGTCAGTGTGTCGGCGGGAATGGAAAAGAAAAACAATAACACCGGCCTCCAGCTGGAGTGAGTCTCAAGTTAGGATCTCTGCACTCATGAATTTTGAAAAGATCAATTTTGTCGTCGGTGGCCCACCTGGGAGTTATCAGGAGAGTTGAGAGTTGGATCTCTATCACAGCAATTTCACTTCTGCCAGCGACTTCTTATTGCTTTGTCTTCACCGTGCCGAGGCAGTGCATCGACTAGGTCTGGTCTGTCCCTGCGTGGCTTTTCAAAAGTTGCCGTTCAAGTAGAGGAGGAAGTTTCTGTCTTTCTTTACGGCAAACGTTCCACCTAACACCTGTGTCGACCTCATTCACTGGCGCAAGTTTATGCCATGAGGCGTCCTGACTACATGATAACAGTAGAACAATGAAATGGTTGGGGAACTTGTGAAGCATTTACACAATAGGAATTGCATATGCAAGAGTGAGCCGGGTCCAGTGGATGGTGAAGAGGCTCAGCCTTTTGCTGCCAGTGCCAGTCTTTATCTCCAGTCCATTCCGCCAAGTCAAGCTCACAACACTTACCAAAACATTGCTGTGCTTTCCACGAAAACGCTGATGTGCAAACTGGCACCTCAAGCGGAGCCTAATAATATAATCAGGTCATAAGAAATTAATTTTCTCCCTGGCTGCCCGTTGACTGAGGTGCTGATACTCTGATGGGGAAGCGAAATCCTGAGCCAAATGTTGTTGAGGGAATATTATAGGAGGGCTTCCCCCCTCCACCTCCACCCCTTGCTTCTCCCTGCATCAACATTTCTCATGACACACTCGGCTGGTTCAATAGCATCCCCATTCTAACGCCTCACGCACGTGTGCACATACCAATTTGGAGAGCCACAACATGGCCACGTCTTTACAGCACTATAGGACGCGAATATGATCATTATTACTTTATAGTTGAACTTAAAACAGAAGTTATTTGAATGTTTTACTCTCTGAATTTTGGTTGCCTCTTGCTGTGAAGCCCCACTTCACCTTCCACCATCGCTCTTCACTCTTGTCTTTATGCAGTTGATTAGGAAGCAGGAGTCCATCGGTGTCACAGCTCTGAGCTAAATTGTTCCTCCTTCTTGCCCCACCAGCCTCCGAAGAGGAAACATCAATAACCTTTCTCTGCTGCACACATGCGGGCGCAAACACGCGGCACGTGGCAGGGTTTCCACGGCCTTGCTAACTCCTGCCTGGCACAGCCATCCATCCCACGGAACCCCTCCCGCCCCCCACGCACCCATCCTCACAACCCCTTCATCTTCCCTCCACATACCCGCTCTGCGCCATCCCCTGCCATCGCCTCTCCACCTGAGAACATTTGTCATTCTGACGCTCAGTGAGCTGCGACCGATGCGATGACAAAAAAAAAAAAAAAAACGGACACTCTATGGGCAGCATTATGCATAAATGCAAAAAAGGTAGATGCAGGTTGCCCCGGCAACAGCTCGGAGGTTATTTCCCAGCTCTGATGGAAATCAATGTCATGTGCCAGGCAGGCAGACACCTCAGTCCTCTGGAAAATTAGAAAAACGGGTGGGGGGTTACAGGGAAATGAGAAAGAGGGAGCTGTAAGGACAAAGAAATATGCGGGGAAACAGAAATCAGGTGTTCCTCTCCTCTGAACATTAATAGCTTCTGACTTCTATTTAAAGCTACTCGGGGCGGCTCTGGCTTTGTGGAGGATGCTGAGATTTATTTTCAGTGCCTTTTGTCTTTGCTTGCCTTTTTTGATTTGGCCGCTCCACTGCACTTCACTGGAACCAACATCACAGCCCTGCTGCATTCGAGAGCCCCGGTCGTGTTCTGGTGTCACTTCAGATCCTGAAGTTTTGTGAGAAATGATCGTTCAACTTCATTGTTCTTCAAAATGATGTGATCCATTTATTTTGTTCTTAGCTTGTCTCCAGGACTGGAAATGCCTCTTTTATCTTCACAAATAGCAAATGCTCATTGCTTTTTTGGGTTAAATTCTAATGATTTAGACTGAGGGGATCAAAGGCGATCATGCAAGGAACACGTTTTTGAACACAGCTGGACTTGTGGCCCAAACAAAATTACTATCTGAAGCATGTAACGGCCAATCTTTTAACACCTTGGGTCACTGAGGGAACATCTTTAATATTTTGGCTGACAGTGTTTACAGATAATAAGGGGTCAAAACATCAAATGTGTCCATCGATTCCACCCGACAAGTCAAGAGAATCTCTCCTTGAAGCTCAAACTTTCATCGTCTTTCCCATCTTTTATCAAATACCCGTACATAGGCTTCACATTGTCCTGAGTGAATGAATGTACACTCTCTGCCAGGTTGCCAACTGCCTGTGGATCAAAAGCCACTCACTTTGATCCCGTGGCACCAGCACAGTCTGTGCCTCGGTTCCTGAACTGGGTGGCATGTTCAGAGGTTGGTTCACAGGTAGAACCCTAAAAAGCTGGTTTGAGCTAGGAAACCGTGACATTGATGGCCTTATTCGACTATCTGCAAAATGAAGTGTATCGCTCCTACACACACACTTGTTTCACACCAGATGCCTCCTCATCTTTGAAAGTCGCCATATACTTGACTGTAAACAAAGACTTTGACTAAGGCAACAAACAATTTCAAAATATTTACTTCTATCTTACTTCTCTACTTTAGTTCCAAGTAAACTTGTAAGAACAACTGAAAGAAAGCACCAAGGTTCTGACATTTCTGAATAGCACTGGTTCTAGAACCTGAATCTGGTCGGTGTGAGAGATACTGCAAATAGAACAATTCAAACTTGTATGGAGTTTCATGTTGAGGCACCTTTTTCCTTGAGTTTCCCTGCCACAGCCTTCCTCACATACATGCAAGTAGCAAAATGTGACGTGGCGTAGCAGTAAATATATCAGATGCATCAGATACTTATATGTTGTTTTCTGTGTTTCACTGATTTTTGTATTGAAAATACTCTGAAAGCGCCGCTGCATAACGTCTTCATTCCAGTGTAATCTCATCCCTCCACACAAGGACAGAGGCTCAAATGCACGAGTGATGTACTGAAACGTTTTTTTCAGCTTTAATTCATTCCACTTTTTGATAACCTGCTCCACTGAAGACATTCAATCGGAGCTCATCATCCATTGCAAGAGACACATCACCTTGACAACTGAATCAATTAAATATCAAAATAGTGTTTTGACATCAGCACAGCTCTTTTCAAACTGTCATCCTCTTTTTGCCTCAACATTTTTTTGTGAGAGGAAGTGGAAGAAAAAGAACATCACAGGGTCATCAGTTTATTATGTACCATTTTATGTCTTTTTTCTTTCCCTTTATTTGAACCTAACAGCAATTGAAAGGACTTCAGAGAAGCCAGGGAAGTGACTAACGAAGGACAAGGAAGAAGCAGATGAAGAATTTGCATCTCTGCTTTTCAACACAAGGTATTTTAATGTGCTTAGGTGAACATTAAAATGAGTAAAATATAGTCAGGTTTGTTCCCATATATTGTTCCCAATAGTAATAGAAGTAAATATACTGACACCAGGAAAAAAACATTACCTTCCAATCTAACATCCATGAGCTTATACATTGAGCCTCCACTGCTCTCTGGTATCAATGCAGCAGGCCGCTTTGGAGTCATCGGAGGCTGCATGCCAAGCAAATGGGCTCTGCTCTTCATTTACATAGCTAACACGGCGTTCACACTCCAGTTGACACATTTGCAACCTGCCACTTATCCCATTACCCGCTGTCCCTGGTTGCTGCATTGTTTGCTGTGCTGGCATGCTCTCCTGCTGAATGGTGTGGAAGCGCTCCCTGGTCAACACATCTTAAAGCTATTATACTGTGTACTGCAGGACGCAAAGACTTGCTGGGACATACAGTCCTATCGAGAGGTGGAGGTACACAGCTACATAACATCATCTTTACTAGAACAAGGTCAGTGTCAGTGAGGTGTTAAGATATGTGAGATGTGAAGATATGCTAAAATTGTTGGTACACAACACTTTATATATAAAACACGTTTCCTTTGACGGGTGGCTAGCATCTCAATTGAGGAGTTCTGTCACTCAGGAGAGACGCACAGTAGAGCTGCTGCCTCTCCGCATTGAGAGGAGTCAGTTGAGGTGGTTCGGGCATCTCATAAGGATGCCTTCTGGACACCTCCCTTTGGAGGCCAGTTAGAGACCAAGGGGTTGACCCGGGACCAGGTGGAGGGATGGGAGCGTCTTGGGATCTCCCAGTTGGAGCTGGTGAATGTTGCCTAGGAGAAGGGCGTTTAGCACCCCCCTCGACCCAGCGCCCGGTAAGCGTGTAAAGATGGATGGATGGTGGCTGGTGAAAAAAAAAATCTTAGGGGGCGCTATGCCAGCTTCTGGCATCTCAACACATCCACTTTAACACAGCCAGAATATGAGCATACAGTTAAATTTTCAAATTCTCACACAAACCATGAACAATATGTTGCCTATGGTGATGTCTTTGTCATCCCCAGTTATAGATGAATATAAACTTGGTTACACTTTAGATTAGGGAACATATACTACTATAAATAAACTACTTATTTGTATGTGTATTAGCAGCATATTATCATGTAATTAATCATAATATAGTATACTATATTTTACTGAGGATTGTTCACCAAAGGTTCGCTCTAAACAACATTATGCTAGTAGTTATAGTTTATTAATAGTTAATCTGGGCTCCTCAATGTAAAGTGAACATGATGGAATTCATGCAGTGCGCTCATATGAACATCCATTAGCAACTAAAACATTCTAAATATGTAAGGAGAATATTTAAGCTGTTGAGACAGACAGACAAACAATGAAAACTTGGTCAATCTTCCACAACTACTACAGTAGTTGGCTGAGCTGACAGGGCATTTTCCAAACAGAGCGCAATGACGAGAAATTTTCCTTCAAAATATGATGATAAATATTGCATTACATTTGAACTGAAAACGAATGATAAGCATTAAAAAAAAGGTTCCTTAACAAAAGCACCATATTGCATTGTCCATGTAATAAGCAGTGCCCTCTGTTGACCATATTTCATATTTCACATACTCATACAGGCAAAGGAGAAAAGAAACATTTTCCCAAACCGTAGATTTGTTCATGACTATATTATTTATACGTTTGTTTTAAGCTCTAAAGATGAATTTTGTTTTCAAGATGTCTAGTTAGGCGCCTTAAATAAACTCACCAGAGCCTGCAGCAGTCTTCCGTCTCTGCTGTCTCCCACTCCCTTGTTTCTCCTCACTCCAAGTGCTTTGCTCGAGCAGATGTACAGCGACTTCCCACAGGCCAAGAACAACACGACTGTATGTTCAGGGATGAACGACCCAAAGCTTCGACAGCGCTCCAGGGTTTGTCCCTAAACAGTCTTAGTGGATGTTTGTTCAGTTACGGAATGTTAGGTTTCCCCGCGCCACGTCTCGTCGTCGGAATGAGGCTGAGATTTATTTCATGTAGAGATGTTTTTCTTGTTTGATGTGCACTGTTGGCGGCTGAACAGATGAATATTCATGGGGAAGCCTCTGCGTGTATCTAGAGGATTTCCGTCCTTGTCATCAGGTTATGCTAATGGCATCCTTACATCTCCATGCCGCCACACAGGCCCCTCGCTCTCCTCAATTAACAGCTCTAAGAAAATGTTAGTGCCTTTATGACGCACATCTGATATTTCAAGGCAGAATGGCTGCAGCTGGCTGGTAACTACTCACTCCTTATAATTGGTTTACCAAGTTAAAGAGTAAATGTGGAGGAGTTTCCCCATGCGACAAAGAACCAGTGACACAATGTTAGGCGGCGTTTTGAGCCATTTCATTTTTTTCTTTCCAACTTGTACTTCAGTTAAGTGAATAAATGATTTATGTTTGACTCATTGTTATTTTTCCAAAATTAAAAGGCACCTTAAGACAGCGGTGGGCAAAGTGCGGCCCAGGGGCTACATGTGGCCCTTTGCTTGAACTGATGTGGCCCCCAATAAGTCAGAGAAAAACTACAAAATACATTTTTACACCATTCATCACCGTTTGAGTTCTAAATACTAGATATTTTTATATCTGCATTTTCTTTTTCCCTCTTTTCCTCATTTCCATTTTTTTGTTCTTTAAATTAGATATCTTTAAAGAGCAATGCTTATTTTTGCAGTGCGTCCTTCTAGATGGATGAATAAAAAAAATAAAATCTTTCCTGTCTCCACACTGGATCATGGTAGAGTGTCACAGGGTAGGTGCTCGCTCTCCACACTTCCGAGGCTGGAGCGCTCACTCCAGGGTTTGATGTCCTGTTGTGGGCTGGAGCTGGGACAGGGATGAGGCGAGTCTGGGACAGAGCGTTACTTGGTTTATGACTTTGTCACAGCCAAACTGCACAGAAGCGCACATTCTGTCACGAGACGAAGGGACGAGGGAGCTAAAGCCACGTATTGGAGACGTGGTGTAAGACCCAAGTGCAAGTGGTTACAGGCACAGGAGGCAGGAGGGAATTATAAATAATATTTAATAATTAAACAAACTAAAATAGAACAGAAAGCGTCACCGAACCGGGAAGAAACAGAGCAAACGCAGAGTGTAAAAACAGTAACGAAAACTAACAGGAGTGCACAAACATGAGTAAAAAGTCAAAACAGAAAGCGTCACCGAACCGGGAGTTAAACGAACTTAAATCACAAATGAAACCGAGAATAAACTACAAAAGAAACCAAGAAACACACGGCAAACAGCAAGAAACCAAAAACACTAACTTAGGAACCACAGTTAAACACAGACAAATCCAAAATAAGCTAGCAAACAGGACAAAAGAAGCCAAGCACAGGGAGAGACACGAGAACCGGGAGTTAGGGCTAGCAAACAGAAGAAAAGAAGCCGAACACAGGGAGAGACACGAGAACCAGGAGTTACCACGGGGGAACGAGAGGAGTCCAGAAGCACAGGAACCAGAGGAAACATCAACAGGGAACGTGGAAACACACAGGGACTAGGAGAACTGGCAGGAAACAAAGATAACGATCTGGCACACGTTGCTGGAGCCCAGGTGTTCTTGAAGACCGTAATCAGGGGGTAATCGGCTCCAGCCGTGTGCCAAAGGAACAGAGGGAGAGAAGCAAAACCAGGACTCGGAGCCTGGAAGCGGAGCCATGACACATTCAGAGCTGGACACGCACCGGGCACCTCTTCACTTCTGGAGAGACGTCACTCACTCGGCAACCCCTCCCACATGCAGCGGCCACACACATAGAGGAACAGCGCACCTGCAGCAGACACTCTACATTCACTCCTACAAAAGCCTATTTTAAGGCTCGGAACGCATTATTTCTTTTTCCATTCATTGTAATGGGAAAAATCGATTCAGATTTTGAACAATTCGCTTCTCGAACAGCCATCTGAAACGGATTGTGGGCGAGAACCGAGGTACCACTGTATATATATATATATATATATATATATATATATATATATATATTGCAATTAATAAATTACAATTGTTTGCATTGTCATGTACCTTTTATTTCTTTGATCCCTTCTTTGATTTAAACTTCATTACAACACCAAAATTGAGAACAAACACCAAATACCGAATTGTAAAAAGGAGAATTTAACGGACATCCCATTAACTCTGTGCGCCTTTCAGTGGAGAGAAGGTCCAACCCAGCTGGTCCTCCTGCAGGCTGGATGGAGTTAAAAGGCAAAAGATTCATCTACTTCAGACACAGAGATCTTGAGAGCAACTGGGTGCAGGCATCATCTATACAGATGCCAGGACTCTTCCCAACATCAACATCAGACAAGCGCAACTGATCAATAACGGTTCCTTTCACTGCTTATGCTCAGACTGCAGCTGGGACACGGTATCAGACAGGGCTGAAAATCCCAGACAGCTTCTTTAGTACTAGTATCTTCATTTTTGTTTTATTTTTACATGATAAGTAAAATATGGTTTTAAGCACAGTACTTTTTCAATCGCTCCGCTGCATGCATAAAACCTTAATGTCACACGAACCATAGAGTTAGTGTCTCCCGCTCCCCATATAAGATAAAGCACAGCTGACAGCGGACAGATTTTCAAAATTACAAGCCGTCTGCAAAGCCATCATCTGGCCAATGCCAGTAATGAATTCCATCTTCATCTCCTCAGATGAAACAGATGATAAGGATAGCAGGGATAACTGCAGGGACGAGAATAAGGGGAAAGATGTGAGGATAAATGGAAATACTGACATTAAGGTCAAGTGCTGAAACAGCGTCTCGTTTCACTTTCAAATTCATCCACGAGCGTTCGCGCTCACATCGAAATATAGAGTCAATAGGTTGTCGAGAAGCAGCGAGGAGCCAAATGTGGAGACAAAAACAGATAAATCCAAAATGTGGAAAGAAGAATGTTGTAAATTACCAAGAGGAGAGGGAGCGTCGCCGAAATCTCTCCAGGATGGAGATTGTAGCTCTCAGACAAGCTGAACCGCCGTGCTCCGCCAGTTCATTGCTGTCATTCCTTACATCTTTTGACATTTTCAATTATGTCTTTCACACGTGGCTGGGCACTTGTTTTTTTCCTATGCTGTTCTCATCGCCATCCCCAGCAATTCGGTGGATTCTTTTCTTCATTCCGTTTCCCATTGAAGTGGACGCTCCCTCCCCGCTTTGTGTGCTGGCCTTTCCATATGTGGGGGTCAGGTAGCCCAGGGATCCTATTACGCCGCGGCTCTGTGGCTGATGGAGCAGGAGGGGAGGGGGCGGGGGGCAAGAGAGGGGCCAGCCGCGGAGCAGGAGGGATCCTGTCTGATCTGTCAAGGACTCTGTTCAATTTACTGGGTCATTCTGAGTGGGGGGCCTCGCAGGGAGGGGCTCATCATTTCTGACTTCTTTGTGACATTCGCCTACACAGTCATGTACGCACTGAATATTGCACTTTTAATCTCAATGAATCGCACTTGAGCTGAGTTAACTTGCGATTAATGGCAAATTATTCGCACATTTTATATCTGTTCTAAATGTAACTTCAATGAAAGTTTACACCAGAGTGACCAGAAGCGCTCGCAGTGCTGTGCTCGCAAGTTTTGTTGTCAGAAGTCCCATGAAATCCTTTTATTTTTATAGCCTCTGTGTTTCACATCGTGTTGGAAGATGTCACTAGAATGGCAAAACGCATTCTCTCTCCAGGCAGATCACGAAACCGACTAATTGTGTCTTTCATTATGAAAACAAGATGTTTCCATGCGGCGTAACAGGAAAAATACATCTATCACGTTGAGATAATTAATTTTGGAGCTCATTGATAAACGCACCCTGTAATTCATACGTTCTGTGGAGACGGAAAACAGGATCTCTGTCATTAGGTCTATCCAGCGAGGCCCCTGGCAGCCGGCTGTAATAGGTTTTAATGACCCCAGCATAATCACGACCAGTAGGCACTTTGCTCTCAATATCTCTCCATCATCCGAGGGTTGCGCACTCCTGTCCTCAAATATAACTCATTCACACGCCTACTTTCTCTCTCTGCTGCTGCCTGAATAGGAATGAAAGCTCAGCATGATTTTAGGAGCGTGTGGAGGTGGACTTCTAAATTCAAGCCTTCGAGCTTTGACCAGGTGTTCACCGTGGGAGGTGAAGAAAATACGAGGGTCAGTAGGTGAGCGTGCAAGTCAGACTCATGAGATGAGGTGAGGAAACTTGTCTTCTGGCAATGATACCAAATGAATGCAGGAATTCACCTCAGTTAGCTTCTAGTTCTTGTGTTGGCCTCCACTTTGAATAGTGCTACCCTGTTGTGAGAAGACAGCACTGGCCATTTGACGTCAGCATATATTCAGTTACACTTGTCAAATACAAGTAACATCCGCCATACAACCGGGATCGTCGTAAGTCGAATACCATTCAAAATAGCCAACGCGAGGGTTATAGGTGCTACTGTAGTGGTAGATCGCTGTGTGTGAGAGTGAGATGCTGGGATACTGCGCTGCTGTAACTGTCGTACACGGTGCCAGGTGCCACGTGATGCGGTGCCAGGCATTGAATAACAAAAAAAAACTTGGATTTAGTTGAAGAAAGTCTAAAATACAGAACCTCTGAACTGCCACGGTAGGTAAGTTATTTTTATTTATGTATTATCTCGTTCGCCTGAGATATTTATTACGTTCGTACGAGAAAAAAACACGTTGGTACGTTGGATGTGGGATAACCAGAGACCGCCGAGTTGATGCTCCGATAGCACCTGCTTCTCAATGGACTGAGCATTTAAATGCCAGACTGTCGGGCAACAGGCCAAATTGCATGAAATGACTTAACTGACATGCGTTTCAGATTGTGTACTTTGTCGTCCTGGAGCTTCTTAATATGGTCTAATGACAGACGGCGGCTTCTCAAGGAGCTGAGCAGAGGACCAACATGTCTGTCGATTGAGAATTAGGCACCGTTGGAGCATCAGGTCGGCGGTCTCTGGTCGTCCCACATCCGATGTAGATACTTGTTTTTTTCTCGCAAGAATGTAATAATTATCTCGTACGAACATGTTTTTTTTATTGTACGAAAGTGTTTTTTTCTCGTGCGAACGGGATAATTATCTCTTATGAACATGTTTTTTTTCTTGAACGAAAGTGTTTTTTTCTCGTACGAACAGGATAATTATCTCTTATGAACATGTTTTTTTCTTTACGAAAGTGTTTTTTTCTCGTACGAACGGGTTAATTATCTCTTATGAACATGTTTTTTTCTTGTACAAAAGTGTTTTTTTCTCGTACAAACGGGATAATTATCTCTCATGAACATGTTTTTTTCTTGTACGAAAGTGTTTTTTTCTCGTACTAACGGGTTAATTATCTCTTATGAACATGTTTTTTTCTTGTACGAAAGTGTTTTTTTCTCGTACGAACGAGTTAATTATCTCTTATGAACATGTTTTTTTCTTGTACAAACGTGGTTTTTTTCTCGTACGAACGGGTTAATTATCTCTTATGAACATGTTTTTTTCTTGTACGAAAGTGGTTTTTTCTCATACGAATGTAATAATTATCTCATACGAACGTGTTTTTTTCCACATACGAATGTAATAATTATCTAGTACGAACAAGAAGATACATAAATAAAATTAACTTCAGCGCTTCCGTACTAAAATGGCGAGCGAATTAAGACTTTCAGGTGATGCAGCCAGAGACAGCGGGAGCATGTTAGTGTCAAATCAACGCCTGCAAGGTCCACTACCTCTGAAGTAAACAATAGTATCATAATTCATGTTCAAGACGCTTACTCTCAATACTAGGTGTGTCAATCTCAAGGCTTCAAAGCCACGTCTGCCCTCTGATATGGTTGTATAATTTCAGGATTTCTGTTATTAATGTCTGTCAGTAAAATGACTCCCATCATTCATTAGAAATGGCATCATGAACTGCAGTGGTTGGAGCTTCTAAAACAATTGGGGGACGGCTTCACAGAGATGTCTTCCCACTAAATGGCCATGTAGTTCAGAAGTTTACTCCAGAGGTGCTGATCCACAGACTGGCCATCATTTACTCTGAGAGCCAAAAAACACATAAGGCCAACTCCATGAGCGCAGTGTCAGTCAAGTGGAGTGGGCTCCATGTCACGACTGTTTCTGAAACTGTATATCATTTCCTGGAACAAAAGCTGAGTCCTCACTATGGCGTGAGTCCTTTGGTGAAGCACTTGTTGACAGCATGTGTTTGCTACTCCACGTTCTGAAGGAAGGATTCCCTTCCCTCCAGTTAAATGATCAAGACATACAGCTGTGTGCATTTTAAAAGACCCCGAATTAATGAGTTTATTTTGCTTCCTTGATACGTCTGAAAAACTGAAACAAATGATCACATATATATAACTAAACTAATGGTGGAAGTTCAATCCATTTATTTTGATTCAATAACAGAAAAACACAGATTTAGTGCATATTCTGTAACATTTCTTTGGCGGAGAACTTTTTCAAAACCAAAAAAAAAAATTCAAGTAATTCAGCCTTCTCCACCAGACTTATAAGTTCCTCCTTCTGCAAACACAGGTTCGGCCCACAGACCACAGGGTTGAGGTTTTGCATCAACCCTGCAAATAAACGGTGAAAAGAAACAAAGCAAGAGGAAGAGACACTTTTCCTCTCACTCTATATTCATGAACTGTAATGTTTCAGCTGAAGAATTACTTAAATGGCTCTTCTTTAAAAAGCAAACGCAGCATTTTCTTTCTTTCCGAATGCAGAGGCACTTCATTTATTTCATGATAATTACACACGATGGCAGGTGGAAAGAAAAGGAGGAAGGGAAGTGATGAAATAAGAAAGGCAAGACAGAACGGCGATGAGAGCTGCTCTTTTCTTCTCCCTCTTATGACTAAGTGGCTCGGTCCATTATCTTTTCATGTTAAATAGTGGAGCACGATGAAGGAACCATGTGACTCATCCATCCCCACTGGTTATCACACTCCCTGCCTGATGAGAGCAGCACCACATCGCCTTCCAGAAAGATTCGACGTCTCCTTGACTTAGAGCTTCAGCTGGACCGTGTGCTTGCACATGCAAGAAGGTGCTTAGCGCTGGAGTTGGTCCTCAGATGTTTGCCGGTTTGTGTATGCATGAGCATTTGTGTATGCATGAAACTGTGCGTGTGTCTGAGGTCATTTGATTTGTGCTCGCTCTCCATCTAAGACAAGCGGAGGAATACGTCGGACCCCTCGCCAATCCGCTACCTGGGGGCTGTGAGAAGCATTGCCTCTCTTATTGCTGTTGAAAAGCCCCATCAGTGCCAGGCTCACTGATTTATATCCCTGATCCCCTCCACCTCCAGCTTCTTTCCATTAGGCTCAACAATATTCCCCCCATTGTTCAGCTCCTGGCGTTATCGGTCCGGCACAGACCTGTCAGCAGGACCTGCCCCACACACAATCATGCTGGGAGGGGCAAGAGGTGGGGGGTATCGCCAGAGATGGGAGGGGCGGGATGAGACCAACGATAGAGAGCTGGGTGGGAGGGGGGGTGGAGGAGGGGGCGCACGTACAGATGAGAGATGTCCATCCAAGGCATGGTTTTATTGTTTCTGAAAGGGTAGTTATGGTGGTGTAGGCAGCAGGGTGGATCACATATGTAAGGGAAAATGTGAGGGGTTGAGTCTGATGATAAAGGGAGGAGAGGATATTTGTTACATGGGAATCCACTTTTACTCCGTGTCCATTAATGTATGCCTTTTATTGAAGTGGCTTGGGGGGGTAGCTGGTGTGAGCTGAGCCAAGTGTTCAGGGAGATAACCACCAAATGGACTCGACAGTTGTACTGCGTGTCATGAAGGGCTGGATTCAGCAAAGAAATATAAATAGTGTATAGTAAGTATAAGTAAGTATTGTAATTTTTCTTGAAGTTTTTCTTTCAGAAATGCATCAAGACAAAATTCTACTTCAGTCAGACACATTACTTTGAAGTACCATATTTATTTATAAAGCGCTTAAAAAAGCAAGACACGATCGTCACTAAGTGCTGAACAAGTTTAAAATCAGGATAAAACAAACATTAAAAATTATAAATGCATAAAATTAAAACAGGGCAGATACACTAAAAATGACTAAAAAGATGAGCTGTGCGGTTGTGTAAAAGCTAAAGAGTAAGAGTGCATTTTAAGAAGTGTTTTACAAGTGGACAGTGATGGAGCAGGAGCAGCTGGTCAGCTGACCTCAAGGACTGCGGAGGAACATAGGGGGTTAAAAGGGTTCTGAGGTGTAAGACCATTTAAAGCTTTAAAAACCAACAGAAGAACTTTTAAAATCAATTCTAAAAGTCACGGGCAGCCAGTGGAGAGAAGCTAAGATGGGGGTGATGTGCTCACTTCTGCGTGAAGAACCTGGCTGCAGCATTCTGGACCAGCTGCAGACGGGACAGGGACGCCTGGCTAACTCCTAGTAGGAGACAGTTGCAGTAGTCCAGTCGGCACGTGATAAAAGCATGGACCACTGCTTCCAGATGCTGCCTGGAGAAAATGGTCTTCACAAGCCGAGGGAGATAAAAGAAACACGACTTGTGAGAATCAAATTTAAAATCACTGTCCATTTTAAAAACCAAGGTTTCTACCCGTGGGTTTAACATAGTCAGACAGAGGACCCAAGTTAAAAGACAGAGGATCACAGACGTTACTGGGTGTAAAAACCATCACTTCAGTCTTTTTATCGTTAAAACTCAGGAGGTTTAGGGCCATCCATGCTTTAACATCTGCCAGACAATCCAGAAACTGAAGAGGCAGTCATCCTTTTCAAAGGGAGTAATATTTACTTTTCAATAAGTCATTCACCATCTCAAACTTATATAAAATTCAGTTGCACCATTGTCAATAAGGACCAGAAAGAGACCACTTCACACAGATGTCAACGTCGCCCCATTGGTTTATTAAACACATGGTGCTCACTCATACAATAAATACAGGGATTGTCCCAGTATTTTAAGCATATGGGATGGCTGACAGTACAACCGTGGGTGCCAAGAAATACCGAGGCTTACCTCCCAGATGGACAGATCTGGAAACTGATCAAATAAATTGAACCCTAAAGAGAGGAACCTCTGATAACGGATAGAGTTTATTACTCATATTCAAGTATATTGCAGGGCTGTTAGACGGAGATCCTACTACGACTCAATGTACGACCTGAAACTTCCTGGTATTTTGGCTGTGGAATAAAACTCGCCATTATTATTCATCTGATTCACTTTAACAGTTTAAGCACTCTTATTACACCATTATTTAGTCACCTATAAATTGTTTTACATAAAGAATCTCTACAATAATAAGAGGAGAAGCTTGTTTTAGCTGCGACGGCCTGTGTCTGTGGAGAAAAAAAAACAGCCCCACGTACCTCAATATTAACTGGGTATGATGCATTTATATGAGCTGACTTTTTCTTTCATTTCCTCTACCAAACTATCGTGCACATGAAAACTATTGCTCACCTAAAATGAATAGAGTTAGCTGTGGTTTTCTTTAGTTTGAGTTGAAGCTAAAGTTAGTTAAATTTAGCCTTGTGAAGACCAAAAAATTGCCCATAAGTTTAATGTCAACTGATGCATGTTTGCTATTGAAACATTAAACAAACTTGGGCCTTGTGAGTGAGTGTCCTGGTTCACTCATTCATCAGACTAAAACACCATTGATAATGTTGTATATTAGAAAGAAAGCATTTTTCTCAAACAATTCCAGACAAAATACATGAATATATGCATATATTATATGAGTAAATCCGAAATGTACTATTCTTTTTGTTGACAGTGGCACCTCTAAGGCTAGCGCATGACTCAGTATCCGGTCTTGTGTGTGACTAAATATCCCAGAGGGGTCTGAGACTAGCATCCCTCGTATGACTGTGGAGGAAAGATCGGTGGCCAATTCATATGCAGCAGCCGTTTTCCTCTTAAGATGAGCTGCGTCGCTGCCGTATTGGCACCTTCTGACACGTAGCTTTTTAACGCGTGGAATATGAGAAAAGCGGGATGAAAAGAGCTGGGGTGGGGGGGCGGGAGCATGGGTGCGGAGGGGTTGCGGAAAGGCGTGCTTGCTTTCAACTCTGGAGGATAAGGAAAGAGAAGTTTTAATATCTCTAAATCAGCAGCTGGATATTGAAAGTGTCATCTAATTGAAAATGATTTAGGACAGCGGGCCCGCCTGGCAATCGTGTATAAATTCACTCCTGACACCAGCTCCAAAGTCTCTCTATTTCGACTTTATGAGTCATTTGCATGGCGGGGGCCTTGGAGAGTATAAACCATGCAAATGATATGGAGCACTGCGCAAGGTGATGTATCCCCGCCCCTCCCCCCCGCTTCTCCTCCTCCATCTCTCCATATCTCTCATTCCCCCCTTTAGCCTCAGGAGAAATGCTTTCTGCTTTGCAGCTGCCTTTGTCCAGAAAGTCATTTATTTCTCTTGTTGTTCACTCGGTTGCTATTTTACAGCCTGCCGCCCGGGTTAGGGGGGAGAGCTAGCTGTCGCACATTCAGCCGAATGACTGTCATCTCCCATTTTCCAGCTCATGTTAGACGTGAAAGTAATTTCCCCCTTTTACAAATAGTAATATGCAGCGAAGCCAAAACAGGAATTGTGGTTTATGCACCAGGTTGTCATAACTATATTTGCCGCTTTATTGTGTCAGAGAGGAGTAGATGCAGATATAAAGCACTTATTTACTCAAATGTGATCCCGACTCTCTTGCAAAAGTTGACTCCAAATGCTGGGGTTTGATTAAGTCGGAGCCAATTTCATAGTCTAAAAACAGCCTAGAAATTGTGTTTTAATATCAAATCAAGATGTTATCCTAAGTGTCACACACAAGCGCTACAAACTTGTGTTATTTTGCTGCATGTTGTAATGTATATCCTATTACAGAGTAACGATATACAAGTAAAATCCGACTTACAACATGCTCGACTTACGTCCACCCGTATTAATGACCACGGCCAGCAGATGCTTTTTTTTTTTGTTTTGTTTTCGATGTCTGGCACCGCAGCACGTAGCAGCCCGGCAACACGTACGACAGTTTCGGCAGCACAGTATCCAGCATCTGACTCTCACACAGCCATCTACCACTACAGTATTAACTATAACCCTCACGTCGGCTATTTTGAATGGCATTAGACTTAGGTCCAATCTGACTTACGACCGGTTGGTCGGAGCCGATCCCGGTTGTAAGTCGGATGTGACTTGTAGTCGAATGCAGCTCACGATCTTTGGAATTTGAGCATTTGATATTCAAGCCCCTCTCTGACCAGGTCTGCCTCTCAGATGAAGAGCAGACACCCGGACGTCACCTGGGACAAGTTCTGACCCTTTATGACTCCTGTAAAACTTTTATTACCCGAGAGTTCTCTCCAGAGAAATAAAACATTGGACACGGACGAGTCGATTGGAGGGAAAGACTCACAAAGACTCTGAGGCAGATTTAAAGACACACTGTCATTAATAGTAGTTAAAAACCCCTGTCTATCTAAACACCTTTCAGCCTTCGCTTGTGGAAACAAGGCATACTGTACGTGTCCCCGGGGTTTCATTTGACACATCCCTCCGGATCTGTGGTTTTGCTCCATTTACCCAGAAGTGGTGTATTCCTGAATCAATGACTGGAACCAAGGTAGCGCTTAATGTTGGATCTGATTGCTACAGGAAACCTAGTTCTCTCTGTGAACTCCGATGAATCCCTTTACGATGAAATTAGCATGAACGGCAACAGACGGTCCGCACATGTATGTGTTCAGGCCGAGGTTGAGTGAGTCACCGCGGCAGTCTGGAGCGTCACCCAGGGAGCGTGTGCCATCGCAGCCTTGTTTGTCTTCCACCGCTGCTCAAACAATGGCTCCCCGTGGACTCGCTCTCCATCTAATTGAGAGACCAAAAAAGGAGTGACAGTGAATTGAGATGAGGCCACGTGGCTGCCAGCTCAATTAGACACTGGCATGCACCGGCAGGAACACGCCATGTGTGTTTGTGTGGTTTGTGCTTGTGCAACTCACACCAGCTGCAGGAAAACCACATACTTGTTTGTGATATGATGAACAGACTGCATCACTTTGCCAAGAACCCCAGGGAAGTCTCACCACCTGAAGTCAACTCTCTCTTTATATGGAACAGGACTACCCACATCAAGGACCAGATCCATGGCTCTTTATGAGACTGCTCCGTGTAGGGGGTTCTCCAGTCCAGATGGGCCCAGAGACCACAGCCAGACACCACCACTCAACTAGTCCTGCGGCAGAATGGCATATATTGAGTGGTAATTTGACCAAACAAGACGAAATGTGTATGTCAACGACCCTTTTTGATGAAGATGAGACAATGTTGAGGCGCCTCCAATGTAACAGTAACATTGACGAAAACTGTGAATGGCAAATAAAAACAAGACTTAGACTGTTTTGCAGGAAACAAAAAAAGAAACAAAACTTCCTCCTCATTTTCATTTACTACACAAGATGAAGCGCAACACGTTTATGCTGACAGATGTATTTTATTTAAACCTGTCTAAGGTTCTAGCTCTAAACACCATTTTTCATTTTATTTTGTTGGTGTTTCTAATAAATACAAAAATTAACAAGTATATCATTTGTAAATGCATATTGGGTCAAGTAAAACACTACGAGCATTCATTCATTCATTCATTCGGTTTATTCAAAATGCTTATTATTTCAGGTTTTTTTTTACAACATTAGAGGCGTGGAACTTAGGTCAGTTGGAATAAATAAACAAAAACCTTCTTTGGAATGAAAAGAATGACTTGTGACTGTGATTCTTGTGACTTGTCGTCGACTAAAACATGACTAACAAAAATGATATGAATGACTGAGTGTGACTAAGACTAAGAATCAAGTTTGGCACGAGTTAAGACTAAGACTAAAATGAAAAACTTTAAAACATAGAGAGATAACAAGAGAGCTAAAATAAAAACACTTATATGGCAAAAAATAGAAATGGTCTTACTGGGGTTTGAAACTGTCGCTCTCAAATGGTGTGCATAAACCACCAGGCCTCCAGAGACGTTAGCTTTACACCTCTACTGTCCAAACTGTGGCAATGTCCTCAGTCACCTTACAGCTGATCTATGTTTGTGCTTCGACTGTACGCTGTGTTTTGTAAAGTCAAGTTTATTCAAACCTTCATTCCAGGAGGAGCTTCGGAACACTAAAGCCAACTTAGTCACATGTCACATGTGTCTTGGATGATACGAATTTGTGGGATATAGCAGAGTCAAGTCTCTATCTGTGACTCAGAGTTGCCACAGTGTGGACTCATCTTTGCAGCCCTCCAATATGACTGATTTTGAAAATATATGTGTGTGTAGTGTGAGCTTCCATGGCCTGCTCCAGTGCTGGTGCTGGCAACTGCCAGGAGAATAGACTCCAGAAACAAGTGGATTAGGACTTTCTAACAAGAACAGGCAATACCACTTGATTGATGACAGACTTCCCACTGTACCGCCGCGCTCAGAGCGCGAGTGTGCTGAAGGGGCTTTAGTGATAGTGGGATTTTCCCTGCAGTTTTCTTGCCATCCATCCATGAGTGTCTTTACGGGCGCACACAAACTTTGTCCTTGAATTTCTGTAATAAGGTACCCCTGTCTCCCAGTAAATAGTGTCGCTCAGGATATTGTCACAGAGCGCTGTGGCCTGTCGAGCGCTGGCGAGAAATTCACCTGCATGACAGTGGAGCCCAAAGTGAGGAGGCATGAACATGTCCGCTGCTTACGTAGTCAATGGGGCCCTTTAACAGGCTATTTAAAGGGATAAAAGCGGCTCCTTTTCATCACAAGACTGGTGTCAGTGCATTTCAAAAGGCACTCAAGGGCCATCAAGGAACTGTGACAGGACCACGGGCTTTGATTCGAGTGGCGCGGTGCCAATACAAGAAGCTAACAACGTGAAGCGAACATTCATGTATCGTAGAAAAAAGGTTTTCTTTTGTCCATTTGTAGTGGAGAATTATATGGAGGAAATGATTCAGTGACTGAGATAAATAGTTCCGATATATATTCCAAAACCTATTGCCTCGGAATTCTGAGTTCAAGTATTTTGAAGAAGTCAGGATAATGGGAGATGGTTGGAACTGCCATGACGTATGGGGTCAGCTACAGTGTGAAGTTCGTGAGGCCAGACTCACAATGGTTTGGACTTATGGGAAGGGGAGACAGGGAACATGTTGGAATGAAGAATGCAAGTACCAAGTGTGACTTGGAAGGGTTCACAAATGAAGTTGCTGGAGAAGTTCCAGCTCTGGTTATGGTTTCGTCACGACTCAAAACGTCTATTGGGGGAATAAAAGATTTGACCAGTGACAAAATGTTTCGATCATTGCCCCTTCTGCTAAGTTATTCAGAGAATGTGCGAGTAAGGAGGCATAATCTACCTTGTGTTATTGCTTCAGCCCCAACCTAACTTCAAAAATCCCAACTGGGGCTGATGAAGACAGACAAATAAATGGGTGCTGAGGCAGCAGGGTTAATGGAGGTTAACATGCTGCTAATGTCCCTCCGCCCAACTCTCATTCACACCTAAACACAGGGTTGCTGCATTTTCTCTGCATTTCCACTCGCTGGCTAAAAAGAAAAAGTTGCCACAAACAATGGGTCTCTTTATTATTCATTTATATATTTATATTTCACTGGATTTTCTATTACAGAACACATTCGCTGTGCAATTGTTTCAAAAAGCACCTGATGTAAATGGGTAGCTACACTAAACAGGACTTCTCGACTCTGAAGAGAGTAGTCTATAAGAACAGCACTTCCCGACCTGCAGGACACCTACACCAGATGATGCAGGTCGAGAGCTCAGAGAATCCTCGGTCAGCCCCACCACCCTGGACATTCTCGCTTCTCCCTGTTACCATCAGGACCCCGATTCCACCTCCTGAAGACCAACGCTGAGAGGATGAGAAGAAGCTTCTTCCCTCAGGCCATCCGGCTACTCAACCAAGTCGGGTAACCTGCCGTCATACTGTCACTCTCGGTCACTCCCGTCTTCCAAACCTCAACACACACAGCCACACACACACACACACACGTAGAACTAGACTTACGCACTATTACTTAGTTTCTACTTTGCACTGTTGGTTTTATACTGCTGTTTTATAATGTATTATTATTATTATATTGTGCCTCTCGTGTGCACACATCTTTTTTTTTTTATGGATGCAGGAACATGAAGATTTTCACCATGCGTTGAACCTCATATATGTATGTGTGACGAATAAACCTCTTGAGTCTTGAATATGACCCATGATTTACTGACACTACTGACTTTTCTCCAAGAGCTTGGATTGATGATGGGAGTGTTAGAGATCCATCTAACACACCCCAAAGATTATCAGCCAGGTCTAGGTCTGGACTCTGGAGTAACACTCGTTCACAATTGAAGTCCGACGAATTGTGGTCTTGGAAATACTGTAGATCTCCTTGCATCGGCACATGACGTTGCTGAAGATATGACCATCCAACAGGGCAAACAAACGTGTCTATCCCTCCTCATTCCAACACCACCACATCCAGAGCGGTAATAGTTTTCAGTTGGGTTTAAATAAAAGGGCAAAAAATGAATATGACATAAACTGATCACGTACTTCTGCATGCCCTTCACTTCAGCGGAGCTCATTAGCACGTGAGCCATGAAACGCCGCTGACCCTAGAATGAAATCCTCACCTACACGGTAGATCCAAGTAATTAACCCAACGGAACACAGTTGTCATCCGGTAATTGACCTAATTGTTTGGCTTGTCAGCTTCCTCTTTCACGTTGACTGTTAAACGTGCCTGCTGTCATCACTCACTGGATGAGAGCCCACTGTTCAGCGCCTGGCCTGTACTCCATCGTAGTTTACTGCTATTACATTTTCACAAGCGCTCAGGCTCGTACAGCTCCTGAAAGTTCTCCTTCCACAGAGATATTAAATCACCTGAACACCTTCCTTGTTGAAAGTGCCAAAATTGGATAAAAGGGTTTTATTCAGTCCAAGTAAATTGCAGTCAAATCTGTTATTGCTTCTACCATCATCCTATTACTGTAAAACACACTGCACTGGACCTTCAGAGGTGTGTGTGTGTGTGTGTGGGTGTGTGCTTGCGTGATGGCTCCGATCCAAACAAACAGCTGATACACAGTTGCGGTTTATGTATTTAGAAGCGCTTTGCCTTCAGGTTGCTATAAAAGCTGCTGAGTTGCTGCCTTTATTGGATTCTTCCAGTGTGCAGATCACCGCCTGTGTGTCTGTCCTATGGTTGTCCACCTACGTCTTATGCAGTCGCTCCTCCAGTAAACCCTTTGAATGGTCTTTATACTCTTTGCACAGAGCCACTGCATTAATAACAATAACAATAAAAAGGTAATCAAATCAGTAAAAACAATATGTACTTAATGTTGGCCGCTGCTAAAAGCCCACCTCATCAAACTGCAAATTAGTCTCGGGCATAACTTTATTACCGGCTGGTCCAGAGACAGGCGCTATAAATAATTCAACTGCGGCCGGCCTGAAAGCTGCGAGATTTAATTCTGCTGAATGGAGAGGGTGTGTGAGAGGGTTCGTCTCTCTGTCTGTGTGTGTGTGCCAGCAGGCTCTTGAGTTTGAAGCTGGTGTCTAAGTTTGTTAAATCCCCCTCCTCACACTACATGAAATGTGATGTTTGTTTGTGTAGTGCTGCTATTCTTACGCAAAACAAAAAGGTTTCGTCCTAAGGCCTATTTATGGTCAACGTTACGCACGGATCTGGATATGGACGAAGCCTTCTGTCCGTGCACTGTGTTTACTTCTCCCATTTTACGGAAGCTTGCAGATACGGTCCAAACGGAGCAGTACCACTGGAAACCGTGGGGCAGTGTCGCTGTTGCTACTCAATACGGAGCTCCAATGAGACACAAAGAAGTCATAACAATGACGGGAAAAAATCCAGTTGCGATATAGTTTATGTTTGTCATGTTTGTTTAGGAGTTTGTCTTGTCATAAACTTTTCATTCTGAACTGCTCCCCCTGATGGATAATTTGGTGAACAGCAATACCAACGCTAAGAACCCATGGACGTATGGGATCAGTGACGGTAACAGACGGGTACCATTTCATACATGAAGGGAGCATATATGGGCCTAAGGCTGCCTGGTAGCATGAGCCCACCGATATCATCAGCCCGATATTAGCATAACTATCTGCTTATATCGCTTCTCTAGTTTTTATTTTCCACAATACGAAACCTAATTCTTGGGTTTCAACAAATATGCTGGAATAAATGCTATGACTGATGACCTCATCGAAACACACCTGGAGGCAAACATTAGCAAGTGTGTGGCTAGTTGTGAAGCATAAAATGTCAATTATCTGGAATTTATTTCCAATTTTAATTGGTGGATACCCTGGATATAGCTTTGCTTAAAACTCAGGAGGGTCTGAACTTAGGGTGGCCTTGCTTCCTGATTTAGGACCAACCCTCACTGCCAAGGCATCAAACTTTGACTGACTTTTGTGACATACAGTCACACCAAAAGCAGTGATGCAAAAAAAAAAAAAGCAAAATGCAGTGAAAAAGTTGTCTTTCCTCATCTAACAACTTCTGCGTCCACACAGGATTGTAAACTTTATTATTTGACACATTGGGAGTGAATGTATTGTATTGTGTAAGAGGCCTGAGTTAAAATTCATGTCCAGCGTCCACTGCAGTCTCAATCTGGATACCTATATGTATGGATTTTTGGACCTGCTTTTATGTAACCAGCATATCCAATGCCTTGAGACATTTGTTCAACAAACAATGGGGAAAATGTGAATGACATTTTCTTTTTAATTGTTGATTTTTTACTACTTGTGGCGTCAAATTTGTTGTAGTTGTTATGGGCATTGTCAGGAAAACCTCAGAAGAGCATGATCCAATCTGTTGTTTATGACAAAATATTTTTCCTTTGGTTCTTAATGCATACAGACAATGTTACAAATCTGGAGCATAAATCGGTTTGACATCGGAATCTGAAATTAAATGTTTGGTGTTGTGGACTTCGGCAAAATCAGGGCCCAGTCTAGTTTTCGATCGTTTTAGTGTGAGTGGCGAGTGGGAGAGTCTTTCACTACAGTGTGTTTTATATTGCATTCATGCGGATTTTTGAGAAAGGTGACATCAATATTGCAGATGTAAATGCAAAGGGGGCGAGCTAAGATGCTGGTTCAGTCTTGTAAACAACCTCTGATGCCAGAGTGGAAATAAGAGGATTAGAAGTCCAGTGAAGTGTACATATAGTCAGATACATAAAAAAAAAAAAAAAAACAAAAAAAAATTGTGGGCTGATAATCTTCCGGTACCTTTGGTTTAGAGCCGAGTTTTGGGATTCTGATGTATTCCTCTTCGGATCACTCTTTATTCCATGTTTGTCAAGCTTGTCCTGGAAAAATACCTCTAAAATACAGAGACCTTCGAGATCCGCCGTTGGTTATTTCAGTTTATTTCTGTGATCAAATAATTTATTGACTTCTGTCATTGACTTAAGCTGCATGAAAGCAAACCCACGACTGCTGGGATTCACTCCTTCTAAAAAAATGAGAGCAAAAACAAATATGATAAGATACTTTCACTCAGAGACGTGCTACTGCATAATTATATCTGTTCTCAATGAAGATGTACAAATATAATAAATGGTATTGTGAGTAAAAATAAAACCTTTCCTCAGTGACTTCACTTTGAAAAGGTTTGTTTGAACATAGAATTGTAGCAAACACTAACAGCTTTTAACACACAGAGGCTACAAACAAAGGTTGTGTTTGTTTGTTTGTAAACACAAGAGCTCCAACAGCAACAGAAGTGATTGGATTTTATTGGTGTTCAGTCGCTTTGTTTGCTTCCTAAAGGGTCACGTGACAGCGCTGATAAAAAAACAAAAAAACAAACACACAAGACTTGACTTAAGACACATAAAACATACAGAATTTCATGTGAAATTGGCAAAATGTGGATTTGCCGATGTTTTGATGGGTTTCTCTTTCAGTCTCCGCAGCATGGCCTTGTCTGTATTTTAAGTAAATAACATTTATGCTAGGCAGTATTATAAGAGAAAAAAAAATCAAACAGAAAAATAATGCTGTAGTCTCACCGTTGAGACTATTCCATACTTTAAAATCACATTAAAACTATCCCACTGTACTTCCCCTCCTCTTTTTTTAAAAAAGGTTTTTAATTTTGTTTATATTCCCACCACAGACCACAGTAACCAACCTACTATTGCTGATTAAAAGAACAAACAACCTGCAACCAGAGGTTTCTCATCCACTGTGAACTGGCAGGTGTGTGTCACAACCACGCATGTAACTTAAGTAATAAAATAATATTACCACGGAGCCTCGTCACCCTGAAACCTGAACCTCCCTGGATTCTTGTTTCCCCGCACGTCCCTGACATGGAACCAGGCGAATCTGTGAGCAGGCAGCCGCAGACTGATCTGTTGCCTCGGGACGGACTGAATATATCAGCTTCACATGGAAATGTCATCAGTGTACCTGTATTATGGAGCTTCATTAAAATGTCACAGGGAAAACATGGGGGGAGTTGCCTCTAGCAGGCTATAGATGTTGCCGTGGAGTATCACTGCTGGAATCCATCACTTTGCCCATCTGACCTGTAAACAATAGTATTGAAGTAAATTTGCTGTCACTGTGCTCCGGTTCATTAGGGACAATAGAAATGAGGCAGATTGCGGTACTTGTTTACCTAAAATGAAGGACTCCTGGTGGGGCCGGCTGTGGTCTCACAAGTGATGAGGTGGGGAGTGATGAAAGAAAAAAAAACAACAGCATAAATAAAAATGCTTAAAGAGTCAGGCAGGCCAGTGAACATGGATTAGCATTTTACATGTTTTGTGAGTGTGTGTTTGCTTGTAAGTGATGTAACACCAAAGCAATATCAGAGGCAATATTTGCGGTCTGTGAAGGGAGGGGGTCGGGGTGGGAGCGGGGCCTTGTTTATGTTAGTGTTCCCTCAGTTGTGTGTGTCCGTGTGTGTAATGGAGCAACAGTTCTGTCGCCGCTGAGCACAATCAGTTCCAGCACACTGACATTCCACCTGCCTCTCTGGCCTCCGCCCCCCACCCTGTGACTCCGAGTCTGGGCCTGGATGCAGTGGTGCAGAAGATAAGGCCAATATTACTTTGGGGATAAATGTGGAATTAGTTGCCTGCTGTGAAAACGGGCAGCGCAGCCTGTGATGGAGAACTGAGGGGCTTCCAAGGGGGGGATTTTCCCGGCGTCCAGGGTGTGTTGTGTGTTTTAGATTGCTATGAAAGTAATAGCTTTGCAGCCCACCTTCAGTTGCCCTTATATCCTCCAAGATACTGATCAATGCGCCGCGCTGTTGTTTGGCCCGATATTTAATCATTTTATATTGTTTTAATATCATCTTTTATCTTTAATCTTTGGCTCTCTTTACTTCTTTTATTGCATTTCTCCACAGTCTACCTCTGAATTCACTGAAACAAAGTGTGGCAAAACCAACCAGCCCTTTTTGTTATTTCATTACAGTCTTTGCTTTTAGCTTTAGCTTATCTTCCTCGCTAGTCACACCCGCCCTCATTTATTAATTTGAATTTAAACAACCAGTTCAAGGCCTGTTACAAGGCTGTTTGTCACAGTGATGCAGGATTTAATGCTCTTGAAGGTTATTATATTTTGCTCTGTGTTTGCTAGGTGATGAAAGAAGGCTCAGATGATAACTGTCGCTGATGTCTTGAAGTGACGCCACATATATCTGAGCTAGCAAAAAATGTCGCTATTATAATATATATATATTATAATAATGCTATTTATCACATATAGAATAAGATGCATGCTGTTGGTTATTAAAACATTGTAGGGGTCTCCTCACTTGAATGTGTTGCAGGATTTGTTTCGGGGGGTTCATCTGTCCTGTGTGGGTTATCAGAGCTCTGTTACTCTACTGCCACGTGGCTGAGGCATGTGCTCTGTTGAGTGTCTAGTTTCATTTCATTTCTGTGCATTCAAGTTAGGGACACCATAGGATTTGCCCAAAATCCCCCACTTTCTGTCAAGTTATTTTCCAATTCTGTCAAGATTTTTTCTTCATCTGACCTGGGTTATGGTTCTCTGCAGGGATCTGAGCTAATATTTGCCAATGGGCTGGTCTTGTTTGGGGGGTACAAAGGGTTGTTGCCAGATGTGGTGGACACTGCTTGACAGAGTGAGAGCATGGAGGAGCTTTTCAGTCCAATAGAAAATGGAGTGGGAGAGGAGCAACAGCATCAGATTTGCTGGTGGAATCTCATCCGTACAGCCTGGGGTTGAGTTTGAGTCTCTGGGGATGAGCTGCGATTGTAACTTAACAGCCTCCCATGCCTCCCTGTTGGGTGTTGAACTTGAACTCCAAACTCCTCCTGTCTTTGACGCATAACTCATTCAGATGCAGGCGAGAAACAGCTCGTTCAACGGAACAACCTTTTGCCTGAGGGAAGGATCGAGGTGCGACGTGGCAAACAGTTGCTCAGATGAGGGTAAATACACTATAAAGGACTTATAATGAAATATTGATGAGGACTCGACATGAGGCTTTCCTCCATGCAACTTGGCTTCCGTGTGGTGCTTCATCATTCCTGCGCTGTAAATGAGCAACAGAGGGGCGAACAGAGACACAGCCCCTCAGGGAAGTTTACTAGAACAAGAGGCTGGGCTGATGTATTGACCAGCGACCTCCCAGAATGATTCAACAACTGAAGCAGACTGTCATGGTGCACTGTCGGTTTGGATCTTGAGAGCGTTTCCCTTTTATTCCTAAAGGCTATACAGCTGTACTCATCGGATAATACACCACGCAGAGCCTCACTGATGACACGTCGTACACATGTGGACTCCATGGTGTACGAAAGACCAATTCGTTTCACATTTATCACCAAGGACATTCTTGCCAATGGTCCAAGGTTTGAGAGAAAAGGAGCACATTTCTGTGTATAACAACCTTGTTGAAATGACAGTGCATCATTTCTCAGCATGCGACACCAGACGACAAACCAAGTTCCGAAATTATATTTAGCTGAAATGTAGCGATAGAACCATTGAATAGATTACAACGTCACGTTTTTGCGGCACATCTTCCTTTTTCAGGCAGGCAGCAGTAGTGTTATTCCAACAAGGGGTTGGACAAAATAATGGAAAGCCCTTAAAGCTTTTTTAGCTTTAAGCTTTTTTAGCTTTAAGGGCTTTCCATTATTTTGTCCAACCCCTGTACAAATTGAGTCGTTTACCTATATTTACACTTTCATTACTGTACATATTCAGTTAAGACCATGTTGGACGTGAGCAACTACGTGCCATACAGGCATCATCGTGTCCGACCGATGACTGCGTAGAGAAGAAAAAGCTCAATGACGCGCCAGGTTGCCTAGATGACGACGAACATGTGGGCAACAGAGCATTGATCTGGAGGGTGAAAGACATTCTGCCAGCTGAGGAAAAGTGAGCCAAACTGGAACCTCTCGTATAAACATTCATGATGGCGAATTTTAAATGTAGTGCGAAAGCGTTTGTGAGGGAGGGGAGGGGTGAGCTACTCTTCATCGCCAGGGTGCTCACGTGAAACAAACATGGAAGCTGGAAGAAGCAGTTATTTTGCGTAATTGCCTCATAATTGAGAGGCTGAGAGTCGGGGTCCGCTTTGTTTATCAGGCGATGAGAGCTGAATGAACTCCTGGAGGGTTGACTCACACTGGCAGCTGGAGCTGCTGGTTTATGTCATTAGAATCCACTCCTCTTGTTTGCTTTTGTACAAAATGCTGCGGTTTATTCAACTTAGAAGTGGTACCGCGCTTCACTGAGAGCCAAACCTGGCTTTTACTTAACCAATTCTAACAACAAGAATTAGCGATGAAGAGAAGGAGGGAAAATCCATAGTCATTAGACATATTATTCCTTAAAATAATATGTCTAATGTTCCACACTACTGAGTCATCAGGCCACAAAATGGACATCATTTTGATACATTTAAGTTTGTTCTTGGGCATGTTATTTTTAAAGAAATATATTGACCAAGCCTCTGTTAAAATATACATTTTCCCATTGAGAGACATGAGGTCCAACTTCACAAAAGAGGAATAAGATTCTAATATTCAGTATTTATTCATTTATTTTATCATAATTATGTCAATGTTGACTGCATTATATGTTAGATTGTACACAAGTGTGCTTAAACGTAGAATTGTTGCAAACACTAACAGCGTTTTACAAGCAGAGGTTACGAACTAAGGTTGTGTTTGTTTGTTTGTAAACACAAGAGCTCCAAAAGCAACACAAGTGATTGGATTTTACTGCTGTTCAGTAGGTTTGTTTGCTTCCTTGCACATGAGAATTAACTTAAAACACACTGCTGAGATTAACCATCATTTATGTGAAATATTGTCATGGCAAAATGTGGATTTGCCCGTATTTAATGTTGCATTATATGTAATGTATCGGAAACTTATCGGATCTTAAAATAAACATTCATCCTAATAAAGTAATCCCTCACCAGACTGCAGTTCTTCTTTTGTATCCTGGTGTATTGTATTTATTACTTGATGGATTATTATTATTATTGTTATTACATTTTACGTTATGCTTGATCACAGGTTTTTTTGGTTTTGAATCATGTCTATGGTCCTAAAATGAACATTTTCACTTCCCAAACGTTACCAGCAATATAAATAAAAATAGAGTGTGTAATAGAATATTTTTTACTGGCTGGTAGCTCACCATAAAAATAGGGCTATTGCAACCATCCACATAAATCCCGTGCGATTTGTCTAGTTATTGTTTGATAATGTGTAAAAGGCAGTGTAAAGAGTGGGGTTTATTTGTTTATGTTTTAGTATGGTGATGGTTTGTGGAGCATATTGGGGCACTCTGAGCTATCGCTTTACAGCTTAGCTGGATGGTGAGTGTGTCACATATCGTCCGATCCTGGCGTAGATGCAGCCAGACTGGAAGTATTGAACGACCTTCAGATGTTTCACTCTGGCTCCGCGTCTCTCCTTTTTGTTGTGGTCTAAAAATAGAGCACTACAATCATCAGCGGAGCGCCGCCTGTGGGCACAAGCTTTGGCGAGAGGGTGCTGGAGACGGGCCTAATTAACTCATCGAGAGGGAGGGAGAGCAAAGGAGGGAGGGGGGCAGAGAAGAGAGTGTGAGGGGGGAGGAGTGGGGGTTCACGGAGAGTGAGAAGGATGGGTGAATAATGGCCCCAAAAAAAAGGAAGGTAGGATGCAATGGTGACTGTTGGAAGAGGGAGAGTGGGGCGCAAGATAATTGAGAGTAAGGGTCAGGGAGCGGGAGGGACGTGGCGATGCGGGGTCTCTGGGGCGAGGGAGGCTCGACTGGGGAGCACCGCAGACAAAGAGTGATGGAGGGGAGCGCTAATGAGACCAAAGCTCGCTCGCACTGCACGGCAGAAGAACGTAGGGATGGAGATGGATGGGTCGGCAGCTGCGGCGCCAAGATATGAGGAGGAAATATGTAATCTTCCGCGTGGAGAGAATGAACCAAGTGACAACAAGCTCGCCAACTCAATTAACTGGCGTCTGTAAAACAAACGGCTCTTAATCGGCTCTGTCAGACGCACGCAGCCAAATTAAACAGCTGATTTCTGCAAGAAGGAGCCAGAGAACAGACGAGAGATAAGAGCAAAGACGCGCCATCACACACACGGCCACTCCGCTCACTTATCTTGCATTCAAGGTGCTTTATTAAATGCATATCCATGGCAGCATACGCTCCGGCTGAACGTCTTCATCCTCCTTTTCCAGGCCCGTGATTTACCTGTGGCAGCCCAGATGACTTTGGTAAAAAAGTATGTCGAAATATTTTGCTGAAAGTAGTGAATATTGTTATTGTAGTTATGTTAACAACCTAAAGTGTGCACTATCTGTGCCGTTCTGAACTGGAAAGGGCTTTGGGTACTGGCCCTGTTGGGATTAGGCTCCGCCCCCTGTGGGTGAGGACTGCTTGGAATGTTTTTCCAGAGTGACCAACTGCGCCTTTATACAGTCATTCATATCGTGAAAGTTTACGTTTTCGTATAGCAGTGTTGTGTGTGAAGTGCGTTGAACTTTATTTCTGTTTACACAAAGTTTACCAAGTCCACATGGTAGGGACTAGTGACGCCACTGCCGCACGATAGGGCCGCTCTGAGACAGACAACAAAGTTGGAGAGTGAGCGAGGAGGCATCACTGTTGGTGTTTGCTTTGTTTGTGGAATCTACCTGGAAAACAATACCAAATGATTTTGTCTATAAATACTGATTATGCAAATGTTAGAGTTGCTCAGTTTAGGTGTTTGTGTTATCTGTCTAAAGTCAGTGCACAGAGCTCTCTAACATAAATAATGTGTTTTAGAACTGACTGGACCCTGGTAGTAGTGAAACCAAGGCGACAATGGACCAGTTCTGTTGACAAGGTTTAGCGCCAAACCAAGTCAATGTGCAGGAGGGAACACATGACAAGATCAGAAGATAGTAACAAAATCCTTGGACTCAGCATATGTGCTGTACGCTAGCACAGTACATGCCACTGTAGCACAACATGCCACTAGCAGGTATCTACGTGCAGCCGCTTTTTTGCAAGTTGCTAGAGCATTACAATGCAACCTGCAGGCCTGGCATGTGTACGTCACAGTTTTCACTGGACTTGCGTGCCTTTTGAAAGCAGGAAAATAGACATGGTCATGCAGGGGAAAACCTCCTGGAAGGTCCAGGTGAGGTGTCGCGCCCTTCCGTTTCACTCCAGAGTCTTTGTTGTAGTTGTTGTTGCCACTAGTATCGAGTCTTCTGAGTGTGAATTACAAGCTCAGGCATATGTCCCTTTACCAACCGTGGCCGCCAGCTCATGTTCGCTGGCCCCTGATGAATGTCCCGGCACAGAGCCACTGTAATTACCCAACAGGAGGAGCAGGTCGACTAATTAACATGTTAATGAGCAGGCCGGCCCGTAGCTATACAAAGCTTTGACAACTTCATCCCCATCTGTCAGTGCATGTAGATCACCTGTGCTTGTGTTGCCCTGCGTGCGCTCACCCAGACACGTCCCTCCTCAACACACCAGGTGAATAGAAATGCTGACAGTGAGTAGAGGAGTTAAGCGGGGTTTTGTTCTCGGGGTCAAGGATGGCCACACGGGCCACTGTGCTGAGGGACTGTGCCAAGGCTGTGCCATGCATCACAGATGGCGTCGGCTCTCGGTGCCAAGCCAAGTGATGCCCATCCAAGGAGACAGAAGCAGGCTGTTTAGAGGAGGAGTTGTTGACAAGACTTCATTTGAGGTTCATAATATCTAAACTGAATATCTAGTGTTCCGATGTCACAAAGTTGGGCGGACCCTCCTTCATCCAGCATTACTCTGTTGATGTCATCACAGAGACTGCCACAAACATTCCTTCATACGTTGCATTTGTTCAGTGTAACAGCAGCTATAAAAGATAAATATGTAGCGTTAGATCCAGCTGAGTTTGTGTGAGTCTTGACCCATTCAGTGTGTCGGAAACATGGAAACACCAGGACACTGGTCTGCAGTGGTCAGGAGGAAGGAACGCTTGTGATCAACAGGATCATGTATAAAGGAGGATTCTGTGACCTTCCCTGCAGGGACAACGCCATTGTTGGTCATATTCAACCACATTTCAGAATCTGAATCAGCTTTATTGCCATGGTCAGTGGGGATGCCACCAACTAGGAAAGTGCTTTGCAATAAAGTGCTGTCAAAAACATAATAACAGTAATAATCATAGCCAAATAAAAATTACAATAAAACAAAAGACTTTACAATAAAATAAAACAAACAGAAAGAACTAATAAATAAATTGGCCCCTCACACCCGAATGGTCAGGTTCGGTCAGTTTTGGCGGGAAACTGACGGTTAAAATGTTATTGCAAATTTTCTACGACTGAAGGGCAATGGCCAAACTATAATTAGAGCTTGTTCTCTGTCAGCTGTATTTTGAGTGTAAGTGAATGCATCATCCATGTTCCTATTCTTGCATGGAGTTGAGGGTGTTGCCAAGGCAACCGCAGAGGCTCAAATTATCGGTTTGCATCAGATTGACTTTATTATTTAGTAGAAGTAGGGACTAAGGTGAACAGGAGATATATATATATATATACAGTGGTACCTCGGTTCTCGACCACAATCCGTTCCAGGCGGCCGTTCGAGAAGCAATTTGTTCAAAATCTGAATCGATTTCTCCCATTACAATGAATGCAAAAAGAAATAATGCGTTCCAAGCCTTAAAATAGTCTTTTGTAGGAGTGAATGTAGAGTGTCTGCTGCAGGTGCACTGTTCCTCTATGTGTGTGGCCGCTGCATGTGGGAGGGGTTACCGAGTGAGTGACGTCTCTCCAGAAGTGAAGAGGTGCCCGGTGCGTGTCCAGCTCTGAATGCGCGCTTCTGTGCAGTTTGGCTCTGACAAAGTCATAAACCAAGTAACGCTCTGGCCGAGACTCGCCTCATCCCTGTCCCAGCTCCAGCCCACAACAGGACAT
The DNA here is from genome assembly GCF_027744825.2 of Synchiropus splendidus. Classification (NCBI taxonomy): domain Eukaryota; kingdom Metazoa; phylum Chordata; class Actinopteri; order Syngnathiformes; family Callionymidae; genus Synchiropus; species Synchiropus splendidus. Next base: position 12,893,393 of record NC_071335.1, on the reverse strand, counting down.
CAACCGTCCAGTGCAGAGACAGGAAAGGTTTTACACCTCAATATGACGATAAAAAAGTCAGTAAATGGAGCTAACAGGACACGTCTGTCATGACTCTGCTCCTGTTCTGTCCCTTGAGTCATGTTTTGGTTTCTTCCGCCTCCCTTCTTTGGCACACGGCTGGAGCCAATCTACCTCTGATCACCCTGATTATAAAAACACCTGGGCTCCAGCAACGTGTGCCAGATCGTCTTCCAGTTCGTCTTCTAGTTTCGGTCTTCCAGTCCCTGCGTTTCTCCCATTGTTTCCCTTTCCCGGTCATTGCTCCTCCAGTTCCTGAGATTTGGGCTCTTCTTGTTCCCCGTGATAACTCCTGGTTCTCGTGGCTCTCCTTTTTTCGGTCTCTTGTTCTGTGCGCTAGCTAGCTCATTTAACTCCTCGTCCTCTTGACTCTCCTAGTTTCGGTCTCTCGTGCTGTGAGCTAGCTTATTTTGGATTTTTACTGTGTTAAACCCTGGAGCCTGAGTTTAGTGTTTTGTCTCTTTGTGTTTCCGCTAGCTTACTTTCCTCGTTCTCTTGGCTCTCCTCGTTTGGTCTCTTGTTCTGTGAGCTAGCTTTGTTTTTGATTACTTTGTCTTAGACCCTGGTGCCTGAGTTAGTGTTTTGTTTCTTGTCTATTCGTGTTTCCTGGTTTCTTTTGTGCTTGACTCTTGGTCCATTGTGTTTTCGTCTCTCCTAGTTCCCTGTGGTTTAAGTTAGTTTTCTCCCGGTTCGGTGACGCCTTCTGTTGTGTTTTTGTTGTTTGTTTAATTATTAAACATTATTTCTAACTCGCTCCTGCCTAACTGTAACCTTCACCACTCGTGCTTGGGTCCAGCTCCACGTCCCCTATACGTGGCATTCGCTCCTCGTTCCCTTGACACGTGACAACGTCTGCATACAGAGGCTGCGTTATACACAATAACAAAGCGCGTCGTGGGTCAACTGATCGGTCCGCGCACGTTATGTTTTTTTTCCGGCTTTCTTCGGGGGCGTTTGAGTTCTGGATTTTCGTTCGAAGTCAGACGCAAAAAATCATATATATATATATATATATATATATATATCATTCTGCCTCTCCACCGTCTGCAGGGCGGCTGCCTTCACCAGCAGCAGCAGGCTCCCCCCTCACAGGCCCAGCTTCTCAGTTGCGTAGCGTAGCGTTCTCACGCAGATCAGCCCGAGTCGTCCTCTCATTCATCAGCTTGTGTATTTGCATTTTCAATTAATTGCCAGAATTGTGCGTAGCGACTGCGAGAGCCGTCCCTGCTTTGTGTGCGGCCCTTAATTGCAGTCATTACACACGTAACCCGTCTGTGTGAGTGTTGAGTTGTACACAGGGTTTAATTATGAGGAGAGAGTTCAGCGCATTACTCAACAGTCTAATAGAGCAGCGAGTGGAGGCGCCGTCGCCGCTCCTCACTGAAGTGATGGTCAAACGCTGCGCCGGTAATTGCTCTTGTTGACTTGCTGGGCTGCATGACTAGCAAAGGGAAGGTGAGCTTGTTTTTCAAACAGGCGTGGATGTCAAATGATTCCAGAGATTTGCCGCAATAGCCCAGATAAATAGACTTAATGTGTCTCACTGACAGTTATGCATATTAGAACTGTATTAAATTAGTCAGTGGAAACACAAAAGACACCGCAAACTACCAACGTGCGCTCAGAAAGACCATTAAGATTACATTCAGCCATTTATATCCATGTTGTCCACATGTGTGATCAGTTGTAATACTGTAGCCTTTAATAGACATATTCAATAGACATTTGCTTATGTAATGTAGTATCTAATATTTAGTTGTATTTTGACATGAAGGACCATTGTTTGAAGGGTCTTCTAACTATTGACTACTGGAAAAGTAGATACAGATTTGTGCGAAAATTGGGGTTGACCCCTGCTGCAGTTGTTATGGTTTGAGACGCGGAAGGCTGGGGCGGGTAAGTACAATTATAAATACAATTATTAAATAAGAAAAGACAAAAATATATAACAAAAAGCATCACCGACCAGGGAGAAGAAAACAGAAAATAAATTCAAAGCCGAAACCGGGAACAGTCCACAACAGAGTCCAAACAAAGAGCGTCACCGAACCGGGAGAGTCTGTAACAAAAGAACACACGCACAATGAGCAGTAAAACACAAAGTGCACTATCGAGGTTGTCAAAACAAACGCAGGGAGTAGAGAATAACATAAACAGAGAGAAAACCAGGAAGCCACACGGAGCAGGGAGAACAAAGGGAGTCAAAATACAAAAGGAACACCAGGGTTTAGAAATATCAATATAAGAAGATAATTTAAACTATCGATAAAGGTATGACGGCAGATAGGTATGACGGCAGATAGGAACGAACGGAGCAGATTACCAGTAGGAGCAAAAGAGACGATCTGGCACACGTTGCTGGAGTCCAGGTGTTCTTAAACCTTGATCATTGGCTCCAGCTGTGTGCCACAAACACAGGAAGGAAGGAGGGAGAAAACCAAACGGGAGACAAGGGAACAAATAAAAGCATAAGCAGAATCATGACAGTAGTATTGTTTACATTTGTTGTGAGTCAAAATCTGATCACTTTTTGTTGTTGTAAATTTAGATTTCCTAATATATATATATATATATATATATATATATATATATATATATATATATATATATATATATATATATCTACGACTTTTTTTATCTACGAATTGTTGAATTTCTGTTATGGGAAGCACGTTGTGTTAGCTAAGCTGATTTTCAGCATATAATGTTTTTCCTCACTCAAGTCCTGTGCGGTGACTGAAGTTTAGAGAGAAGTGCTGTCCAAGGTCCTGAATGCTGGACCGGGTGATGACATCGGCGTCTCTCAATACTCATACATGAAATGCATGATCTTTGATGTGCAGGCATTTCTCCAGCCCTTATTACCATGTATGTAATTGTTAATGAAGAAATATAATAATCCCATTTTTCATGAAATTTAATGAAGGTTGTCAGCAGCCTCGGAAACCTTTTGGATCCTAATATAATCTGCCCATTGACTTTCTGTGTATTTGAGTGTATGTCTGTGTTCTTCTATAGCTAAACTTGTGAGAACCAATTCTGGACAAAACACCTCTTTGTGGGGACCTGATGGCTTTGTGGGGACCATTTTTTAAAGTATATTTATTATTATTATTATTAGTAGTAGTAGTAGTAGTAGTAGTATTTGTTCAAAAGCACTTTCCTAGTTGGTGGGATCCTCACTAACCTTGGCAATAAAGGTGGTTCTGATTCTGATTTTAATTCTGATTCTGATTTGACTGACCCCCACAAATACAAGACACAATTTGAAAAAAGCATTGTGAAAATAGTGAAACACGACTGTGTGCACGTGAAAATATATTTCTAACAGGATAAGAACAGGCAAACTGCTAGAAAAACAGCCATAATTTCAGCACAACCCCTTTAACCCCTACAAAAAGGTAAACCATTGTGGCTAGTTTGTTGTGATCTGTGTACAAGTGATGCAAAAATAGACCCCCTTTAAGTGATGGTAAGGAAGAAAGGGGCAAACTAAAGTGGGGGGAAGGGAGGGGAGAAAAAAAGCAATTATTTGGTGAAGGTCCTTGAACCTGGGGTGAGAACCTCTTCTCTGGAGTAAATAAGTCATTGAGAGTGAGTGTGTGCTGATGTCAAAGATCATAGAACGGTGCACACGTGGTCACGCACGCGCGCATGTGCAAACTCGCACATGCACAAATTTCATCTGTCTACAAAGGTGAGCCTCTCACAAAGATGCAAATGTGCGCACCGTTGTTCTCCGTCCCAGAGATCGCCACCATGCACCTGTAATGAAGCCGAGTGTGTTGCTCTCACACTGCAGCAGACCCCCTCCCCAGCTAACACAATCTCACTCCACGTTTCCTTCCCTCTGCTACCTGCCTTTTCTTTCACCTTCCTGAGTGACGAACAGGACAATCAAGCCCGTGAAAGAGAGTGAAGCGGCGGCGGCGGCGGAGTAAGTGACAGCCAGAAGAGAGAGTAATTGTGTGCGTGTCATTGTACAACCAGAGTCTCTGATATAAATCTTAATATCCTATTAAAGGCTTTTCTTCATCACAGGCTCTGATTTATTACGGAGGCTGTCCCTTCAATATATCAACATAAACTATGAGCTTTGGCTGGTGGCTGGAAGCTTGAATTAAAGCAAACAGCGGACGCATCGTTCTTTTTATGTCTCAGTTAGCCTCACCTTTTCATGTAGAGAGGAAATATACACACTAGGGGGAGCGAGGAGTGACATTTATTTAAGGGCTTCAACAACTTGCGTGACTAATGGCGCTTCACTTTTCCCTCTGTGGTACACACCATGAGCCCATTTGGGAACATTTTTTTTTTTCCTCATAAAATACATCAATAAACAAGAAAATATTTGTAAGTATTTGTTGATATTATCGTACTGTGGCACAATACAGTAACAGAATTAAGGGAATACAATGAACAATACAACTGTTTTTAATTTTGAAACCATGAAAAACACCAGCCACGTATTGCCACAACAGAGGGCCAGTTGTACTCCAGTGGCACAACACACTGATGTTTGGAAGTGGACTTTTGCATCCTATGTCGACACTAAAGGCCGCCATGTTGACATGAAAGTCAACGGTAATCATAGTGGTACAGTGTTGACATATGGAAACATCCAGATTTTTGCAGTTAAATTATTAAAATAAACAGATCAAAAACAGCGCAATAAACCACAGGATAGTGAACTTTCCCCAGCTATTTTTGAGTATGTATTTTCCGCCTATAAAATGTCAATAAATATATACTTTTGGATGAGTGGTAAAATGGTGTGGCTCCTCTCTGGTAGAAAATGGCATCCAAATTACTCCCAGAAGTAATATATTTCATTAAAACACTGCTATTGGTTCTCAGGACCCCACGTCCCTAACAACGTACACCTTCAAAGGAGAAGTACTTGGTGTGTGTGTGGAAGTAATGAAATGGTTACAATGTTTGTCTTATATCTCAATAGTACAAGTAACATCTTACTTACTACTTACGACCAGAATCGGTTCCGACCAACCGGTCATAAGTGAGATTGGACGTAAGTGGAATGCCATTCAAAATAGCCGACGCGAGGGTTATAGGTGCTACTGTAGTGGTAGATGGCTGTGAGCGAGTGAGATGCTGGGATACTGTGCTGCCGTAACTGTCGTACACGCTGCCGGGCTGCTACGTGCTGCGGTGCCAGACACTGAATTAAAAAAAAAAAAAAGCATCTGCTGGCCGTGGTCGCAAGTACGGGTGGACGTAAGTCCAGCAGGTCGTAAGTCGGATGTTACTTGTATAGCTGTTTAAGTTCCATTGGAAAAACTCTTCTTTTTTTTCCGAACGAAGGATGAAGATTTTTGCGTGGCAAACATTAAAAATGTTCTTGGCAGCCACGGCTGTGTACATATGTGTGATGAAGGGATCAAGAGAGATGACAACCAATGACAACAGACAGGCACCGTTGGATGTGCAGTTAAGGATGGAAAAAAGGTGGTCCACGCATCGACACTGGAGATTAAAAACGTACGAGTCATAGGAAACAGACGAGTCCCACTTTGATGCTTGTTAGTCAGACGCCTCTCCTTCTTGCATTTGTCTTCTTGAACCAGTCTGATTTCATCAGCCCTGATTTCCCGGCGGGTCAGACGCCACATTGACTTCACCCCGCGCTCAGGCAGTTGAGGGTGGCCCATCACTAATGTTGATAGAAAGTTCAATAGTGAGAAGGTCAGACACTGTCTCTGACCCTTGGGCTTGGTCTGGTGGGAGTCTGGCGTGAGGGCGCAAGGTTAATCATTAGCTGGGGCAGTCTGTAGTACAACAGACGCCCCCTGGGGACCACCTCAGACTAACCACTGGGGACATGAATGGCTTCACAATCTATCAATCCCTCTAAACACATGTGTTTGGTCCTCTGTTTTTACGAGCAGTGACAGAAAGGACGTTTGCTTTGGAGGGCAGTTTTGGTGGAAGAGTCAGTTGTGACCACCTGCTTATTTTGTGAGGCTCATATGACACATAACCGTCAGCAGGAGTTCAATAAGTCCTATGAGACACTGCAGCAGGCTCCTAAACCGTGGGCCTACAACTTGACTAGGATAAAACATGTATAAGTTAAGAAACAATAAGTCGAGGAAAACACAGCAGAAAGTCAGTGGACAAAACCTGCAACATCAACACATAGTCAGTGGTAGATCTCTAAGATGGAAGGACACATCCCTCACTGCTGCTTCGGTGGCACTGCAGATCTCCCTTCTATCTCCCTCAATTCCCTTCCTTTTCTTCAGGGGCCAAGAAGCAGAAAAACCTCACTCTCCATCAAGTCTGGACAGTCAGTTACCAGTCAACTTTGAAAGGCTTTTTCTTGGCATCCAGTGGGACCAGCTGCAGAGCGGGTTCTATTTAGGGTTCGTTTCAGCTTGTTTCAGACTCAAAGGCAATGACTAGACAAGGTCTCTTGCAGATGCCAGGGTACCTGCATGGTACTGTGTCTGCCTCCAGAGGTTTCCTCTTTCCAAGCTGTGGCCGTGCCTCCAACTGCACTGTCCTTCCATAACTACCATATGTGCTAAGGCTTCTTTGCTTTGAACACAGCGACTGTGCTGGTGGCTGTGTTATCCTCCCTGCGTGGAGGTTTCTTGGGATGGGAACACATCATTGCCTGCCTGGACGACCGATATGATCAGGTGAGACTCAGTTTTCCAGATCACAGAACTGCGACCTCCCATCTGGTCCTTCACACTCTGAAAACAGTGGAAGCATTGCATCCTTCTCTGAAGGTTCAGCATCAAATAACCTCATCCAGCTCTTGCTACATGACAGTTTGGTGTCGGTGATGGCCACCGTCCCGCATCCCGAGTAGCTGGAATAGGCTCCATCCCTAGGCACATGATAATGAATGAATATCATAATAATATTTGCCATGACTTTGATCCTGAAAACAAGAAGAGCTGTGGAAACAGATCACTCACAAGTGAATGGTTTACCGCCATTAGCGGAGAGCATGTGCAGTGTCAATGAAGTAAAAGCAACCGTGCCCCTCGAAACAATACACTGACACGTTTACCGAAACATGCACATTGACAGCTGCTCTCTATGTTTGGAATTACAGAAGCATCAGTTGAGTTGAGCAGCCCCCTCTCCTATCACAGGACTGTTTCCAGGCAGACTCTTTTCCACAGCAGATTTCCTCACAAGATGGCCTGCACTTGTCCCGACCAAAAACAAGTCTTAACCTTACCTCTCTTTCCTCCACGTCCGTCCATCTCACCATTCATCTTTCTCTCATCTCTGTACCGTCAAGATCCCCAGAGGGAGCGGTGAAGTGACGAGCGTGTTACCGCTGCCTACCTTTCTAATGAGCCCCAAACTCAGGGGGGGTCAGCCTATTATGGAGATGAGGGGACCCGCGAAGGCCAAAAGGTGACAAAACTCACTAATAGGCGCCTACATCAGTCTTTTAAAGCTTTCCTTCACGTCTCTACCATCAATCCACCTCGTCCTCAACATCTCATTGATATATTAGCAAAGCAATAGATTTTACCCTGAGTCTATTAAGAAGCACTTTGACGTTTTTTCACTCATAAATTTGCATGTATTTTCCATACCATTTTATTATTTATTTTTCACAATTAATTTAAATATTTTTTGGAAACTTTCTATTATAATTTTCACGCTCCTTTCATTATTGTGCTTCCACCACATGGCTGAAAACAGATTTGTTTCTATTGCACTGATCCCAGCAAAGACCAATGTAAGCGTATAGTTCATCAATACACATGACTTCTTAAGCAAGGCAGACTAAGGTGTTTAGATGCCGTCCAGTCTTTGTCTACTGTATGTCTTTGTCGATTTGAGGCAATAATTCAACATGAATTGCTCCAACAAAGCCTGTGTTTACCATAAAACAATAACATCTTTGAGCAAAGGTTCCTGGCACAATGCATCCCATGTAGACGTTGAAGTAAATATACCTACTCTTATTTATTTTTCTTAACACACAGTGACTGCAGCACAATCAATCCACAGCACAGTCATGTGTTTACTCTCTTTGTATGGTACATAGTGCTCCACAGTGCTTCAACATTTAAATTGGATCAGCGATGTGATTTTTTTATGTTTTGGGAAACCCATTTAAAAATTAGTCATTTTGTGTTCCTAAATGTTGGTATCAATATGATGATAAACTCACACAGACCATGGTTAACGCTGTTATAATTACCTTACAATAAATCTTTGGCACTTTCAATGTTTGTAAAGGTTCTGTTGTCTTCTTTGTTTTCAATAAAATGCCATTTTAATATTGTTTTAACTTCATGAATGATGTCCTCTTTATACTACAAGCATGTTGTTTTTCTTCTTAAACTTGAATAGCTGCATTGTTATCTATTAGTATAGACTATATATATATATATATATATATGTCCAGTATCTCTGCTTGTAGATATCGCATGAGTTACCACACTGAGTGGGCAGCATCATGTATTTGTGCTGCGTTTATTATGCATGTTTTCATTTATATATAGTCAATAGCAGTGAATTGTCCCTTTAAATTTGCAGTTGCAGATGAGGATTTTACCAACACAAACCCTGGCATGTTTTCTCATCTTCCCCCTCAACAGCCCTCCAACTTACACATGAGTTTCTGCGCTCATGACCAGGATCCAGCCACGAAGGTCAGTTCAACAGTTTAGACTTCATAGGTGTGACCCACCTACACTTGGATACCAGCTCATTAAAAGGAAGCAAAACCCATAAAACCTATTTTCCTTTTGGATCTTTCAAGGACCCCAGCATGCATTTTATTCACCTTTTTTTTTTTTTTTTTTTTTTGTAGCGGCTTGCAAGGAGCGTTTGGTTGCCAGGTCAAATGGAATAATTTATCCCGAGGCATCTCATTGGCCTGCTCAGGTGATATGCAGATCAGGGTCCTGCTGCGGCACCAATGCTGGTGTAATGAAAAGCACCAACACCACGTGCAGAGAATTCTCAGAAGTGTTGGTTGCTAGGAGATGTTTCCACGTTCAGCGACTCACCTCCAAATGTTGCTACCAATAATTATTGAGTTATTTGGGAGCACACTGGCTTTTTAGTGCTTAAAGCTTCACATTTTAAAGTTCTATATTGTAATAAATAAATTTAAAAAAAACCTTCTTTGGTGATCTGTTGAAAGTCCAGCCCCTGCATTCTGCCGCTGAGGGATAGTTGGAGTCATCGCACTGAGAAGTGTTCCTGATGGTTAGCCCCTGTTAGCGTCAGGTCTTATCGTCTATTCGCTGCTATCATTACGCATTAGTCTAATGGTCCAGGAAATACAGATAATGACTCTCTGTGTGGATTAGCATCTGTGATCTGCTGCTGCTACTGGACACCAACAACAGAAGAGTGATCACATGACCAGGTTTCATCTTAATATCTTGATCTATCTATCTATATATATATATATATATACATATATATATATATATATATATATATATATATATATATATATATATATATATATATATATATATATATATATATATATATATATATATATATATATAAATGGCGGTGAATTGTGTTGTCGTATGCTTCACTGCTTCACTGCCTTTCGAACTCTGGTCAAGGATGTTCTCTTGTGCTCTGACATCCAATCTGACATTCCATTTTACAAATCATTCACCTCCTGATATGTCTCACTGTAGCTTCATACACAGCATTGGAGTCTATTCAGGCGACGACATTTTTCCCCGTAACCGTTCAGTGCGGTCTTTTCTATGTATGGCTACATCTCTTCAGCGAGCGCCCACCACTGTGATCTGCAGGTTTTGGCATCAGCCAGTGAACTATAACCAGGCGAGCCAATTCAACACTCATGCTGTTTGATCAGACAGAGCTGCAGAGTCGCTGTGTGTCTCCCCTCTTTTTGTTTCTCTGTATTAGACTCTTTATTTTGCTGCATTGCTCGCTGTACCTCAGTCTACCTCTCATAAACCGTGTTCAAATAGCTGTAGGAAAGGGGGAAAGTTCAATCAGACTCACCCGCCATCCACTCCCCTCCTCTACTATTCATCTGTGACCATGGGCATAATAACTTCTGCCTTTAGAGACCTTATTTCCTCACAAAATGTCAACCTTATTTAAAGAGTAAATCCATATACCTGTGGGTGGAAATGAATCAAATATGTGACAGAGACATCTACAACAACAACAAAATCGTAATTCAATCGTTTTGTTTTTTTTTAAGGTTCTCAACAGACTAATGGACCGAACATGCTGTCAGAGCCGTGAAGAAATTTCTTTTTTTGATGGATGCGTGAAGTATGAGTTTTTGAAAAACAAATGTGTTGCGAATCATTTTTCTGTTAATTATGAAATGATGCGTGGAAGGGTGTTGCTGTGATTTGACATGGGCACCCTTTCATTATAACCTCACTCGCTGCTTTTGATATCTTTTCAATGATGTCTTCTCATGGAGTCAAAATGGCCTTCTAAATAGCCGCTGGTATGCGGCATTGAACGGCTAATGGATCCGAAAATCAAGCTTTCCTGCCAAGTAGCTGCCTGACCTTCATTTGAGTGTGCTTCTTTCGTCGCTGGATTTTCCTGTTTCATGAATTCTTCGCACTTTCTTACAGGCAGGTTCAAGTGCTGCTATTTATGCCCGAACGATTAAACTATATTAAATTCGATAAGCTGTATGTGCAGAGAACGCTCTTCTCTCTGGAGATTCACGACACATCACAGGACACACTGACATCCACGGTCTCTGGCAGTGAAGATGACCATGTCGTAAATGCCACCGTCATCATCATCATCATGTAAAGGGCCAAAGAAAGACAAAAGTAAAATGTGGTGGCATTTTCTTGAGTGCTTCCTCTCCTGAGCAGACTGTGATAATAGCGCTGCTTACCAACTGTGTTAAGAATTCACAAGGATCCTTGATTAAGTGCACCCACTTTCACGAGGTTTTGTTTTTCCTTGTCGAGAGCTGCTTTTAAGAGTATTCTTCCTAAATGGGTGAAGGACAAAATAGAAGACGGGAGAGGATACACTCTATCGGACAATGTGCCACTGGTGAGGGCTGCTGAAGCAAACAGGTCCAAGTGTGAGGCCAACAGGCCTTAAAATCTCTATGAATAGCATGGAATAATCCAGTTACCCCTCATCGGATTTGGGTCACCAAGCTCCAGTCCTTGCACCGGAACTGGGGAGAGGCTGCTGTGCTGCTCCTAGAGAGTGAAAACCATGATTTCTGGCTGTGTTTTCCTGGTCTCTCACAGGTCAGGAAATGGTGGAAACATCAACTCATTCTCGCTGCTATGCACAGTTTGGACGGAACCTTAAGGGCCAACCCATTGCTTAACCCCTACCCCGAACCAGTCTGGTGAAGTGCTGCCTACGGTGGCAGGAAACACCGCGGGTGGGAAACATGCTTCCATTGAAAGCCTAAAATGCATCAACACATGACATGGACAGTACCTCAGCGTCATTCTGGGACGCAAACTTCTGCCTGACAAGGGTCACACCTTAGGATTGACAATGTGCTGGAAAAATATAAGGTTAGGTGAGAAAGGGAATACTCAACCCTGCTCCATATACCATTGCACATAAATCTAATACCCTGAAAATAAAACATTTATGAGAGACAAAAGAATTAAGGGGACTTGGTTATGAACCGCATTCTTAGAAGTTTCTCTGACTGTCATCGGGTTGGACTCTTTATCCATTGAGAAGAGCCGCTCCACAGATGAGAATTACCTCTCCAGTTTGAAGAACCACAAAACCAGTGAAAGTGTATGAAAACAATGTAAGGTTTTGTCCATTAACACTATTAAAGTCTTCAGCACAGTGACATTGTCCAAACATCTGGTCGTCCATATCTTATCTCAGATGAGATGCTCAGACTTCCCTCTTCTTCTTCCCCTTCTTCTTGTGGCATATTGAGGTATTCCCAGGATACACCTGAGATCCACTGTGGAGTTCAGTGTGTTTGTGCAGTGTATACCTTCAACCCCTCACCTTCGGAATCTGCCAGAGTCCCCGAGGCAGACAGGCACACAGTAGCTCGATTAAGCCGCCGATGGTCTCCAAGTTTACATCTCCAAGTTTTCTGCCTCGGGGAATAACTGAGTAAAACACCTCCATAAAAGACGAACAGTCTACGAACAGCAATTGTGTTGACTGATCAAGTTGTCTAACTTCGGAGCGAGAATTGAAAACCTTGTGAAATGACATGAAAGCATGTGATCATTGCAAAAATATTTATTTGACATTGAAAAGTCCAACCAGCAGCAGAACATCTGGAAGTCATATTCATCAAATTTACTAAAGAAAAAAAAATACACTTGATGCAAACTGTTTAGAAAATTGGAAATATTTGATAAAATTCTGAATAAAACAAATATAATAAATCCATGTCTAAATATCCTAAATAAAAATAATATATTTTATTTAAACGCCAAAGAAGATATAAGTAAAGTGTACATGAAAGTATCGCCATAAAATGTTCTTTCAGGTGCTTTTCTGAACAGTTTGTACTGTTACGGGGGGGGCGACATCACTTTCTTTATCATTTTTCTTTTCAAGAACTTCTCCATAGTTGTTAACTATCACAGATTTGCAGCTGTCAAGTCAATTCAGTGACTCACTACTGCCACCATACGTGGCTAATGTATTAAAACTGAGCATCTTGCTACCCTCACGGCCCAAAGGTGTAAAACAAAACAACTTTTAGCGGCCCTCAACCATGGGTCTCGACCCTATGGTTAAGAATGACTGGCCTAGGAGTTTGTTTATTTCGGCTGCGTAGCTGAAGCTTGTGCAGCGGCGCATCATGGGTCACTGTCCGGTCATAGTCGAGCTACTCGGCTACATGCTAGCTCAGACGAGCTGTTAACCGCATTATCCTGGTTGCGTAGTCCGACTAAGAGAAATTCAAATTTTTGTATAGTAGTCGGACTAAGCCACATACATTTTAAAAGTCCAAACTTTGTCGGACTAACACAATAATTTGGATTTCCTTGGATATGCTGAGTCATTCAAGGCAGTCGCTGGAGCGGGGGCGTGGAGCCTATCCTAGCTACTTTGGGTGAGAGGCGCGGGACAACCAGGACAGGTCACCACCCCATCACAGGACACACAGACACCTATAGACAATCAAACTACCTGGAAATCAGAGTGCGAAAAATAAAAACCATGCTGGCTCCGGCAGAGCATCTAAACTCCACACAGAGAGGACAGAGGCGGCCTCAAGCTGGACGCAAATCTGCCACCTTTTTGCTGCGAAGCGGCAGCTGAGTTTTGTGATTTATTAATTTGTTTCTAAAAGGTCTGTGCGATGTGGGCTGAGCCTCAGTGCTAAGGGAACGGTGCGATCCCACTTGGATGAGACAAATAACTCATACTAAACTATCCTCTTTTCCACATCACAGAATGTTTTTGCATTTTTGTTTTTGAACCAGAAATTTCTCATTCCTGAGTCTGTTTATCTTGAGTTTCTAGGAGGTTCTAATTGGTGTTGGATATTTCCCCCCCCATGTCACATGGGACCAGGCATTGGCACCTTTCAAGCGACATACATTGGTGCTGTGGTGAAACATAAGTGGGCCCTCTGATTCACCCCAAACAAAAACATACTTTTTTTGTTTCGGCTGCAGCCCATTGAGTTGCATGTTTCAGCATCAACTGGCAACACAGACAGGAGGCAGCGCGGTGCCCTCAGCAGCGGGGTGTCGCTCCTTCTGTCAGCCTGTGCTACCTGCTCCCCACCTCTCTGCTCTCCCCTGAAGGCGCGCTAGCTATATGTCGACTAATAGGATTACAGTTGACAGCAACGCACCGCCAGAGTCTCCCTGCACCAACACGTGCTAATGAATTGCCAGAGAGAGAATTAGCACATTCACCGTCATTTATGGGATTAATAGAGGATAATGAGTGGCAAAATTGAGTCAGTGTGGAAGCGTCTTCACGGGGAGAAGAAGAGGTTTCCGACCTGGGGTTTGTAGACCTGGACACTTGCAGGCAGTAATTAACACACAAGCTAATAACAGTGTCATTACTCTTAATAATGCGAGTAAGAAGCTAATTATGATCATCATAATGCTGTAAATCATACGTCTGCCTCTGCGTTTATTTGAGAATCATAAAGCTGATGGATTATTTCAAGTCTGCTTCCGTGATTTATAGTCAACAGAAACACGGCGTATGATTTAGATTTTGTTACTTGTCATTTATTACAGCGTCACTGGTAGCTCTGTAGCGCGGCCATTCATTTCAACAGGTCCAAACCTGTCCTGGGAATCCGGACCATTTCCTAAAAGGCCCTTTTTGAACCACAATCTGTCATTTTTACTGATGCCAGCTGACCTTTTTCTAGCGCTCCTCTCAATGCTTCTCCTTGACCTTTCCGTGGTGTAAGTGTGTCCTTTGTCCTTTTGTTTCGTTCGCCACATTACCTGAGGTAAAATCTCACATTTAAAATTGATAATTTATTAAGCACCAGCCTTAACATTTGAAGTGAGGACACATTAGACAAGTAGGCTGGCTCCCAGCTGAGGACCCAGCAGCACTGGCAGACGTGCGACGAACAGAAATCCTCGGCATGAATTACCACCAATATGTCTACGTGGAAGTGACTAATTAAGTGCTTTTCTATGATTTCTCTATGGTTTCTGACAAATCCAGAGTGCAACTAAAAAAAAGCAGAGAGAAACAATGTGGGTTCTGGTGGCACTTCTGGTGGTATTGTGATCTGAATTTTTTTTTCTTTTTATGTTGAACCAAAGTGAATCAGGGACAATTTCACCCTCACCTTGCTCATCTGTAATATGGTGATTCATCCTTGTGTTTCGCCTGACTGACAGCCAGCATAAGTAGCATATGATTGAGTTTTATTGCGGCAGATTTGGAGACCTCTGTTCATGTTTGCCGGGGGCTTTTTCTCGGCTGCCTCATGTGGAGCTGAATTCATTACCAGACCCTGACTGGGTGAATTTGCTGTAGGTGGCGGCATCTTGACGACAGGAGTCTATTCCAGCTGTGTGAGTTTAAACTTTGCCTCAGGTGTGACGGTTCAATTTGAGACTTTGGATTTCGCTGCTGATATTCCAGACCTACTTTCCTCTCCACCACGTGTTCACTTCGCTGCAACATGTGGTCTACGTCTGGAATTTCTCTATAGAAAAGGGATAGAATGCAGGGAGAGGGAATGTCTCCTGTGGAGTTTTTCCACAAAACAACTCCTCATCAGCCCGGGGACCATGCAATGACAGTGAAAGGGCTACAGGCAGTTTCTGGGACGACAGAAGTCTTTGCTATTCAGAGGCCCGCTGACATTTCCACCTGTTTGGCCTCTTGTTTACACAACAACACTGTTTTTCCTCACTGAAAATGACACTTTTTTTGAAAACCCAAGGTGGAGACTTATACAAACTCAGATTTTGCGTTGCTGTGTTAACAGGGAAAAACAAGTTTTCTGTTCTCAAACATCAAATTATCCCCCAGAAAACATGAGCCTGACAATTTGAGTGCCCTATGTTTATAACAGTGTTTGTTTGGCTACCGATAAAAGTGCCTGTCCACACACTATGTGTTTACTCGGCCGTGGAAACACACAAACATCGCAAGCTCTCACCATTATTGGAGTTTGTCTCCAAAGTCAATAAATAATGCTTGTGTTTAAATACTGACATCAATCCAATGAATTAAATAAGAAATAATCCAAGAACTACATTACATCCATGTAGTCATCAGAAAGACAGTACCAGCTTTCAGTCATTGATCGCCGATCTGATCCAAGTTTGATGATTAAAACATATGGAACTAACTCGCACCTTTTCCACTGAGTCCAGAAGCATTTGTGAAGCTCCGTACAGCACGACAGTGGAGGGAACCATTCAGACAGGAAGTCAGCCAGTGAAAAGCTGCATGAATCTGGGAAATTTTCAGAATAAAACAATATGTGTAGACGTTACTCACATTTTACTGTGAAAGAGTAGCAAAGTACCGCGGGATTGATGATACTCGTGTGACCACATGCCGCTCCATGCTGCTCCCCGGTTCCATGTGGAAAAGAGCACTGAGGTTCCGCGTCTATTCTGCCACAATACCTGGTGAAAATACGGATTGAGTCACAGAAAATACCATCACTATTGAGGCTGTTTCGTATTTCAAATGTGGTTATTAATACTCACTTCGCCCACACTGCTTTTGGAAACAAGACTGGAGGAGCACGTGTCTCGCATTTCCACGTGTCACCAATGTGTTTCCTTTTACAAAATTCACAATTCCCACAACTTTCTGATCACGCTTATCATTTCCTCCAGAAAAATGATTCACCTCCTCACATGCCGCCACACGTCCTCATGCATCAAGGTACATTTTGGATGCGAATATGATGACAATGAAGGAGCCATTACTCACACCAAATGAAGACAGGTAGGTGGCTTGAAAACCGGCCTCCACCTCACCGGAGGACACACTGCTTTCTTCTCAATTTAGCATCTCTTTCTTCTGCTTTCCTTGCATTCATCTTGCCCTTTGAAGATGATAACATCGGATGTAGGTCAGGGGAGAGCGATGTCAGCTGTTTGCAGATATCTGCTGTGCGAGTGTGTAGTGTGCCTCCAACGCGTGTGTGTGTTAGCGAGGCAGGAGAGAGCCGAGACATTTGCATTATGTTTGATCTGAGGAAACCCCGCGCTGATGTTCATTAGGAGGCTCTCTGGGGTGCTGCGCATTCATGATAAAATTATATGTTGATAACAGCCAGGCCTTAATGCTTAATGGCCATTTAAGTGGCCACTAACAATGTGTGTCGATTAGAGCCACTTCATAAAAGTGAGGATCTACAACTGAAGTCACGTTTTTCCATTACAAAAGAAAGCTTTCATTTGGATATTACTATTCCCTCAAAGACACTTGGAACACACTTTATCTCCTGGAGGAAATCAATCTGATTGAAGCACTTAGGATTGATGAAGAATTTTACTTTTCATTTCAAGCTTTGACGTAATGCAGGCGGGTCCATTTGCTGACCTTGTTCAGATTGAATTTTTTCAGTTCTTGGTTACGTTTCCTTTTTCTTTTTTCATTTCTCCAACCATCAGACCTTCACGTAGGGAATTCCAAAATATAGCTTTATTTTTGTCACATTTCAAGAAATAAAAGTGTTTTATTTGCAACAGAATTCTCCTATTCTACTACTTCACTTCAGTTTCAGCTCAACTGAATGGTTATTCACTCTCATTGGAGCGCATCTCCACTACTTAGGAAAAGCCATCTTGTATTTTTAGTTTCTTAGACGACTCTCGATTTTGATTCAAAGGTATTTCAGGCAGAGTACTCCAGAACAGGGACCAGATGGAGGGATTCAATCGCTCAATTCGCCAAGGAATGCGTTGGCATTGTCCACTCGCAGCTGGTCTACGTCTGTGCAACTGTTGTTCTCACAAGCAAAGCAACATGAAAGCTGCTGAGATTAAACCAGATAATAGCATTTACAAGCCTCATTGAAAATGAATCCAAAATTCCATGAGTCTGTTTGAGTATTTCCTGGCAAATTCTGGAAGTGGGTGGAAATAAAGAAACACAGTTTTAAATTCAAAAATGTTTGAAGACAAGGCCAGATCAATGACTTTTTTTTTAACCAAAGACATGCAATGATGTGGTTTTTGAAATGATGTATCATGGGTTTTTTTTTTATCTTCATTCATGGTTAATCTATGCAACTTTTCACACCAATATATTGTTGTTGTTAGTGCTATACTATTAGTATTTGGAGGATTTTGGAAAGCCTCAAAAAAAAAAATTGAACCATTTGATGTAAATAGACCAACAATAAAGTTCTTATCTTAATATAATGTGCTGTGTATGGAATATTGAATTCGTACTGCTGAGAAAGCCAGCCTAACAATTGTATTGTATTGACTCAAGACCTCACCTGTGTGTAGTCCCTTTCATTCGCCTGTGTATTTCCCACTAAAACCTTGTATGTATACATGCGTGTGCGTACATATCCCTCCACCGGAGCGAGCACTTATCCGTGCACGTGTGAGCGCAGACAACCCCCACATGGGTCCTCTCAGACACAAAGAGGGTAATATATGTATAGAAGGGCCTCTATGTCCCAGTCGTATGGAAATACAGTCCAGCTCACTGTCTCTAATGCCAAATACGAAGCCCCAAACGCACCATTATGTGTTTGCAGTATGGGAGGGTCAAGAGAATGGAAGCTGCGTGGGGGCAGGGAGGCATTAATTCCAGTAATGTCTAGCAACCGTCTTAAACTAAATATGCTCAGTCTGTGGTGAGCCTTCACACCTGAGAGAAGCCTCCATCTTCCTCCATCCACCCGAGCAAATATGCAAACATACAAATAGGCCTGGCGCATACGCCAATACAGGAAATGCATTAAAGATAAACAGCATTGCATTAGAATATATACATATATATATAAACTGTATATTGATGCACTCTTATCTCGGACTGCAAATGGACCCAACTCCCTTCCCATAATCTGCACTGGCCACATGCTCAGAAGATCAATGCAGTGATTACAGGAGGACGACTCTGGCGCTGTGTTCCCCCACTGCCCCGCCGCTCCTCTCCCTGTGTCTCCGGTGCGACCTTATCTCTTAGACTTAATCAAATTGGCAGTTAGAGCTCGTGGCCAAAGCGGGAGGTTGGCGATGGGAGACTGGCCGGGGGAGCGTGAAAGAGAGGGATGATGAACACAAGCGCGACTCCCTTTAGAAAGAGAAAGCTGCTTTAGTGGATGTGGACAGACTCTCTTCTACCTGCATCAGGTCAGCCTATCATCCCGTGCAGTTAGAGCCTGTCTGAGCTGCTGTTACCTTTAACTGTGTTTGGTTTGCCAGATAGCTGTCCTTCATCACCACCCTTCCACTGCGCCATCTCCCACCTCCATCTGGGTTTTTTCTCTCGTCCCACATGAGTAGCTTTTTTTTTTTTTTTCCTGCTCTGCCACCTCTGCAGCACTTTCTATCTCTGGCACGCTCGCACACACACATCTACATATCTTCAGCAGTAATTGTCAATTTCCATTTGTTTGCCTCTTTCGGCTGGCAGCCATTGTCACCAAGGAAACGGTGGTGAGAGAGAGCGAGAGAGAGGCGGAGGATGGAGGGGTGAGCACTGCGTCTCTCACACGCACGCCAACGGATGACCTCAGAGGACCACTGCGAGAAAAGTTACGGAAAACCAATATATCATGGAGAAAAAAAGGCCATTCGTGCCTATGTTAGGTGCCTCAAAAACAAAAAAATGTTGATGTGTCGGACTTTAGGAGCTTTGGATGAAGACACAAAAGTAACTACTTCCCAAAAGTGCAACGGCAACGTGAATAAACAGCACAAAAATTCCAATGCAAATATTGGCGCACATTTCTATGTCCATCCAGGGCAACGCTATTAAATACATAACATTCGCAGCACGCACGTCACAGCGAGTAATAGGGCCCCAATGACTTGCCGCAATCACGGAATCACGGATGGAATCGCGGAATTGGCTGATTACGGAATTTGCATGGAATATCGCTCGATTTGAAATATTGAGACTGATCAAATGTTTTGTGTGGAGGAGGGACATATGAGGAGGATAGCTACTGTGGAAGCCATGTCGAGCCTGCTGGACAGACCTAGCGGTGCGGCGCTCTGCCTGAGAGCTGCTCCCTCTGTTTACAACACTCACCTATTCTCCTCCAAACATTGTCTTTAGAATCATTGTCTTTTTAGTTTTTAATTGTCTAGACATAAACAAGCAGGTCCTGGGATATGAACACAGTCAAGCACTGCGCCATGTTGAATGTTTTGGTATGTGACATGTGAACAACTGTTTCGATTGGTCGGATGTGTGCTTGTACAAAGTGAAACTGTGGACTGTGAATACACTGTAAATGCTGCAATTTCAGTGAAATAACGTTGCTGGTGTGCTAGCTTGCATTGAAAAACAACAGGTTTGAAATAAATAAATAAAATATTTGCACGAAAGATACACATCCGGTGTGCAAGGACCTTTAAGTAGCAAATATACATTTGAGAAATTCATCTATATCTGTATCATAAATCTAAGTCTGAATTTGAATGCATATCATAATATTGTAAATGAGAATAAACGTAATAACAGGGCTACAATTAATTGTCAGCATGCTTGGTTCCCTCAAATGGATGTGACATCATTGTTCATGCTGCTAACAACAGGTAATAACTAGAAAGCCACTTGAGAGTTCAAACCTCCCGCATTAAAGAGTCCTTTGAAAAACAATTCATGGATTCAGGGACAACTCCCGCAATGGAATCCTTGTCCCATTTCATTCATTGATGTCAAGTGCAATAACTATTTACCACCTCATTGAAAACTCACTGAAAGCTTTGCTTTAACAGTGGCAGTATGAATGCCATGGTTTCGTCTCATCTGTTTTACATCATGGCAGGTGAGAGTAATGTAGAGTATGTAGATAAGAGAAATCATACTTTGGATTCATAATGAAGTTTTATTCCAAGTGGCTGAAATAGCTCTCCACTTGCACCTTTATCTTACAGAGACCCGACGCCACTCACTTATTCCATTTATTCGTTGAAATATTCTTATATCACGGCTCCCATATTTTCTTTCTCTGAAACATCAAGTGACCTGCCGTCAAAAAGCTGAGCAGAAAATCTGTGAACACTATTGTGAGAAAGGATATCACCCTCAATTCAGAGATGTGGCTAAATTGCATAACAGCAATTTCCGTCAGGAATTGAATTAAATCGCTCGGCGGGAAGATGACAGTGGAGATAGAGGCTGTGATCAGACCCTTCATTAAACCAACATGCAAATGCATGTCGACTCCTCTCCTGCCACATTGACAGGTCTGAGCGGATGTGAGGATGCAGGAAGTGTTATTACACTGTAAGAGGCAGTCCTTTAGACGTTGAGCTCCATGACTCTTTTTCATTTGGATCTGACGCTCACAAATGCACGCGTGTCGCCGCTGTCGTCCCTTCACTCCTGTGCTTGAACACGCAGCTAAATGACTTCAGTTAAGGTGCGACTGGTCGTGCAGACAGCTCCAGGTGACGTTTCCTAATATTGAGGCGACAGCGGGGATCCCCCAGCCAAACTGTCAGTGGATTTCATTTCAAACATGGCCGCAGCTCATTGCTGAACCCACAACCTAAGACAAGCCCCACACCTCTGCCGCCCTCCCTCCCCACAGACAGGAACACCTAATACCTATCCAGCTCACGCCCCTCCCTCCCTCCCTCCCTCTCCCGCCGCTGCTGTCGACTCCTCACTTTAATTAGCTGCGGATTAAATTAAAAGCTATATGTTGGTGTTAATTGATTTATCTTGAGACACGCGCTATAATTACTGGTTCTCCACGGAGGGAGCTGCACTTCGGAGGCTTCGCTCTAATGTCAGCGCGCGAGCGTGAACCGCCATTCACTTAACGTCGCTTCTGTTTGCGAGCGTGTGTGATCAACAAGCATTGTTGGAGGCGGCCAAAGGTCAGAGAGCAGCCACCACTCCATGAGCGGGGGAATCACACATGATGCAAAGAGGAGCCGTCTCTCCGTAATGAAACACAATTACAGCTTTATTACAAGATGTAATTGCTGTGTTAGCGCGTCGCAATTTGTCCTTATTGTGAGCCGTCCACGCCTGCCATTTTCCACACACACACACCCGCTCAGCCATACTTGACCCGCCATTCCCACTCATTTATTGTGTGGACGCCTGTCTTTATTGTTTTGATTCAGAGGATGCAGCCTTTATTGTTTATTTGTCTTGGGAATCCACATCAGGATCGCAGCTGGGATTTCATGAGTCCACTTGTTTTTATGGTTGCACAGTGAAGGGGAATCTTGGTTTCAGCCTCTACAGCAGTTTATACTGGAACCATCAGGCTGTCCGTCTGCCGACATGTAGCACTGGGATGAGGATCAGTTCCTCTAACTCTGAGATTATGGTTCTAAATTAAAGCTGGGACATCCTGTTTGGTGTTTCAGTTCCTCGAGTGGAGAAGTTTTGTGTCAGAGATCCAGAGTCCTATCCTCACCCAGTGACTGGGTGACCATGATACTGGCTGATATTAGCTTTCCCAGCCATGAATGTGGACAGTCACTGAGCAAGAGGCTGACAACTTCAGTCCTCTCCTCATGCTGCCTCCTGGATGCTCTTAGTAAGTAACAGTAACACTGAAGATAGCTGGCCATTAACAATGCTGTAGCCCATTATTGTTGTCTGTCATGATGGACCCAATATAAGGGCATAAGCCTTGACAAGCTCTGGCAGATGGAATCGTACGGTCCAGAATACGGTGCCAAACGTCTCCATTTTGGCGAGGGGTGGTGACGTGACTGAACATGGTGGTATATATATATATATATATATATATATATATATATATATATATATATATATATATATATATATATATGAACTGTTCCACTGTTGCCCATGTGACTTATGAAGTAGAAAAAGGATGGATGTATTTGTACAGGGATGATTTTTGAATTTTGAAATTGAAATTTGAACTTGTCTATTATTTGATGACTCATCATTTCTTTGTAACCCATACTGAATGGCATGACTGAAGATGCGTGAATTGAGGATGCATGTTTTTGATGCACTCCACACATGCTTGGCTGGATAGTTCTTCTTCCTCTCAAACTAGATACTGTAAGTCAGAAAGCACAGGGAAGCCTCACACTGAGCCTTTCTTATTATACGTGGAGCGCAGCCCGTCTGGTCAGACGCACTGTCTGTCTGAATAACTGGAAACAGCCCCGGATGTGTAAATGAGTCTAGTGGGGACCATTGTATGGTTGGGAGCCCCATTCAGACATGGTTGGACATCAGGAGCCAGGCAGAGAGACAAAGTGGAGGAAGAGTGCGCGCAATGAGGTGACGGCGAATGGAAGAAAGGATGGGGGTTTTAAGGACGAAGAAGAATAGAGCGATGGAGGAGGAATAAAGGGATCATCTCATCTTAGGCAAGTGGAAAAGGTAAAGCAGAGCAGAAGATGGATAGAGAGAAAATGAGAGACGTAGTAAGACATGGCTCATCTGCTTTTGCTCTCTGGCTGCTGTAAGATTGCAGGATTTCCTAGCTCAGCCAACTGTGGAAGTGAATTTTTCCCCCGCTTGTCTCGTCACTCTCGCTGTCCCTCCACCCTCCGCTTTCTGTCGAGCAATTTCTTCCTCATCTTTTGTGTTCCTCCTGGATCTTCACTGCCACAGAGCAACGGATTAAATTCCCATTTCCTCCACGATGCTGTTCCGATATCAGATTACTGTCCCTTATCCGCCATTCTCCGTGCTGGTCTTCCATCGTGTACTTTGTGGCCCTCAATTCCATCATGGACTTTCTGGAGTGGATGCCTATTTTTTAAATTAGAAATAGTGGACGTTAGTGACGGTTCCAGTCTGCCCACCCATTATACAACATATTTTATCTCTTGAAAATCTCGACCGTGACACAAGTCCACCTTCTTTGCCTCAAAACGATTCCACTCATAGTCGCCTATGCCTCTGAGACCTGTAGCTTATTGGCGTGATCACATGTGATGCATTCCTCTCTCTAGCTTCAGAGTTATGGCATAAAGTTAGCCGTGATAATGTGTTAAGACTTTTTAAAAGAAGGTTGAATAAAGTGAATAAATAAATAAGTAGCATTGAAAAGTGCTCATTCTTTCCTTGGTTTGTTTTCTTAAATTGTGTGCTATGCTGAAAACATCCGTTTAAAACAGTCATTCACCAGTTTGTTCTGTTTTTAAGCCACTAAACCAGTCGCTAAAAAGCATATTTAAATCTTGCTCTCTTCAAGTGTGTCTCTGCACCTGCTGTCAAAGCGCTCATCATTATCACCCAAAGATCCTGAAGGGAAAAAAAAACAAAAGCCTGTCTGACATCAAGCTCTTAATCCGAGCCTCCATTCATCTCTCCCTCCATGTGGCTGGATGGACAGCAGCTCTCGGAGCTGTATGTTTCTCTGAATCGTAAAGTGACCTGTGATTAATTGAGCGTTATTAGCCTAATTGAGATTGTTCTCAAGATACATAGGCGTCGATAGTTCCTGATTTCTATTTAATAGGCCACTTCTGACAGCATTCATAATGTGCAATTTGCCCCGATCTCATCTTAATGTATTCTGGCTTTGTGAGAATTCAGCTAATCTCGGGGTGAGGGAAATGGACCACAGTCAGCTGGGGGATCATTTTCCGGCTGCTGGTTAGCCCCCAGGCGGGTCTCCAGGGGCCCGGGTGTGAAAAACCCAACATTTGTTCACTTCTTAAACCAGAATCTTCTCTCACTTAAGACAGACATAGAACATTATCCAGTAAATATTGCCACACCTGTTTCGTTTTTTTTTTTTTTTTTTGCAGCGACAAAATTGCAGATGGTATTTAAGATAAACCATGCGCATTTGGTATTTGGACATTTTCAATTGCAAAACATCATCACAAATTCAAGTCAAGATTTCTATACTATGCTATACTAATTTGAACAACAGGTGCCGTCAGAATGATTTGATAGCTTGATCTTAGCGCCACATATGCTTCGGACGAGGGATGTTTATCGGTATCAGCTTGGAATAGGCATCAGATTTTTTTTTTTCAACCTATCATATCATTTGGATTTTACAATGCTGCATCAAACAAGTTGAATAGCCTAGTGTTTTTGTCTTGTTTAATTATTTCAATATTTTTGCCATGTTGCTATTTTAATTTTGCTGTCAAAAGGGTCAATAAAGCCAAAGCAATTGTGTACAACTTACGGTGTCTGTGTTAACTCCTGTTTATGCCCAACGTTACGTACAGATACTTTGTCCATGCGCAGGGCAAATTCCGTCCATATTTCTGTACGTTTCCACAAAGCTTGCCAATATCAAGCAAACACCAGCAGTGTTGCAACAATGTTGCTGTTGCTACCCAGTACAAGTAACATCCGACTTATGACCTGCTCGACTTAGGTCCACCTGTACGGCCAGCAGATGCCAACCAATGTTTTTTGTTTTTTTTCCAATGTCTGGCACCGCAGCACTTAGCAGCCTGGCAAAGCGTACGACAGTTTCGGCAGCACAGTATCCCAGCATCTGACTCTCACACAGCCATCTACCACTACAGTAGAAACTATAACCCTCACATCGGCTATTTTGAATGGCAATAGACTTACGTCCAATCCGACTTACGACCAGTTGGTCGGAACCGATCCCGGTTGAAAGTTGGATGTTACTTGTAAGTGGTTCCAATGAGATACAAAGACAACAATGGCGAAAATTCGCAATATATTTAACGCCGTCCTCTTTTGTGCAAGAGGTACATTATCTTCCACAGTCCCCATGTGGGTTTTGGAGTTGCTCGTCTTAGACTTTTGACTGTGGGCTGCTCCACCTGGTGGATATATTGGTGAACAGCAATACCATCGTACAGAACGTTGTGTCCTATTCTGTGGACAAAGGTAGCCATCAGCATAGCATTTGCTGCTTCTCGCGCTCCCGCCTGGAACGATATGCAAACGTTTTGTATTTGTCTTCCCTCACACGTGATGCTCATTGTACCCTCAATGTACCCCTGCACAACGCCCTGGAATGCTACACGGGAAGGGAAACTTTAAGTCCATTGAAATGCCTATGCTTCAACATGCAACACTGAAGGCTGCCTTCGTCGTCAGTATTGGACTCTAAAGTCCGCCTTCCCAACGTTGATATATTATGCCATGGGAGGGAGGATGGGTTGCAAAGGAAGATAGTTTAGATTAGTTGTCACCGCCAGATACCTAAACTCAGTGTTTGGAAATCTCCAAAACACTTGATAGCACCCACAATCTTCCCAGAAAACAAGGTAAAGGGCGTGGTCAACACGCTTGCAAGTGAGCTAGTTTTTGATGCACTTTGACATTTACATATCATTGAATTCAAAGCTCTGCAGGGCCACATAAAATGAGGTGAGAGGCCGAATTTGGACCCCAAGCCTTGAATTTGATGGGCTATTGGTGAACCACATCTCTGACACTGGAGCAGTGGAACCGTACAGCAGAGGGAATGACTTTATCATGCACTCACAAACAAACACTTAACTGTGAATCAAGATACAAGGCCACTACATCCCTGCCATAGACTACATTCCAGCGCTCGAGACCAAAGCAGTCATACCCGCAGGATGACCACCTGCTTCCCCACTTTCACTGACTCCACAATCCACTTGACTGAGTTCGCCACACACCATCAATAGGAAAAATAACATCATGTTGTCTGTTCGAGTGCCTGTGTGGGATGTGACGGTCAGCAGGGTTTATCTTCTGTCTGATGCAAACAGAGGCATTGCTCGTGATGTGCGGTACTGAAGTGCGACAAAGAGAGAACATCATGTTTGGCTTGTTTGAATCCCATCTTTTTCACCTACAAGCACCATAGGTGGACCCAATGCCTGTGGGAGGAGGAGGCTCTGGCGCACGTGGGAGGGGGAAACATATTGCTTCCTTCCATAGCAACCGTGTAACAATACGCTGACATTTACCACTGTTTAGATCGCTGTCGCCGCAGCAGGGCATGATGCTAATAATGCCGTGTTGACATTAGTCCAGGTGGGAATATGTCAGTGAAGCTTCGCCGCAACCTAATTGCTACTTCTATTGTTGTGTAATTAATGCTTAATTAGGGAGCTAGCTTCAATCTGCGACAGGGTCGTCGGGAGAAGTAGCACGTGCGCCGTGAAAAAAAGCTATTTATATTGAGGCTCCCTGTTCTTGTCCTCGTGCCATCAATTAGTGCACAAATAACCATGTGCAGGCGAAGCCTCAAAGATGTCGACGCGTCTTGACGCGGGCCCCGATTGTTGTACGACGGCTAGTTCGACAAGACTGACAGGAATCCTTTTATTTGCCTACTTATTTTATGACGTTCATCGGATCAAGAGTTTGAGTGGGGTGGATTATTTTGCGATTTGAAAAAGACAGACACAAGCACTGGATCTATTTATCACACTACCACCACCATATTTTACTGTTAGTATGAGGATGCTCACGTCAAATGTAATGGGACGTTCACGTTTTTTGATGTTGATATTGAAAGTGATATCAAAATACCTGGATGTTCTAAAGAATTTTCCCAGATGTACTGAGAATATCAAGGTGCTTTTTGGCAAATTTCAGAGCTGCAGTAATGGTCTTTTAACTCAGCGGTGGTTTTCATCTCAGAAGTCTGATGGCCATTTTTGCTTTGTTTCTTTCAAGCAAGTCAAGCCATTTGGACAGTGTCGCGGGGTCCTTTATGTCCTCCTGGATGGGTCTGTGCTGCACTTTTGGGGTGATTATGGTCAGCCAGCCATTCTTAGGAAGGTTCCTCAGTGTTCTCAATACAGTTCACTGGAGCCCCACTGCTTCAATCGTTTTTCAGACTGAATTGATCCTGAATTTCTTTGGCTCTCTTCAGTTATGACTCACTTTTGAGTATCTTTTGGTGACGCTAGTCATACTGAATCAAAAACAGTTTGGTCGTACTGTGGCTTCGGTAGGACATTGTATTTTAAGGGGAGAATAACCTTTTATTTATTTATTCATATGTGCTTTTTGTGTTAACCTGCACACTCTGATGTTTAAGTTATTTGACGATCTGAAACTATCTTGTTGAGACAAGCATGCAAACCAATAGCAAATCACAAAGGGGGCAAACACAACTCTGTACAGTACAATACTCTGTACGGTAAATGTAAAAAGTCAAGTTTCAAATCTCTAAGTCGTAAGATTTACAGTGGTGATTTTCCCATCAACCCTGTAGGGTTTATCTGAATTCATTTGTCAGAATTCTGTGTACAATGTATGAATGAACAAATGGAGATCCAGAACACAGAATCGCCGCCATTTCATGATTGGTGGAGGTAACAACTGCTGCTCTATGGAACCATATTTTGGTATTAGTGAAAAATAGGTTAATAAACATACATAGACAAATAAATAAGAAGAACTAACAAAAAAGAATTGGTCAAAAAATACAATATGATGAAACAACTATTTATAGCTCTGAAATTGAATTGAAATGAACAAATATATTTATATACTGTATATAAAAAAAAACATATTTTAGAAATTCAACAATTGAAGAGATGCTAACACAAGGTGCAGTGAGTGAATTACTGTTTATGGAATGACATCACATCACAAAAAGAGGATGTTCCAACCCTGTGTCTAATTTTTTTTTTATTTTTTTGTCGTTCAGTCTTGTCTGTCCGCATGTTCAAAGCACAGTGACTAATGGTACAGAGAGGATGGATGATTGACTGACTATATTTGAATGTATTTAGCGTGTCCAGGTTTGCTGACAATTTCAGGACAATCCCAAAACAATACTGTTTTTGCTACTGTCCCAGGTGTGTAGTGTAAGGTGTACTGTACGCATCTTGGTAACTGGTTCTCAATTCTAAAGTTTGCCTCAACAGGGATCTCAGTAAACCATCCACTTTTACATGATCTACTTTAAGCTGATTATGAGAATAAGCTTTTAGTGGAAACCATTTGCGGCGTGGGATTTTTGCCGTGAATGATGGGATGGTGGATCATGAGCCTTACGTGTCAGCAAGTTGGTTGAGCGACCTTCCTCATGTCGATCTCTAGGTCGGGGTGAAGGAGACATCAGATCAGCTAGAGATTTGGAAATATTCATGATATTTGAGTATGATAAACACGTGTTTTTTCTTTTTTATTTCAGCGCTATAGAAGAGATTGGGAGGGGCGGTATGTGGGGAATAATATGTGGCTGATACAGTAGGTGTGTGTGTGTGTTGTGGTGATTACAGGGCGTAAAGAGTGGGGGGCACGAAGCGCGAGGGGGCACAAGAGCATGCAGAGTGTAGCTTGAAATGGCAGCGCATGAGCGGAGGCGTGAAATTGGCACAATACCGACCACCACTCACCGTCACTCCCCCCAACACCGTTCTCAACTCTCCAGACTATTTGTCCCCTACAGTCCATTCCAGAGGAGGAGACCATGCCTGCGCCGGCTGTAGTGCTGTTGGTTACTTGTGATGCTTTGGACCTTCACTTACCAGACTTCCGTGGCGCACACTCACATGCATCCCTCATGTGCTGCTTCCTTAATACACACCCACCTATGTGCACACTTCACCCCTTACCCACCGATGGCATGGAGTGGCTATAACTCAAGTTAATTATATTTGGTAGGTGGTGCTCAGATGTAGAGTGCATGATGAAATGCAGCAGAGACCGTGAGAGAGCAGTAATGGGAGTGAGGCCATACCACTTTAAGGAGAAAAATCATCAACCTATTGGCCTCTGGAAAGCCACTTTGTGCATTTAGAAGAGACAGCTCTATACATAAACCAAGCCTGGATGTACTACACAACCGTAGTCACATGGGGGTGACGCCTGTTTATAACACAATTAGATCCAGAGACAAAGGTGGAGTCTTGTTACATATTACGATGAGCTGATGTTGATGGCTGACTGTTGAGTGTGCCAGATGGGTAGCGCCAGATTGGCTCAGCTGGTCAGACTGACCCACTGATGGTGACTATGAATCTAAAAGAATCTAATCGCACTACTGCCAGAGCAAAACTTGGGATGAATGAAAATAGCCTTTTCTAACTGAGGTGGTGATGCAAATAAGAAACACTCTTTGAGCTTTGAGCATACATGTCAAGCAAGCATGTTGGTTGGCACCGCGGCACTGTTTCACAGAGACAGAAATGATCGACTTCGCCATAATAAAACTAAACCTGCCATTGAAAAGGCTGTCCTCCTTTCATCTCCACTTCGCGTCACTGCTGCTCTGCTTCCTACGGAAGGGACCGAGGCTCAATCGCAGAGAAGTGGCTGGCCGTACAAACACGTACACATATGTCAAAAATATTAGATGCCACGTTAAGATTCACTAGTTTTTAAGGCCTTAACTTTGACAGCCCTTGTATATATTTGAATTAGCTCCCAAAAAAGGCTGAATTTCACAACTTCAATATAATAATGGCACACACCCAAAGTGCAAATTCAAACAAAAAGTTGAAAATTGAAATCTAATTTTGAGAAGTTTGGACTTCTGGTGATGTCAGTCCACTACAGTAGAGGGAGGTGCAATCATTTAGCAATATGAACAACATGACGCACATTAATAGGTACCCTAATTTCCCCAATATAAGCCGCTACTTTTTTCCTGCGATCTGAACCCTGTGGCTTATACAACTACGTGGCTAATACAAGTAACATCCGGCTTACGACCTGCTCGACTTGCGTACCTACGACCATGGCCAGCAGATGCTTTTTTTTTAATCCAATGTCTGGCACCGCAGCACATAGCAGCCCAGCAGCGCGTACGACAGTTACGGCATCTCACTCTCTCACAGCCATCTACCACTACAGTAGAAACTATAACCCTCGCGTCGGCTATTTTGAGTGGCATTCGACTTAAGTCCAATCTGACTTACGACCGGTTGGTCGGAACCGATCCTGGTCATAAATCGGATGTTACTTGTATATGGATTTTTACAGGCTAACCAACGTCATGCTACCAAAATACTGAGCCTTATCACATCAAACCAATGAAATCACAGGCGCTTTATTGACCTTGAAGCGCTCAAAATGCATTGCTTTCGCCCATGTGTCCGCAGCTCCTTCAACAGATTCGATCTCCTGGTGGACCGGAGACAAGAAGCAGCAGCTGAGACCGGCTGTGGTGTCGGAACTTCGGACACATGGGTAAAACAGCACATTTTAAGTGCTTTAATGTAAATAAAACATTTTCTGATTCAAGTTCAGAACGTTGCAACGTTTGTTTCATGAGTCAGTCTCAATGTGGGACCCAGTTTTCAAAACTGGTTAAGAAGTCATCCTCATGCATTTTTTTTTTACCTTTCTACAGTGCAGACAGCACCACTGCACTTGCAGCTTATAGACTGGTGTGTGAGGACTCATACAATGAGGGGAACCCAAGTGCAGGAAGTGTAGAGAGGCTGATGTCCAAATGTCCAAAAAAAACAGCGTTTAATAACAAAAACTGCAGAACCAACACAAATGGGACGCAGCCCAAGTCCAAACGGATAACTAAAAGAGACTCCAACGGAGCAAGGTTAAACAAAGTCCAGGGAGTATCAAGAGTCCATAAAACGCAATGAAAACAGGTCAGGCACGAGTGGCGAGGAACTAAGAAACAGGAAAACAAAGGTTAGAACAAACTTACGAAAACTCTCAGGCACGAAGGCAAAAAAACAGGGCAAACCAGGGAGTAAAAATACAAGGAGTGAAAATCCAAAATGTTCAGAATAGAAGTCCACAGCATACCACAGCGTAGAAGCATTCACGATCTCGCGCTGCATCAACCTCCAGCTTCTCCTTAAGAAGTGGAGGATCATCAGGGAAAATAGATTGCAGCTGCTGATCGTGCCCGACACTGTCAAGGGAGAAAAAGAAACACAGGAGCAGGAAGTAACTGACAAAATAAAAGCATGGCAGGAGGGGCCATGACAGTACCCCCCCCTCAAGAGGCGCCTCCAGGAGCCTTACCGGGCTTGTTGGGGTGTTCCCGGTAGAAGTCCCGGATGAGATCTGGATCCAGAATGAGCGACCGGGAAACCCAGGAGCGTTCTTCTGGACCGTATCCTTCCCAGTCCACTAAAAACTGGAAACCTCTCCCTCGCCGACGGACATCCAGAATCTTATTGACCCTGTAAGCCGGATGATTGTCGATTATCAGTGGCGGTGGTGGAGCTTCATCGGGAGTGTTGAGAGGGCTGGTGGCTACTGGCTTCAGAAGGGAGACATGGAACGTTGGGTGGATCTTCAAGGAAGCAGGGAGCTTAAGTCGTACAGCAGAGGGGTTCATCACTCTGTCCACTTCGAATGGGCCAATGTAACGTGGAGCCAACTTACGGGACTCGACCTGCAGGGGAAGGTCACGGGTTGACAACCATACCTTTTGTCCAGGTGAGTAATTGGGTGCAGGAGCCCGATGCCTGTCTGCCAATCTGCGATTTCGTTGAGCAGTGCGTGATAAGGCTGCCCTGGTGTGCCTCCACACCGAGTGACAGCGACGGATGTGAGCTTGGACGGATGGCACAGCAGCTTCACGTTCCTGTGACGGGAACAACGGGGGCTGGTAGCCATAAGCAACCATGAAAGGTGACAAACCAGTTGCAGACGAAGTTAAAGAATTGTGGGCATATTCGACCCAGGGCAAATGAAGGCTCCAGGAAACAGGATGACGCGCTGAAACACAGCGTAGAGCCGACTCGACATCCTGATTAGCCCGCTCCGATTGGCCGTTAGACTGAGGGTGATACCCAGACGAGAGACTTGAGGACGCACCAACAGCCTTACAAAAAGCCTGCCAGACTTGGGAAACAAACTGTGGTCCTCGATCAGAAACTATATCAGATGGTAGACCGTGGTTCTTGAAAACATGCAACACTAACAAGTCAGCAGTCTCTATGGCGGATGGGAGCTTCGGCAGGGGAATAAAATGGGTCATCTTTGAGAATCTGTCAACCACAGTGAGTATAACTGTGTTACCTTGTGATGGAGGGAGACCGGTGATAAAGTCCACTGTGATATGGGACCAGGGGCGTCCCGGGACTGGGAGTGGCTGTAACAGCCCTGCAGGGGTCTGGTGGGAGGACTTGCCCCTGGAGCAAACAGTACAGGCGGAAACATAGTCTCTGACGTCACGTGACATATTGGGCCACCAGAAGCGTTGACGTAGAAAGGAAAGTGTCCGATGAACTCCGGGGTGACAAGTAATCTTGGATGTATGACCCCACTGCAGGACCTGAGAACGAACAGCCAAGGGCACATAAAGGCGGTTGTCAGGTCCGTTACCTGGGTCTGGTTCCGTCTCCTGTGCTTCCAGCACCACACGCTCAATATCCCAGATGGCCGCACGAATGAAACATGACTCTGGCAGGATTGTCTCTGGTTCCAAAGTCTCCTGCGGAAGTTCAAATTGGCGAGACAGTGCATCGGGGTTAATGTTCTTAGATCCTGGGCGGTAAGACATGGAGAAATTGAAACGGCCCAAAAAAAGAGACCACCTGGCCTGACGAGAGTTTAGTCTTTTAGCCGTTCTCAAATAGGTCAGGTTCTTGTGGTCTGTGAGGATGACGAACGGCATCTCCACACCCTCCAGCCAGTGCCCCCATTCCTGTAATGCGGCAACCACCGCCAGGAGCTCCCGATTACCCACGTCGTAATTCCGTTCTGCCGGGGTGAGTTTGCGGGAGAAGAATGCACATGGGTGGACCTTGTCGTCAGAGGGATCCCGCTGGGAGAGTACTGCTCCAACTCCGGTGTCTGAAGCATCCACCTCGACAATGAACTGCAGCGCCGGATCAGGGTGGCGAAGAATCGGTGCAGATGAGAAGAGCCGACGGAGCTGTTTGAAGGCGGAATCAGTCTCCGGAGTCCAGACAAAAGGACGTTGGGGAGAGGTGAGGAGAGTGAGCGGTGCAGCGACCTTGCTGTAGTCCCGTATGAACCGTCGATAAAAGTTTGCAAAACCAAGAAACTGCTGCAACTGCTTACGGGTTGTAGGTTGTGGCCACTGTGCTACCGCTTCAGTCTTGACAGGATCGGGCTGTAGCTGGCCCTGACCTAAAATAAAGCCGAGGAAGCTCACAGAGGACACCCCAAACTCACATTTCTCTGCTTTAACAAACAGACGGTTCTCCAGCAAACGTTTTAAAACCTGGCGAACATGACAGGTGTGTTCTTCACGGGATCTAGAAAATATCAAAATGTCATCAAGATAAACGTACACAAACAGATTCAGAAAATCCCGCAACACGTCGTTGATTAAGTTCTGAAATACAGCCGGTGCATTAGTCAGCCCAAAAGGCATGACAAGATATTCAAAGTGACCAAGCGGCGTCTTAAAAGCGGTCTTCCATTCATCTCCTTCACGAATTCGGACGAGATGGTATGCGTTGCGAAGGTCGAGTCGAGTAAATATGGTGGCCATATTTAGGGGTTCGAAGGTTGGGTCGATCAGAGGAAGCGGATAACGATTCTTGACGGTAATGTCGTTAAGACCGCGATAGTCAATGCATGGTCTGAGGGTCTTGTCCTTCTTAGCAACAAAGAAGAAACCTGACCCAAGCGGGGAGGAGGAGGGTCGAATGAGACCAGCAGCAAGGGACTCCCGGATGTAGCTCTCAAGTGCTTCTCTTTCGAGCCGGGACACGTTGTAAAGACGGCTAGATGGCAAAGAAGAACCTGGCAGGAGATCTATACAGCAGTCATAAGGGCGATGTGGAGGAAGCGAGTGAGCGCGTTCCTTACTAAACACCTCACCTAGGTCATGATACTCTGGTGGTACAGCAGACAAGTCAGGAAGAGGTAAGGGTTCACTGGGGAAAGAACGAGACATGGACTGAGCAGAGCGGAGACAATGAGACAGGCAATGTGAACTCCAGCCTGAAATTGATGAAGACACCCAATCTATATGGGGATTGTGTCTCTTCAACCAGGGGAGACCCAGAACGATAGGTGAGGAGGACTTAATCACTAGTAAACTAATAGATTCTGAGTGATTACCAGAAATTGTCAGGGACAAGGAAGCCGTTCGGTGTGTCACATCAGGGAGTGAGCTCCCGTCAATAGCGCAAAGGTGACGTCGGTGGTCTAGTCTATGTAGAGGTATCTTCAGAGATTGGGCAAAATCTGAATCGATGAAGTTATCATCAGCACCGGAATCTATGAGTAACCGAACCGGAGTCTGGGTTCGGCCTGACATTAACAGGGCAGGAAAAGCAATGCGGTTATCAGACAGGTTTGGGGTCTGGGTGTGGCTCACCTGAGCTCTGGATGGATTGCTAGTCCGAGGACGAGGAGGACGGGCGGGACAGCTCTGGAGCACATGACCTGCCTGACCACAATAGAGGCAGAAACCATGGAATTGGCGGTGACGTCGCTCCTCCGGAGTGAGACGAGTGTGGCCGAGTTGCACCGGTTCGAGCTTGGAAACGCCAAGCTCTATGGAAGATGACTTAGACGCAGGAATGCCACAACTAGGGAGAGGAGATGACCGAAGACTCGACATTCTGTGCTCACGTCGTCTTTCCCGTAGCCGGTTGTCAATCCTAATGGCTAAACAGATTAATTCCTCTAGTGATTGCGGCTCGTCTCGTATAGCCAACTGATCTCGGATGTCACCTCCTAGCCCCTGGATGAAGGCAGATTTAAGAGCCGTCTCGTTCCACCCACTTTCTGAAGCGGCAATGCGGAATATGACTGAGAACTCAGCAACAGAGGCGTTAGACTGACAAAGACCAAGAAGACGACGTGAGGCTGAAGATGTGTTACGATAGGGAAGGTCAAAAACACGTCGCATCTCTGTGGTGAGTGACTCAAAAGTATCCAGAACGGGTGACTTGACCTCCCACAGAGCGGTGGCCCATTCTGCAGCACGACCCCTCAATAAGTTCAACAAGAAGGCGACACGAGCCCGGTCAGAGGCATAAGAACTAGGCTGAAGGTCAAACACAAGAGAACACTGTAATAAAAAGCGACTACATGAACCAATCTCGCCTGCGTAAGAGTCAGGCATGGGAATCACAGGTTCGCGAAAAAAACCCTGAGCTCCAGCACAGGTGTGAGACAGTGTTGGGCAGTTGTCCAGAGGAGGCCGAAGCCTGTCCAACAGAGTCTGACAGGGATGAAAAAGCCTTCAAAATCTCATGTGAAAAAATCTCCAACGTGGAGATCCTGGTGCCCAGTGCGCTTGCAGCTAACTGCCAATCCTCACTTCCTGCTGGGTTCATTGCGGCGAGATCGTACTGTGAGGACTCATACAATGAGGGGAACCCAAGTGCAGGAAGTGTAGAGAGGCTGATGTCCAAATGTCCAAAAAAAACAGCGTTTAATAACAAAAACTGCAGAACCAACACAAATGGGACGCAGCCCAAGTCCAAACGGATAACTAAAAGAGACTCCAACGGAGCAAGGTTAAACAAAGTCCAGGGAGTATCAAGAGTCCATAAAACGCAATGAAAACAGGTCAGGCACGAGTGGCGAGGAACTAAGAAACAGGAAAACAAAGGTTAGAACAAACTTACGAAAACTCTCAGGCACGAAGGCAAAAAAGCAGGGCAAACCAGGGAGTAAAAATACAAGGAGTGAAAATCCAAAATGTTCAGAATAGAAGTCCACAGCATACCACAGCGTAGAAGCATTCACGATCTCGCGCTGCATCAACCTCCAGCTTCTCCTTAAGAAGTGGAGGATCATCAGGGAAAATAGATTGCAGCTGCTGATCGTGCCCGACACTGTCAAGGGAGAAAAAGAAACACAGGAGCAGGAAGTAACTGACAAAATAAAAGCATGGCAGGAGGGGCCATGACATGGTGCTGCTTATGTATGAACAAGATCTATTTTCCTTCTTAAATTTTGCGGGTGCAGCTAATGTTCGTCCGGAATTTATGGTAGTTTGTTTTAACGTACAGCACAAGTTCAAGTTCAAACAAGAAAAGCCAAGATTTTAGTGCAGCAGCTGCACCACAGAGGGCGATCAAAACTGCCAGAGCTGTATGTTCAGCCTCTTCAGTGATATCAACCGATCACAACTGTTAAATTAAATTTTCGTCATGGCAGCACGGTGGAGCAGTGGTTATGCCTGTGAGTCTAATAAAGGGTCATGGATGACTCTACAGATGCATGTGAGTAGTTGCGTGTCTATGGCCAGAGGGGCTCCAGCCTTCTGCGTGTACATCTATTACAGTAGCAGCATTTAAATAGGAGATGGTGCCACATTGTTTGTTTCTGCATCCACTCCCGGCCCATTATTCTTTCCTTAATGGTCAAATTGTTCCAATTATGTTCTATTTCAAACCTTCAATTTGTCTTGGCTTTTGGATTCTATTCTTTTCTGTCTGCTGCCATCTCCTTCCTTCCTCCCAGCTCCTCCGCTCTATCTATCTTCCTGTCTCCCTCTTCGACATCAGCCCTTCCCACACTCCCTCCCTCGTCTCTCTCATCTAGTAGTGCAAGGTGAAGCAAACGTGTGTGTGTTGGTCTGCGAGAGCACGCCTCAGGGATTATACAGCCCACTCGCATGAAAGATTCATGATGCTTGTGTGTGTGCGTGCGTGTGTGTCCCTCACACTCAGGCGTGGCTAAAAAATGTAAATGGGAGAAAAGGGAGAGTGGGGGTGGTGGATGGAGGAGAGGGGGAGTGGGATACAGAGTGTGTGACAAATGATGGTGTGATGGTTCACAGCAGGTATAACTCTTCAGGCTGAGACTGAGCCACTTCCTCACTTGTGGTCCACAAATACAGATCACAGGCTGTCCGACCACAAAATGTCCATCTTGTGTTGGGGTGAGAATTGTGAGGATGAAAAATCATATTGGCATGCAAATGATTTTAGAAGCAAGGAGGGAATTGTTTATATTGAGCATCGCTACTTTCCATGGTGGTCTGTGCTGTCAACTGTTTCAATAGAAAGTGGCAGGCAAGAGAAGTAAGGGATCGCTGGCTTTGTAAATAACTGCTTCTTGAAACGTCTTTACTTTGAACATCATGAAAAACTTTGGCTTCACTCTTGCTGCAGGTTAGCTCACGCTGTTCCTGAGTGTCAGGGTCTGAGACACATGCTGGTGGGAGAAACCCTGGACAAGTCGGTCCATCACCCTCAACGCAGAATGCTACCATTGCAGTCAAAATCCAGTAGTTACCTAAAATCGCACGGCGATATATGATCAATATGGCAGCCATTGTGTATACCCAGCCACCTAGCTGCCTTTTCTGAGTCAGGTTTTTAAGGTATCCTTTGGTATATAAGTCATCGTGAGCTTATAAGTCTGTTTAATTGGGTGTCATTGTTCGGGGGCCAGTGTTACAGGTCATCTCTTTTCACTACTGCTGTTCAGTCAGATTATGAAAACAGTGAAGGTGAAGAGAAACCACAGGCAGATTTATTGACAGCTATATGGAACTTAAACTGGTAGCCTATGAGGCTTAGGCATTCAATTGATGGCCCGTCTATTTATTTATTTGAGGCCTCTGGGCTCTTAATCCTAGACGCCTTATTCACAATCTTATGTTGGAAACAACATTAGACATTTTAGATATTGAACCACACCGTATTGAAGGTTTGTGCTGAGTCAAAAATTGAAGAACCACAGCTTTGCACTCACATAAATTTCCTTACAGCAGTTCATAGCACTTTTGCATGTGGACCACACAAACAACTGGCAACACAATTCATTTAATGTTTATTGTGAGTTTAAAACAATGATATTTTTCTTGGGAGTGTTGTTGTTCAGTGAAGGCTCAGGTGCAATCCGATCTAACACTATGAAAATTTGCCTGGATATTGCACTTTTTACTTAGCAGAAAAACGAATAAAATTCCGGAAGTGAACTTTGTTATTAAAAATAAGTAGCATTGTTCAAAACGTACGTTTAAGTTTCATAGATTATCTCAGTTTGTTTTATTGACGCGTTCCATTTTAACATCATATTGGATGGGCGGCACATATTGGAGATGTATACCCACAGACATTGTGCTAGCTTTGTTGCTCTATGTCAAAGGAAAAGTAGCGGACCTGCTTGATAAGCAAGGAAACTGTAGCTGTAATGAGGATTTTCCAATTTGAAACAGCTTTCTGTTACTTGTTTTTGCAGTGTTTTGATGTGTTGCAGAACAGCACGTCGCCTGACCAACCTCAGTGAGTGGTTCCTTCACGTACGCATTTGAGTAGCACCGCTTTAAGGTCCTCTCCTCCACCACCCGTCTTCCTCAAACACATTGCATTGTGGTCGCTTTTGATTGCGTTTTAGATTGCACAGGATGGCTGGGGAGAGAGCTAAAAGTCAGATGGACTGAGATAACGTAAAAGATGGATGAGAGCCTGAGAACATACGAAGAGAGGAAGGACAGATCAAGGGGAAAGAGACAACCGGAAAAAAAGATGAGGGAGAAAGTTGAAATGAGAGACAGATGGAGAAAAGAAGAAATATAAAAGCAATGGAGGAAGAGCCTCTGGGGGAACGTATTATATGACCGTTACCCCCCTCTGGTGCAGAAGCGAATGGTAGCGGCTGAGTACCCACTATTCCACTGACCTTGGAGGTCAGTTGGAGGAAAGCAGCATTAATCAAACTGACACCCAGACTGTGGTGGATGATATCGGGCAGCGCTGCTCACAACAACAGTCCGCACACACACACACAGCGGCAAAACACCCTCTTGACACATCAACTGCGTTTATTTAAATACTCTGGCTCGGTTTGCACTAACCAGCGCTCTCTTTTTTTGTCTCTTTTTATTGTCTTTCTCCTTGTCTTTTCATGACCTCCATTCTCTCTCTTTTTGTGTGCCCTGAATCCTCTCTGGATCCCTGGCTACAAACAGTGAATTAACCCATCTGCACCCTGCATTAATAGACTTCTAAATATCAGCCGTTGCCTGTGGATATGCCACCAACATTTACATTGTGAGTGAGATTGAGTTAGTTGCCTTCTGGCCACAAGCAGACATGTAGATATTGATTTGCTTGTTTCGTTCAGGGCTTATTTCCAATGTGACGGCTAGTGGGGAGCCAGATATGAACGCCTGCTCGTGAAATGTAATGAATTTGCTAAAGGGCAGAGAGGAGTAGGACTCAGTGCACGATATTGGATATTGGCGGCCTTCATCACGTCCCTGCCAAAGCATGCAAGTAAACACAAAAAGGTTGGGCGCAGTATTGCAACCGGCTCACGCCCAGCCACGCGAACATCAGTCAGTGAACAAGAAGGACAAAAAGCAAGAGTTGAGATGATGGGGGTAACAGGGAGGGGGGGCTGTGCGGCAATCAATACACCTTGGGCCTTTATTGGGTAATGTGTGTGTTTCAGAGTGTGAGGTGGAGAGGATGAAAGGGTTCGATGTGTGTGTCTGGGTTGCTTGTCTGTGTTGACGATTATTGATCTGGTGAGGATCATTTCAAGGTCTGTGTGTGTTGCCAGAGAAGATCCTAATTTGGTGTCTGAGCTTTCTGGGGTGTTAGCTAGTCAATCAAGCTGTGAAATTATATAGGTGCCAAAATTTTATTTAATGAACAAACATGGGCGGTTTCTTTGATTTTAGACCTCAATGGTAGATCGCTGCTTCCTGGTCTATATTACTGATGCAACATTTTACAGAAGGTCTCAGCCTCTTTCAAGGGGTCTTTTTCAGGCCAGTAGTTGTGCAATGGCGGTCGTTTTTAAGTGTCAAAATGGCAGCAGGATGACTCCCTAAGGGCACGTCCAACTGGGAGGAGGCTCTGGGTCAGACCCAGGACATGTTGGGCAGATGTTTCCCTATTCTCCTGGGATCACCAGAGACGTGGTTCTTGGGCAGTGATGCTGGTGAAGTGGCTCCCATACAACCACATTTCAGTGTTAACGCGTTACTATTTCAAAACAAGTTATCGGTATAGAGTTACTTATCCAAGTCACTCTGCAAGTCACCTCTCTATTGCTTTCTGTCGCATCTCAGATGGTAAAGTGGTCAGTCTGTGCCTGTTCAATCCCTGCTCTTGATATTACAATTACAATGAAGGATTCTTTGGCACCTTTTTTCTGTTCATTCTGTTCTTGCACATTGTTTCTAAGCTCTTTTGTATTACTTTTTCCACTTCATAATATTATTTCTTTTTACATTTATTGTGATATGTTGTGTACAGAGCATGTTACGAACACAATTTCCTTTGGGTTTAATAAGGATTTCTTTGTTGTGTCCCTGAGCAAGACACTCAGTCATGGTTCGCTCCTGACAGTTCAGGTGGGGACCTTCATAGCAGCCTATTGCTAATGGGTGACTGAGCGTTAAGAGCTTTGGTTGCTGGAAGAGCATGGAAAGCGTCACGCAAGTAAGAGCCATTTACCATTCTAGTAAAGTAAAATATTTATATTTGCTTTTCTCTGCTGCGGTTTGCAACATGGCATCATGCGCATCATGTTTTCAACCTGTGGGCAGTTCACGTTTAGAGCAGAAATAAAGGGTTCTGATGCGCTGTTCTGCCTTCTCGCCACAGTCGAAAATAATATCTGCCAGCACTACGCGGAAATTCCAGTGTCACTTCAGCAATTGCTTTAGTGCAGCCACTGCCTCCAGGTGGCCAGCACCTCTTTTTGTGCGGAGAAAAACAACCCCATACTTAGTTATTACTGTAAGTTAACTTAATTTGAAGTAGTCAAGTAGTCAGATTACTTTTTCTTGTTCACTTGAAATGGCGTGGCAGAGAGGGCTGTGCCAAGACGGGTGTGGTGGCCAATCGCGACCGAGGAGGTGACAGTGTTGCCATTGCTGTGGAGGTTTGCACCTCCTTTACTTTGCCTGCCCTCCACAAGGCTTAAGGAAGGTGTTGTACTGTGGCTGTTACCAGTCTTGTATTTGTTCTAGACCACTGGGGTTGTTCATTTTTGGTCCAATTACTATAGTAACGACCAATTTCTACAAACCCTAGCGAAATTAATTTAGCTCAACAAACAGTTTAATCATGTTTTAATGAGTTTTTCAATAAGGCAGCAAATGGATCCTGTTGTGTTGGCGCGCGTGTGTGTTTTGGACTGACAGTTCTGCAGGCGCCATTCTCAGTGGGTCATTATCAAAGTAATGAAATAGGCTTGTTAGCACTTAATTAATCATTTGATTCCATAAAGGCAATCAATTAAGCTCAAGTGTGCATTAAATCTGATTAACCAGTCAGTTCCCAAAACACCATAAAATCCACGCAGGTCTAACACCCTGGTAATGAGCTTCCAAGGATGGAGGGGGAGGGGCTTCGCTTCTCGTCCCCGAAACACAGAGTGGTCGCTGTTTTATGATTTCTTTTGTGGTGGGAACTGAAGCATTAGCAAAATCTAAATAGGGATTTAAATATTTTAGCTGCGTAGATTGCAATGCAATAAGTCACCAGGGACTTTCCCCTGTTTCCTGTGAAAACTGTGGCAAAAGCAATGACTCACTTCTGGAGAACTCATTAAAAACATACAGCGCTTGAAGTGAAAATGCAAATGTTGACAATGAGAGCTGCTACATTCAACCTTGGGCTGCTGTTGGCTCACTATGTGAGATTGAGCAAGTCTGCCACTGTATCATTCCTCATTATTCGTCGGCACACTGGCTCTCTCTGCCGCCCTCCCTCCTCCTTCCATCCTTGCTTTGCTCTATTTCTTACTGCTTCCATTCCTCCCTCACATGCTGGCCTTTACCTGCGTGCTAGTCTCAGGGGAAATTACCATAGCGCAGACACACACTGTCCTTCTGCAGTGCCACACTCTGCAGCGCCTTGCAGTACTTGCAAAACAAACACATAGCAACGTACAAATGAACGTGAAAAGAAGACATTCATAAGTGATTACGCCTGGCTACACACGCATTCAAACATAGAAATGCAACAAAGCTGTGACATACGCCGGAAAAACTGCTGGTGCTGAATCATGCACAAGTCTTTTGTCTTTCCGCAGTTCCCATCAGTGGTTAAGAGCAAGTTACCATATTGTTACTAAGTTACTAAGTCTTTGTCGGAGATGTCACAGTGAGAGTGTCACTGTGTTTGCATTGTATAAACCACCTCTATAACTGCAGTACTGCTGTTTGTTTATGCAGACTATTTCTGATCATAAACGCAAACAAGAGCATCGGCATCATATTCCAGCACAGGTGAGAGTTGACTGGAATGCAAATTGGTTTCGACAGATAATCGCTAATATCATGATTGATGTATGTGTGCATGTGTTCACCTCCTAAAATGATCTGCTGATAAACTAAATTAACAGAGAGACTCTTTCATCACATGACTGAACCAGACCTAACCTCCACTTGCTTGAGATTGTCGTCTTTTTTGTCAGGTTTAGCTGTCTCCGACATTATTGCCAGACTCCTTGCACATGTCAAATCATTGCTGTGGATGTCACATTGAGCGGCAAGGCAGCAATTTGCTGTCTGCGCTACGATTACCTCAGTGCTTTGACTGAAGGCTTTTAGAAGTGGATTGTGTTTTTAAAATCAATATTTAACTAATGGCAACTCTCATTCATCATTCTCTATCTTTTGTATCGACTTGAAGAAGGCAGCAAGCTCAGCTATCTTGGGAAGGTGTGCGCACCAGGATATAGTACGTTTTCTCTCATAATTTTTTTTAAGTCTAGTAGAGTGGTGAAAATCCATTCCAAAAGGCTCATTATTTTCATTACAATATATTAGGGAAGCACTAAGAGAGCGCAGACCTCCAAGAAGCTGTGCATTTTCAGCCCATATCATTGACCTACATTTTTTTTTTATGTCGTT
Source organism: Synchiropus splendidus (assembly GCF_027744825.2). NCBI lineage: Eukaryota > Metazoa > Chordata > Actinopteri > Syngnathiformes > Callionymidae > Synchiropus > Synchiropus splendidus. The sequence continues at coordinate 12,850,108 of NC_071335.1, read as the reverse complement.
ATACCAGTACCACAATTGCTTCCTGCCTTCACTATGTTCCTCCGAGAGAGAAAAAAAAGACATTCACAACAAAACTTAACAACAATGGCAGCTGATGCTTTTGTTACTGGAAAAATGAACGCGACATCTATGCCACCTCTTCCATAGATGACATGACATCTCACACCACTCAAACGTGCTTTTTAGTTCCTCTCTTTTCTAACATTTTAAATATTATTTATAAAATGAAGTCAAATTCAATTGGGTTCAATTGGCTGGTGGCTTGGTCCGGGACTTGCTTCCACAGCAAACATAAAAAAGAAAGAAGCTTAGTGGGAAGGGTGCTCACATCGGAGCTTGCGGATCCAGAGGTGCTTCCACAACACTACCGAAATGTTTTGATCTGTTCGCTGTGCCAAAATTACAGTAGGCCAGGAAAACTATTTTTGGATCAATCTTGCTTAATTTCATGATACTTATTGTGCTTTTTTTGTGATATCATTGTGTTACTTTTCCACACTTCAGAGTATGTGAGAGTTATTACAGTTGATAGTTATAGCAGTCTAAATATATATAGTCACCTCCTAAGACTTGTGTAATTCCAAAATTTTTGCAAAGGTTGTACAAAGGTCTGGAAACTATTTGTCGCGAACAGACAAGTGCAGAATACTCTGCATGGCATGTAAATAAGCCTAATTTCTCATCTAGAGTGACTGGTTTCAACAACATCACGCCAGGTCATTGCTGTCACGAAATAACAAGACAAGAATCATAAAATGATGGGATAACATCTAGAAATAATGTGATAAATATCACGTGATACTAATCCCAAAACAATCCTGAGAGCTCCAAACATCCTCACAATATCAATATTTCCCCCAAAAACACATATAAATAAGGAAGTGAGAATACAAGCACGGAGGTTCAAGACTACTCCAGTTTCTTTTTATGACCACAACAAGGACAAAGTAGTAATGAATTTTTAAAAAACACTCAACATCAATGCAACAGTCCCGAGAACATTTAATTCAACATTCATGCCGGTGAATGTTCAGTGAATACATCGACTTTAATAGTCTGTGAACCACCATGAACTACAAATCCCTCCAGGCGATCCTTTGGTCACATTCCCGTCTGCATTCACCTCCCTTAACCCCGAGTGCGTAACATCTGCTTTCTTCATTCACTCGGCGCTTGCTGTTTTAGTAGCTACTGGCATATTGCCTTGAATGGGTGAATAGAAAAAGACTTTTGGCCGGGCCCCATGGCTTCCTCATTAGCAGTCTCAACCAGTAATGTATGAACCTTTAAGTTCAGTGCAAGGGCTCTCACTGGTCAGTTTTTCTTTTTGTGTCTTAAGCCTTGACCTGTTCCCACAGATCTGTCTGTATGTATTTGTCTCTGCATGGCGCCTTCATTTCCATGAGAATGGAGCACGGAGAATGGACCAGAGGCACATGTTCTGTCTCGGAGACTCCAGCAGTTGAAACGTAGCAGGCACTGATATTAAACAGAAGCTCCATGTAAGCTCGATTCATTGACATAGTTCTTGAGATTCACCATCCTTTCATTTAACTTGGCTGTCTCAATCTAAAAAGCTCGCCTTTTGCCTTACACTTTCACTCCTGTTCGGCGGTACACGTGTCCTGATTCAACCCCTCGCCCTGGTTTACACAAATTTGGATCGCGAGCTAACGCGAAGCATCTGTTTGCACTCTGCAAGTATGCGAGACGGGGGCTCATGCACATTTATTTATATGCTTGCACAATATTTTCAAGGCGCAGGGGATGGATGAAATCATGTTCAGTAAATCATTGTGGCTGACGAGTGAAGACAACCTACATACCATTCAAGCACACTTTGTGGTTAGGTCGCGACTATTCTGCGTCTGTTTACCTATCAACCTTAGTGCAGAAAAATAAAGGGCATATGCTGAAATTATACACACCCAGTCATGCAATTTATAAAAGCGTATTGTTGGATATCACCAGCCACTCATGCTATAAATCAAGCCTTTATAAAAGCTAACAATTTAGTGCCAAAATACATACATAAAATACATTTAATTTTCCTAATAAATTGAACATTTTCACTTTGTTGACGCTTTAATCTAGTGCTGGCAGATAGTCTGGTGGCGAAATGACAGCGGGATGTTTGCATTTATGAAAATTGATTCTGTCTATATACTGACTTCAATCGTATTAGCTCTGTTTATCTTTCTGTTCCAGGGTTAATCAGATCTGCTGCCTTTCTATTGACCTGTCAAAGTCTTCGTTTACAGTTTAGAGTTACATGCTCGTGTAGGTTTGTGGCTGCACCTCCGCAGCTGCACTGACAGTTATGTCCCCTGTGGTGAGGAACTGGCAAGTAAATGAGAGGTTGCTTAGACGACATGAAATTGGCAGCACACACGGCTGAATCCATCACCTGTTATCAGGACGCAGACTCAAGTGTAGCCTGCTGGAAAGTTAAGAGAAAGACACTGGTTTAAAAATATAATTAAAATAAACGTATAAATATGCAAATGTGGAGAGGACTTGTGTTCATAATGTTATGGCTCATAAAAAGGTCAACTACCTGACCTCAGGAGCAATGTGTATATATATATATATATATATATATATATATATATATATATATATATAGGAACAGTTTTCATCTTCCTGTTGAAGAAGAGGAAGACGCTAAATAAAAATAGAAACGACCACATTCCACAGGGAAAGAAACGCATTTGTCCCCAGACCCACATCGTTATAAGCCAGAACGGTGTTGCCTTCATAGTCCAAAATTTGCCTCAGAAATATGAGCTCCCTGCGGCTCGCCAGGCTCGGAAGGGCGGACCGGCGGGCGGAGCGATCAACTTGAACCTGGTTGGCTGGGAGTGACGTTCCCTGGGCCGCTTCCTGGTCTGCCTGCACTTCGGAGGAGGAGAGGGAGCGTGTGCAGTGTTGTTAGTTCGAACAAAATGGCTGCGACATCACTGTCAACGAGCGCCCGCTGAACGCCTCCCATCCGCTCCGCTGTCTGGACCCGCTCAGAATGTATTCTCCTGGAGGCTTCTCTCGCTCTGCTTCTGCGATCGCCAGCGCGCCGCTGGTCGTGCAGCTGGCCACTTAAAGATAACAAACGTTTCTTTTTTTGCACTTTAAATCAAGTTGGCCGTCTTATCGGCAGCCTGCCTGATCGTCAGACGAACTAGAATTTTGACAACTGCCTGGCTTTAAACCCTGACACTGTTGTCTTTTGTTTTGATCCTCCAGGTTTGGTGTCGCAGTTTCTCGTGGTATCATTCCCTTTACTGCGTTTCTCTATACCCGAATGGGTTGCAACTCTTCGATATATTTTTATTTTTCAACCGTTGTTTACCTCGACAGCTGACCACCGGGCTGCCCCAGCAGCGGTCAGTCGATCTGCAAAAACTTGACTTGTATCGCGACTCGAATCTGCTCAATCTCACTACGGGTAACTTTTCTAAAAGGACGTCGGATCTATATTGTTTTTGTTTTTTTTGTTCCTACATTGGAAGCAGTCTTCGGTGGAAGCTGTCGGAATTAATGCGAGGTAAGCTTGAAATATCTTTGTGTTAGTCAATGTGCTGAAAAGCTGGAAAATTAAAAATACAAACTCAAGCAGCTTTAGAATTTTATCTCAAGATCAAATCGCTCACATCATAAGGACATTTCGGAAACAGTCCTCTATTCGCAACATTCCTGAGAAATGCTCTCCCTTCTTGTTTCTGGATTTACTGTGGGATAGGGCAAGGATTTTTGTTATATCACAGCCCTTCCTGGATTGGCTGAGAGGCCCTGGGACATACTGAGTACATGTGAGCGCAACTCTTGTCTTGCTGTGGTATTTTATAAAACCACTTTGTGTGGTATGTCGGATTTTTCATTTGCACATCTGCACGATTGAAAATAACCAACTCTCATGACCTTTAGAAGCACGAAGACAGTAACAAGGACCTGCAGTTATTCAGCTCTGTTTCATGTCATGCTTGAGAAAATGTTGTTCATACACATGTTTTTAAATCTCATCCTCACAAAACTGCAGTAGAAGTAGTGTGAAATGTTAGATTCTGTCGATGTTTTTTCATAACTCAAACAAGGAATGATATTGTTTCATTTCTACGCACATATTTTTAAAATCCAGATCTCATTCAAGCCTTTAAAAAAAAAAAAGAAGCAGGATTTTGATTAAACTGTCGCCTTCCTTCGCATCATGAATTTCCCCCCCAGTCACTGGAGTGCAGCTTTTAATAGCCCCCTGCATGTCTTAATTGAGTACATAATTTCCCGCTCGCCCCCTCCACACATTCACGCAGGCATATCTCCTCTTCTGACAGCGCTGTCACTAGTATCTCGTCTCCTCCGTCGCACACCAGTGAGGTGATGGACTAAGAAGAGGCTGCAAACAAACCAACATACATGCACTTGTTTGGGCCCCAAATCTACACACATGTGCTTGTTTGTCCAGAGGGGTGACTCAACACGGTTCAAGTGCCATTGAGGATAATGTTAAACAGTAGAGTAGAGGAAGGACTCCCGTGTGTCGGTGCATTTACTAACCTGATTCATACAAACTCCAGGTGATAAACACAGAAACACAGTGTTTGTAGTTGTAGAGGTGTGAGAAAAACGATACCCATAATGTTGCAAAATTTAATCTTGCGGATCTGTTTTGATATTTTAGTGAGCTATGGTGATATTAAAAGAATAAATACTTGGTTATATTAGTGTTCTTGAGTTGTAGCAAAGCTTCTGACAACTAGTCGGCAGCTAGCACTTAGTTTTGTGACTTCGCCCTTCAGCTCATTGTAGTAGACGACAAGATCTCGTGAGAGTTGGAAGATTGTGGAACGTTCACAGCTGTATATATTGACTTTCACAAGAGCCATGTTGTTTGTAAGATGCGCCACTCAAACTAGCGCTCTAACTAGTCTGAATAGCAATGTGGCGTCACTGCTAACTGCTAGTGTGAGGTTACCACCTCAACCTGTGCGACCAAAATATTGCTGTCAATCCAAGTTTAGAGGTTTGAATACTGCAAGACTGCAATATGTAGTTCATTGTAGGTTTTATTATTAATCACATTTTAATTTGATAGCAGAATTTAAGTTAAATCTGTACAGATTAGCTGAAAGTTTTTAATCATACATTATTTTCTGCAAATAAGTAATGTAAATGTATGCATTCAAGTCTCTGCCTTTGAAATATAATAATTTTCTACTCTTACATTATTATAGGATTCATAAAGACTTTCAGTTGTATTTTCTATATTTCAGCCATCTTGAAATAGTTTGTTCGGATATTTTTTTTCTGAAGTACCATATAGCACAATATTTGTGTCATGACAAAGAAAATTGGCAGCATGTTTGGCACTTAAAACAGTATCCCATCTGACCTCAGCTGGTATTTCGTTGATGAAGGGGGCAGTTCATTCCTCTGTTGGACTGTGAAATGTTAACACAATAAACGCATTTTTATACCATTAAGTGTTCTGTATTATAGTTTTTTTTCTCCTTAAATACTAGCTGTTGTTTACAAATATTACAGTACATTGTTACTACTTGCAGTATCGTATCGCGCGGATGTGTTTCGTATCGCTCGATTCCAGTCGATACGAAACCCTAACAAATCATGTGTTGTGTTCACTGACATTGAGGAGGTGGATACAAATGTCTAAAAGCCTGACTAATACTTCGACCGCAGAGCTGAATAAAAAGAATATGTTGTGAATATTGGCGACCCTGGAACTTAATCTCCACCTACAAAACATTCACGTTGTGACTCGTGCTACATTTGGTTGTGTTGTTGTCCACTTACTCCTGAAAACCCGTGTTGCTCTCATTCATACATCCACACGAAGAGGCGGAGAGCAACCACAACAGCACACCAGCCCCGCACTGGATTCTCTGTGCATTAATGGCTCAACAAATTCATGTAGGATCAGATGTATTAACACAGCATTGCTGACAAGCCGGGGAGTGAGTCAGCCGTGCAGTACAAATGTGGGCTCTCAAAGAAATCCGCTGGTGAATATACTGATTCAGTGGCATCAGCTGGTGTAATTAAAAGTGAATGCATCTCAGCATCTGCAACTGTCAGACTTCTGTTAATCCTCAATATTCTTTTGCAAGTAAATGGTGTCAAAACTCCACGGGGAGGATGGGCTTGTTTCGCTGTGTTCCGCTGCACATCCTTGGTAAAACAGCCTACTAGAGGCTCCTGCACGCCCGGTTTCCCTGTTTCGAATGTTGACTACGTGTAACCGGTCAACAGTCAGTGCTCATCAAAGTGGTCGGCATGAGACCTTGAAGGCAACTGACATGAATCTGTCAGATCAAATGCACAGCAGGGGGCCGCCAAATAAATGGCATGCTTGACAGTGGAGTCCAGTGAAAGCTGTCAATAGAGATTAACCTTGGTTTCAAAAGCCAGGTGGAGGTGTATGGTCATCTCTGGCAGAAGTATCTGCAGTACCTCAGACAGTGTTCATGTACTCTCTCGTCTCAGTAACGCACAGACAAGTCTACAATGTAAATCCAATAGTGTTTTTACTGTGCATGATTGGCCTTGGCCAACATTAGTATAAGGAAACGGCGTGGAAGCAGGCAGACACCCTCCTCATTGTGCCTGATGTGTGTCTAGGAAGGGAGCTGGGGGAGCTGCCTTGGATAAGCCAGCCAGTGTGATACTAGTGTACGTATGGGGGTTGTAATCTAAAAGCTGGTGAGCTGCTGCTTGACTTGGCAAGGGTCCAGAGAATGATGGCACGTACCCGGGCCCAGTCTCTTTCCTGCTGCTGGATGTTGTCCAGCGGAGGGACAGAGAGGGCTGTCTGTCATATGAAGAATGCAGGCCTTCTATCTTAACGGCTCCTTTTTATCCCTTCTGCACTCACAACAAACCCTTGCTCATTATGTAACAGGACTTAGAGAACTCCCAAAGCCCCTGATAAGTCCGTCTAAATACCAGTGCTGTGCAAAGGCCGTTCTTGCTGTAGCCCTGGGCATCCAGCTCTTTCTTTATTTCAACAATATTCTTTTCTTTATTCTGCATTTGTAACCACACTGTTATGTTTATCTGGGGACCTATTTTGAACTGACCTGTGTTTATATGATAATAACCGCTTCTTTGCTGAGCATGTGAGCTGTTCTTCAGGGTGACAATATTATGATTGGGCCTCCATGAAGTCTGACAGAACTGACTGGAAAAATCTGTACTTGTGTGTCAGTTGTGAAGACAAGAAAGGTCTTTGCATTAAAACAAGACTATTGTCTTGTTCCACCCACTTATTAATTTATTTTCTGCCAGGTATTTGGTATAAAATTAAGCCCTTCTTCACTGACAAAACAAGTAAAATTCCAAGTTGACATAATTTTAAAAGAAACTGGTCACATTAAAAACTGGTTATTTGTCTGTACTACATCCCAAGCTGGTTGGATATTTTGGGTACATATCATTTTCAGGGTCTAGCGCTACTTTCCCCTTTCCGGAGCTCCGGTTTAATTCGCTGTCACTGTGCTGAACTTTCAAACGTTCTTGGTGGAGGAAGCAGCCAAGAAAGCAAGAGTGAACCTCAAAGCTGTTACTTGTGATGCAGTGCCAGATCATCGGAATCTCTCACTGTCTCTCACCATTGAACTTCCTTCTTCTTCAAAGCAGCTCTCCGCCCACCATTTTGCAAGCAGTCATAAATGAATCCAAAGACTCTGGTAACCATGATGCAGCAATGCCGAGCAAGTGTCTGTGTAGGAACGGTGGATTCCATCTGCTGAAAGTAACACTGACATGCCCGTGACTTATCTGCTCTGGAATTCACCAGTGTGTAAACACTATTCCCAAACAAGGTCAGTGATAGCTCACTAAAGCACCTCACTGCATCCTATATAATTGGTCTTAAATGAGTTTTGTGGTGTTGGAGAAACTACTTGAGGCCACAGTCTGACCTCAATAGGCTTCTGGCGTCTTCACAGTTTTCCAATCTGTCCCTAAGACGGGCATAGGTGTCAATAATTCATGTTGTTATGTTATATATATTTAACCCCTCATTCATTTTTAATAAATATCAGGCTAGTTTGCTGCGCTCTCTACCCAAGCAGTGAAAGGGCTGGGATTAATTCCCCTTTCCTCACGCTCCATATTTCCCCAAATTGCTCTCATATTGTTGCCGTATTTTCCGGAGTAATCCTACAATGACAGCGTTCTGTCTGTGTTTCCCAGCTTCCTTCTCCCACTCTGTATTCTGTCTGCTTCTTCAGCGGCTGTCATTTCTAATTGGTGTTGCTCTGTGTCTGCTTTCATCCTCCCCTGCATCTCCCTCCTCTTCCCCTCACCCCTTTCTCCTCTCCTTCTTCCCCCACCCCCTCCTCTCTTAATGCCTGACAAAAAAAAGACAGACTGCCTACCGCCTGTTTACATGAAGCCGCCTAATGTGTGTGCGTGTGTGTCGGTGTGTTTGTGTGCGACTGCGAATGCTATAGTGCAAAGCGGAAAAGAAGACCACATAGCTGCCTTCTTTACACTGGTTCTGCTGAGGGATGTACATTTCTTGGCTAATGGACTTTCACAATATACAAATGAAAAGGAACAGTTTTGTTTATTGAAGCGTTTCTGTCTGCTGTTGCCATCTGATAAACAGATACTGCAGCAGCTTCACATGATGGAATTGAGGTCACCAGTTTAGTGAGTGTTGGGTGGACTCCGGGGTTGTTCTACAGCAGAGGGGTGTTGCAGACACTGTCAGCCATTGTAGTGAGATGCTGCACTGTGGTGCATGCACGCAAGTGGAAACTTTGGATGACCCAGTTAAGCTACAGTGACTAATGAATATCATTTACTTGCCTTGCTAAACGAAACCACACCATTGTAGCTTGGCGTTTACAGTTTAAACTGTACATGCAAAGGTTTGACAGGAAGTGAATCATGAGATGTACCAGAGACATATCCATTATTGCAGTTGATGATTTTGTTCATGAAATATTGCATTTACATAGACTCAGGTCGACTGAGATCAGACTATTTAAACGTACAGAGCCAGTGTTAGCTGTGTTACTAATGTGGATTGTAGGCCCATTTATGCTCAACACTACATACGGATCTGGATACAGACAATCCTTCTGTCCATGCGCTGCCTTCATTTCATCCATAATTCTGCACATTTCCACAAAGCTTATGGATACGGACCAACCGGAGCAGTACCACAGGAATCCGTGGGGGCAGTTTTGCTGTTACTATCTGATACATAGCTTGAATGAGTCATGTAGAAGACAGTGGCAATGGTGGAGATTCTCTGTCATCTGTCACCAACTAGTGCTGCCTCTGTTTTCGTCTGCAGTACACTTTCAATACAATATCAATACAGTCGTGCGGTTTGTTTTGGACTTTATTATTGTCATAAACTTAAGATAATGGACTCTCCCTGTTGGATGCAACAGCGATACCAATGCAAATAACACAGTGACAGTAGCATCGTTGGAAAAGGACAGGTACATTTTCATATATAAAGGGAGTATAAATCAACATTATGCTCACTAGTCGTGTGAGTATTCTCATATCTAACTTTGCTTCTGATATTTTTCTGATTAGAAAACTGGCAGAAAAAAAACACTAGTTCTTCTAGATAATAACCCTTGTCTGTCACCCAGAACGTTGTTGTAGTATTCTGCTTGTTTCTATCGTCCAGTGAATAGACAGGTTGAGCTCAATTTCTCATGGACACAGCACAGACGCCCCGGAGACTTGATTTAAGTGTCTGACCTGATTCCTCTCTGGAACAGTTTTCACTAAAGAGGGACAGATATCTTGTGCTTGCTTCCTGTCCACGGTGTCCTCCCCCACCTCTCGCCCCAAGTAGCTGGGATGGGCTCCAACCTCAATGAAATAATGGGAACACACATGAACAAAGAAATTCAGTGATTCTTACCTGAGAAATGTCCGTCTGCTGTGCTCAAGACTTGAGAATTTTTTATTTATCCCTTTTTCCCTGTGTACGTTGTGTACTGAATTGAATTGGGGTGTAAGAAAATAACTCTATACTTAAAGAGAGACTTGATTCTGATTTTTTTTTTATTTCAAGACCATTATATTGATATTTCACAAATGAATACTTGGAGATGCGGCTGCATGTGTGACACAACAAATGATATTGCCAGACCATGTTTGATGCTACCAACCTTGGCCTTCTGTATTGTGAAGTTATTTTGTTAGACTGTGAAACTGACTGGTTTGAATTTGTCACGCTAAACTTGTTTTGATGCACATAATATTGCAAGTTTTCTGCTGTATGTTTGTTTTTTCCACTCAAGATATTGGCTCATGTTATATAAGAAATTATGTTGTGTATATAGTGGTAGTTACAGTATAATGCACAGTATTGTATCGTCCTTCCTCTATCAGGATACATATTGTATTGTCAGGTTCCTGGCCACTCACAGCCTTAGTACTACAGTATATTGACAGTAGCCGACACTAACAGAGGCAGATTCGATTGTTTCTGTCTCTGTTTAAATGGCACCTGGTTTGGCTCATAAGACATTCTGCATAGAACAAGATGTTCAAAAGTCAGTGTCAACATACCTATAAGTGCGCAACGAATTTTAACTTTCACTTTTGCGGACTATATAAAATGTCTTCTCTGGCAGATTTGAGTTTGATACAGGTGTGGTAGATCTTCACTTGACACCCATATGGTCTTCGCAAAGACATGTACAACTGAGATTGGGCATAGGTCCAATGCTGGACTTGAGTATTCACACTCCTGCTAATGCTCATGTGATGCCCACTGATACCCGATACCACTTTACGGCACCATGCTGTTCTTGAAGGCAGTACTCGATTGCAAGTACTCATACGGTAATTGTTTTTGGGGGAAATGGTATTGGTGCATCCCTAATTTCAAGTATTTGAGGTTGTCTTAGTCGCCTTTATTGGACCCATAAACGGCAGAGACTCACAAGCAATGCAACTCAGTGTAGAAGGGACTATTATTAAAGTAGCAAGTGGAAGGAATATTCTGAGGAATGTGTTTGTGCTTTAAAATATTTGCTTTTCTTGTTAAACTAAACCCATAGGGGGTAAAGTACTGGCAAGCACAAATGGAAAACTGCTCGCCCACATTGATGAAGGGAGCGAGCACATTGAAATTTAAGTTTGTCTATCTATCTATGGCCATCTTTACTTTATTAGGTCTGTAAAGATTAAATGATTAATCCAGAAGCTTTTGTGTTTCTTCATTATTTGATATTAAACTACTCGCCCTTGAACTTCCTGGTCTCCTGCCCTCAATGTTTGGGTCATGTTCTGGTCTTGGCCTATAAAGAACCGTACATTTTTCCTCATCGTAGTGTCTCTGTTATAGGACTGCCGTGTCGGGCTCGGATCAGCGGAACCCGATCTGTTGGAGGAGGAAAAGAAGAAGAAAGCTCTGAAAAAGGTGCAAATGAGACTCATGCACAGGCAAACACACATTTCAATGGAAGCCCTGTCCTAATCATGAACTCCTTTCCTCCCTCCAGGCTACAGAACAGAACTCCAAAGGTGAGCGTTTTTGCCCCGGTGTCATCTCCTGCCAGTGCGCAAGCTCGCGCTCCATTCTCAAATTACAGATATGCAGCTTTAGAGTGTGCAGATTGAGTCGCAGTCGCACACAGTTGCCCTCTGTGCGACTCACGCAAAGCGCACATCCCGACAAATACAGTGGATTCAAATGCAAAGTGAAGGGCAGTGCCCTCGCATCACCGAGCAGTGAGGCGTGAGCTTACTGTGTTGGCACAGGGAGCGTGTTGTGTGTAGGGGATGGGTTCAACCAGGAAAAGTGAGACGGACTGAAATGAAACAAGGGCATGTCGTCAAGCTGAAATGTGGGAAGGCGAGTAAGGGGCGGGGGGAGTGGGGCGTGATGGAACAGTGTCCTCACGTGCCCTTGGAGTTCCCTTTTAATGAGAAAATACATTCCCTTTCTCAGCTGTATTTATAGATGGAGCGCAGCGAGAAGAAAGACTTGAGCTGTTGAAATGCTAATTTGACACCACAGCTGTCATACACAAGTGGAAGTTGGCTCATATTTTGCTCTCGTTCTTTCTTATTTTTTGCTTTCCTCTCACTTGTTTGATATTTTTGATGTTTGCATGGATGGTTTGGGTTTGTGCGCTCCCCTCGCTCGAACACAGGCTCTGTACTAAAGAGCGTGCTTTTAATTGAATTACCTTCACGTGCGTCTCTCCCATGTCGGCTCGCTTGAACTACTGTTCTTAACCTCATTTCACACACAGTGGGAGTTTTAAAAACATGCGCCTGAAGTCTGCTGGTGTTTGATGTAGCTGTTAGCTTTCTGGTCTAAGAAGGATAAGAAATATCGCTGGGGAAAAGAGGGAGTGTTGAAAAACTTAGTCAGTGTGGTGCAAATTCTTGGAGGATATTCAATATTCTATACCATTCTCGATTGTGTAATGACAAATTTGTGCCTCAAGATGTGCTCTCTGTTTAGCTTCTGGGGACTTGTGACCCCATTTTCATTGTTTTTCAAAGCGCACTGGTAGTTGGCTTTAATGTCTAACTGGAGGTATAGTTGCAGGTCTTTTCTCTGCTGTCTGGATCTATAGTGGAAGAAAATAAGTTTGAGCCTGGTTAGTGAGCTAAAAGCTGCTGTAAAACAGGTATCAAATATTGTGCCACCAACCAGACCAACATCCATACACCGTCGCCCTTTGTGGTATTGCGAAGAGATCTGTGTGTCAGTGCACCCATTAGTTTGCTTGTCAGGGTTTCTTGCTTAAATGAGAGCGTCCACACTTTCAGAAAAATTGTCCTTTTTGAAGATGAAATCTCGTGTTATCGGACGTATTAAAACGAAGTGGAAACATCGAAACAAACGAATAACCTGGTGCATCATGGACATGGTGGTTTTCAGTGTGTTTTTAACAGAAAAATCCCAAAAGCATTTTTATTTTGTTTTATTTTCGGCATGTGAATCAGAGTGATGACATTATTGTGTGTATTACACTGTTGTCATTGTAATATTTAAAAAACTTCTCTATGTCAAAAAAAAAAAAAAAAAACGGTTGAGTTGTAGAGTATCACTGGATAGATGACAAATGTGTGCAACAGTATGTTCTTGTTCTCAGTGTATTCTTCTCTCTTGGATGATTCAGAATTCCCTGGCACATGCATATTTACGCCACTTCCCCCACAGCTTCATGGTATTGGTCTCACCAATTTGTTTGGTGCGCTCAGCCTTACATTCCATCTGGCATGAAGATAAAATCACGCAATCAACCTGTTTGACCCCTACTGCCTTTAAGAAAGCCCAAATTAATGTCTTTGCCGATCACATGACACGTAATCCAACCCCCCGACCGTCATCCACAGGGGCCGCTTCTTCACGACCTGCATTGTAATCACAGACTCTCAGCTCCACTGCTGCTGTTGCACACCAACTGTGACAAAAATGCTCACGCTTACAAACCTGAGCTGCTGTTTTCCGTTGGCTCTCCTCACCTATAAACACTTGCTTTTATATGCAGCCAAACTGCAAAGGCAATCACTGTCAAGTGAACCAGCATCGAGTGTATGAAACAGAAAGTAACACTGCCGCAATTTGTGCAGCACACAGCGACGCAGGGAGCCTCGGTAATACCTCGCTGCATGGCCCTGCTGCAATCTTTCTCCATTTCTGCCTCACTTGCGCCTTTGAGAAGGCAGGAGAAGAGCTGTAGTGCCTGTCACCGTCTCGGTCGCTCACTAAGTTTCCTGCGCTTCTTTCAGTGAGTGATCTTTGTTTGTGTATTTCACTACCCGTGCAGTGAATTCTCCTTGATCGTCATATAAGTAAGGCTATTACTGTCTTTTCCATGCATTAAGCCACATTACTAAACGCAGAGGAATCAATACTAAACGGCTTGGAAATTGCGGCTTAGTCATTTACACAACAGTTTTCCTGTCGATGTGTGTTTTGTGCGTAAGATGACGGTACAGAAAGCATCACAACAAAAGGGGCAAATTATCGCAAACAATTTGTGTGTTTAAGCCTGAGCATCACTTGCGCTGATGTCATAATTGGCCATTCACTGTCTTCCCTCCCTCCCCCACCACCCCTTCCTCCGCTCAGTCATCCTCACAGTGAAACACCTAATGTCCTGCTGGTTCATAGGTTGTTTTCTGAATGCCTTTGTTGTAGTGTTATTATGTAGTGTTATTATCAACAAGTCAAATTACACAAACCCGCGCTTGTCATGCACACAATCCACACATTCTCACTCCCAAGGCATTAAATAGCGATTATCTTGAAGAGAGTTTGGCGTCCTATGTTGATGTAGAGGTCAACATTTGGCGTTTTTTCCAAGTACTCAGAGGTACAGGCATCTTTTCTATATTTCTGTGAACCTTAACAGACCAATCTTGAAGCACGAAATGTTGTCAGGCTTTAATCTTTTAATCTCTCTAAAGCGGGTTGTTAGTAAGTCGCACTTTAATTCACCCTCAAACGTGTTGAGAAAGGTTCAAAGTTTGGCTGCACCTGTTATATGATGTCAGTAAGCAGGGGAGCGTTGTGCTTTCAAAGGAGTGGAGTCCAGAATCACAAACTGCAGACGGCTTCTCAGAATAACACGATTGTCTCAGTAAGATGATAATGTTAATAACAGGGGGCACGGAGCAGCTGAACCGAGCTGCGACTGTCAAGAGTGGGTAATCCTGGCACTGAGAGGGGGTTGTGGGCACCAATTGCATGGAGGAGTTAGAAGGTCACTGGAGGCCAAAGGAGGTGCGTCGAGCGACTGCCTTCTTCAATGGCAACTTGCTATTATGCTGGAAGGGTGAGGGGTGAGAAATGTCCTCGTAGCTTTGTGCTAGTGCGACTTACACTGGCAGATGGTATCTTAAAGAGAGGCGTCACATACTTTCCCCTGTCTTCTGTATAAGCTTCCTTGAACTGTCTGCTGAAATGATATTGCTGTGAATATTATTTGGCTGGTGAGACGTGATTGATTCTAGTTATTATTACTATAACCACAACTGACACCTCTGCCACAAAAGAAGCGGCGCTCAGTGCGACACAGGATCATTGCTCAAAGTGTTGAAGACTGCATTTGCGCGGCCCTCCGCTCGCTTCACTCTAAAGGAGCTTGGCTGCCAATGGACAAGGGGAGATGTAGTCATGTGCGCCGCCTGACACCACGTCTCAGGCAGCCCATAACCTCCCCCTCGGCCTCTTTTCCTCCGTGCCCACTTCTGCGCTCGCGCTCTCTCTGAAAGCTAATGTTCGCTCTCTCCGTCTCTCGTTGTGTGTAATTAAACATTTAGAGTTACGAAGGGCTGTAATTAAAAGTTGGATGAGAGGTGGAAGGGACTGCCTCAACTGGAGGCTTTAATGGAATTTACAGTGCTCCAGTTACAAATGCCTTTTTAATTGGCGCTCCTTTTCAAGTTCAATTAGGGCTTCTGCGCCGACTTTCCAGATAAGTAGAAATGTATTTTCAGTAGCAGCTCAGATCTGATGCATTCTAATTTAGGCCTTGGTTAATTAATCCGGTAATATTCTTATTTAATGTATATATAATATATGCCAGAAAGAACTTAAATCTGTCTATCTTTTCATAATGGCCTCCCAAACGCAAATGTTAAAATAGATGTTGAAAACTGGAGTGTTGAACTGGGGGGAACCATGTCAAAGAATCTCAAGTCAAGTTTTATCTTATGTATTCTTATGTGACATTGTGGGTAAACAATAATGACCACTGGAACTCAAAGGCCTATCTGCGCTGGTTGTTCATCTTCTAACTGTGAATTGTTTGGAATGTCACCAAGTAGAAATAAATGCCATCCACTGTGTCATAGGTTGAACTAAGGTTGGGTGATATGTTTTTTTTTTCCATGTTTTCCAATCTTGATTTTTTTTTGTTTGCCATTTTTTACTTGTAAACAGTTAAATGGTTTACTCACATTAAACAGCATTTTAGCAAGAACAATGTCCACTCAATCAATATAAAAATATTTTACACAGCATATTTAAATGAAATAAATATCATGGCAACATAAAAACAATCTCTTGTCATGCCGTTCCAGAACAGGTTAGGTTGGGAGCTAATGCTAAAAACAGACAATACGATATGACATACGATAACTGACATTGTAAAGAAATTCCACTGTCATTAATTGGGATCGTATTGTCACCTGGCCCAATGTGAAACGGTCATTTGACAAACATATGTTGATGCTGAGGCATTATTATTATTAAAAAAAATATTATGAATGTGTGAAATATTAATAAGCTTTTGGAATCTGATGTTTTATTTGATTTGGTTTGATTTAGTTTATTTTGGTTTAAACTTTTGTGCTCTGCCAACACATGAAAATAAAGTCTCCTTGGCATTAAATATGTATTTAATGCCTATATTATTGAGCTGCTACAGTTACAGTATTTACCCTTGAAGTAACACTTTAACTCCATAAGATATAGCTTATTTCCAGCTTTATATCTATATATTTTTATATATATATTGCATACAGGTTGCTCATTGTTGGCAGCAGCTGAGTGTACAGATGGATTTAAGAAAAGTGTGTTGGGATGGTGAAGGTATTGGTCCCCTGCTACAGTTAAAGTCAATTGAATTGAATGAATTGTTTTTTGATTGGTTGCTCCTGACTAGCGTTTCTCTTGGAGCGACTCTGTGTAAGTCACTAATGCACTGTTTGGAGTCCCTCACTCAACGCCCAGCCTGACTGTGAATGCTGCGAAGGCTGAAGAGTGTGTTACTGTGCGTCAGGCAGTGATCGCGTGGCTCGAGCAGCATGACTATTGTTGCACAACTGAAGAAATATATTTGCATCTTGTTGTCTATTTGGATGGTCCAGATGCTCAGAATCCATTTATGTTGATATTGCGGCTGAAAGTGAATGAAGTTTAATTTCTGGATCAAGTTTACAGTGTTGTATAGAAAACTGTTGACATCAGCAGGATTTAACGAAGATAGCCGCTCAGAGCAGGAAGGAGGAAGCAAAGCATGTATGATTGGTAGCATAAGGGTCGTGGAGGCCTCCTAGAACTTAATCAGATATGTGCGTCACCAGCTGCTCGTCCAAGCCAGCAGCTCGCTTGCTACTGAAGACGGGCTGGAGCGTTCCCTCCCCCTCCCTTGTGTGTGACTCGCATCCTGCCAGACAAAAGACGGGGCAACTTGAAATGCAGATGGCGTCTACATATAGTTCATTTTCCCAATATTGAGTTCCTTCTCCAAGTCTCTAGCTTTAACAAGTAATAACTTCAGACCTGGAATGGCCTGTAAATAGTTCGTACTAGCTGCAATAGTAGTGTGAGCCCTGCCGGATGAATGTTCGTCTTTGTTCTACAAGACAGAAGTGCAGTGAGATGATTTCATCATCATACTAGTCCCCACACACTGTCCCTGAAGTGAAAGTGGTCTCAGCTGTTGTCTTGAGCTTTTGAAACCATCAGGGGAGGCTTTAAAACAACACTATCAACTATTCATAAGCCACTTACCAAATACACGCAGCTCTTGGTCGAGTACTGTCTCGTCCCTTTTTACCTCTGAGATCTTGTCAAATACTCAAATGAACCTTGTAAATAGAATGTTACGTTTGAATAACATCTAAATATAGATGTTATTATCTATTAAACCTACGCATCATGTATGTTAAAGAAGCCTACACTATCAATGAATTTTCTTTTGATAAAAGTTACTGATTCAGTTTTTGAGACATGCTGCTTAAGTCCTCTATGATTCCACACTGTTTACGTTATTCATCTCCCCTTATGACCCAAAGAGCCCCGTCATTCATTATTACTCAGGAGCAGATCGCTGTGCATCTTCTTCTTCTGTTCTTCTGCGTCATCTGCAAACGTGAGCCAGATTTAATTCCACGATAGAGATGCACCTTCGAGTCGCATCTTCGCAGTCCAGACCGCCAAAGACCCTGCAGCATTAACCTTATAAAAGCCTCATAAGTGTCATCGAGAAGCTTTTTTTTTTCTTTCTGACCTTTTAGTTGACCCCGATTTTCCAGATCTTCTCAGTACATCTTAGCCTTGGGAAAAGAGCTAGCAGTGAAGTATTCCCTGGCATCAGTTGTTGCTCTTCTCTCTGAGGCATCTGTTCTCATGCAAGTTCTTTTAATATGGATTTTATTATTTACAGCAGAGATCTGTTCAGGGGATGAGTGAAGTTGTGTATTACTAATCTTCCCGATGAGTACATATGTTCTTCTGACTACCAGCAAACATTGCATGTTGCATGAGAGGAACTCTGTGTTGAGGACAACATTCTTCCATCCCCGTCAGTGAAAACATACATTGCTGTTTGCAAAATTGGGACCACAAAGGCATGCGCACATGTGGTAGCGGTGAAGCAGAATGAGCACAAGTGTGTGACCTAGTTGTGTCCCCTCATATCTGTCTGCCATGTAAACCTTCTGGCTTGTCACTTGAAAGCAACTGAGGGGCGCAAACACCATTTTGACTCTCATCCCAGAATCCCACTTCTGTATCTCCTTGCTTTTTCACTGTTGAAAAAAGCAGCCAAATGAGGCTTACTTACAGCTGGGCTAAGGGTTTTTGGCGTCACTATAGGAATAAGTGATGCTCCTGCATCGCCAATATTTCTCAGTGCTCCCCTCCCCCCAGACCCACTCGTCTTCCACGTCTCTCCAGCTGACTGGGCATCATTAAGTAGTCTGAGCAGCCAGTAACTGTCCAGACTTGCTCCCCAGTAGCAGGTGTTGGAGTGGGGCTCTTTCAAGACTGTGGGAACCTCGGCCTAACAGCTGTTTGCCTCAAGACGGTGCTCATAACCATAAGGCTCACTGGTGGACCCTGCTTTTTCATGGATATTGGGGCCATTTTAACATGTTTTGTGACGTGCACCACTCGAATCTTTTCATCATTAGACTTGCTGTCCTCGGTGGATACTCTGAAAGCTGTAATGCCTTCATGTCGGGATACATATAAACATGGATGCTAAGGTGATGCAACCCCCTAGTGGCTTCATTAATTTGAAATCTGTCAGGGGGAAGTCACTGCTGTTCCAGTCTCATTTGACTGTGGTACACAGAGGAAAGATAACATCTTTAATGCCCCTGTGACTGCTCCCTTTATCCTTTCTCTTACCCTCCAAAAACGGGTGCAGAAGTTGGACAGAAGGACTGGTTGCCTTTCCTAGGGTTTTTTTATACCCTACGCTCAGTTTCCCGGAATTGCGAAAAGCACATGTTCAGGAAGATTATTCTTAGACAATTCTCAGTTTGTGCCCCACCATCATCTCAGTAGCCTCTGAATTTTCCATCCCCATCCCCCACAATTTCCATCTCTCCCCCTTCACCCTCCTCCTTCTGTGACCCTGGCTTTTATTTGATTTAAAGGGGAGGGGAGACATCTAAATGTTGTCGATCTGCCTTTTTTTTTTTTTTAAATGACTGCTAGTTTGTCTATTTCTTCTTGGATGAAATGGCAGTTTTGATGCTTGTGTTTGTAATGCGGATGTGCCTGCCGTGTGATAGTCCACTTAGAAGAGTTAAAGTCAACACCTTGGTCCGTTGAAAGAAGTATGAATAGCTGTGTCACGGAGTTTTCTTTGTGGAGTCCATGCTGCAACTTGTGTCTAGTGTCCACTTTACCAAGATCTAAGGAAGATATATATAGACCTTAAAGCTAGCTATATATACTATAAAACTAGCTTTAAGGTGTTTCCATTATATTGTCCAACCCCTGCAGGTTGAATGTGATTGTGTATGTTGATGAACACTGTGTGATTTTGGTAATGAAGTGTCTGACTATTTATTGTATATTAATGGTGAATATAGAGACCATACTTGACATGCAGCAATCTTCAATAGTATCTGGAAATCCGAGCTAAGCATTACACCTACTAAACCTGAATTGCCCTGCTTTTTTAAGTCTCAACTAAGTATGAGACGGAGGTCAAAGTTGTAACAGTTTGAGGAATTGGTTTCCCTTGATATTGAGCTCAGACTGGCTGGTATGCTGGTGTTTTGTGTCCCAGGGATTTTCTGGTGGTTGGGAAGTTTGCCTGCTGGATCGATATCTTCCCTGCTCTCGCACACTCTCATTAATAAGATCATTGATTCGCTGTCTCCAATTGATTGATGACCCCTCTTACACGTGGAATCAGTATATCATTAGCTCCCTCTCTGATGGGATGCTTTTGTGTCTAATGAAATTGCTTCTGTGCAGTAGGAAGATGAATAGAAAGATGAAAGAATACTTTGTTTATCCTTTGGTTTCATCATGACAAAGCCCTCGGCGCAGGATAACTCCGCCGTCTGATATTAATGTGTCTAAAAAAACAACACAGTGCTAGTAGACACCTGCATGTATTTGCAAAGGGATTTGCAATGTTGTGTTGCTATAGGAGGAGTAGGCCCGGTGGAGTGTAGGGAGTGATGGATGAGGAGCCGTCTTGGTTTCATACCAATAAATGAGCAGCGTTCCACTTGGGCTTCCTTGCTCGGCCTCGGTTCAGGGATTCACGATGGAGACGAATGGGTCTCTCAGTGCTGGTGTTGTGGGCAGGAATGGGGGGTGGGTGGGAGCTAAAGGCTAAGCCAGTGGTGACTTCTACGTTGGCTGGCTAGAAGGCTTAGCGCTTAAAGTAGGCAAAATCGAATGATTTATATAAATTCCAAAGGTTTTATTTAGCTGATCAAACATACTTTACATATAGATTTTTTAAATACAACTCCTAATCAGTATAAAATGTAGTACAAGTGTATTCATTTTTCTCAAATACTGTTAATACTCTAGTAACTGATAGTGTTGTCAAAGTCAATAATCCTTTTTTTCTCTTCTCTTTTTTCTCCCTCAGACACGTTCCATCCATATCTGCTGTGTGGCCCAGTCAAAAATCTCTCTCTTGAATCGCAGAATTGACACGGAAGCCAAGCAGTCTACAAGCTGCAGAAGTGACGCTGGCCACCCTGCAGCACCAGCATGCTCATTGGGCTCAGCTAGCTTCAACCCAAGAAACCTCTGTCACCAACTGCAGTTGTGGTAGTTAAGGGAGGATGGCCACGGGAGCTACTAGCCACCAGGCCCATTACACCTCTCTGAAGTCCAACAATAACATGATGACGGGACCTGGGTCTGCAAACACCATAGCCAATAGCAGAAGCTGGATTTCTGATGTGAAGCAAGAAAGTATGAATGGTGGGGGGCGTGTTGGAGCAAACAATTGGGGATCCCCTAATTTTAACTTGAACCTGAATCCCAGTGCCAACCCATCAGCCTGGCCCGTTCTGGGCCACGAGGGTGGAGGAGTAATGGGTCCAAATGGAGTGTCTAACTCTTCTTCTCAACTGGCAGGAGTGAATGGCAATGGAAACGTTGCCGGGGCAAAGTCCTGTGGAGGAGGTTGGGGTGGCTCTGTCGGTGCAAATGATGAAGATGTGCAGCGTTCTTCATCCAACACAAGCCTGACCTTCAATATGGAGCCTGCAAACATAAACACTGATGGACCAAATCACACTAAGCAACAGCAGCAAGCTCAGGAGCCAATGAGTCCAATGCATGGGTTGACTGGTTGGGGTGGCCAGTCACCCACTGAATCTTCTCAACTTAATGGGGACACCAGTGGCAGCAATGTTTGGGGTAGTGGAGAAACCAAAGCCTCCGACTCCTCCAAGGACTCGAGCTGGGACGGAACTCAGTCCAGTGGGCTTTCTTCATGGGGCCGCCAAGGAAGTGGTGGTGGAAATAGCAGCTGTGGAGGTTGGGGCGATTGGGGAAAACCCAATGAGGCTTCAAAGGGTTGGAACGCAGTGGATGGGGAAAATTCGGCCTCCAATCCAGAGCAACAAATGAGCTCTTGGGGTCAGCCGTCTGGAACGGCACCAGCAAGCGAGGGGAGTGGTGACAGCAATGACGAGCTGTCGCTCCATCGAGCCAGATCCTCGAGTATGGAGTTCACACCTGTGCTACCCCGACAAGACCTGGACCCAAGGGTGCTGAGTAACACCGGCTGGGGACAGACCCCGATACGACAACACACTGTTTGGGAAATGGAAGAAGCAAACTCTGATGATGGTAAGAGCATCAGTAGTTCAGACACCGTGGGAAGCTCCGGCACTGACAGTGGGCCGTCATCCATGAATGGAGGAACCATTACCCCAACCGCCATTTCAAGTCAGAGACATGGTTCTGGAGGCAAAAGCAGTGATAGTGAAGAATCATCTGGCTGGGGAGCTCCTCCACCCGGGACATGTCAGCCTGGATCAGGATGGGGTGATGCCCCGCAGGAGCCCAGCAAAGCGTCCAATGGCTGGGAAGACTGTGGTACTAAAAACGGAGGCGCATCTTCTTGGAGCTCAGATGAACAGACAACTAGCTGGAATAACAGTTCAACAAAAAAACAATCCAGCAATTGGGTAGAGGGCCCCAAAAGCTCCAATGGCTGGAACAAGAGTAATGGAGACTCGTACACCTCCAGCACAGGCGAGTGGGGACAACCTGAGATGAAGAACAATGAATCCTCTAGTAACATGTGGGAAGGAGAAGGAGGAAATGGAACTGGGTGGAAGGAAAACCCAAGAGAGGGAAATCAAGGTGGAAGTGGGTGGCATGCATCGTCTGTCAATAGCAGCAACTGGGGAGAAACATCTCGCTCCAATGGACCAGTGCAAGGGAGCTGGGGATCTCCAAAGCCCCAAGAAAGCAGCAGTAGTAGCACTGGAAGTGGAGGTGGTGGAAGCATAGGTTCCTGGGGTGGCCCTGGTTCAGTCAAGCAGACCAACTCTGGCTGGAACAATGTCAGCAAGCAAGACCAGGCCATGGAGCCCACTGGCTGGGAAGAGCCCTCGCCGCCTTCCATTCGAAGAAAAATGGAGATCGACGATGGAACGTCCACCTGGGGCGATCCCACTTCTTATCACAAGTCTGTCAACATGTGGGATCGCAACAATCCCAACAATAATCCTGGTAACAGTGGACCCCCCATCAAAAACGGAGGAGTGATGATGCCCAACAATAACAACAACAACCAGTCTGTGGGTGGCAACAGTCACCACCATCACCACATGCAGCACCACCAGCACCATGGCCACCTTGCTAACCATCTACAACACCATGGAAACAACAACGGGTCTTCCAACAACAGCGTCCATCCAGGATCTGGTCCCCAGGGTAGACCGCCACACACCAACCCAGGTACAGCAACACACAAGGCTTTCAGTCCCATCTGCACCAGAATGTACTTCAGTGTGTCACGTCATGGAGCTGCTCTTGAAGGCACAGCAAGCAGTTGTCCGGTGATGCCTGTGGGTGATCAGATAATTGGACGCTTGCGTTCACTTTGAGCACATAATGCAAAACCCCTTCTTCAAGCACTTTTTTGCAAGGATTCCTGTAGGTTCAAGGATTATTTATTATAATAATTCTCTAACAGCCGTATTAAGCCTGTGGTCTCGGAGGTGTGATTGGGTCATGCATACAAATTCAAGGCTGCACTGCAGTCTGCTGTGTGAGCGGCTCACTATGAAAGAACTGAAGGACCCGCCTGATTAAAAATAAATGACACAGCTGTTCATGAACCTGAAGCAAAAAAAAAGTATCACAACTTTTGCTAAGAGCCTGTTTTCTTGTGTCCAACTACCTTCGTGATCATTATTAGGTATAGGCTTAGTCTTGTCACTGTGTTGCATGGTAACAGTGGCATGTGGATTTGTGTCCCTCCAGGCTGGGGAGAGCTTCCAAGTGTTCAGATCAAGTCAGAGCCTGCTTGGGGAGAGCCTGCTGCACCCATGTCTGCCGTGGACAACGGCACCTCTGCATGGGGAAAACCCCCAGGTGGCATTGTGGGATGGGGAGATGGTGGTCATGAGCCCTCCGGACCTTATGGCCGGCCAAATGCCCCCCCAGGTTCCTCTCTCTGCAAATCAGGTGAGGCTGTAATCTGCATTAACAAATCTGTTTTGTGAGGAGAGCGAAAACTACGTCAGAGTTTGCCACCGAAGCACGGCGTAAACAAGCATTGTGTCGATCCAGCGAATATAAATAGTGTTGCAGTTCTTTGTTTCATCTTGCAGGAGAATATAAATTCACCTCCTCTGTAGATTTTAATCTGGTCTTCTGTCATGGCCGTGAAGGGGAGGAGGGAGAAAAAGAGAAGGAATAGGGTGCGGGGTGTTGTGGTTTATCGAATGCCAACAGTGACCCCAAGTGGTGATAATGGGATCTGCATCAAAGTGAATTTATTGGTGGTTTCTGAATTGTTTTCAGGCCCCAAACCTATGCAAGATAGCTGGGGAAGTGGAGGGGAAGACATGGGCATGTCCACAGGCCACTGGGACTCCGAGGACGGAGACATGTGGAACAGCTCTAACTCACAGGAAAACAGCAATTCCTGGGGCAGCGGACCTAAAAAGGTCCCAAATAAGGTGAGAATGCTTTCAGACCCTTCTATAAAATGTACAGTCCATGTCTAAATCCTTGCCTTCTATCTACTCCATTAGATGAAAATGGTGAACAAACCTGATGATGCGTGGATCATGAATCGGCTCATCAAACAGCTCACGGACATGGGTTTCCCGGTGCGACTCCTTTTTCTCAGCTTGACAAATCTTAGCACGGGGTGACGGTTACATTTGTTGTTCTTTCCATAGAGAGATCCTGCTGAGGAGGCGCTGAAGAGCAACAACATGAACCTCGACCAGGCCATGAGTACGCTCCTTTAGTCGAATCAAATGTCAGCGTCGCGAATATTCATCCGCGGTCTTTTAATAACGTCCTTGGTGTTTTTCTAGGTGCTCTTTTGGAGAAAAAGACAGACCTGGACAAACGTGGTCTGAGCATGTCCGACTACAGCAACGGCCTGAACAAGTCGGTGCTGTGCCGGCCGTCCGTGCTCTCTAAAGACCCGTCTGACCGCTCCTTTCTTGACAAGGTAATGCTGCAGCCTAGTCAGTTAAACAGCTAGTCAACTAAAGAGAGAACCGTCTGAGGACTTCAACCCTTCCCTGGCCATCATCCGTTTTTGTTTCTTGCAGGATGGCAGTTTGTCTGACGACGCCACCCCATCACCGTTTCTGCCTTCCCCCGGCCTGAAGCTCCCCCTGTCCAACAGTAGCCTTCCTGGGCAGGGTTTGGGGCAGGGCGGCGCGGGACTGGCCATGCAAAACTTGAACAACAGACAGGTTTGGACATTAGCACCATAATTCTAATGTGTATTCATACACTGCCTGGCCAAAAAAAAAGTCACCACCAAAAAAAAAAGGTTCATACACTCTAATATTTTCGTTGGACCGATTGTTTCGATAAGCTTCTGCAATATCACAAGATTTATTTCCATCCAGTGTTGCATTAATCTTTCCTAACCTGGTCATTCAGTATATTCAGGTAGTCAGCTGACCTCATTCTTTGAGCACATAATGTTGCTGAACCTAGACCTGACCAACTGCAGCAACCCCAGATCCAGGTGGCGACTTTTTTTTTTGGCCAGGCAGTGTATGTCATTCCTGGTCTGTAGTTCAAACTGAACCAAGCTGCTGAACCCCATTCTCGAGAAAAAAAACTTTGGGTTACAGTCACTGAAATTACAGGGTAGATTTAATACACGAACAAAATGTTTCAGAACAAAGTTTGAATTTGTCTTCCATGTCATTTTAGAGTTCTAATCATGACATACATTTTAAAATCAACTTGCATTTTTTGTGTTTTTTTTTCCATCTATACTGTTATTTCACAGTCATAAACTCTTAGATATTGAAAATATAATTCCATCTTGGAAGAAGTGACAAAATCTCTCTCGTAACAAGCCAGTTCATCTGTTAAAATTGTTGTTGTAAAAGCATTTAGTTTGCTCTTGATCACTCATTCGTGGTTCCGGGCTCTTAGATGTCCAGTGGAATGTTTGGGAGTAATGGAGCAGCACAAACCAGGGCCATGCAGCAGCCTCCTCAGCCATCAGTGCCACCTCATGGCTCCTCCCAGCCCAATCTACGTGCGCAAGTGCCTCAGTTTCTCTCCCCTCAGGTAAAAGTCCTCACCATTTTTCCTGTATATTGGAGGGTTCTAAACTAGATCCTGTTCCACACTAGAAGATTTTTCTGCTGAAGTTCTCTGACAAAAACGTATCTGCACTTTTTATTACTGTAGTGTGGCGAGGCTTTTTTTGCCAGAAGCTGCTGTTGCATTGTATCTTGGGCTGAACCTGATGCTGTCATCATGGATCTGAATCTTCATCTGTTTTGGTTTCTCCCCCGCAGGTCCAAGCACAGCTCTTGCAATTTGCAGCAAAAAACATTGGTCTGAACCCTGCACTTTTAACCTCACCAATAAACCCTCAACAAATGACCCTCTTGTATCAACTTCAGCAACTGCAAATGGTGAGTCAGATTTGGCGTCCGCTTCTGACCCGCGGCCATTCACAGTGGTGTCTGCGAACAAATGTCCCCACTGCTTCCATTGACCGACAACAGCACGTCCCATTGGTCGCAGTAATGTGTGCAGTGTTGATGCATTTGTGCCTGGACGATTTATTTCTGTGTCTCTTCAGGCCTACCAGCGTTTACAAATCCAGCAGCAGATGATGCAGGCGCAACGCAATGTTTCCGGCCCCATTCGACAACAAGAACAGCAAGTGAGTCAGACGACAATGACACATCTCAGAAGTGTGACTCCACATGATGCGTGACCCAAATATTTTTTTTAAGGAACCAAGACCAAATGGGATTTATTTGATTCAAACGAGTCCATTATCGTATTGTGAGGCTTTAAGAATCATATCACTATTCGTATGTTTAACTTGGTTTGAAAAAAAGCAATGATTTATTCAGGAAATATTGCGATCATGATAAAATGAAAGTGACCGCATCACACCGCTAGATGGCAGTGTTTCGGCTTCTGCGTGAAGCCTTAAAAGGCTCTTAGCTGTTCACTGAAGCCTGGGAAAATACTGCATTGTTACTGTTTTCCTAAATTGTAGTTGGCGTTTTTTTAATTACGTTGTAGAAGAAAAACTTGTTCTTATTATAGCTTTTATTCAATTTCAATTTTCCAATTCATTTTGTCAAATGTATCCATGTAAAAATACCTGCTGTTAGCTCTTACTTATATATTGCCCTATGTAGTTTCCCTTTAGGAGTTTTGACTTTGGTGGCATCATATTGTGAGATTTTTGCTCTTCATATGCAAAAAAATATGTCTTCGAATAAAGATCATCTCCATGCAGCCTGGTCATGGTGCAATGGTGTGTGTGACACATGGCAAAAACATAACATTTACCCTGGTTGAAATGTCCGCTGTTATTTCAGGATCTGATCTATAGACTGTATATATTTCCACTTATTGTGTTCCTCTCCATCCTCTCAGGTTGCACGTACAATCACCAACATGCAGCAGCAAATCCAGCAGCATCAGCGGCAACTGTACCAGGCGTTGTTGATGAAGCAGCAGCAGCAGCTTCCCTCTCATTCATCCTCGTCCTCCTCCGCCGGACTTCACCCCCACAGTGGTCCCCTCGGAGTCTCTGTGTCCGGCAAATCATCCCTGGACTCGTTCAGTGGCCCCCATCAGGCTCAGGGCCTCTCTGACTCACTACACACCAAAGAGCCACCATCCTCACCTAACGCCTACAGCAACTATCCTCTCTGTGAGTCACTGCATGGCAACTAGTGTTTATTTGTTGGTGGCTTGTTTTTGTTTGAGCTTCAATCCTGGCTGTCGTTTTAGGTTTTATTACTTTGTAGTCTGGTTCTCTATCGACGTCAGGTCATCCATGCCGGTTTGATCTAGTTTGGTTGATTGACATTACATTTTGGTCTCTTTTTTTATGATGTCATTTTATTTAGCTCAACCACCTCGGTACACACTTTAGACGCAAAGTACTTTGAATCAACCAAAGTACTTTGCTTGTGAATTGAGTATTCATTATTTTCGCATAATTTTAAAGCGTAAATGCAAGAAATGATTTGAAGAAGAGCTCACTCTTCACTGTCAAACGATTGGGTAACTGTGCACGCGTCCACGAGGGACTTCTCATTCTCATTTTGAAGCAACATTTTCTCATAGTCAGAATTGTAGTTAGTGACCGCAATGAAAAAACAAGTACGTATTTAAGGTGTGTCACTTTTTTTCCGTGGTTTAGGGTGTGTGTTTTTTGTTTGTTTTCTGGGTCAACTTGCCTAAGTGTCGAGAATATGTTTTGTTTCTGTTTTATCTGATAAAAATACCTGTTGCTGTTTTGTTTTCTTTTAGCTGGACTGAATCAGAACATGAATGTAACCTGCATGGAGGTCGGGGGTCTGTCCCTAAAGGATCCCCCGCAGCCTCAGTCCCGCCTCTCCCAGTGGACCCACTCCAACTCCATGGACACTGGCAGCTCTTCAAACATGGAGAGCAACCTCAACAAACATGGTGAGCCGTCTTGACTGTGTGCCGTCATGGCAGATGTTTCTCCAAGCACCAAAGTAATACATGGCTCCTTGCAGGTGCCATATCTGCTGCTTCTTCACTGGGACCCCCTGGCAAACCCCCTCAGCTGGAAGACTCCTTCAGCCCATACAATCTTATATCTTCTTCTGAGTCCCCCACAAGCCCTCTAGTGCCACCGGACAGCTGGGGTCAAGCCAAGAGCTCCAGCGAGAAACTCTCCAACGGGACCAACATCAATTGGCCCCCAGGTCAGAATTTGTCATCTGTAAAGTTTGTTGATCATAAAAAACTTCAGTGAAGATTTTTTTTTTGTTTTGTTGTTGTTTGTGACACCCTAAATCTCGGCCTCAGAATTCTGCCCTGGCGTGCCATGGAAGGGTCTGCAGAACATTGACCCGGAGAACGACCCCAATATGACCCCTGGTAGTGTTCCTAGCGGTCCAACCATCAACACCAATATCCATGATGTCAATCGCTACCTGCTGCGTGACAGAAGCGGAGGTACGTCATGCACCCCTCCCTCACGTGTCAGACTCGCTTCCTCTTCTTCTTTTCAGCGTGTCGTTTTGAAATCCTTCCATTAACCCCATGCACTCAGTGTTCAACCACAAGTTTACACAAAACCTGTTTTGTTTAAATCTCTGAAGCTGCTTCCTCGCTGTGCGTGTTTAGAAACCTTCTCCACCTCTTTCACTCAAAACCGCAGAAATCAAGAGCAGAAACGAAACCACCCTCATCCTCCTCCAGTTCCTGAGCGCACTGTTTGACAGCTTCATTGTTTGGGATTTGAAAATGAAGTGCAATGCAAAACTATTTTGCTGTGTTTCACTTCTCAAGTCTTTGTGTCAGGGAGCTTTTTTATTGCATACATATGAGGCGCACTTCTCTCGTGAAGTTAAAACTTCTCTCTTTCTTCCTGTGAAGGCAAAATGTCTGACATGAAGTCGACTTGGTCTCCTGGACCAATCTCCCAAAGCCCGGCGTCTCTCTCACATGAGCTGTGGAAGGTTCCTCAGGGGCCGCGCAACACTACGGCCCCGTCCCGGCCTCCGCCGGGCCTCACCAACACTAAGCAGTCGTCCACATGGGGAGGCAACTCTCTGGGCCTGGCTCAAGGTTGGAGTGGCTCCTACTCCTCAGGTGAGCTTCCTCACGAGTCATCAAAGTTGAAATTGAAGCACAAACTTACCCTTTATCACCATGTTTCAGATGGAACCACTTGGAGTACTGAGAACTCCACACGGACCAGCAGCTGGCTGGTGCTGAGGAACCTTACTCCTCAGGTACAGCAGCTCCTCCCTCCTCCATAGCTGTGTCAGACTATAACTTTGAACTTCCATCCAAACCGGTGGCCTCATGTGACAATAGCAAGTGCAAAAACTGTTGCCGTGCAGAACTGAGTGTCTCATTTCGTCACCACTCCTTACAGATCGACGGATCCACTCTGCGAACCTTATGCATGCAGCACGGCCCTTTGATCACTTTCCACCTCAACCTGACCCAAGGTAACGCTGTGGTTCGCTACAGCTCCAAGGATGAGGCGGCCAAGGCCCAGAAGTCTCTGCACATGTGAGAATCAATCGTTTCTTTCTTTGCACTCTACAGCTGACACATCACATCATTTATCCGAGTTATAGTGGGGGTTTTAGGTGAAGAGCTTATTTGTTATGAACGCTGTTTAGTGAATGTAATGTCTGAGAAGTTTATTTCTGAGCTAAGAGCGGAATATTCATGGTATACGACGTGGCTGCCGTGAGACAAAGTGGCTCCTTGACTGAAGAGAGTCTGGTTAATAGGTGTTACATAGCCGTGTGGGAAAGATGAGAGAACAATCTGGCAACCCGCTCCACCAGTCACAGCAGTTGCGGTTCAACAACAGTCAAAGGTCATCTGAACTGTCTGACCCATGTCTCACGTTTGCTCTTCATTGATCACGTTCCCCTTTGTCCGTGGTATCAAGTGCTTCGAAAATTTGCAGGATTCCACTTTGCTTTCCTTCGATGGTGGAGCAAAAATAAATCCTGATTGCCATCCTTCTTGACCTTATAAGAGACACCTGTCTTTTTCTCCACAAGGCACCTGCATAGTCTGTGCTTTCTCATCAGAATCGCATCCAAGAGCATCGATTTTTTTTTTTTGGAGGTTGCCAGATTCATTGTTGGGGTTTGAGTTTCACAAATGTGCCTTGTCAGTGTGTTATTGAAACATAGCCCTGAGATTTTCTCCCTGCAAGGCTAGGTGTGACTAGCTGGCTGCTAGCTATCTGGGCTTAGAATCATAAGGCAGGAGGGGCCACTGAAGACTATAGCTGTGACCCATTTCTCACCACTTAAAAAGATCCCTTCAAACCGAAGGAGCTCTGGAACTGACTTGAAACCAAGTGGGAGTATGAAGTGTGGATAGATTTCCTGGATACCAAAGTACTTTATTTAAAAATAATGTTGGATAGGACAACAGGGACATTTTAGTCACAAGGACTACTCTTCCGTTTGTTTACTTTCTTGCGTAGCACATGCTAGCAACCCAAATGGTCTACCATGTCCGACAACATGAACAATACAACATGTACAGGTGTTGGACAAAATAATGGAAATGCCTTAAGCTTTTTTAGCTTTAAGGTGTACAACAGTATGTTTTGTACAACAGTATGTTTTTATTTCTTGTTAACAAACAGTGGGCTAGCATCCTGGCTAACGTTAACATTGTCATACCTCTAGCAGATCTATCACCGCAACATAGCAGCGAAGCTGGCTTTGGCTCCGCCCATTTCTTCTCCGTTGGTTCACCAAACCAAGTGAGATTATCAGCGCCGACGCAAGGGGTTACAAAAACGGCATTTCCAAAACGTCTCCAACACTCGAAATGCAGGGAACAAAACACAGCACGGCAGCCAATGACATGTCGTCTATCACTTCACCTGGTTGTCAGAGGGCACTCCATACCATGTGCTAGGGTTAGGGTGAGAAATGGGACGCAGCCTATGTCTCTAAAATCCAGTCACAGTTTGACACAGCTTCTTCCTTCCTCTCTGACCTCTTCGACTCACTTCTACTTCTTCTGATATCGTTTTTTTTAAGAAGTGGAATTGCTCATTTTACGGCCAAAAGTATTTTAAAAGCCTCATTCATTTTGTGTAGTTTTCAGTATCTATTTCAATGTTTTCAAATGGAGGTTCCTGACTGCTGTCTTCTACGCAGGTGTGTGCTTGGAAACACCACCATCCTGGCGGAGTTTGCCGGCGAGGAGGAGGTGAACCGCTTCTTTGCACAAGGCCAGTCACTAGGGGCTAACACCACCACTAGCTGGCAGGCTAACCCAGGAGCCAATCAGAATCGGATGACGTCGCAGTCCCACTCCATTGGTCAGTGGAGCAGTGGCGGGGGTGGCAGCAGTGGCAAGTCCAGCGGAGGCGACCTGCTCTGGGGCGGGGTGCCCCAGTACTCAAGTCTGTGGGGGCCACCTGGTGGAGAAGATGCCCGGGTGGTTGGGAGCCCCACTCCCATCAACACCCTGCTGCCCGGAGACCTGCTGAGTGGGGAGTCCATGTAGGAGGACTCCCCTGAACGGCCTGCCCCCTAGTGGTCACGTAAGCCATGAAGGTTTGGGAGGCCACACACGTCAATGCAAACACGAGCAAATCCCAAGAAAATCATGTGGCGATAATCAGCATCAAGTAAACTTATGAACTGTGAGGCGTGAAACAGGACACTTCAGTTTCACTTCTGTCGTTGGGTGAAGCTAAAGACGAACCACAAAGTTACGTTTTCATCCCCTGTGGAGTTTTTCGAAGCAATCAACGCTGCCATCTGAGACTTCCCCCTTTTTCCAGAATCATCCGGACGCGAGACTCCGTACGACCATTCCCAGCATGCCCGCCGCCAATGAAGACCTTTACTAGTCTAGTGTTTGTGTTCTCAACGTTAGCCTTAAGTGCTCAGGCCTGGATCCCTCCCCGGCCTCCGACCTTTTTCTTTTTTTATCGTACCTGAAGAAAAACCTTCGCAGTTTGACCTCCAAGCGAGCAGTCAGTGCGGGGACAAGACCCCCCACGATCTCGACCAATCACCTGCGACACGTTCTTGTTTTCTCTTAAGGATCGATGCACTTGTTGAGTCCATGTTGTCCCTTTTTGTTAATGACAGCTTATAAGCTGAGAAGAAGTCCCCCCCCACCACTCCCCACGTCTCCGTCTCACACGTGAACGTGTGAGTGGCGGCAGCTAATCATCGACGTCTGCAGACCCTGGTCGACTTCAGTTTGGATCCAGTCGTCAACTGGTGCTTTATGGAATTTTCTAGACTTTCTTTTGATGAGAACACAGTTTTACCTTCAGCAAGAGGTGTACGTTGTGCAATACACACCGCCGACTGTCATACCTTCTCATCGATCCGGAGCTGGTTTAAGTGTGTTTGCTTTTGAACTGCAGCAAAAGACTTTCAAAAAACAAAACAAAAAAAAAAAAAAAGACTTGGATTTCCTTCGGGTCACCGATCCCTGTGAAAGTGTCGGGAGAGCCTCAGGCCCGCATGGATGGACCAGCCGGGCTCGCTCCCGCTCCGCCTTGCCCGACGGAGACTGAATTCACAGCCGGATGGGTCGGCTCCGGGGGTCCGGCACAAAACCAAATAGGAGGGTTTCTTAATTCCTAATGCAGTAGACGACCCAGCCAGCAGAGGAGACTTGTTCATTCATTCGATCAAAGCACTTAGAAAAAACAAAAACAAAAACAAAAAAACGCTTCAACTGCAATCAGATGAATCAAAACCAGAGCAGCAAAAAGACGTCAAGGAAGAGCTGCTCCTGTGCGTACTGTAACTGTGGATGGAAAAACCTTGTGGTAGCAGGATTTAGGGAAACTTGAACTTGGAAAAAGAACAAACTACAGACCATGATTTTTGAAATGGTCACTCTCACTCCAAATGTTTAGCCTTGCTCTCTCTCCAGAGGCGACGGACTTGAAACGTCTCTGCTCCCGGCCAGTCCGAGGCCAAGTGGAGGGAGGCGGGAGGCGGGGGAGGACGAGGACTGACCCCTCTGCTGTGGTCAGAACTTCTGGCGAGTCTGGCAATAACGCACCTCCACCACGGCTCTCGTCCTGCCCCCTCCTCCTCCTCGTCCTCCTCCCCTCTCTGACACAAAGATCACTTTAGCTGGAAATGTAATAGTCATATTTCTGGAGTTTTTGCCATTTCTGTTCCGTTGTGTTTTCGTCGACATGCAGTGGTCCACACACAACCGGCTGCTGAACGCGCGTCACTGTTCATATGCAGAAACACTTTGCTTCAAGGTGCCTCTGTATGTTCATCCTGTGTATTGAATGCAAAATACGGATCAATACTACGGACCGTTATTGATTGTCTCTTTGTTTTGACAGTATTCTGTTACGTGAAACGTGTAGTTATCATCCGGGAGGGGGGGTGTGTGTGTGTGTGTATGTCGCTTCAAGCTGCTCCGCCTGCCCCGCCCGCAGGCTGTCCCCTCTTGCCCTTCGCCCAGCTGCTACGCTAAAACCTTCTCCAGCACCAGACCCAGTAGCCCTCCCCTGCCCCTGCACCAACAGGCCCTTGTTACTGTTTCTATGCAATAGACGAGAGGCGGGGGCCCCCGACCGCACGCCAAAACCCGACCGGGCACAGAGGTCGCACTCCTGTCACAGCGCTTCAGAAAGGCGGCCGGGTTTTTCCCGCGTCGAGTCCGCACGCTTTACAAAAATACGGGCCTCGCGCTGCGGCGCTGAAGATTCAGCTTGATCTCAGGGTAAGAGAGTTGAGGACACCACATTCGAGATGCAGCTCTCCGTCTATCTGTCCTTTTACTGTGAGAATGTAGTCTTAGGTCCGAGCCGCGTGCGCACAGTGACCCGCATCTCGTCCCACGCAGATTATTAAACCTGTTAATAACCTCTTAGCTAAAAAAAAAAAAAAAGCTAAGACGGTCCTGCCAAATTTCAACCTCCCTTTAGCTCTCCAGCTGGATAAACCTCATCCAGCCTTTTCTGTGCACCGACTTCCTTTAGAAATTGACCCCCAGGATGAGCCTGTTCCTAGTTGTTGGAAGAATTTGCTCTCACTGTGTTCGCGTGGACTTGCCATTCAATTGAAGCCCAGCCGTGCGACGTTGTACTCTGACCTCACACCTCCACACTTAATCCGAACCGGACAGGAAGAGGCGGCCTGTTGCTCTGTGTGGAGTTATTCCATGTTCCAGTACCTCTTTATCGTGCCAATATCAAGATGCTGTGTGACTTTAAACTTACGGAGAAGCTTTGATGACCTTAGCGGGGGCACAGCGGGGGACAGGAGGGATCAAACCAATGGGCGGCAGTGTCACACCCTGAAAAATACAAACAAACAAAAAAAAAAAAACGACTTTTGTTTTTAGTGTCTTTGTGAAAGTGGGCGATTCCCCGAGTTAAGGAAGGAGAAGGAAAAAAAATTGAGTTGGGGGTTCCAGTTTGCTACAGTGCACAGTTAATGATGGGTAATCCCGGGTACATATTTTTTTAAAGCCAAAAATAAATCGCATTTTACGTCATTTTTATGAAGTTTGACATAAAAATAAATTTTAAAAAATGCTTAAAAAAATCTAAATGAGAAAAAAAAAAGATCTATAATATGTTTAAAGCTCTGCACTTCTAGCTGAAACGTCTCCTGGCGTTGGGATCTACTACCAGAGTAGGCCGGTGCCCGGGGTGCCTTTTTTCGTGGATGCTGTATTTATCTTGTTTTCTGTCGGTCTCCTGCTCAAAGCGGGGCTAAGTGAACTGTAACGTTTCCACAGACCCAAATGGCTTGGGCCCAGTGTGTCAGCGCTGCTCTGCATCGGGAGACGCATTTGAAGAGGTACAAAGTCTTAAAATATGAGATGAAGAAAAACAGGAAAAGGCTACCTTTCAGGACTCGGGTCCTGCAGCACACAAGCAAAAATCACGATTGCCTGTTTCTGTAACTGCCTTGATCCGAGCTCAGACAAAAACCCCATCGCCGAGGACCTCCCAGCATCCTGTACTCACTGGAGAACCCCGTCGGTGAACCGGGTTCTCATGCTGCACCAGCACGAGAGGTTCTCCTCTCCACAACTCTGTTCTAGATAGCAGTATAAGCAGAAGGTACGCGTCACACGTACCTACGCTGACATCACCTTCTGAAGTCCGACATTTCCGTTCTTGAAGGTCGAAGATGAGCAATATGAATTCCCCCCCCATCCCCGGACCCCCGCAAAATCGCAGCAAAATGAACGAGCTTTGTTGGGTCTAAACTTGATGCCAAACTTCTGCTCCGAAGTTGTTTATGCACATTCTGATCTTGGTGATTCGAACGAAGAGCCCAACCTGGTCTGATGCATATTTGAACAGAGCCGTTGGAATCGCGAACATATCAAAGTCAAACGTAATATTGAACTCCGATACTTGAATCATAGAGCGCCAATAATGTAATGTGAAGACTTTTTCTTGAGAATACAACGTGTATTGAGATACCAAGACTCAAAATATTTTGGGGGTTTAAAAGAGCGAATGTGTGTGTGTGTGTGCATGTGCGTGCGTTTGAATGTGTGCGCAAGAAACTGTCTATTTGTGTTTGGATCGTTATTATTATCTTCTAACGTTGCACTGAGTGTCTTTGACCCCTCGCTCAGCTAATCGTAGACACACAACACAGAGGGGGGACGGTGACAATTCATGTGTACATGTTTACTCAAGGATCTATCGCGTTTGTGTTTTCATCTTTAAAATGTTCATCTACCTTATAGTGGCTTTTATTGTGGAATAATCCCGTTAGCGGATGAGTATTGCACCGTTTTTGTTCAAAGAAAATGCAGAAAAAAAAAATAAAAATAATTGAAAATGTTTAAAAAAAAAAACTGAAAAAAAAGAAACTTTAAAAAAAATAACAAAAAATAAATAAACAAAAAAAACCTGACCTGTTGCCATAGTTAGCAGTAGAAGGACTAGTGATCCCTGTTAGCGTCATAAAAAGGGAGGTGAGTTCGACGCTCATGTCAGAGGTGCCTATATTTTCCTTTCCAGTTTTGCTGAAGCCACTTGTCGTTTACAAAAGAAAGCATTTCACTCAAAAAAACAAAGAAGTTTATTACGAGAATGTCGAGTAAAATCAAATCATCTACGGTCAAACAAGGACGTAAAGATCTTGCTAAGTGAAGACGTACGCTACTCTGGGATCGACTCGTCTTGTCTAATGTTGTGTTTCCTGTCAGCAGTTTTCTCACACTCTTGCACACTCATTGATAAAAGAGAACGGATTTTGTCTCAGGAAGGCCGGAGTTCCGCCATTTCTGTGAGGAATCGCGAAACACCTTCTGGATGTTTCTGAGAGGCGACAACTGAAAATGTTTGTAGCAAGTAACATACTGTATTTACCAAATAAGACTGAGAATCAACTTTGTAAAGAATAAAAATGTAAAAAAAAAAATGCTTTACATGGGAATAGAAATCGCTTCAAGAGTAGTTTTTCAGCGTTTAATTTGGTCCAGTGTTTTGTTTTCTGGAAGCACATCTCCGTGTCTGTTAGCATGTTTGGTAGCTTTTAGCAGGTGACGTGGAGGAACCAAGCTGGTTCTTTTGGGATCATGATCTATGCACAAGTGGGAGGGAGGAGTCCAAACAGAGGACTCTGAAGTCTGGGGTTCAGGGTTCTAGTGTTGTGTCATCTCTAGCTTGCCTTTTCTTTTCATTCTTACATTCGAGCAACATTCGGTGG
Source organism: Synchiropus splendidus (assembly GCF_027744825.2). Lineage (NCBI taxonomy): Eukaryota > Metazoa > Chordata > Actinopteri > Syngnathiformes > Callionymidae > Synchiropus > Synchiropus splendidus. The sequence continues at coordinate 12,813,016 of NC_071335.1, read as the reverse complement.
CCATGCTGTGTAATCTCAACCAATGATCGCTTCACTTTCTGCTCAAGCACTGTGGGGACCGACCAAGAAAAAGCCCTCCACTCATACAGCTGTCTTTGGACAATGGTTTTCGGGGGAAGGGGGGGTGTTGTATCTGCCTTTTTCTTAACTTTGAAATAAACCTTAAAGAAAAAAAACGTCTGTAACTCATGAACAAAGTTGTGGCTTTTGATGTTGTTCTTTTTTTTTTTTCCTCCTAATAGAATGTGATGTTAAGAACATGCACCGAAAATGTTCCCGATATGAATTATGGCGCTTATTTCAGACGATATTAATAAAGTTACTCAATTTCTTGGCTGTTAACCACTGTCTTGTTCTTTTCTTCTAATCTCAAAATAAATGTTGGACCAAGAACGGGTGGAAATGAGGTCTGTTCCGCAAGAAATGTGGCTTAAAAAGAGGATTTTGTTGGGTTTAGCTATGCACATATTCACCGTGGCTTTGCTTCCATCAGATTTTGTTTTTTTTCAGTGTTGCATTCAGGTTTTCACAGAGATGTTCTCTTGATGCTTCGAAGAGTTCAACCAAAGCTTCTCCAGTAGTGATGGCCTGGTGAGGTTTCATGAAACGGTGTTCTCATTTTCCCAACCATGGGCCTCGGCCCTAGGGTTAAGAATCATTGTCTTTAGGGGCCACATTATATATTGTGACTGCCACAAGCCATCAGTAAAAGTATGAAAAGAGCAGTAAATTTATCTTAAATTTTGCAACTAAAATATTAAAAGAGGAGGATAGATAAGGAAAAAGTGTATTACCCTGTTATTATATGCTTAAAACATGTTATGTGATTCCATTTCATTTATAGATTTATTTATTCAATATTGATTTCAAAAAATTATTACAGTAAAAATGAAAACTTAAATGTTGATAGAAGTAGGTGAAGATAAACTATAAAAATATAAAATCTAATGAAAGATGGAAAAAAACATCTGTTTCTTTAGTGGTGTTGCTCTGACTTCAAGAGACTAAGGGCTGTACTTTGCCCATATCTGATACAGAATGTGAGCTGGGACAGAAAACAGACATGACTCCATTTCAGTTTCTTTATTCCAAAATCTTTCGGTTCATACATAACAGCGGCACTTCTGCAGACATAAATAGAGACCCAAGGGAGTACATTGAAACCCAACAGTTTTTATTCTTCTTCTTAAAAAAAAGGGTATAAAGAAACATAATATATACAACCCCGACAACATATCAATTGGCAGAAATCCTGGCTTCTCTTACCAAAATAAAGCCTTGTATCAGTTTAAGTGAACTTTATTTGTCATGAACTTGACCGTTTTTTTTCCCTCCATTTCCGTGTACTTTTTGGATGGAACTCTGACAAATGAAGTATCAAGAAGTTCTCTGAACTGATCACATCCCTAACAACAAGGGAGGCCTAAATCTTCAGCAGGAAGGAGCGCTTCTCATACCTCAGCCTCCATATCAAAGGTCACGACGGTGAGCTTTGGTGTCCTGCAGACGGATTCATCAAGAAGTTATTTGCCGAGACCTTCCATCTCAAGAGTCACACACATGAAGCCAGCATGACCTTGTTACGTACCAAGCAAATATAAATAAGTTTTGCAATGAAAATTTAATTTAACATTTGCATTTTAATGTGACTAAATCGGGGCCTTTCATTTGTATTCATCTTGACCTTGAAGAAAGGTCACAGTGCCGTGTTCAGCTTAAAGGAACGAAGCTGCAACAGAAAGGAAAACGTGATCGCACAGTTAAAAAAAAGGACGCGTGCGTGACATTTAATGCCTTCATTCTTTGGGCCGAAGGGCCCCACTCGGAGTTTCGTAGTGGTTTTCAAGGCGGGGACTCTTCACAGAGAAGTTCCTGTACTCACAACCATCCACTTCCTCCAGGTTTCGCAGTTTTCTGGCAGGGAGCTGCACCCCAACCATCTCCTCGTAGATGGCAGGCTGAGGGTGTGGCTGCTGTTTGCGGCGAATCTTCACCTTCAAAGAAAAACAAATCAGTGAAGTTCCTGTGTCAGTCGGAAAAAATATACGGCACGCATAAGGTGTAAACGCGGCTTTTGTCTTTCAAAAAAACAACTTATGAAACTTGTGGTTTCTTCTGAAAGACTGCAGCTGTTGGACTCACACGCTGCTGACAAAAACTGAATCAAATAGAAGAATAACTGAAAAGGGGTCACCAACATGGTGGCCGCCTGTTACAAAAGTTGTGGTAATAATTTAAATTTCCATGTAATAACCATCTTATTGCGTTTGGTTTTCAGGTCACACAGTGCCAAGGTTGGTGAGCGCTGACCTAAAATAAAGTCAGTCACATGAGATCAGTCCACCCAGGACTGAATGCTCCACGTGGTTCCATTTTAAATTCCCCTCTAAAACGAACAAGGACGCAGGGGAAGTTCAGGCTGGATGATGAGATGGGTTCAGGTCAAGCCACTGAAGAGTTTTGGACCAGTTTAAGGTCCAGACAAGTGCATGTGTATGTTGTCCGAGCGAGACTTCTTTCTTGACTCGACTCACTTGGCAAACAAACAGGAGGCCGAGCAGCAGAACGAGGATGACCACCGCCGAGCAGACGACGAAGAGCAGCGTGGTGTAACCAGAGCAGCTGCACACCCCACCTGAGGGAGACATGTTAAAGAAGTGCACTGCCACTGGAACAGAACCGTCAGACCCACCTTGCACTGAAACGAAGACCACTTTCCTCCCCAGTCGGGTGATGCTGTCGGCCTTGCCCTGCTGTGTGAACTGGCAGCTGTAGCGGCCACTGTCCTCCGGCTGCATCTGCAGCAGGGTCAGGTTGTAGGTGAGACCGTGGGGACCCGGCACTGACGACAGGCGCACCCTGTCGGGGGGCAGGAGGCTCTCTGAGGTGCCGCTGTAGTGGCGCTGGGAGTGGTACAGAAGCTCCACGCCGTTGCGGCCCCTCTGGCGCTTGAGCGTCACCCCCTCCACGGCTCCATGAGGACTGACGCAGGGGATCTCAGCCGAGTCCCCGGCACACACATCCACCCACTCCACATCATGAGAGGCGGGACTGTCTGCAGGAGGGAGAGCAGGTGGGGGACATTCAGAACATGGCTCTGGAACATATTGCATGATCGAGTGACAAAACCATTCTGAAAAACTGTGATAATCTCTGGTGGTTATTTGGTGTCCCTGAAGACAGCATCTCTCTTCTCAGGCCTGATAGAAAGAGGATGTTGCCTATGTTTCTCATGCAATGTGTGTTCGAGTGTGAACCACAGACAAACAAGTCACATCACTTCTCATGTCAGCTTATCTGACAAACAACATCCGTGACCGAACGCGGGCCCCTCACCACAGACCTTCAGGCCAACACTAAAGAGCATAGTTTCTGTGAAGCACTTTGTTCTAGCAAAATTTACGCACTAGGCTTCTGGGTTGTTCAGTCCAGATGGGACTGACTTTTGGGTGTGAGCAAAGGTGAGTGTGCCGTCAGGGGAGGTCGCCTCAAACAACACTGCACAAACCCACATTTACCCAACACTTTCGTGCAGTTTAGAAGCGCAAAAACATCCGTTAATATTAACACTCCACCTCAAACTAACTGGATTTGAAACTTCACAAATTCACATCCGTGTACATATGATGAGAGTAAAACAAAAACATTGAAAGATTGCATTTGACCCAAACTTAAACTTTCAACTTCCAAACATTTAATATGAAGTTAACGTTCGAGTGAAGTTGCCACAAGATGGCCGACTCTCCCGTACACAAGAGACCTGCCTTGCTAACTCCTGTTGTTTCCTGCCATTGGTGCATGTAGACCAATCTAGCTGCACGGCGCTACTGTCCCCTGCTATACTACTGCTACTATATATATATATATATATATATATATATATATATATATATATATATATATATATATATATATAGATATATAGATATATAGATAGATAGATAGATAGAGAGAGAGAGAGAGCTTTAGTTTAAATAAGGTGATATAAAAACTTGCCATATCAAACTGATGCAAAACAAACAATATTTTGTTGTTTAAATGTACATATGGCTCCATCATTTGATTCAGTGATATACCAAATTCATTCAAATAGAAAAATGTGGCTCCTTGCGGCAAATATTCTTGTACCATTTAACTGCGATTAATTGAGATTAAATAATCACAAATAGTCGAATTAACTACATTTATTTTTTTCAGTCGAATCTCACCCCTAATATACTGTATATATAGTTGTGTAAATAAGATAAATGTTGGGCCAAATATATGGAGAAAATACTGAATGTTGGTGTAATTCTCTTTGTATTCTGGCTGATAATGATCACAATACTAATATCAAGTATTGACTCAAGATACCACAAGAGGCGCTTAAGAATAAAGGACGCTTTAATAGAATATAGAGCAGGACTGGCTGAAATAGCTATTTGAAATAATGATATAAACAGTCGGTCTGGTTCAAAGGAGGCTGTATGTTTGCAACAATGATATGAGGGTGTCACTCCTAAAGATGAGTGAAAATGCAATCTCAGCATGTTTTCACTGGCTGGCAAAGCATTGCGCCACGTCAGCGGTTATGAGCGTGACCTCTGGCACTGAGACAGCCACAGCTCTCCCTGGTGAAGACACTCACTCGCGCTGGTGAGCAGGAAGAAGTCGTCCACCCCGGGCACCAGGTCGTCTTCAGACGAGAGGTTCGCCACCACAAACTCGCAGCGGTAGCGGTCCGTGTCGTCGAGCCTCAGCTCAGAGATGGTCACGTTGACAGAGCGGGTGCTGGGGTCCCCGCTGGCACTCACGCGGCTGGAGTCGCCCTCGTCCACGCTGAAGTCCGTGTCGGTGTATTTGAAGAAGAACTGGCCGGGCCGCAGCCAGGTGCGCCGGAGCTTGACTGCAGAGGGACTGCGGGTGTCGCGCGCCACCACGCAGGGCAGCGTCACGGAGCCCCCGACTGTCACTTCGATGAACCGCGTCGCGCTCCACGCTGAGGACAAGAGTGTTGAAGTTGAAAGAAAAAGGAGAAAACTCTCTGCCTGGAAAAATCTATGACTTAAACAATGATTTCACAGAAACCTCACATAAGTTTTGAATCTGAAGGCGCCGTGAAAATGAGGACACTGTTTCATGAAGCCTCATTACTACTTTCCAGCAAAAGAATAAATCCAAATTATCAAAAAAAAAAAAAAAAATCCATATTTTATTTTGAAATTCAACCCTTTTTTTCACCCAACAAGTACATCAATATGACTCAGTTTGTCTGAATAGTTCATGAAAGACTCACAGCTGGTGTGACGAACCGATAACTTGAGTCATAAAAAAAGAAAAATGCATTTAATAACCCTAATGTTAGATAAGCAGCAGAGCACTGACTCGTGTGTGTAGCCACAGAGTGTTTTGCCTGCAGGCATTTATAATTAAAAAAAAAAAAATAGAAGTGATGCAGCAAGAGTTAAGAGTGTGAAGACAGGCCCAAGTCAAGATGACCTCCGCACCAGGCTCACACTGTCTGGGTGGAACTATTGGCGGGCAGACTTCCACTCTGAATGCTGGTGAGAAGTTGGGGACGCTCCACTACTCATGCACATGTTCACACTGAGGGACAGTTAGGAGTGTGACATCCGACTGCTTATCAACTAAAACACATAAGAACCAACTGATATTGTCACATGCTTGTAACTATATTAAAACTGTGGCGAGGTCATCGTGCTCATGTGACTCAACTTGTCGGTGGAGGCATGTCTCCGTGGGGTCTTAAAGGACTCACAAGGAAAAACAAGCACAGAAACATGAGCACTTGAAATATGGAATCTGGATTTCAATTTTAAGAGAATTTGAAACGGCCATTAAACTAAATTTGAGGTCAATATTTAGTCAATGAAAGGTCAAAAATTAGTCCAATATTTCGACTCGATGAAGTTTTGTCTTATTGCACTTCTGTTTCGGAAGCGCTTCTGAAACAGCAGCACTTCCTCTGGAGACACCGAAAACAATTGCATGTGAGGAAAGTGTTGCTTCATAAATCTCATCCACCAAACATTTCCACTCTCAGTTTGCTGTGGTCCCGACATGGAAATAGGTAGGAGGAGGAGGAGGTGGCCATGTTTGTCATGAGAGGAGCAGCAACTTGAGGGGTTGTCAACGAAATTGTACAATAAAAGCCTGAAGTGATTGGGATGCTAATTTGTAAAGACAATAAGTAATATTAATATGAAAAATAAATGGTGAAATAAATAAATAAATAGGAACATTTATTTTCAAAGGAAAGATCAAAGGCACAACATAATAGATATAAAAAAAGAAATTCACTGTATACAATTCATGTGATTTTAGGATTTTAGGCACCTTTGTCTAGTTTTCTTAACATCTTTCTTTCTTTTGAGCATCAACGCATGCAAGTATTTCTTTTTAAAAGTACACAATTAAACACGTAGATATAACTGCACCTGCTTTAGAGCAGAACATTATGCAGCACAATAATTTAAAGAGTTAGTGTGTGTAGTTATTGACATGTGCAGGGGGAAAGGTCCAATTACAAGACAGTTTAATGTGTAATGAATACTGTACTCTCAGTAAAATAAATGTGAATTATCAGGAAACAGAAAAAGTCATTCATTTTTACTGATAGTACAGTATTCATATATATATGTATAGTCTTTTTTTTTCACATTTTACGGCTTCAATAGTTTTACTTCCCTCTTGTAAACACATCATTTTGTAAGTGAATCTAAAGTCAGTCAAGTAATAATAGGCATGTGATCTAGCTATAAAACAAAATATGAATCTCACCACAGCCATTGAGCGCAGCCAACACAATCCATAGACCAATGAGGTGCTTCATCATCACCGCGGTCGTGAGAAGAATCACCAGAGCGCAGAAGCAACAGCTGGACGTCTTACACTAACTGGAAATGAAAAAGAGAACGAGCTCAGAGCTCCTCCTTCTGTCTGCGAGCAAGACGAAGCCGCAAGGATGAAAAACTCCTTCAGAGGGAAGTTGCTGAAATGAGAAGAGAGAATCCAGCCGCAGTTCTGTTTCCGCATCACCATCATGTGTCAAATAAGATGAGGATATGGTTTTCCTCACAGGAAGTATTTTTTCGTGTGTTGGGTTGACTGTCTTCACTGTGACACACAGGAAGTAAATACATGGTGAGAATTAGAGTCATCTCTTTATACTCACCTTTCATTGTTTGAAAGGTTCATCTCTCCTCTTGGACAAGGCTTTTTTTTTTTTAGATCAGATTGTTCATATTTGAAGATTTCATTGGTGTTATTTAGATACTTCTATAAATGATCACTGCTTAGGAAAGAGTCCTCAGAACTGGTCACACCAAACAATACTATTATATGCAATTGCTTGAAACAGGCCATGTCTAAACTGGTTAAATAGTCTCAATGTTGCACTGCACTATGGGGCTTGAAAGAGTGCGTCCACCGCTATTCTATGCGGCGATCATTTAAAAGAAATGAAGAAAAAAAAAACCCTATTATCCAAAATCCATAACTTAATGTTGGAATTAAAAAAAAAACCAAACACTATTAACTATCTGAACCACCAACTCCTCCACTCAATATTGAGCTGCATGCAGTATATATATATATATATATATGTATATATATATATATATATATATACACTGTATATGATACTGAAGAGGGGAAATGAAGAGCTCCGAGTGACAGGACGGCTTTTAAAACAATATTAATATGAGCAATTATCAGCTTGCTTTCCCAGTGTTGCTGAACACTTTACATATTAATGGGGAGAAGTTAGTGGGAGATATTACGTTGTTTATTTTTCACCTGATCTGCAAAAGCCTTCTTAATAAACTCACTTAAATAAACAGGAAGAGGCCAGAGATGAGGCAAAAACATCTTTATTCAACAGACATGTCAGCTCAACGTATCATATGTGACTCGAGTCCACAGAAAAAGGTGCAATCGCGTTCTAGATTTAAGTGTGTGGTGAGTTATACTGTCACAGTTCTGAAAACCACACAACAGGTGACCACAGTTTTGTCTTCATGAGCACTGGCCCGTGAAAGCCAGATGAAGGCAGAGTGCAGAACCGTGCCTCGCCTACGGTCGACTCACCTCAGATGCTCGGACCTTACCTTGAAATCCATGAGCTCTAAGATTATTGAGGATTTTGCACGTCAGCCCAAACTTATTTGTTACACAACCGCACATGCAAATAGTTTCCACGTCACCCGAATAATTCGGAAGACTAAAATGAACATCGGGTACTTACTGAGGTTAACTGACCTGTCATGCCAGCTGAGTGGGTTAAAGGCTGACAGCTGATAGTCTACAGACAAAAACAAATACACAGCAGTGAGTCATACGGACAGTAAACAGGAAATCATCTGAACACGTGTTGCCATTGCTGTGTGACCCAGAGACTTTGACACCGTTGTGACCGTTCAGCACTGAGGGTCATTTTAGGACCAGGTATGTTGACGTGGACCAAGTGTCATGTCATTTATTAACACTCTATATATTAATAAAAAAAAGTGTGGCATTAAATTTTCAATTCAACCCCCAAAAAAACATTTTGCGTTGTTTTTTCAATAGGTTAGGTCTGCAGCACCGAGACCCTGCCTGAGGGCCCAAGCTTGCCATCTCACTGGGTCTTGAACCCATCTTCTCCCACACAGATGATCATAGCCATCAGAACTCTGACCATCAATTTCTTTTGTTTGTATGCCTTTATTGAACCACAAAACATCCCACACCACAGCTTGAAGTGAAGGATGGGCCCCATGAAATGACATGCTCAAGCCAGAGTGGCGATATAGCATCTCTCCATCACTTTGGTCAGCTGTCTCCTCCCGTTTCCTCACACAGGAAAACAGACAGCAACCATCTAAAAGGAACCACCTGTCAGACTGGACCTATTCTTCAGCGTTGTATGGATGTTGGCAATGAAAAGCTAAAGTAAGTAGGTGCAGAGAGCGAAGGCAACATGCTCTTCTGGAGAGACAAACCTCATGAGGCAGGAACTCTGAGGTTCAGGGTCATCAATTTTAACAAACAACTCAACAGTGGTTGATGAATATGTTCATCATGAGTGTAGCTGAATGACTACATTGCTACACAAGTGGAGAGGCGGATGTCAACAGTCATGGACCTAAGCTTCCCGCTGCCCCTGATGATACTTGAACATGTCGCTGTGTAGTAGACCCGAGTTCGACGTCTGATCACTCAACAATTCCAGAGCACAGTATCTGGCCACCTGAGCTGTAAGCTCAGCTTTAGCTTGGGAACTAGAACAGCAAGAGCAGCAGATGTTGCTTGCCACCAATGTTAAGGTCATGAAGTGCAGGCTAAAATCAGATGCTGCACTCCAAGATTACAATGTTCTGTAAATAAAGGCACAAACCACTTCTATTCAAGACAGTGGGTGAGACGTGATGAATGAGATGCCAGGAAATGCAAAGTGGGTACAAACCTTCATCACTCACCTTCAAACACCCCAGGAAAAACCAGCAGTGGATTTCAAGATGGATTTTATTACAACAGATTCATAAAACATTACAAAGGATGCACACAGTAACCTGTCTGAGTGGAAATCTTCAAACAAACTTGATAGAAGCGTAAACTGAGTGACTTGTAGCAAATGCAGCACGACTAAGCTGGAATCATCTCAGAGACCCTCACCAACCAAGGTTGGGGACGCAAGTCCAACAGCACCTAAACATGCTGTGAGGGGCTCAATCGAGCAGAGAAAGGATCAAAAGTTTACAAGATGAACTTGCCTTTGTAAGGGGTTGGAACGTTCATGTAACTCCAGGAGCTTCAAAAGAAACATAATTTCAACACATTTACAGAAACCTGAGTGGAACCTATGGGGGGAAAAAAATTACATCCGCACACGTAAGCAAGAAAAACAGCTTCAAGAACTTGTGTGGTGTTGTCCAAAAATGTCCATGTGTTTTAATGAATATTTACTCTCCATCGCCACTGGTCTTAGCTCTGGTCTGCCATTAGCTAGCAGCTAGCATTCAATTAGCACAAGGATGAGAGAAAGGTGTTAACCTCAAACCTAATATGATGGCTGCGATGCTGGCTCAGTAGCGTCCGGCAGGAGACATAACAGGCGGCCTCATGCCCATAGGGGGTCCTCCCTGGAATGGAGGGACCATAGGAGGACCCTGTCCAAAAGGAGGCATCCCTCCCGGCATGTAGCCAGGCATGCCTTGTGGAGGAGCACCGAACTGGCCTGCAGAGGGAACGCAATTCACAAGTCAGTGGAAAAACTACAACGCCATGATATTGGTTTAGCAGACGCGCTGCGCCACTGAGTGTGGGTCGATCGCAACAGTGATCAATAAACCAGGAGACTCCACAATAGCAGCAGTTTCACTGTCTGGGTTCCATCTGCCACAGGGCTTTGAGAATGGGAGAGAGCACCCGAGTTGGTCAAACTTTATTGATGCAGGGGAAACAGTGGAGTGGTTCAGACAAAGCTCAAGTAGATCTTGAGAGAGAAGCATTGCTACTTTCAGATATTACTGCGACTGTCTTCCTTCAGATTTTATTTTGAGGATGTATGAGATGCTGTGAGGAGCACGGATCCTTGTGTCTCCTTATGACAGATGTACAGAAGACATTGGGTTAATATCTCCAAGGTCAACCACTGTAATGTGAGGGAAATACTTTTTGGGAGACAATGGTCAAGACGGGCCCTTGACAGCACAGCAGGAAACACGTCACGTTACAATACATTCGTTTTTTTAATCTAAACGTCCCCAGTTCAAATCCTACATGAACGTAGTATCTTACCATGCATCTGATGCCTCATGCCTGGCTGCTGTGTGGGCAAGCCTGGCTGTGGAGCCATCATTGTGCCCACAGCCGCCACAGGGGGGGCAGCTACGTGGGCCTGGCCCAGTCTGGGGACCAGACGTTGGTACCGAGGGAGTTGTGCTCGCATTTCTTCCTGTTGACAAGGACACAACAGTTCTTGGTAAGATGTGGAGATCACCACACGACAAGTCAATTGCATTTCACCACGATTACTTAGAGAACAGAACAAGTTTGTTCGGCAACAGAGAATTAGATTTCAACCCTTTGGGCGCCAAAGTCACAAAACTGACAGGTAGCGCCGCTGCTTTTATACTAGTCCAGCGGCAAATACGGAGCCAGGCGTGGCTACCAATTTACACATGTAACGTCTGAGTACTTTGGACAGCAGGTCTATATTGCAGTTTGATAAACATCTGTAAAAGTTATGCAATACAATGGCTGCTGCCAGGTGACACAATAAACCGATTACATGAGTGAGTTCACTCAAACCAGTTTCAAGCTACAGCCGTTTGAAATGGCAATAAAGTTAAAGATTTCATTGAAAACACTCTGGCACCCAAAGGGTAAAGCAGGCCTGAAGTTGAATATATAACCATAAAAACTGCAGATTAGTACTCCTCAGTCATTACTTACTGTGAAAATGGCAAAATAAAAAGGCAGAGCAACTTACCAGTGAGATATCCTCATCAGGGTGGATCAACTTACTAGTTGCACTCGTGGTGGTGAGGGTGGCAGGTTTACTGGTCACTGTGGCCGGGGGCTTAGCCACAGTACTGCTAGAGGGGTTAGAAGAAGCGGAAGAAGAGACAGAGGGCTGGGTGTACGCAGGGAATGTCGCTTTGGGTGCATCAGAGGCAGCAGGGGTGGTGAAGGAGTTTGTAGCTGCAGCTCCGGCGGTGCTCTGCTGGGCCTATACAAACACAAATCCAGAACACAGTTACAAAGTGCGATGGCTAAAGTATGAAGAAATAACCTGATAGAAACATAGTTTAACACACCCTATTCGCACTGGATTACATCTATGCTTAGCATCGTGTTGGCATGCAAATATTCCTGTGCGAAACTGCTGACGGGACACAATGACCACCTGCTGGATATGGTGGGAGTCCCGCCTTGGATGGAAAAAGATGATTTGTCCAGGTATTGGGTCTTATAGAGAATGAAAATCGGTAATGTGCAAATTTGGCTGCAAATTGCACTTATTTCTGCCAAAACAGACAAGCGGTAAAGTAATGATAAAGCTATGTGAATGGAGACCTTTGCTTTTCAGTAATCTCCCGCCAGTTTCTCTGTAAATACTTGAAGATCATGATAGTTGTACTAGAAGTTTCATCGCTTTCTGCAGTGCTGAAAATAAAATACCAGCGAGACGTGAATCAGCATGTGTCCAGGGACAGAGGTAAGACACAACCTTTGCCGTGGTCACTGTTCTGTTTACCTTACACAGGTATGTCTGGGGATTAACGTGAATCTACTTTGCTGTCAAATTGCCTAAAAACTGACCAGTGCAAATAGGGATCAATTTACCAAACACTTAACGCCACTTGGAAAAGTAAATTGAGGGTACAGCACAACGGCAAACTGGAATAACATGGTAGAAAAGAACCATTGAGCTTTACACCGCCACAGAAAAGAGTCAGTTGAGCATTGTTTATGCAAACGTGGTGCAAGAAGCCATCTAAAAAGCATGATTTGAGTTAGAAAATCATGAAAGAAAATAAAACATGCCTCTTTTAAAATATTTTAAGAGGATTGCCTATGACATCAATCATCTTCGCCTACTTCATTATATTCTTCTTACCATCATGCATAGAAAAATGTTTGCAGAAAGCCAATATGGTACACGAAGATGGTTGCCTCTTGCTAGCACACGTAAATTAACAATTGCAAGGACACGCAGTCGCTAACAGAGACAAAATGAGTTGAATTCTGAGCAACATGCAGCTGCCACAGTCAACGCCCAGCCTGTATGCATACTTGTGATGTGTTAAGAAAGTCAGCAGGTGGGGAGGAAACCTCTGCTGTGTTTTTACCACCAGCGCCCATCTGCAGCATGGTCAGAGGAAATGTAAGAATATTAAAACTGAGAACCTTGAGAAAAGGAAGCATGTTAATTTACAAATTCCGGTTCTAACCGTTTTAGGACACAACATTAGATAGCAAAAGCTTACATGTAAAACTGGGGCTGCAACAGTTTTTGGGACAAAAAAAAGTATGACAATGCATATTCAACTCCTTATGTCACATACCTGTACTGCACTTGGGAACAGAGGTTTTGTGACTGCAGGCTGAGCTGCAGGTGCTGCTGGCCGGGGTATCGCTGCTGCAGCAGTAACTGGTGCCATATGGGGCATCCCTGGCCGCGGGGCCATGTGAGGCGGCATACCTGTGTTTAGAACAGTCAGCTCAAATAGAAGTCCAAAACATCTCACCACATTTAACCTAAATCAAGAACTTGACAAAATAAAACATGATCATTTAGGAAAAAAATAAAAGAATCTAAAAAGCACCACTCACCCGGAGGTATGCCGGGCATTCCAGGCATCATGGGAGGCATCATGCCACCCATTGGCATCATTCTAGAAAGAGGAGCGTTGCAATTACATTTTGTAAATAGTACTTTGCCTTTTAAGGTTACACCAGATAGATCACTGCACCAAAACCTACCCTGGTGGCATCCCATGCATGCCAGGTGGCATGCCATGCATCATGGGAGGAACTCCTGGCATCATTGGAGGCATACCTGTAGCAATAAATCAGCTTAGTAATGAACTATGAACATCAATACGTGACTGTGAATAAAGCTAAAAACTTTTAAAACAGGTCACACTGAATACCTTGATAGCCAACGTGAGGCATTCCGGGTGTGCCAGCCACAGGAGGCATTCCAGGTTGAGTCATTGGAGCAGCATATCCGGTCTGCGGGGGCACTCCAGGCGTCTGCTGAGCTGACGGCCCCGCTTCGTCATCGTCGTCGTCTTCATCAGAGTCATCTTGATTCTTTTTCTTTTGACTCTCTGGAATGCAAAATGTAAATTACTGGTTGCCAACTCCATTTATTTTGTATATTAACTATATTAATATCTATTCAGCTGTCTCAGGAAGATTTCCAAATCATCCTTATCACCAAAGATTATGACCTTTAAACCAATTCTTTAAACCATCGTTCAATAACATACAGAGGAGTGAATAAGACTCATGTTGACGCATGCCGGTGAGTTTGAACAACATTTCTTTAGCAACATTTAAAAGTTAAATATTAAGGGAGACACCATCAATGCACACCAACCTTGTGACTTTTGTTCTATTGTACGCCTCCTTTCTTGCATGTCTTTTTCAGGGATCCCCTCCATGCCATAGATCTCTAACTCGATGTCTGTTCTCCCAGGGATTGCATTTGGAACACTGTCAATAGTCTCTTTATGCACCTAAAAACAGTAGTACAATGATGAAGCGTAATGCTGCAAACAGAAACCCAGGCTGTGCAAACTTCCAATTTACCTGCATGCAGTGAATAGCTAGGCCTGGACCAGTGTACAGCTTTTTGTGGCAAATGTGACATTTAAAATGTTTTGCTTTCTGGTGCTGAATGAGGATCTTCTCGTCGTCGAAATCTCGATTACAGTACCTGCACAGAGACGTTAAGGAACGTGGGGAAAACGAAGTTCCGCGCTAGAATAGCATCGTGTTCTGGAGGCAACGACAATAGCTCGGACCACAACTCTTTAAAGTCAAAACGGCAACAGAATAACTCTATAAAGAGACCATGAACCCTGAAACCCGAACACGCATATTACTAGCAACGAGGGGTGGAAACACAATCGACAAACGACTCGGTTTACGCGAGTTTTAACGCAGCATGAGTCAACTGCTAAGCTAACGGTAGCCGCTAAGCCAAGCACGGGCCTACTGGTTATTGTTCGTGAGCTCTCGAAGTTCAATGGACCGAAAAGGATACCAACACCAGGGTTTCAGCTGCTTCTTCTTCTTTCGACCCATGTTTACCTAATAAAAGTGAAAAAGCAAGTCCCAGATGTCTAGATTCTTATTATCTGTATGACAACAGCATGCTTCAGAGCCGCCGAAAATGGCGCTTTGTCTGAGACAGTAGCGGAACCGAACTGAACGGGAAGTGTAACAAGCTACGTCATCACGTAGCCCAACGCGTACCCGGCTTGAAATACAATTGAATCATATTCTATTTTGTATTATTATACCCTTTTGGGTTATTTAAACGGTTATAAAATTATTATTATAACATTCGAGGAAACCGTGTAGTAAAATGTGTAAATAATATCTCCATAAAAATGGCTATGTGTTCTCATGAAATGAAACAGTATGTACGTTTTTGCGCTGTTTTTCTTTCTCAATGTATGTCACCATACTCAACCGTTGCATCCTAATTGTTTCCCATTTACATTACTGCAGCTGTTTAACCATAATATTTCAACCACTCTCACCCAGTGCTGTGCTCGCCGTGTTGGTCTATTGAATGTCCACTGGATGGAGACAGCACACCAAAAATATCTCTCTCCACGTCGACGTTACTTACCCGAAACCAACCGCATGAGCTCTCGACTTAGCATCTGCACACAGTCGCTACTCTGTTTAGTTCATTACAAAGCACTTCAAAACTGCATCCGACTTTCCTCAAACACACAGAGGGCTCAACACAGCAACACAAAACAAGCCACTTCTGTATAAAAATGTTTAATCCTCTCCAATATGTACATATCAAATCTACAAAATATCCACAAGGTTAAAATATTTGCAGTCATCAACTCCAAAGCACAGCAGAACATCCTTTTTAAATATGATACAGACAAGCGATATCATTACAAAGCAGACTGAACCACACAAAACACATAAAATAACATCAACTTCAAAAAAAAGAAAAATATTTTAAATACTTTGTTAGGGTTGTGCGGCGCAGTTATCAGCGTAACAGTACACTCTAGTCACTGGTGTTACTTTCTACCCAAGTTTAACCACTAATTTTGTTTTTTGTTTTTCTATTTTGTTAAGCATGACCTGTGTGCTGCTTCATTTTTGTAATTCAAAAACATATACTGCACGTTATAATCCTTATGTGCTCCATTTCTCTTCCTAGGACTAGCAGGCAGCACCAGGACACCTGTCAACACTGATTCCCTGGTGCTTAAAGCAATGTTTTGGCAACATGAATGAAAGCTTTGGAGTCTAAATGGCACTTGTGCTAGTTCTTCAATCACTGCTACACTCTGCACAACAAAGATGGGGTTCAATAGTCAATACTTTGCGCCAACAATGACCCTCTTTTGTTGTAAATACTTGATGCAGGGTAAGTCACTGACTCCCAGGCAATGCTACTCAAATGAAACACCAACTTATAGTTCATGAAAACAAATGTTAACTAAGCTGCTTGAACTTTTCCTGCTCTCACTCCAAACTAGAGGTAAGTGTGAACATACTTTCATCTGGATCAAGTCTCCATTTAATAGGCACCGTTGGGTTTGAGAAGGAGGCAGAAGCTAAGGGCTTTACTTGATGCTCTTAGGTGAAGTCCGAGGCTTGTTGTCTGCTGCCATCAATAAATACGTCATTTCATGATGAAAAAAAGAACTGGTGCGGAGATGTCTTGAGCGAGATGATGCACCATGGAAAGAGGCGGTCAAAGGTTGGCGATAATATCCGGCACATCACGGTGGTGGAGGCAGTCGCACGTCCAGCAGACTATAAGCAAAGACGTTCCAGAAGACAGCGCAGAGCACAAACAATGTATAGACGCAGAAAAAGATCCAGAACAAGGACTGCTCCTGAAGTCGCTGCTCATAATTCTGCAGCACCACCACACCCAGAGTCAGGCCCACCATCACCCCGCCCAGGTGGGCCACAAAGCTGGGGTTGGGACACGGGGGAAAGGCTGGTGGGTAGAAGCGGAGCCACACCGCTCGACCAAACTCCACGCTCACTGTTGGAGGGAGGGGAGAAGACACATAATACGGATCAGAATGAAGGACATGACCCATTAGGAAAGCATAATCTCCATTATATTTCATTCAAAAAAGTGAAGGACAAGGACTGCTATTTTTAAAGGTGGTGACTCGAGCAGATAAAAGCCTTTTATTTATATTTCCCGCTTCTATTTTTACAAATCTTCTTCTCAATGTCTCACCTCCGCTGAACAACAGAGCAAATATACTGTATTGCCTCCAAAACATGATTGAAAAAAAAAAACACTCACCGATTACTGTCACATTCTTTAGGAAAACCCAACTAGAAAAAAAGTATCTGTAACATTGGATCACCATAATTCATTCATAACAAATAATAAATTATTTCATTAGAACTGAAAATGTGTACCAGTTAGAACATTTTCCCTTTAAGGCTTTATTTAAATAGAATGTCATATGTTTATTGGTGATCATTTTAATAGTAACAATTTATATTGTGAATATTTAAAATAATTTTAAAGAATACACAATTTTATTACGTTATGCAATCTTGCTCCACTCTCTAACACCAGTTTTTTTAAAACTCTCATTCATTTTAAACATTACAATTCTTGCAAGTAAAGTCACTTCAGTCAGTTTGACTTGAGCTGCCTCCTCATGTGATTAAGGTCTTTAATTTTTGAGTGCCCTTTTTTCAGTGGCTCATTTATTTTACTGTCAATATATGCACATTCCTTAAATGTATGAAGTGTAATTAGAGAGTGACTGTTTTTACTTCTTAAATTTATTTTTGCTTTTATTTCCACCTACTGTCTGATTCAGTTCACTTAAATTTAACTTTTTATGATATTGCTATTTCCAATGCTAGAATGGCATAATTACATCAAGTAAATAAATACACCGTGAAAGTCACAGCGTGGGTGCAAAATAAGATTCAGTCAGATTACTCCTGGCGCAACTCATATAACCCAGAACAAACACCAAGCAAGTATTTTCAGCCATGGTTCCGAAATGTATCTGTAGTTGGGTAAACAATAGAGGACCCCTTAACTTACTCAACATTTGGTTATACAACATGTGTTTAAGGAGAGCATTCAAAGACCCTCACCCAAACAAAAGCATTTAACTTCCATTAAAGTCTGAATGAACTTTACTTACTGCAAACCAGAGCCATGGCCATCCGGAATAACTTAAACTGGCACTTCATCCCCGACCAGTTCTGTAGGAAAAAGGGGGGGAAATGATGGATGAGTACACAAGTAGTGAGAATGTTTTATTATGATTGTTGTTGTTGTTTTTAATGATTAAAAGGCAGCTTTGATGGTGTGACAGAGCTCTGTTATGAAGTGGTAATGCATGAGACATACCATAACTACGTTGGCCAAGTGTGCTGAGACAAGTGCGTACACTCCACCGGAGGAACCAACCACAGGCGCCGTCATATCAGTCACAGACACAGCCAAGGATCCTGTATTGATCAGAGAGGTCGTATCAAGTGTGTTATCTTTGCACAGATTTCTCTGTCCTCAGGTAGCCTCCATCTAATGTAAAACGAAAAAATCTTGATTTTACTGAAAGGCCGTCCCTATAAGGACCACGCGCACGTCCTGCTCTTCAAGTGTCAGCGTGTGTTTTCAAATATAACATATTGTTCCTCCAACATTTCTTTATAGTGTCCAACCATTTTTGGTTAAAATGTTGCATTAAAGATGAAGCTTTAGTTTGGACATTCATACATCTAGCAATGAAGGGAACCATTCCAACAGAATATCCCAAGCATGTGAAAGAAAATACAATATTTCTTACGATAATTAAACCCTCTCTAAAATATTTCACCAGAAGCAATCTCACTCAACAGATTGAAGGACACGTGACGTTGCTCTCAGAGTTGTGTTTACTGTCTTGCAGCACTTGGAGGAGACCTAATGGCTGTTGCAAGAAGCCCCCATTGACGTTTCCTTTTCTTGTATTGCAAATGATTCCGTTTCTGAACATCTTCTGACCTCACTTCCTGCAAACAGCCTGAGCAGGCGTTACAAACTTCATCCTTGGTATATGCTTTATTAGACGGACCTGAAACGGCAACTACACACAAAGAAAAACTGCTTTATTTACACAGTTGGAACTCACTGTTTGCTGTGAACAATGGAGGATATATCCGTATTTAAGTCACATTTTTGTTCTTTTTGTGGACCAGCTGGCTGACAACGGGCCTTTCAAACACTTCCAAAATCCCATGAATTTGGGAACATGGGCGTTACATCACTCCAACCAACAAAAGCAAACTAAAATAACTCCAGCATTAGACTAATTTTAGATGTTTAAGCTTGCGTGACGATGGTCGGCTGCCATCGATGCAGAGCCAAATTTGCGGCAGCCAGCCTTATGTCTCCCACCAGCTGGACAACCCCACCAGAAGGAGCCCTTTTATCAACCACACCAGTGACACAGGCGCCTGTGAAATAAAGAAAATCTATACTGATATGCGGTGCAATATTAAGTCCAGCAGTTCAGAACACACGGAAGAATGAAATCAGGACCTCCACCATGGTTCAGGAGCTGCGGATGCCACTTGCTTTCTTTATTATTGAATTGACATAACCAGATTATGTCACTCTGCTGCCACAGTGGTGGTCTGTGTGGATGATTTAATAGCAAATGTGTTTCAGATTTTCTGCTGCCAACAAAAGCCTGTTGTTTTTTTTTTTCATCTGCGTCCTGGAACATCTATAACATTCGTCCGACTGAGACTCGGGGTCCACTTGCGGTTCCACCATCCCTTTTGTTGCACTCGTCCAGTCCATTATCACAAGTCAGCTGACAGAATACTACAGTGGGCTTTTGGCCTGAGAGGTCATTGACCTTTCATTGGCTCATTGCTTGACCTCTGCACTTTGTGTTGACCCATGTCTGGTCCAGCTGAGTTCATCTCTGCTCATGGTGTCTGTTATCTTTTGTTCTCTCACACTTGCCTGTAAGTGTGTGCGTGGACAACCCCGACAGAGGCCTGGCTTCACAACGGATGTTGATGTTTTCTTATCAGAAACACTGGCCAGCAATTAAAAGCCGTTCTGAGCAATATGACAACAACAAAAAAGTCATTCTTATTAGCGAAACACCCAGGTGCAGCCAGACAGCAGCCCTGTAATTTGAGGTAGATCAGAAGGGAAATGATTCAAGTGAGATTTCGGTCACAGCCTTTATTATCCCGGCTGATTCACTTCCAACCAAATGTTAGCCACATGCTCCCATCCAATTTCTCTGAGGAATAATAACATTTGTGAATACATCACGCTCCCGTTCCCTGCTTTCACTCCATCACGTCCCTCAATTTTGTCCCTCTCAGTCCCGCTCTCATGTCGCGTGAGTGTGTCTCTGTCATTGAAGCACAATTTCAGATGATGCCCTCTGCCCTGGTCCATTGTGCAGAAGAAAGGGGGGGCTGCTTTGACGGGGTACGGCACGACCCCCACTCGTGCATCTAATGTCTAGTCACAGTATAGAGACCAGACCATCTGTCCGGAAAACACAGCCACTCGCAGACACACGTGATTTAGTCCTGTGACAGGAACCCGATAGGATGTTGGACACAAAACTACAACAAACAGATGGAGCGACGGTGGAGTTGAAAGATAAAACCAAACTAACCGCATGTTCTTGTGTGTTAGCAATGACTCTGTGTGTGCTCACCTGCCAGCACGCCACACACATAGATAAGTCCGATCCTCAGGGCGCCGTGGACCATCTCTAGAGGGACCCCCACCAGCAGCTGCATGGCCATGTTCAGACTGAGATGTTCGATTCTGACAAAGACATTCACTGGTTTCAAACTTAAAAATTACAGTCCTTGCTATGATAACTAACATTTACACACCTGTTCTCCACGCTCTTACACATTGTAATTTTTTTACATGTCCGCTCTAATATGACCCCCTTGAGTCATTGAACTGTAGTCTCCATCAAGTTTTATTTTTTCTTTTCTTAGTCAAACATTTTCAACCACTCTGCGATTGACACCTATGACCGAGACCAGGGGTGAGCAAAGTGTGGCTGGGGGCCACATGCCGCCCTTTGCCTGTTACTTATGTGGCCCGCAAAACTACAAAAGACATTTTAGATTTTTCATCACTCATTTCTTTTGAAATTCTAATTAAAAACTCATTAAAAACCTTTCTCTCCCCTTTAAATTGGATTCCCCCAATGGGTGACGATCATTTTTCACTATATTTTTGTCCCTTTTCTTTTTTTCATTTCATGAAAAAGCGCCTATGTCATATTTTTCAGCCTAAATTAAAACATTTACTTCTTAAAAACCTCTTACAATATTTATAATTTATGCTGAGAATCTTTTAACAAATTGTATATCAAATACAAATAAAATAAATTAATAAATAAATACAATAATAAAAATAGTACATATACATGTACTATGTATATATACATATATATAGTATAGTGCATATATATACATATATATATGTACTGTGCAAAATCTTTGTTACATTCTCACACTCATCTCTCTGGCCCTTCAAGGAAATGAATTTCTCTCTCTCTCTCTTCCTAAACATCTCCAGTTGTAACAGCCCCATACGAAGGCGATAAAGTGAAAAAGAAAAAGAAAATTTGGCTAAAAACTATTTAATTTAATGATTGAGACGAATAGATCTAAGGCAAACATGAGCAGACTTAACTCACCCCGTGTGCATGAAGATGTAGGTGAAATATCTCCAAGCTTGTGCTCGTAGCTGCGGGTGGTACGGAAGTGGACTTTTCAGGAACGAAGGACTGGATACTTGGAGAACCAGGCGCTCCAACTTAAAGCCATAATACATGAACACAGCCACCTGTGGCAGCAGGAGAACGTCATTGTTTAGGAAGAGGATTTCATTGAAATACCGACTTTCTATGTGATGGCAGAATCCGCAACTCTGCCAACCTGAATAAAATGTTATGAGAAGGAAAAAAAAAAAAAAAAAAGCCTAACCTTTTCAAGTTAAGTTTTCAAATAATCCATAAATTTCAGGGTTCTACTTTTAAATATTCTTTTCTCACTACTACAATAATGCCCTCTAGTTCTCTTTGCTGTACCTCCACGATGGTGATGATGAAGATGAGCCAGGGAGGTGGGCAGTAGTTGTAGCTGTCGAAGTACCACTTGCGGTCCACCTCACGGGGGAGCGTTTCATAGGCCACGTGCCGGACCAGGCGCTGAGATAGTCCTAAACCGACCTCATCATTGAGACTGCAGCCTTTCAGCTGCCTGCTTCCCTGCAGAATGGCTCTCCGAAAACTGTTGGAGCGTTTGTTACTCATCTGGGGAGGGAAGGTTGACAGTATCAGCAGATCAACAGAGGTATGGATTGCTGATTATACACCGTATTCTGGGGTAGTGTAAGGAGGTAATGGTTTAAAGGGACTGTTGGGCCCTCATGCCAAGGACAAGGCCACACATGCGCAGCTCCTCGCTCCACTTCCCCCTGTGGTCCCAAATGCCTCCATCATCACCTAGCAACCTGTGGCCAGCATGCTATCATTAGAGCTCTGAAAGGAAATAGCTTTTTTTCTGCAAAAAAAGAGTTGCCCGAGAGGGAGTTTCATTTAGTTGCTGTACCAATTGGACGTCTTTGTATCAAAGGTCATCTCATTAGATGAGAATTCTTCATATACAGTATATTTTATATACTATTCTGAATTATTGCAGGTTTTGATAGCTTACTCAGCAAGTTATAGCGGTTTTTACACTTGTGACAATTGGCCTCTGGTTACTAGGGACACCCTCACAGGTCACCCATTCAATTTCTGGCTGGGGAATTCAACTGCAAAATAAAATTTAATCCAGTGTCATCTGTCTCATTCAGTCTTGATCGCATATAGCAAATACATATCCAAAGAGAGCACAGGCCAATATTTGATTCAGACATGAAACATTTTCTCTAGCTGTAACCTGAGTAGAGACAGTGAGGGAGGTGTGGACATATAAACTAACGCTTCAATATCAGTATCAGAATCAGAATCAGAATCAAATTTATTGCCATGGTCAGTGAGGATCCCACCAACTAGAAAATCAAATTCCAAAAACACATTAATATCAGAATAAGCTCAAATCATCAGGGCAGGATTAAAAAAATTGGAGCACAGCTGCACATATTTGATCCCACATGAACATATGGGATAATAGAGGCTGAATGCTAATGGATGCTACTCTGAATTTCCTGTTGGAGCCGATGAGAAGGGTCTATATTTAAATAGTGTGCAACTCTAGCCCGGGAGAAAATGAGACAGTATTATGGGTAAATAGTCGCAGAGGCTTGCAGAGAGCTCTGATGCGTTCACTGTCGATGTGTTGTGGAGACGATTAGAGACAATCGTGGTGATGGAGTGGGTGCAGTTCAAAGTAATGGGGTTGTAAATTAACTCACCACAATTGTGTTTTACATGGCTTTGTGAGAACAGTGATACAAATGATCCAACCCATCAGTCAACCCTGTTTTGTTGGGCTTATCTGAGGCTGAGTCTCCAGGAACCTCCAGTTTTTCCAGCTGCTCTGGTCTCAAAATGGACTACAGTCAATCCATTCAGAATGAAGAATTCGTGATCAGCCCTTGTTATTTTATTTTATTTTATTTATTTTATTCTGATTGTGAAAATGGAACAGGTGGGACATGCTCAGATCAGATCACCAGGAAGGTATTCAGGCAGTCTGTCCCAAGCTCACCTTAACTGACTTCCCTCTACACAGAGGAGCTGCAGTTCTATGCTGAATCTCTGACGGATGACTTAGCTACGGGCTGCAGCCAGACCCGACTGCAATCTCTCTTTTCCAGATACTTGTGCTCATAACTACAGTGAGTTGAGGAACACAGATCCGATAGGGAATCAAGAGCTCTGTCTTTTTCATCCTTCAAACTCACTTAGTGAGCATTCTAGTGAGACCCCTTAACCGTAAAGGTTCAGCACCATTTGCTCCCTTTGTTAATTCACTAAAAAATAGACAGACGTTGAAGAACAACCACAGCATAAGTGAATAGGCCTCTGGGTCATAATGGTTTAAACCATTCCATCCATCCTGGAGTTTAAGGTTTTGATTTCCACATTTCGATGTTCAAAATTCTCTTCATCCAATGGTCACTGTCTCAACAACATGTAAAGGATAGTGGACATAGATGACACAGAAAATAGAGAACACTGCATCTGCTGGTGATGCTGGAGTGAGACCTTGGACAGCAGTCGACAGGAAAGTAGGACAAGGTGGCGGGTCAGTCCATCACAATGTCATAGGGTGTGTGTGATCCTGGCAGCACTGGCAAGTCTTCAAAGGAACTTTTTGCCGTGTGAGATAAAATGGTATTTTTATTTAATTAGATATTTATTTTGCATATTTGCAGAAGCAGTTTTATTTGGAAATTAAATTAATTACATTGAAATGATTTTTTTATTAAAAAAAACTGTTTTTTGTTCTGCAATGAGAATATCATTGCTACAAATGATGGCTCTCAACCTCCTGTTTAACATTTGATCTCATCATTATATATTATTTAAAATAATAGTTTAAATATTTGAATATCTCCAGCTAAAACCGGTTCCACTCAAGAAAGTTTGTGGCGCTTCATGATCTGCATTTGTCAACACTTGAAACTACAAAACAAGTAAAAAGTATTAAAAATATATAAAGACATGACATAGCAGTGGGTGTGATCAAAAAGCTCACCAGGTTCACAAAGTCCTGGTAACAGATCTTTCCATCAGCATTACCATCAGCCAGGGCCAACAGAACCTCTAGTTTGTGAGGGTCAATCTCAGATCCGTGGGTCGCCAACAGGTCCCTGAAGCGCTCAGTACTGATGAAGCCTGAGTTGTCAAGGTCATACTGCAGTTGAAAACACACAGACATCAGGATTAAAACCAGTGCTTGGGGGGGAAAACACGAGAAAGACAGATCGTAATTGAGCAGTTTCCTGAGAAGTTGATTCCCTTTTCTTAACAGGGAAGGGACACATTATTATAATTATACATCATTGTTTCCTGATCCTTATAAGACACGTCCAGCAGAAAACCTTCACAATACAAAAAGGACTTTCAAGACTCTCTTTATTACAAAACAAGAGAGGCAGAAAGTGACTCTTTGACTTCCCAGGCTTCCCGTTTGCACATATTCATAAATGATCTTTTACCTGACCCCAGTCTGCTGAGTTTGAAGTGTTATATTTTCATCGATGTGTTGCTGATTGTGACAGCAGTTTTTCTTTATTAATTCACATTTAGTACTACTTTTTGCTTTTCATTTCAGCATCAGCAAAAATTTGAGATTACGTTTTGCCTCATGTGAATTTAACCACAGTTCCATCATCCTTTTCCTCCATCTTTCAGTGTCACAAGTCATGGAAAAAGCGGGAAGAGGCTCTTATGTGTATTGGTTTGTGATGGAGGAAAACCAAGACATTCATGACTCAAGCCCAGTTAGCTGACTCAATGAAGCCCAAACATGTTGCCTTCTAGCACAGCTCTTTTTCCCGCCAGGATAGAGAAATTCAGCACTGGTCAGCTCATGGAAATCACTCATAAATCGACCTACAAGTGTTGTGTTACTGTTCAAGCATTAAAGTTAAGGGCTAAAATTTAGCAACAGAGCTTCCTCACACAGTTTCTTCTTCATGATTTACGACCGTCTTGTTAAGAAGGCCGAAATATTGTGATGACAAATACTTTTATTTTGTTGGACTTGAATCCCAGAAGTATTCAATTTACAATAGAAACCTCTGAGCCACCAAAACAAAAAATAACTAGAGGATATTTCACACCACAAGCTTTGATCTTGCTGTCTCTGGAGTTCTCCGTGACTGACCTCCCTTCCTCACAAAGTAACAGATAAAACACTCTCTGTGATGATTCATATTACGAACAAGCACTTGAGTTGTTAATGTCACATACAATCATTTCAGGTAAACATTTACACACTGACACACTTAGTGTCTAATGCAGTTGGCAACCTTTGACCTCCAAGTCCTTGTTATGATAAGAAGAGATGATAGTGTGTTGACAGAATCAGCCTTGGCAACAGGGACCCGACAACAACCAGCATCACCAACAACTACGTTCACAACATACCACAACATGAGCATGAACACATACTGAAGCAAAAATAAACCGACCTTAGCTTGGATTAAATCAGCCAGTTTCTGTCGAGGACATTTTCTCATGATGAAGTTTGGACAGCTGACTTAGTAGCCGACGACGATGTAATATCCCTGTGTGTGTGTGTGGGCGCAGCGTCCCTATTGTCATATCGTGTCCTACTGTGTCCCTGACTGTGCAGGGTTATTTCCAACCAGGGCGAGAGGATTACAGTCCATTCCTAGACCCTCCCTACACCCCCCTATTTTCCCTCTCACACACAAACCCCTTAAACCCCGAGACAGCCCCCCTCTCATTCTGCCCCAAACAAAAACACTCTCACCCAGCATTCATGGCTCCATTGCACTTTCCCTCATCGCCCCTCCTGAATCAAAACACTTGACGTGTACATGTTGTCTTCTCGCCCTGCGACCCAGGTGGATGTAAAGTAGCCTCCTCTAAACTTTCATTTGTTTCAACAGAGACTTCACCGTTGAGTGAACACGGGGTGAAGTCGACAGACGGGCGGAAAGGGGGGCACACACCCTTAACAGTGAGTCATCTTACTGCTCACTGCAGCTCATCCGTGGTCGCTCTCTCGATAGCAAAGGGTTTCGGCCCTCAACCTTGGGGAGACATTGTTTTTACTTTTATTGTTTATTTGGTTGAGATATAAGACAAGAAAATATTCTGTTTCCTAATGGAGAAAAACCAAGTAAACTATGTTGCTATTTTGACTGTGGTGGCAGCCGAGTCCTGAGTCAGAGAGAGCATTGCTTCCAAACAATTCATGGCTAGTTCTATATAAAGAGTGTTGAAATAATCGCCTTAATTGTTTTTAAAAAACGTTTTCACCTTTCATTCATGTATTTCTCAGCTATGCTGGTGAGGCGTATTCTAGAAGCAGAGAAGAGAGTTTATGTAAATCCCTGGATTAAAATGAGCATACACACATGCTCAAAACAAATCCTCAGAAAGTCGTAATTCCACAAAAATAATCAGAACCAATGAGCTTCCGCTGCTTCTCTGACAGAGCACGGGTGAAGAGGAGGGAGGGGGCCACAGATCGGACACAACTTCTTGTCTTCAGCCTAATTTTCATAAAGATGAATATTTAAAGGGACTGTCGACGGGGAGGTCGGTAAAGGTCAGCAGGTTTGCGGCTCATTGAAACAGGAATTGAGGCATAATTTGGACTGTGGCCACGAGCCTGAACAAAACAGCTTCTTTATATTTCCCTGTAGGGAACAGTGCTATACATTAAATAAGCATAACTGCTTTGTTGTTGCACAGCGACAGGACAAAAATACTTATTTATCTCAAATTATTACGGTCGTGCAGTCGCAGCTGTTGCTCGAGGGCTGTTGCACAGGCTTCTGCTTTGCTCTCTATTATGTCCTGAATTCAATTTTCATATGCTTTATTTTGAAAACCTCCCACTAACAGATCATGGTTTCTTCAGTCTGTTCAGTGAGAAAACGATTATCGAGGAATAGACGGATCAAATCGGCGTCTTGACAGTGGAGCAGACCGGTGGTTTGTGTGTACGCAAATGCAAACAAGATTACTTGCACCAGACAGAGACATTTGACTGCGAGTGTCTGGTTTGCTGTGTTCCAGACTGAGAAACCACCTCAGTAATCATCAGTTTACCGAACCACACTAAGGAACTCTGTTGCGACCAGAAAATGTCATGGCACAGTGTGGTGTTTTAAGTGTATAAACGCAAGTGTAAACCATCTCAGATGCTTCTGCATCACACGGAGGCAGTGACAAAACATTAAATCCTGGTGATGTCAAGATCAAATGCATAAATAAAATGTGATAATTTATGCTTATTTATGATAAATAAAGACAGAAGCTGCAGTGGAATTTAAATGTCAATCATTTTGCCAACACAGAGGCTGAGGCTCGTGTCAAAATATTGCATGTGACAGCGCTGTGTGTGACGAAGTGTGTGCGTAACCTTAGAAACGGGGATGTTATCAAGCGCATTAATCATTATGTATGTGCATCAAAACAGACCGTTTTAGCTGTTGAATGACAGCCTAAATATGATGGACTTAACTTTAGTCTCCATCCACCAGTTGGCTTTGCTTTTCTACCCACGCTCAAGTCGTGGGGGCAGCAGGGAAGCCAAAGAGGGCCTGACTCCAGTCTCTTCCCAGGACAGTATATAACCTCTCACATCGGACCTGGGCCGCACCTGTGGCCCCCACCATGGAAGGGTCCTGAATACAAATCTAAGAATACAACATAAGTGGAAAGCTGTTTCAGCTCTTTCTCCAACCAGGGGATATCGATACAGAGTCATAGCTTCTTCATCTGGGATGCCTCTCATCCCAAACCTGGAAAGCACATAGCAGACTTTTCCAACTGAGAGCCATGAACCAACGGTGTTATTAAATAGCATGTAACAGCAGACGCTAAGCAACAAACTGTTAGCTTGGGGACTATTTTACTGTAATGCTGAAGCATATATGAGTTCCTCAGAGGGAACCAGGGAATTCCCCTCACTATAAAGCAGTTTCCTAGAAAGCCATCTTCCCAAGTCGCCCAGCTAATCACAGTCGGCTCATGAAGATTCACAGACCGTCGTCCCCTCACACTCAAATGTTCTACGCTGACCTTCTGACGCCTGCCAAACGTTTCAGACCTTGACACCAGCGGGGTGTGACTCTCCATCCGCTGTGTTTCTATTTCGGTCTCCGACATTCATCACAATATCTGGCCCCGCTGAGAGTGAACATTATCAGGTCTGCTGGACACTCTTTGATTCTGGGGCTTATCTTCTGGGCCTGCTGGCGTTGCTCAGACATGGCCTCATTTAGGGAGACTAGTTCAAGCTGAGAGGCGACAGGCTGTCACAGGAGAGGGAATCGTCAACCTAATGGAGATGTAGCTGGTGTGTATGTGGAACTCTGGTCCATACTTTGATGAGCAAGAAAACAGGATTTCTTCATTTTAGTAAGTACTGTCAAAGCAAAATGATGATGTTTCTGTTGTTATTTGTGAGAACCAAGGGAAGCTGTTACACTTTAAACTTCAAACCGCTGCGGCACAAGTGGCAATGATCTGAACTTGAAGTAACCGGAAGAGTGAGAATGATCTTTTGCTCAAATATGAGACTCAAGAATTTCTGTTTTTCATTTCTGCCACGCACATCTGCTGAAAACGGTGGAAAGCAATGTAGCACATATGCCAGGCACAGTGCATGTACACATAGCTGGTGCGCTAACATTAGCATTGGATCACAACAAATCGGTTGCACGATGAGACGCTGGTCTATACTGACAAAGTGGTTCAGCTTTTATTACAAGTCAACACTGAACTACAAGAGGCCACAAGTACGTTTTCCTTGTGGTTTTAGCAGCTCTGTGGTCACCTGCTTTGTGATCCATCCACACCAAAGGGAGAAATCACCATGAATTTCAATTACAGAAGTTCTTCTCTCATGTCCAAAACACATGTTTGCGATCGTTCGCTGCCCACAATAATGACAGAGTGGCTGAAGATTTTGCGTGAATATTAACAATAAGCTGAGCAGTTCTTCCCAAATGGACATTACCCTGTAGTACTCTGGTACACAGCCCCTTAGATTGCACATCCGAAAATGTGACACCCTCGACCTGCAGCTGTAGTATATTCATACAGACATAACAACAGTTACTGTGTTGAACTGTGCTATTAATATAGACTATAACATTTTTTAAATTGACATTTAAGATGAGTTTGTCAGGTGGAGGATTTTAAGTACTTGTGGCTCAACTCCCCAGGGCAATGGAGAGTGTGAGGAAGAGGTGAAGAAGCGGGTGCAGGCAGGATGGAATCACTGGAGAAAAGTGTCCGTCTGATGTGCGACAAAAGAGTGTCGGCAAGGATGAAAGGGAAAGTGTACAAAAGGGTAGTGAGGCCAGCAATGTTGTATGGTTTGGAAACAGAGGCACTAAGGAAAAGACAGGACGCAGAGCTGGAGGTAGCAGAGAAGAAGATGCTGAGCTTCACTCTGGGAGTGAGCAGGATGGGTAGGATCAGGCAGCAGTAGATCAGAGGGACAGCACATGTCAGGTGTCAGAGAGGCTAGATGGAGATGGTTTGGACATGTACAGAGGAGAGAGAGCCAGTACATTGGTAGGAAGATGTTGAGGTTGGAACTGCCAGGCAGAAGGTGGAGAGGAAGGCCAAAGAGGCCAAAGATTTATGGAGGTGGTGAAGGAGGACATGAGGTTTGTAGGTTTGAGAGAAGAGGAAGCAGAGGACATGGTGAGATGGAGGAAGCTGGGATAGGCTCCTGCACTTCCCGCAGGAGAAACCCTGGGGAGGACTAAGCTCTGGTTAACTGAAGATGGATGGATGGATTGATGAATGGATGAACAGATGGATGGATGGATGGATGGACGGATGGGCGGGCAGGCGGACGGACGGATGGATGAATGGATGGATGGACGGATGGATGGATGGACGGACGGATGGAAGGATGGATGGATGGATGGATTGACTGATGGATGGAAAATAATAACACCCTCCCACAAGCCACGCATTTCCACCCACATTGCAGCAGTAGATGGCAGTAGCGTCCTGGAACGTGCTCACAGAATACCTGGACCAATACTGTCAACAAAATTCCAACAGTTCCAATGAAAAAGACATGAATGAAGGCATGAAAACAGAATTAGAAATTAAATCACATTTAAGGGCAGTGTTTGGACATGCAGGAGTCTCGTCACAAGACAGCCTGACACAAGTCTCATCGCCTCTGTCACGACTAACTGTGAGCTCACAGATGCAGGGTCACCACGGCACTGGCACAAACCGGGCAGTACTCAGTAGCCTGTGGGTTTATTCTTTGTCCTCTGACACAGAGATCTCTGTGTCGTCCAGACAAATGAGGCACTGTTTTGAAGAGATGAATTAGATGCAAGAATTCTGTCAAAAATGCAACAGGGTTTGATCACATTTCTGAGGCCACGTTATTGTGACCAACTCTGAACTTCAGTAGGACTCCGAAGACCTGCTTATATAACCCATCCAGTCTCAGAGAGAATCTATAAAAGCAGACCAGCATCCTCCAGCAGGTCTGCGATCGTGTCATGTGAGTCGCAGGACCAGGTAGGTGCGATCAGACCATCGATTACCCGACGTCACCCCTTCGCCGGGGAACAATCGTTCAAGCAAAGGTCGGCCGGCTGGCTCGCCATGCACGTCACGCTCCACGCACACACCAAGGAAGTGGACAGAGACATGACTAATACTGCAGCCGGACTTCGTAAGAGCAAACCAAAATGTCAGAGGAGTGGCTCCCACTATTAAAGTCACACTCGCAGGCAAGCTTCCAGGCAGACTGGGCAATAAGAAACCCGCAGGCCATTTGATGGCTCCAAATGCGACCAAAGTTAAAACAGACAGTGTTTTATTTGACGCGGCAATTTGTATTTTTCCAAAATGAGTTTAATGTTACATGTATAATATGACGATATTACATCGCTTTTGCACCTCCATTTACATCCCAGCTCTCACTGAGTGGATAGTTTTTCGCTCCCATGATTTCCTTAAGGTGCATTCACCCAATGATGTACAAGGTTTGAACGAGACGTCTGATGTTTTTATTAGAACCCAAACGGCAGACAGCTGGAAAAAATGAAGCAGCTGGCACAGAGGCTTTTCAAACAAAGCAATTAGGCGACAACATGAGGCAGCATACATCAACAAGCTGACGGAGAGCATCACTGGTCCCAGCGCAACACTCCATTCAAACTCCACTTTCATTCACCAGTCGCTTTTCTCACCCACTCGGCTTCCTCGCCCTCATTACTCACGTTTGAATGTGAGCAGTGTTTTTCTGGTCAACGGCTGAGGAGCCAAGTGCGGCACAGACGCGCCACTTGAACTTGTTATCGCCCTGCTATGTTGCGAACGAGAGCCAGCTGGTGAACAGACTGGATCCACTTTCAGGTGGCAGAGCCACAAGACAAACCGGGGTCGCCGTGAAAACAAGATTCCATTTTGGTAGCCATCAACACAGGAAATGCATCCCGAACACAGTAATGTCCGTTTGAGAACAGTACACAAAGTAATGTGGTATAAAGTCAGCATGTAAGTCTGTTTTTCACTATGACTAGCCAACAGGGAAGCACCTATCGTGTGTCCAGCATCAAGCAATAACAAATGCCATTCTGAAAACTGAAACTGAGCATGTTGGACTGCTGCTTTAACCACATTTAAAAACAATATATGAGGCTACACTTAAGATTAGGGAACATATGTTATCATGAATGAACAACTTATTAATTTGTGTATTCGCAGCATATTGACTGTTGCCTGACTGTGTCATGTCCACTGTTTTGTCTTTGTCTGTTCCGTGTTGTTTCATGCTTTTATTTTGGTTACTCCCGATTGTTCCTGTGTCTCCTCTTCCTTCTTCGCCTCCAGCTTTTTGAGCAGCACAGCTGGCGTGCATTTGATGATCAAGCCTCCCTCGACACCAGCTTGTGCCGCCAGATGGTTGCTTCGCGTTCCTTCAAGGGCTGAACGATCAAATGCATTTGCGATTATACCGCAATATGATAAAACGTGATTTTCTAACCGTAAGGCTGCGATTTGACTGGTCACGTGACTTTCATGTTGGTGGCGCAGCGCAACGGTGAGCTTTAGCCATTGAGCTGTAAATTACGGCTTTAGCCTATGAAGGTAAAATGGGTGCAAAAGTGGCACATACCCGTAACACAAGACTCATATCCATGCGTAACTGCACATTTGCATCCGTAAACCCCGTCGCACGTGCGTGTAAAAAGAAGATTTACATTCATACAAACACGAAAAGTAATTTCGCCTCCATTTTCTAAGTGCACAGATACAAGTGGATAAACACGAGCTCTTGAAACGGCAATTGTGACACATTGCTAAGTTTTGCACCTCAACCACCGCCAAAACAGTTGCATAAGCTCCACGTACTCGTAGAACACGATCCGTATTCGCGTGCACCCTTTTGCACCTCTTCTCGCACCTGTAAATAAAACTGATGCGCACTCGTAGAAGTGGCGGCAATACGTGCCTGTTACTCCATGCGCGTTCCCGGTAGTCACGTGACATCTATTGTCCAATTGGCTTTTTTTATTGCTAATTATGGGCTGTTTATGTTCAGACAGTGCTTAAAAAGTGCAATCTACGTTTACATGAAGAGCTGGACGTGTTAGAGTGGTAAAGCCACATATTGGTTTGCATTATTGTTGTAATATGCACTTTAGTTTTTGTGACTTATCAGTTTAGTAAGTCTACAGTTGAAACTGAAGTAGACAAATAAACCATCTTTCATTTTAATTCATGCTTCATTTGCCTTTATCTTTACATAAGAATAGCCTATAAGGAAGAACAATTATATATACTGAATCACATATGGTTTATTATAATACAGATTGATTTATGAGTTGTGTTTGCTGTAAAATACATGAGAAGAGGACCTTGAAAAATTATCGCACATTTAATCGCAATCGCAGTATTGAGAGAAAAATTCGATTATTTTCCAAAATCGTTCAGCCCTAGTTCCTTCACGGTAAACTCTTCCAAGACTTACATTCTCTTGTTTCATTCCCGAGAATTTTCTTAATCCTGTGCGTGCTCGTATCCCATTTCAGCTGCTTTCATAGTTCCTCGTTCTTCCTCACTCCGTTCCTGTTTTGCTTTTCTCCTTCGCTACTCTACCCGCGTGTGAGCGTTTTGCATGTCTCCCTTTTCATTTCCCATCGACGTAGTTATATCCTTGTGTGTGTGTTTTCCACCCCTGAGCGCTTTTCGTTTGTTGGGCCTCATGAGCTTATCTCCGAGTGCGTTTGTGTTCTCCTCGGTATTTAGGCTTGATTCTAATCTGCCTTCTTTCTGGTTCAGATTCTTCCCCAGCCCTTACGTGTAGTTCCCGATCCGTGTTCTGGATCTGGTGCCTTTTGTTCTCCTTACGCGTCTGTATATTGTCTCGTCTTTATAAATTACTCTTGTCTCCGTGCCTTCTGTCGACCAGCACACCTTGCACTTGGGTCCAACCATGAGTAGCCATAACAGACTGTAGTTTACCTAGGAATTGTTCCCAAAACTTCACTCTACACAACACCACAATTGATGATTATTAACAATAAATAAGCCTTATATTGACAGCCTTAGTCCTTTCTTCAAGCACAAAATGATTTTAAGGCATTAATACATTTCTAATACTGTGAGGACAGATTTATAGAACTTTATATTAATAATTATGAATACAATTTTAATGAAATATATAAGGCATTCCCTTGTATATTTTCCACCACTGTTAGAGGTGTTGCTCTAAAAAAACTGAGATTTGTTGATCAAACCTTGAAGTGCGACTGGAGAGAAAATGTAGCCCTTCTTTGGCCACTTGGTTCTATTGCTGCCTTAACCAGCTTCCTAGAGAAGGCTATGCAAAGACATGACATTCTGGCAACGGAGCTGGAGGACATGGGCGACTCGCTGGAGGCTAGTTAAGTACAATGTGACATCACAAAGCCTCTTGCTCACAAGATTTCTGATCGAGTTGCAACTCTATATAGTACCGCATCATGTCTTATCTGCATCATGGAAAGAAAGAAATCTATATCTGAGACACATGCATGACTCAAAAAAGCCGGGTCACAAGGACGG
This sequence comes from Synchiropus splendidus, assembly GCF_027744825.2. NCBI lineage: Eukaryota > Metazoa > Chordata > Actinopteri > Syngnathiformes > Callionymidae > Synchiropus > Synchiropus splendidus. Next base: position 12,778,523 of record NC_071335.1, on the reverse strand, counting down.
GTCTTGTTTAAACTCACATAATACTTGTTAAGGATGAAATATCTGGTTGAGAAATGGAAAGTATCGACACTAGGACTCCCAGCGTGGGCACCTCCTAACCTCGGCGAGTTCATCTGGGTGTGGAGCCACCGGATGATCTCGGATCTGACACCCACTCACAGATACACATGTGCACATGATCGTGACCATCTAAAATTAGCATGGGCAATCACTGTTTCCTTGCCGACTGGACGGTAACCTGGCAACGTTTGTCGGTGTGCGAGCGTCCTCACACACACACACACAAGATCTGTAGATTTGTTTCTGAGTGTCAGCTATTATTTTAAATCCCTTGACATCAGATCTGCTTGCAGAGCTGAACATGAGCATATAGACTCTCTCTCTCTCACACACACACATATTGGTATCTCTATTTCTGTGAGGACATCTCATTGCCATAATGCTTTCCCCAGCTTCTCACCCTTAACTTAACCATCCACATGGCTCACCTTAAACCAGGACCTGAACCAGACTTACACCCAATTATAATGACCCAGTTATTTTGACGTTATCACCCTCAAAACCCTATGTGGACCGGCCAAAATGTCCTCACAAGATCAATGTCTTCTCAAAGATTGGTCCACACAAGAAAATTAATACATACACAAACATCATCTTTGTGGGAACCGCTCATTGCCATAATGCTTTGCCCAGCCGCTCACCCTAAACCTAACCATCCAAAAGAAATGGCCAAACTTAACCAGTCCACCAACAACCAAATCTAAACCTTGTTATAATGACCTTGTTCTTATAAAGTTTTCATCCTTAAGTTAATGCATAACCTTGTGGGGACTGGTTAAAGGGACCCCGTAAATGCATAAGGTCCCCACAACAACCAAATCTAAACTTTGTTATAATGACCTTGTTCTTATAAAGTTTTCATCCTTAAGTTAATGCATAACCTTGTGGGGACTGGTTAAAGGGACCCCGTAAATGCATAAGGTCCCCACAATGGAGGATTTTCCCGCAAATTGGAACGCACTAGGATAGATGCGTAAACACACACACACACAAGTCCACAATGTTTTGACTTTTTTGCCAGTACATTAGGCATGAAAGAGTTGTTCTAATGTTGGCGCATTATTTTCTCGATGTCAAAGGATATGATACATTCTGAAAAGTTTGCATCCATGTTTGAGTTTTTCCAGTCAATAGGTGTGATATTAGGGCTAGGCAATAAATCATTTAATAATCGAAGTTTGATATGGGCGATATTCAATGACTGTACCCGCTCTCTCACACTGCCGTAGTTACTTCCTCTTGTCTCTTGATAGAGAACACACAGTGAGAAAAGTAAACATCATTGTGTCTGCTTGCACGTTTCGATGGGGTGAAAGAAGTATTATCCACCGTTTATAGTCGAGCCAACGTAGTCCTCTGCCAGCAAGGTTTTCAGCGTCAGAGCATCACAGGAGCAGATGCTCTTGGGAACACTTCAGTTTTGCTCTTCATGCCCTGTTTTATTTACTTTGTTCCATAAGAAAGGGAGAATATGACCTTTTCAAGTGAAGAAGTTTGCACTTTAGCTCATATTCCAAAATAAGTTACTTCGTCTTCGTAGTTTTACCACAAAATCAAAATGAAATCAACTTTTCAGTGGGAAAAAAAATGGAATTTCATTTTTAGTCAAAATCATTCGCACTTACTCACCAGCTAAATTCTATATTTAACACAATTTATCACAAATTTAGGACTATTTCTACTTAGGGAATTCTGCAAAATGGTTTAACGAATCACATATCAGACGATTCATTTTCCAAGACAAGAAAATATTTTATGTTTCACTGCAAATGAAATATTCATTGCAGCAAAAGTGCTAACTGCAGTACACATTTGCCCCTTTAAAAGACATTTCCAGAGCCAGTACTAGTTGTGACTGCAGTAGTCATTCGCACACTTCGGTTTACTTAAAAAGTTAGTGTTAATAATTTTGATAAACTGGTGTGGAACATAAGTTACATTTTAATTTACGTAATTCAATACACACAATATAAAACCATATTTTATTTTAAAAAATCTAAAAATAAATCAATCAAAAACCTCACTTTAGCTATTAGCTTTGTAAGTGAGTAAAACACTTCAGTGTTTTTTTTTTTTTTTTTTTTATTAACCCCCAGACAGTAAAATTGCACCAGATGAGAAATTACAGATTGAAGACTTCAGAAATTGAGGAAAAACCCAGTGGTCAATGGGAGGGAGGGGGTGAGACAGATGATGCAGCGTCTCCTGGGTGTCTCAAGGAAAGCGTGGTGATCTCAGCAGACAGCACAGCGGGCTTCAGCATCTCCAGCATATGTTCAAACAAACAAGTTACCCCCTGTTGGTAGGTGTGAAAGCGCCCAGAGACAACACTCCAACATACCAAACAGTACTTCAATCCAATTGACAAGAACGCGCTCCAGGAAAACTGCAAGTGCTGCTTTAATTGTTAATCTGACAGTGCAACCTGAAGTCAGGCGCAAACATACAGACCAAGATCTGACGGAGTCACAGACAGGGCACGCTCAGGTCAGCGATGACAGACAGAGATCGATGATCTTTGACCCCCGAACCTCCCATTTACAGCGAGGTGAGAACCCCTCATTACGGTCGGACCACACCCCAAAACTAAAGCTCCTTCAGAGGCGCTCCTCAAAGAAGATAAAGGGGCGACAAAAAGAAGGACATTTGTTCAAGCGCCTGTCCTCTGGCTGTCAGTGTGCCCCATTCAGTCAGTGCTTCAGCTTCAGACCTGACCCCGGGTCAACCCCCACCAACCCCACCATCTAAACCACGCCACATTGATGGCAGCAGCTCCATTCACTGCAGAGATTTATGATCATTAATAGCAGGCAAATGGACCCGAGGCAGCCCCTCCTGTCTCACTTCCTGCAAATCTCAACAGATGAAAATAGGGTAAATGGAGATTGGGACAGACCAGAGAGAAAGAGCGGTGAAGGGGGGTGGGCTGTCACAAACATTTTCAAGGTTCCCATCTGCCTGTCAGCGGTCGGCAGGAACCCCTCCATTAGAAGAGTGTTTCAGAAATGGATAGCACAAACATTCTCTCACGCTGCAACTTCACTTCCTGTGATCAACCTTAAACACAAAGGTACAAGGGTCTGCTGATCGGCGGCGGCGGTAACAATCCTCCTTCAGCCCCCGTTACCTCATAATCCTGTTGCAGTAATCCTTGGAGGTCAGCGAACAAGAAAACAATAACCACCTCCTCAAGATGTTTCAGTGTTAAAGAAATGGTGAGGGAAACCACCTTGTAAACTTCACTGGTTATACTGAATAAATGTGTCAGGTATGATCTGGTCTGGAGAGTCATTCATTCACGGGTTATTTATGATATGTTCTGTTTTATAATGTTTGCCATGGAAATGAGAAGATCATAAAACAACTGATGCATGTGCTGGTGGAACTTGTCTGGGTTTGGGCCATGCCAAGCATGGAGTACCATAATGGCAGTCACATGAGCGCAAAGTTTCTGTTTACTGTTTTTGTTGTGGATGTCAAATGGTGTCAGCAGCGAAGGGTTCAGAACTTGTCATACAGACATTTCTTCAATTTAAATTCAAGTTGAGATGTGTTTTTGTCCTGGGTGACCTGAGTCTGTCAAAAAAGAGGACGCTGCCAGGAATGTGTATCCCATGTCAAACTTTTAAATGTCGCTTCTGTCTTCGTGAGAAAACATTGAAACGTTTTTTATGAGTTGTTATTTAAATTTGTCTTTCAGCTCTGAACTAAATCAGATGATCCATGTGGTGTTCCCAGCAAAAAGGTAGTAACTGAAGAGAAACTGTGTCAATGCTTCTCTCAAGCCAGTGTCTCAATCTCAAGGCCAGACCCGAGACCACATTGTCAAGGTCTTGGTCTGGAATCGACTGCATTTAAGCTGGTTTCGACCATGATGGACTGCGGTATATTTGACAGGAACAGAGTGGCAATTTATGTTTCACCAGGATTTTCTGAATCTGAGGCGGAACTCCACTTCATGAGAACTAAATCTCTCTCCTATCAGCAGCGGTCCGTCTCTTCATACAGCACTTTAGGCATTATGATGTTTCATTCAGGATTTTTCCGTTAAAAACATGCCAAAAACCATCATGTTCACGTCCGCCTTCATGATGCGTTATGTGTTATCAGTGTGGATCAATCCTGCGGGTTTTCTAGTCATAAACGGAGCACATACACATCAAGCAGTTTGCTATTGTCTGGACAAGACACGCGTGTAAATAACTTTCATGAATGTCACTACATTCTTTTCCTGACTTGGATAACTGGAACACGCCGTTGGTCAACACCACTTCAAGCACTTCACTGGTCAGCACTTAGACACACCAGCTGTGGGCTGCTGGCAAACCGAGACATAGAATCTGCCATGAAACATGACATGCAGAAAATATCCACAAACAGAAAAAAAAATCAACATCAGGTGATGAATCATTTTGTAATAAAACATTCTCTCTCTCCCCACGGTGCCAGACTTGGCAGCGGTGCCGTGAAAGACGAAACGGTGTGGACAGGAGAGGGACAGAGATCTGGGTGAAAGCTAAGACCTGCTCACCTTGGGCATCTGCTGAGTCAGCTGATATCGGCCTACCAAGTTACCATGACAAAAATAATTATGGGCAGTCTCTGCAAAAACACCGTGAAGAAGGATGATAAAGAAGGCCGACATATACAAGCTTGTTTCCATGGAAAGTGCCACGAATTGTCATCAACACGCAGCAGTGTTTGCCGTGCCTCCGCAAATTCTCCAAGGAGCGGGGCAGAAAAAAAAGGAGGGAGTCTTTCACGGATAGATGAGAACATTCCGAGACTAGGTGAAGTGAAAAAGCGATCCCGAAGACGTATTTGGACCTTGAGAATGCAGCACACAAACAGCCCTGATTATAGTTGTCGGCTCTCATTCCTGGCTGCTTTCAAAATGCCATCTGTCTCAATAAAGAGGAAAATTCTTCTAAATAAAGAACAGCTCGAATAAAGGATGTGAACAGAACATTTGATAATGGGCCGCGCACACACATTCCTGTGTCACTGACTGTACTGCAGCCTGGCAGGTGGACTGCTGACACGGATACAATAGCCTTGTGTTTGCTGTGTCCAAGTGTGTGTGTCGTCAGCATGAACAGAAAACTTCTTCTGTACTCTCAGCATCACGCAGCGGTCAGGGCCAGCGCGCCACTGTCAACAGCTCAGTAACTGGAAACCGGAGGGAAGGTAGTCTCAGTCAGAGGAGTGAGCTCACAGCTGCTGAGATCTGAGAGACTAGACGCTGGAGAACGTTAAACACAGCTTTTGTAAGGCGGAGCTCTTAAACGTGGCTGAAAAAGAAACAGGCTGCTGGAATAAAAGGTGTCGCCATGACGATGAGCAGAAATTGTCAGACAAAATCTTAACTAAAGCCAACAAAACCTCTTAAACAAGACTGTCAAGGACACGCCCACTGACCTGTGAGTCCACGTCCAGTTGGTCTAGCCTCTCACTTGGAGAGAAACCATTAGGTTGCTCATCCACTGTCATGATGTCTTGTGTGGTAAATACTATATTGTTTTATCAAATGTTAATGTATAAGACAATGATGGCAAAAATAGATTTGGATTTTCCCAGTCTCTGTTACTGGCAACTAAACACACTGCGGAGGAAACCTTTACTGCCAACAGCAGAGGTGGCCTGGCTTGTTTCATAGAGCGTCATATTGGGGGGGATATACAACAGAGCCACTTGATATATCTGAAATGTAAGCTAGCAATTTAGTTCCATTCCATTTCACGTCATCAAAAAGTGTCGCTGGCTAGTCGCTCTACTTTGTGGCAGGAGTTTGTCAAACAGAGCTGATCTTTGGGAAGTTTAACAATCTTTTGTTGACATAATGTAATGATATTTTTTGACAGAAGCTAATGGTTGTGTGAAACTTGATTTGAGTCACAAATATTCAGTAAAAAATATCCATTGGAAACTTTGCAAGACACTGAATGCTGGGGAAAATAGTCAGCGCAAGAAAGCTTGACGGAAGAAAACCTAAGAATAAATGATGAAAAGAAAGACAAGAAATAAGCAACATGTCCTTGAAGTGATTCATAAGAGAGTGCATCCTCGATCAACGTCATCCTCTCTGGGAGACAAAAGTCAAGGCGCTAACATTGGAAAAGGTCTGAGGTTTTATTGAAGCCTCAACAATGAGAGAAGCAATAATGAGATGCTTCACAAGCCAAGGCTGAGCGCTCACATGAGGGGAATGAAAGTAGTGAATCCACAGACTAGTCGCATGATGGATGCATCCAGGTTCCAAGCCTCAGTCTCAGGATGCTAACTTCATTCATACACAGAAACCAGAATGACATTCTTACAAGGCCACCTGCAAATTGAATTAACAAGGGAAGGTGGATTTCTATGGCAACAGCTGGTGAACTACAGCAGGAAACTCTGGCCTCAGACAATTCAATCTGGTTTGGTCAGAAGGTGGACATCCATCAGGAAATGCCACTTTTTAAATTCTTGCCCTTAAGACCCAGAACAATGACACATCAATCCATTTGTCAGCTTGGACACCTGATACCGTGGACCATAAAAAGAACCTGTGGGATGGAACATGCGGATAATAAGAATAGGTGACGCTTATACTACCATAAATAAACTACTTGTTCACATGTGTATTAACAACATATTAGCCTGTAATTCATCACAATGCAGTATTGATTTGCGTGTTGTTACGCCTGACCATATTTGGCCCTGGAATGGTCACAGAAAGTTCACTCTAAACAACACTATAACTACTGATAATTTAAAGTTAATAAGATAGCATTTAGGTATATAATAGTTAATATACAATGCCCAATCTAAAGTGCGGCCAAACAGATTTGACTTTATGCGCACTTGACGTGTATGAAATAAAGGATCCATAAAAAAAAGTGATAATTAAAATTTAAATAATACAAATAAAAGCATTTATTTAACTGAAAAGTAAATGTGTTAAAACAATAACTATTGTGTCAAGGATTTATGACGATTTATCATGCAGTTATTAGTGCAGAGTTCATTTTCCATTCACACAGGGTCTGCTATATTAAGTGTACACACTGAATGAACGTAAGCACAAACACTTTACATGCATTTGTGTATAATAAAAATGACAGATGAAGAGAAAGGAGAATGGGTAGAAGAGTAAGGTGATGGCACCAGTGAAAGGTTGCCATCACAAGTTCCCACTGTCATCTTTATGGAAGGTAGAAAGAAGACATGTGTAAAGTAAAGTGTTGGACATCAAAAGTTTGGAGAAAAGCATACCAGGTTGAAAACAACGCTTCAGCTCAGAGACCATATACAAGTGGAGAAGAGGAAAGTCATTGACACCAGTAAAAAGAGAGTCTGATGCCAGTCAAGGATGAACTGGCACATTTTCTTTCAGCCTATCACAGATAAACAGCAGCTATTTTTACCGCTGCATAAAAGCAGGGACTGTTTTCGCACTCTGCCAACTGGAACTGAGCCTTTCTGTAAGGAAATCTATTTAGGCCCGAGGCGAGGCGAGGCTCGGCGAGGAGCGGAGATGAGCTCTGATTAAATCTTTGGAAGGAAATATTAGAGGTGTTTTATCAACATATCACCCAGGTGATTTCTCATTACCGCTGGGAACAGTTCAGGTACTCCATCAAAGCACGCTGGTTAGTTAGTAGAGGGGGAGAGAGGGCTGACTTCTGAAGCCTTTCAGCCTTGTGTGAAACTTCACATTCATATAAAGGTACTGTTTACACTGCAACTCTTGGTTCTTTTTCCGTGGAGCTTGTGCATTATATCTGTGCGTGCGTGGAATTGATGACTTTAAATTCTCCTTGTGTGTGTGTGTGTGTTTAAGCATATCTGTTCTAGAGAGGTCCAGTTTTGGAGAAAACACCCTATTGCGGGACCCTTAGGTGTATGTTGTGGTCCATTCGCCAGACCCCACAAGCCTGAATTTGAGGATGAAGACATGAAGACAAAATGACTGGGGTCTACGTTTGGTTTAGAGTTCTGGTTAAGGTAAGCCATTTGTTTTCGATGGTTAGGTTTATAAGAGTGGTACTCACAGAGATAGAGATAATACGTGCTGCAGAAAGGCAACTCCAGCTTCCAACTCTAGTGTGAGCTTCTTAAACCATATTTGCCTGCCCGCTCAACAGGACCATGATGCTGAACAGCTACTGCTGCGCTAGATCCAACAGCAGAACCAGAACTATCCTCTACAGCAGACCTGGGCAAAGTGCGGCCCGGGGGCCAAATGCGGCCCTTTGACTGTATTTATGTGGCCCTCCTGGAGTCAGAGCAAAACTATAAAACTGACATTGTTGTTGTCTCTGACATTTTGTCTTATGGATTGTTTTTTGTTTATTATGATGTAACTGAGACATAACTTTCTTGTTTAATTATTTTTCTAAATCTTTTCCGTTGGCTATTTTAGGAGTATTTCTTGTCCCTTAAAATACATCAGAATTGAAAGTAAATTTTGAAATGTATGAGCCACATCGACAATCTTTAAATGGAATGTGGTTTAAATTAAATAAAACACAACAAACCAACAGTTTCTACGCATTTTTACAGTGTAAATTCATAATCACACATGATTTTTATTTTCAATTTTCACTTGTCCTCCTCTCTTTTTGTTTGACGGCCCTTCTCAACGGTCACAACATATAACCCGGCCCCTTGGGAAATTTAATTGCCCACCTCTGCTCTACAGACTTGTCACCTTAGCACACAGATTGGCTTGATCATATTGCTCAACATCACACAATCAATAATTCTAGGGCCATTCGTGGCTCCTAGCCAAATTCATATATTATAGAAATTGAGAGGATCATTTGGTGTGTACATTATACAAAAAGGCAGATGCGCTTGTCAGAGTGATGACATGCAAAAATTGTGGAAGTAATGCTTTTTTTCCTTTTTTTTCCTTTACAACTCACAATAAATAAAATATAATAATAATAAAACAGATAAAAATACAATACAAAAAAAAAATATATATATCAACCCCAAAACAACCCCTGCCAGTCTATCCATCATGAAAGTTAACACCTGTACCCTTTCCTCACTCAGTAATATCTAAAGGGTCTTAAACAGTTCCATAAAGGCGTCTCATATTTCACGGAAGGTTTTCTGGGATTTAGTTTCAGAATATCGGATTTTGTCCATTTTGAGGCAAGACATGATGTCTCTGAGCCATTGGGTGTGTGTAGGTAGCGGACTTTGTGTTATCTTGATATGAAAAATGTAATTGAGGGAAGCAAAAATTTCAGTCCAGAAAGTTTTCAACGATGGACACGTCCAAAACATATGTCCTAAGGTGCCTTCCATGGTCCTGCATTTATTACAGAGTGGACTAGTTTCCGGATGTATAGGTTAAACCTTGACTTTGGACATGTGGGATCGGTGCACAACCTTAAACTGAATTAAACTGTGGTCTGCACAAAACAATGTTTTATTTACCAATTTTAAAACAGAGTTCCGAATGTCTAGATCCTCTTCCCAGCTTCCATTCGTAGTTCAGAAAGGCCAGCATATACAGGGGTTGGACAAAATAATGGCAACACCTTCAAGCTTTTTTTGCTTTATTTTATTAGTTTTTTAGTTGGGTTCATCGACAGAATCTCATCCAATAGTTTCCTTTCTTTCACTGTGTGAGACAGGTTAACTGCACATTTGTTTTCCTTCTTGAAGCACAGAAGCTCTTGTCATTCCTTCAACAAAGTTGACTCTCAAAATACTTGGCTTTTAATTGTACTTACTTGAGAGCCAACACTCGTTCATTATTCTAGATCTCAGACAAACGTGTGGCTCTCACTCTGCGAAAGACAATTATGCCACTGAAGCTCTGGTGCTCTCTGCTCTGTAAATGAGGGGAGAACTGACAGGGCGTAGAGAGCGCAGCCTCACAGGCATCAGTAAATACAGCTGAGGGGTCCCACATGGTTTATCCCTCAAGCACAAGTTACCTGCGTGGTGGAGCGTTGACTTTTAAGTGTTTTTCAGAGAAAGTGAGACGGTGTGATCCTGTGAGCTGTGGAGAATAATGAGGTACGAAGCCACTGACAGACGACTGTGAACGACTTCTGTTGAATTATTGCAGAACCAACAAGGAACACACTCAGCACTGTGACAGATGAAGTCATAGTTTCTTTCATGATTTCTGATCCATCTGACGCAAGGCTGCGGAAGAAGATTCCTAAACGGGCAACATGCATATATTAGAAAAGGTTTTATGATTTATTTTTTTATTTTCTGTGCAAAGATGGAATGACGGAAGGCATTGTGTTACAACATTCAGAAATATGAATGCAAAATACAGAGTCAAGAAGGTATAAAGGTATAAATCTAAGCCCAAATTGATGATAATATCTTCACAAATAGACGTTGTCTGGCAGAAGACAATTTATTTTTAAATTATTATTCTTATTCAAATTAAATTAAGAAATATGATGGAATAGTAGTGGACTATGCCACTACTGTTTAAGGCAAACACTATACTCAGAAATAACTAATATGAAAAGATAAGATGAAATAACGTTTAATAAACACTTAAATATGACAAAAATACGAGTATAAGATTAATGTTCAGCTTGAACATTGATTAAGGATTTTCACAAAACTCTTAATGGCTTTTACTTATAATACTGGACTTATCCAGCAACCAAAGTGCTTTTCACAAAGTCACCCATTCACACACACAAGGAAGCGACACAGCGTCTTAACCATCACAAGCAAACAACCAAGGACGCAGCGAGGCAGGGGCAAAACACAATAAGCAAAAAATACAATCATAAACAAAATACAAAATAGTGAAACATTTACACCGGCACTGTCAAAGTTATTTGGGTTTCAGCTTCTGGGCTTCCAATGTACTCAATGAGTACTCTTTCGAACAGATACAAAAGGTGTGAAGGCTGAATAACAACAGGCAAAGGGCCACAGAAATGTACTTTCTCCCTGGTTGTGCGTCCGGGAATGCTACCGCCACCTACTGGGCCTCATCTGGATTTAACTTTCAGTTAAATGCAGAGATTGTTGATGTATTTTCTGTATGTATTTTAATGATAAATCTGGGCTGACAACTCCGATACTGGCGGAAATATGGAAAAGTGGACGACCAGGAACTCTCACGTATTGGGGAGAGCTTCTGCTATAAAACAATGAGTGGTGAACAATCACCAGGAAAGTATGCGCTGTGTTCAAAATAACCATGTGAAAGTGTTTAATCGCTAAGCTGGTAGCGCGCCCGCGGCGAACGAGAACAGCCTCGGAACACACACGCGGATCAAAGATCCAGTCAGACCTGTAAGTTATCAACTCGTCTCACCATCTTAGTCACACCAGCGACAAACGCAATCTTCACATTCATCAGAGCAAACGCTTCCTCATCGCACTTGTAAATCTCAATGACTGGGGACTTTCACTTTAAAGCTTAACAAGCTCCGGGACATTCCCGGCTTCTTAAATTAAGACTGTGCAGAGCCGTGGCCCTTTATATCCAAACCTATAGAGCGGCAGCCACTGTGGCGAGACAGAGGAGCCCATTTGACTTTTTTAATGGTGAGCAAGAGCAGAGGAAAACTGTTGAAGTGAGAGGTCGGAGGAATTCTTGTAAAACTCTTCTGAAAGACCTCCTTCTGGTTTAGAAATCCAGTACAATGGCTATTGAAAAACAAAAAAGGTCTAACATGGAGCGATGGGATGGAGGGATGCTACATGTGCTAGGCGACAAACGTCTGAAGGAATTAGCATCTAAAGTTGCAGTGATGCGGACGGAGAGCGGCATAAACAAAGCAGCAGTTCTGTTTGTTATATGAAAGGAAGAGGGAAGTCAGAGCTGGGAGCGACGTCACTACAGAGTTGAAGTTATTCGAGTCATAAAACAAGAGAGCAACGTCCATGAAAGCTCCGTTATGAGCGACTTCTTTACATGCACGTGAAGGACAAGCCGCCGGATGAAGAGGAAACACAAATTCGCAGACTGTGTTTGTTTCTTTCAGTGTGTTTCCCTTATTCAATATGTCCTGTGGTAGGATGTGGTGGTGGGATGGCTTGGGGTAGCCATCTTGGATTGCATACTCGGGGTGCGCTCTCTGAGTGCTTTTCTAGCTCGCTCTGTTCTGTTCAATTTGTACAGTGCTGGTTGTTGTGTCGTAACCTGCAGTATGATGACTTGCAGACTCAAATAAAAGCAGCTGTAAAGTTTGTTTTCAACCTTTTTTCTGTCATTGAAAATAGTTCGCACTTATTTAGCTCCATTGCGTTCATTCATTCTTTGGGTGGCTTTCATTGTAGTTATGGTTGGGCAACCAATCAGAGCTTTCCGTGCTTAATAGCGACTCATTCAGGAAGTAGAAATAATTACACCTGGATTTGATCAACTTTAGTTTAAGTCTATCTTAATAAAGCTATGTCAAATTGAGCATCAGAGTTTTCAAAAATGAAGATCGCACCTGAATGTTTCAGATGCTAATTTGCATGCTAACAGATTTTTAGTTTTGGTTTCAGTTTGTGTTCAGTTTCTTGTTTGCTCGAGAGCATAAAGGAAAAGCAAAATAATGTTCTCATCAGCAGCAACAGCAGAATATTTTTTATTCATCTCAGACAAAACCCTCTCTGGTGAGAAGAGATAAGTAAACTCAACAATAGACATTTTCAAAGTTTGAAATCAACACACTCTGTGTTATAGGGAAGAATATCTGAAAGTGACAAGAATCGAGATGCCATCGACGAACATCAATCACCGCCTGTGCACCAATTCGGCAACAATATTGATCTCATGAATGCATTACAGCCATCATTTAAAAGTCAAATTGAGGAATCAGAGCGTGTGTGTACTCGGTTCAATAAAGCTGTCCAAATACAACAGTTTTTAATAGAGATTTTGGTTGTTCCTCCTGCAGCAGTTTGAAGTCCTGATGTCGAGAATTTGTGATCCACTTTGACCTTATCTCAACAGGTTTTGTCTCCAGAGATTGCCTCACCACAGGTCATACCCTTGACAACTGATGCGTCTAAAGCAGAACTCGGAATAGTTTTACCAAGAAATGTGGGCTGAAATAAAATCTGAATTTTTACTGCACAGTCACTTCAAATTACCGGGACCACAACATTCAATAAAGGGATCCAGAAAAGTGACCCAAGGTAATAACACTAGACCGAGCCCTCCCACTTGAGATACCATTTAATACCACTGACTTCACCCTGAGGTAAAACCAATCCAATCTGAATTTCCAGTCAGAAAGAAGGAATTCATGAATGAGTGAGGAGACATTTGTGCCACACACAGATGGAAGACAAGCGCCTGACCATGAAATATGCTTCATCACTACAAAAAAAAACCACTGCCTTTCATGGCGCCCCCAAATGACCTCGGGTTTACTCAAGAACTACTGAGCAAGACAAAAGCCTGCGACTCAACCTTTAATATTGCAAATACCCTGCTACACTGCCACACACAATTCCCTGCAGAGTAAGGGAAAAGGGGGCCCCGGGGCAAGCAGGTGCTGGGGTAGACACACAGGGCGGTAACTGTGTGCATCACAGCCTGTGTGTGTGTGTGTGTGTGTGTGTGTGCAGGGGGCCCCGTTTGCCTTCTGTCAGCCCGACCTGCTGCTTGCATCAGCTGGCCCACACTTCCCCTCTCCAGGGGCTTCTGGTCTGCATCTCTGCTGCGTGTGGTGCCTGGATGTACAAAACTGGTGGAGCTGAAGGGTCGATGGCTCCCAGATTAGGTGTCAGCCTTAATAGCACTGTCATCATATCGACGACAGAGCGTGAGCGAACACACCCACTGCTCAGACCCTGCTGGAAGCTGAGGTGTGTGTCGCCTCCTTTTTGTTTCCACTGTCAGCAGTAGAGCTCGGCAGAGAGCAAATCACCTTTGCTCAATAAGTCTAGATTCAGTTACTAATCATCTGTTTTCATATGAAGCGGCAGGAGCCTTCTCCAGGATATGTCTCCAGCGTGAGCCCTTCGCTCGCTCTGATCGGGTTCCTGTCACTTTAAAATGAGTTAGCGCACCCGAACCTCACTGCAATATCATGTGCCAGTCACAGAGGAGAGTGAGAGACAGGGAGCATCCCTTGTTTCTTCTATTTTCTGACCTGGATTGATGCTCATTTTTCCTTTCTACTGTACCTTCGCCTCCACCTCACACTCCAGAGGAACTTGCAAGGTGATCCTGTCATCCTTCTATTGCACCTGTTGATCTAACCTGTCGATGTGTTTCACTCTATTGAAGGAGCTAAAGATGAAGCAGGTTCATGTAGCAGGGGTAGCAGTTAAAGTAAAGAGGCCCAGGCTTCACCTCAATCCTGATGTCACCTGAGATATAAATGAGACACACCATCTTTTCCTAACCTGGGTCTGCACCAGGGCCTCCTCCCTTATGGACCCTCACAATGGGGAAGCTTCCAGGAAGCATCTAGATCATACGGAGAAAGCTCTTTTTCCTTTCTTTGGGTTTGTGATTGAAAGGTTAGAGTAGGAACTCCGATTGAGCAGTTAACAGAGGAGTCCTAGGGAGTGGGTCTCATCTGTTCAGACTGAGAAGCCTTGGCGTACAGGTGCTGTTCCTTACCCCAGAGAACAAAAGAAGCACTTCCCACTCCCCAGTTTCTAGTTATGTTACTGACAAACAAAACAAAAAAAAAACTATAAATATTCTCAGTCAAAGTTCCCATCTGAAGCCAACACCAACATCATCTGAGATATCTGCACATCACCAAACCCTCTTCACCATCACTAGAACAAGAGACAAGCTGGTGAAAAAGGAGGCCCATACAAGAGTCTGTGTCCCACTCGTGCCCAGCTGTGTGGACAGACGCAGGACCCCATACTCCCAGACCACCTCCCACAGGATCCAGAGATCAATGATGTCAGATGTCCCTGCAGCGTCCATGCATTTTTACTGAGCGGTTGTTTCTTCACACAAATGCCATCATGTTTGGGGGATTCTCAAGAACCAATATATATTTTTCTAACTGAGAAGGTGATGAAAATATTCAATATATAAAATCACATCTGACACAAACTGAAGCACAAACAGGAGCAAAGCCGGCGCCACTTTGTTACAAAAGCATCATGGCTGCTGCGGGGCTACGTACCTTGTCAAACAGAGACTTCCATTGCTGAGGCAAGAAAAGAGAGAAAAGAGAGGGAGAAAGTGAGCAGGACCAGACATTGAATGACTTCAGAATCAGCCGCCTCGCTGTTTGCAGAAAACAAGAATTCATCTCACAGGGCCTCTGCCTTTTTATGGGAGGCTGCCTTCAGTGCAGTTTTGCAATCACTCGCCATTATCAGTTGGTCGTGGCTAACAAGCTGTGATGGCAGATAATGGCGTGGAGATGACTGCGGTGGCTTCAATGGAGCCTGTGTTTATAGTGCATCTCTGGAGTCATCGCTCTGTCTCTTACATCATCTCTGAGGGCTTTAAAGGAGCAGCAGGTGGATTTGGAGCACCGCTCCTGATGAAAGTCAGATGCTAATGGCTACATGAAAAAATGTTTTTGGTGAGGAAACAAGTGTGTCCAACAGAGTCTTGGTCACAACCAGGTGGATGTTCGAACTTGACCTTCACTGTCTGAACTCTGCCCAGAAAGACGGCGAATAAACATTGAAAGTGATCAGTTTTGAATCAACATAAGTTTTTCTAGGGTTGAAATAGTAACATCTTTTCAACGTTGGCTCCATGCCGACTTTTTACCCTCAACCATAATAACCAAAATCCAATGTTGAATCAATGTCTTCCTCCAACAAAAGTGACGCTTCCTGGTACTTCTCTGAGGCAGTTTGTATTTTGGCCTGTACTTCAGTACACGTTTCCATTTCCAACCAATATTTTTTCATATAGCACAGCATAAATCAATGATGAAACCATAACAAAATGTTTGTGTCCGGAGATGAATTTTCCATGCTCAGTGTCGGCTCATCAGTTTACCATTGTTCTTACTAACAAGGGCAGGTAGGGCAGTTGAATTTCCTCAGAGGCCACATGATTTGCAGTGACTGTTGTCAGGTGCAGTCATGCCAAAAGACAGGACTGTGACTTGAATTTAACTTGATTTTTGTTACTTTAATAATACTAAATGGCATGAAATTTTATGCATAAAATGTGATATGTGATCACTTTTTTAACTTTTTATTGTCAATATGAATTAGAATTGAATATATTGATGATAAAGCAATGGAAATATGTGTAAATATAAGATATAAATTCACTATTTTACTGTCGTTTCAATGTGGACAATTTTCTCTGGTAGTCTGACCTCATGTGGGCCCCAATTCTGAACTAAGGCAATATTGCTCAACAGATGTCTCTGGCAATTTGTTTTCCAAATTCGTAGTGAATCAAATCTGGTCATAACACTGAAAGTCTGCGCAAACGAGCCACTGATATGACTCACTTGTTGTCACACTTGGGTCCTCAAACCGGACCTTGGCGATCACTCTGAAATGATGTAAATGTGATGGGCCCTTCAAATTTTGGTTCCTTGTCGTCACCATGACTTTAAAGTACATGCTTGGGTTCCACTTACATCTTCTGGGGCCACCGGCAGGACTTCAGTACTTTCCAAAACCTCGATTTCTTCACCTTCCGCATTGGCTGCGACCGCCGGGGAGGAGTTGACCATCACCTCCCGGGCTCCGGCCGTCATCGTCGGGTCACTGTTTCTCACAGCCGCGCAGAGCAGCGGGCTTCTCCGGAGAGTCTCCGCATGCTCTCACGGTTCCATGCCGCTCAGAAAGAGGCGCAGAGCCAGAGCGTCATGCGCTCGTCCTCGGTGAAATATCACGGATGCACATCCACAGATGGAAAAGTTGATTCAGAGGCAGCTCGGGGCTGCAGCACTCCGCCGCTTCATGCGCCACATTGCCGGTCCGCGAGAGAAAAAAGAAGCGTCGGTCCAAGTTAGAGAAGCTCCGTTCCGATCACCTGAGAGAAGCGATGACATCATCACACGCTGACACGGACGGCACGGGAATGATGACACGCGCCGGAGAGACCGCGGTGCGTCATGGCAGTTGGCACCGTCTCTTCTGCTGCGCAAACTGCCGTCTGCGTTCGGTGAGAATGAGGAGGTGAGTGAGGAGAGAGGGGAGGAGGCGACTGGTCTCCCGCCTCTGAGGGGACGGATGGTTCAGTCCCACGAGACGACGGGACTGTGATCGAGCGTGTCCTTCCAGAGGCGCGCGCGGAGAGGTCGGGGCGGGGACAGGATTGGGAGGAAGTACACGTCTGCGGTTGTAACTGCCTCACGCAAAGACGTGAACAAGTGAAAGACAAAATATTTTAGCACGTAATGCAGGCAGGTCCAAAGTCTGGCTGGCGGACCATCGGTGGCCCTTAATGAGAGTCTGCACGGCCCACTCACTATTACGCTTACGTGTCTCCTGTCAGGTCGCAATAAGGGTGCCAGATCCCTCGGTTTATTTGAACAAAAAGGCTGGCGCGTGTCAGATTTTTCTTAAAGACATCAGCGCATCCTCCAGCACCAGCCAAGGACTCACATTTGTCCAGCCTCTCATGAGTGGGAGCTGCTTGAAGCTTTAAAAACCAGAAACCTGATTCAATGTATATCTCGGCCCTTGCACCTTGTCAGTGGGCGCCAGTGGCCCCTTTGGCCGAAAGTGAGGTCCACCTGAGTCGTAAAAGTGGTGGCAATCATAAATTGTTGAATTGCACGCCCTCTAACTTTAAAGGCTTAGATATTAGGGAGTGCCTCCTCTCGTAAATTCCAGGTTCCTGAAGGGGTATTAAGTGGCCCCCTCCAGGTCTGTTGATGGGACAACAATTCAGCAGAACACCCACCTATTACCAGGCCAGACTTCAAATGAGCCGGGCGGCTGCTTGCTGCGCCAGAGAAATGATATGCACTGTGTAGGTTGAGAAACATCGCCTTAATTCTAAGTGATGCATCACCATGGAAACAACATGACCAGGCGATTTAAAGAAGACCGTGGACTCCACAACATGGAAGAGTTTAAGCACAAATAGAAAATCAAGAGTATAGACTGGAAATATTTTTATCTCGGGGATCATTTCGAAGGTCATTGGGGTCAGCAGAATGTGGAAGATGCATTGCATAAAAAGTTTATTTAGAAGTAAGTTTCCACATGAGCGTAAATGCGAGGAACAGAAAATGAAACTAAACCTAAAATATAAATAGCAAGATCAATGAAGCTGGGAGTTAAAGTGAAACAGATTTTTGAAAATAGTCTTGAGGTGATCATCTACATTCAAAAGAGGAGAAATATCCCAAAAAATCTGGATTATTAAGACTAAGTGTCGTCCTTATTTATCTTAAGTTTTATCTACGGAAGAAAAGGAGTAAGAAGGTGGTGCTTTTTCTATTGAACCGTACAAGTGTGGGTTTCACAATCTAAAACAATGTTTGTTGAAGAAACCAAAACAGTGGATATTTAATGCAGCTGGCAATAAAATAAAGACGGTATCTAAATGGAAAATCAGTATCTCATCACCGGATTTATCAGAATACAATGTTCTTAATGTGATTTGTTTTCAATTAAGCTGTTCTTTTGGAACTGCAGTGAGTTTGCTGCTAAATTTCTGATGTTTGCCATCTTGGATTTTTTTTAAATAAATGCACAGGTGGTTCATAACCATGTGAGACAAGATACAGAAAACACAATACAAATATATCATATGAAATTATGTGAAACAAGGTCCAGCAGAAGACACTGCATGACAAACGTCATTATGAATGAAAATGTTGGCAATAGAAATGGAAAGGCAATAATACTATGACACAGAAGTTGAATTTGACAATGGATAACATGATAAACTTACGAATTCAGTTTGTATTTATGGGTGAAAACTAAATTTAAATACAACGAACTTCCCAAAGGTATAGTATACATGGAAAAAGGTGGCTAATCCAGTGATTCTTAACCATCGGGCCAGGGCCCATGGTTGGGCCGTAAGCGCCCCCTAGAGGGCCGCTAAAAGTTTTTTTGTTTTACACTTTTGGGCCGTGAGGAACTCGAGACGCTCGGTTTTAATACATCAGCCACATTTGGTGGCAGTAGTGTGTCACTGAAGTGACTTTACAACTACAAATCTGTGATAGTTGACGACTATGGGGAAGTTCTTCAAAACAAAAAATGATAAAGAAAGTGATGTCGGTCCCATAACAGTTAAAACTGTTCATGAAAGCACCTTTTGAAGCAGTTTTGAAAATTAATTACAACATGTTATGTTGATACTTTCATTTACAATTTACTTATATATACTTTCGAGTTCAAATAGAATATATTATTTTTATTTTATAATATTTAGTCATGGTTCCATTATATTTATTTTATTCAGTTTTTCCAACAACAGTTTGCATCAAGTGTATTTTTTTCTTTTTTTCTTCAGTAAATTTGATGAATGTGACATGCACCTGGTTCTGCTGCTGGTTGGACTTTTCTATGACAAATATCTTTGCGATGATCACATGGTTTCATGTCATTTCACAAGGTTTGGTTTGTTTATGTGTGAGTAGATTAAATATAGTTATTGATCACAAATTAAACCGAGAGTAATGTTTGGGGAACGGTGGGCCCTGAGCTAATCTACTCTATATGACCAAAAGCATTTGCTCACCCATCCAAATGATCAGTATCAGGAGTCCTTGGCCTGACCAAAGGTGTATCAAACCCAGCACCTGGGCTGCAGACATTTGTGAAAGAATGAGCCGCACTCAGGAGCTCACTGAATTCCAGCGTGGAACGGTCATAGGATGCCACCTGCGCAACAAGTCCAGTCGTGGAATTTCCTTCCTCCTGAATATTCCACAGTCAACTGTCAGCTTTATTATGAGAACAGGGAAGAGTTTGGGAACAACGGCAACTCAGCCACAAAGTGACAGACCATGTAAACTGACGGAAAGGGGTTCTGCACAGTCAGTTGCTCCAAACTTCATGCGGCCTTCAGATTAGCCCAAGTAAAGAATGCAGATGATGGAATGGGGTTCCATGGCCCTGCAGCTGCATCCGAGCCATACATCACCACGTGCAACGCAAAGCGTTGGAGGCAGTGGTATAAAACACGACTGTGCCCCAGTGCACAAAGCAAGGTCCATGAAGACATGAATGACACAGTCTGGTGTGGATGAACTTGACTGGCCTGAGACTGAGAACCAGACCTTCTCCACCAACATCAGTGTGTGACCTCACCAATGGTCTTTTGGACGAATGGCCAAGTCCTATAAACACACTCCTCTCACTTGTTGCTGTAATAGCTGCAAAAGGTGGAGCGACATCATATTGAACCCTATGGTTAGGAATGGGAAGGCACTGAAGTTCATACGTGAGTCACGGCAGGTGAGCAAATGCTTTTGGAAATATAGTGTACCTTGATATTGTTAAGTATGACACTGCATTTCCTCTGAGAACTAAGAGATGACAGCCAGAGCAACAAGTCCATTAGCTCGCTGAAGAAGTGTTGGCATCCGACTCAAGTGGGGCACTTTGTTTCGTGCCTCAGTAGGTTTGAAGGCCATGTCAACACCTACAAGGATGACCTCCAGTTGACACAACCGCAAACCCTGCCCAACAATATGGAAAATAAGGTGGAAATTATCTCTCTTTAAGATGAATTCTGTCGCGTGTTGGTGAGTCAGGGTAACGACCTTATGGCGCCTATGAGTGGGAGGTGTGAGAAAGCAAACGGAATCCAGGATGTTCAGACGCTCGACACATGAAAAGGAAAGGTTGACTTCGCTACTGCGTTATTCTGCCCCCTGGTGGTTGAACCTTTTTAGTCGCTGTGTGCTGATCTCTTGACATGTAAAAACACTTTCAGAGCAGAAGTTAGAGTTGTTGGATTTATTGTAAACTTCAGCGAAGGCAAACGTTTTTGAACACAGACAGAATCTTGTCACATGATATGCTTTGCACTTCTAAAGGAGTGTGGAACGTAAAAGCTTCAGCTTATTCATGACAGCGATGCTAAACTGATATTCGATAACAAACACGGAAATTACGGCGACAATCCCACACGTTTTGGTTCAACCGCTTCCCTCTACATGAGTGATATAGCGAATTCTATTGCCTCTCCTCACACGCCACTCCCTCACCACATATGCTCTTTAGAAATATATTAACTCTTTAAACACCTTCAAAAGATAAAGAATATTTTGGGTACAAAATAAATATTTTTTCTTGTCATTCCAATAAACACATTATTGGTGAATGAAAACGGAGTAAAATGGTCACATAAAAACAGTGGATGGCAGCTTGTCCAAGCTTCTATGAGCCAGGAATCACCGGGATTTAAGCAGAACTCTGTACATAGCGAAGCCCAACACGGCAAACATTGTGGCTCCAACACTCGCTCTCAGCCAGAAGGTTGAGCTTTTCAGGTCAGCGTGGCTCATGTGCCTGGGGAGGAGGAAACTGGTCAAAGAAAGTCTGTGACGTGGTAGAAATCACTGCAAACAAACGTGCTGCTGGAGGGATGAAGGACAAACAAATGAGAGACAGAACAGGTTTATCAACTGAAGGGGGAAGCGGTGATGATCCAGAGGTCAAAGCTATGAGGAGAAAAGAAACTGAAAATAAGCAACAAGAAAATGGGAACTGAACAATGAGGAAAAGAATGACGTGAAATAAAGATTGGCGAGGATGAGAGGAAACATTAGAGAAGATTGTGAACCTTCGCAGTACGACGGCGTAGAGTTTGGCTCTGACCGTCTGCAGCAGCTCAGAGTTGAGGAAGTTCTGACACAAGCAGAAGGAGCAGCAGTTACAAGTGCACATGCAGCGCAGTCGAGCGTGGCTGTGGAGAGACGCGGCGGGGAGACACACACACACACACCGACACTGGTTAGACACAGCTCACCAAAACACTTCAACACACCAAGCCGTGACGGAGGGAGGACCATCACAAAGGTGGCCGCCAGAGTTCACATTATTTTTCTAACTTTTCAGCCCTGCGGGTTGTTCACAAGACTTAGGCTGAAAAAAGCAATTTTAGATCAGTTCAGTGCGAGTTCTGCAGGTCTAACATAGAAAGTCAAAATGACTGAGAGATGAAGAGAGGCAACTGGTCCAAACACACGCCACAAAAAGGCGCCACTCCTCACACTGAGGACTTACTTGAGGCTGAAGCACAGCACCTGTTACACTGCCAGGGGCATCGATAAAAGATTCAGTGACTCACTCCCTCCAGGACACATTCATATAGTCATATTGCTAGTGACTCCTCTGTTAGTGTGCAACGCTGCGTCATAAAAACACACTTCCACGACCATTGTGCAACATATTTTACCCAGCTGCATCAAACATTAAACCCCATGAGTGAGCACTTACGGGTACATGGCCATGGTGGTGAGTTTGGTGTAGATGTCTCGGCAGGGAGCCGCTGCCGTGTTACAGGTGAAGGACTGTGGCGGCGGCATCTTGTGCCTCCTGCAGAACTCCAGCGGACTGCAGCTGTACAGCTGTCTGACCTCCGGCAGGTCCGACTTGGCCGCGATCATCATGCATGGAATCTTGCTGTCCATGAAGTATTGCTGAGACGGGAACCATCCGGCGTCAGATGAATATATGCAAGGAAACGTCTGGGCTGTACCTTAAAGACTTTGGCGCAGTAGTCGAAGGAGTACGGGTTACTGACGTCATACACCAGGCAGACGATGTCACTCGTCAGTTCACTGTCTGACAGGTAGTCGAAGTCAGGAAACACTTCATGGAGCTGAAAAACATGGGGAATGCAACTTCACGATCTGTCCAGCAGGGGGCGTGACTAGTTCATGAAACCTACAATCCACTTGAGTGATTCAGTTCACATAATAATATGGCACTGAATACAGAAGATTTACATCTAAAAAAAAATAAAATACAAAAAAAAAAAAAATCGGCAAACTCAAGACACTGTTTTCAGAGCACAAAACTGGTGTCTATCACTTTGCATTCCTTGTGGAGAAAACAGTAAGTCCATTTTGTTCCAACCTTTTAGTTTCACCCAAATATTTTAATAACAAAATTGGTATTGTTGATGTTGTGGCTCAAGTGCCCGGAAGAGAAGAGAGGGACGGGACATAACATAGTGGTACATGCTATTGGCCACATAGTGGTGCATGAACTAAATAGATATCGACTGTGAAAGTATAATGCTAAAAAGCAGATACTTACAAGAAGATATTTCTCTTGACCATAAACATAGGTTGTGCTGATTGCGTAGTAAGACTTATGTTCTTCTTTGATGGTTTTCTGATGCTGAGGGAAGAGAGAAGGTCAATAAAAGAGGAGAGTCTCTTTACGATTTGCTGCTTTTCACTTTCAGGAATGAACATTTGTTCTAGTGACGTTTGTTTACATTGATGTTTCGACCCAGGAAGGCCTGCAGGAAGCCACTCTTGCCGCTGCCCACGTCACCAAAGACATTACAGCGGAAGACGCTGCGCTTGGTCTGCTTCTTCTGCAGGTCAATCTTCTTATCTCGTGTCACTGCAGGGGGAAAAACAACGCGGTGAGGATTAGATTAGACTCCTGCCAGACACAACGCAACTCAGCGGTCAGGCAACACCTATTACCTAATGGCAATGGAAAGCAAAGAGCTCTGAGTCACAACCGTGAACGGCGTATCTATAAATAGAGATCAAAACACGTGACAGATTTATGAATCACCTGTGATTCCCGACGCTTGAGACTCCTGTTCGGCAATGATTGAGTAACCAAGGTAACCAAAATACTCCAGACACCGCTGCACATCCAGGTAGGTTGTTAACCTGAATCAGAGTCACGATGGTGATGTGTGACGTCCAAGAGTCAGCTGTGATTTTAGAGAGTGTAAACTCACGTCCACTGAGAAAGATACCCCTGGTACGTGATCCAGCCCTGCTCATTTGTGCAAACTGTGTTGTTGACATCAGGGCCCCAAGGCATGTAGGGAAAGACATCAAACAGGTCGCTCAGCTCCTCAGGCGACAAGGCACAGTCGCGGTCCTGGGAAGACACACAACAAATGAGGAAACCAGCCCATCACATCACACTGTCAGTCCAAGCCAGCCAAGGGTTAACTGCGGCCTCAGCGGGCGGTCAGCGCTGGCTCAGGTGGAGCGCTCAGCTTTTGTCCTATTCAGGAATCGTGAGCAGCTTCCAATAAGCAGCCCAAAGAAGGCCAGAGGTGAGAGTAAATACAGAGCCTGACAGACAGGATTGTACCTTGTCATGTTTGTCAAAAACGCTCTGGAGGAAGAGATAGGCGTTGTGGTTGAGCTCTGTGGTGCAGTCTGGAGGAACTTTCAACCTGGACAAATAGGGAAACACGTTATTTCTGACTGCTAAACCCTGCACTTACTTTATACAGCAGGAAAGCTGGTCAAACAGCTTTGCTTGACACGCTGAACGTGATCCATAAACCTGACAAATTTGAAAATTCAAACCATGTATTTGATGCCATGATGGAGCGTCAGATGGACATATGTTATATACAGCACCGTCAGTCCTGAAGACTCGATTCGTGCCATTTTATTATGGTGAAGAAAGCGCTGAGCCAAAAGACAAAGTCCCTAATCTCACCCATGGTCATGAATCTTGGACACGCTGTCGCGAGTTGAGTTGCTCAGTTGACCTCGACTAGAATGATGGATGGACATTCATTACCTCAACCAATGATGTTGTGTTTTCGACTGTGGATTTTTCTGTCCGTCATCCACATAACTTGAAAAGTTATGGATGGATTTTGATGGCATTTTCAGGATATGTGCCAAATGGAACAAGGAACAAATGATTCAGATTATGGAGCATTTTATAACCGTTAATTCAGGTGTTCAGTACATAAGATAAAGTTTTTTAAGGTCCATACTCCCTGTTGGTCTAAGGAACCATTTGGGAATTAAGTTTTAGTTCGCAAAATGATTCTTTCTTGGTGGAGACTTGCGCTCTGTAGAGTGCTTTTCTAGTTTTGACTGACTTTACCAGCTCAGTTTCCATGTGCACAAGCTTGGGATGCAACACGTTGCTTCTATGCAGAGATGCTTCCTTTTCACTCTAGTCTCCAGTGAAGACAGGAATGTGAAGTACTCAAATATAAGCAGAACTTCAAAAACAGACTCCCAGTTTTGTCTGGCATGAGAGTGGAAGTCTAAGCTCTGTACTTGAACTAAAGAGAAGTACTAAAGAAAAGGATCTTGATTTACGTCAACACTGTTCTTGTAAACAGCAGTCCATCGTGTGCATTTTGACCTGATGCGGTCATGAAATCCTTGAAACTCAGACAGCAGTAATGAGTGTCGTGGACATGGAGACAGTGGCTTACGGAGGGAAAAGGTAATCCTGGTTCAGCTCCAGGTCATCGTCGTATCCGAAGCGCCGCAGCACAGTCCATGTGGTCTCATGGCGTCCACGCTGGATGAAGAGTGTGTGAAGGAACAGAAAGCCTGAGAAGGAAAGTCAACTTCAATGTGATGGAGAGCGACAGAGACCTGATAATACACGATCTACTACCTTTCAAAGTGAGGCCGTTGTCAGACACGCCGTTACTTAAATTCCTGCGTACCACATTTTTGACATCTTCTAAGGCTTGATGTTCGAGGGGAGTGTTGAAACATGTTCGCTGCAATGCATCAACACAAGACTAGAAACCTATTTTTACACCAATCCCAGCTTTAAATGTTGTTGTTTTTTTTCAAATTACTAACAAACCTGGAAGAAGTTGAGCTCATTATCATTGAGAACACCGTCGTTGTCGAGGTCGGACACTTTGAAAATTCGTGTCAGCGCTTTTACACAGAGAGACTTCATCTGGAAATAGAGAACATATGAACATATTGAAGGCAGTTTAAAATTGAATAGACTTCTCTTCTTCTAAAATGATAATATATTCATGCAACACTGAATGGTAACAGCTTGCTCCATGTGCTTACATCTTTTTTCTCTGGACAGTAGAGTGGACCAGTCGGATGCAGAACGGCCTTTTGTGCATAGTAGAAAAGTTCTGAGATGTTTTTCAGGTTTTTGGCTGAGCACTTAGAGAAAACAATAGATGGTTATAAATCAGAATCAGATTTATTGCCACGGTCAGTGGGGATCCCAGCAACTAGGAAAGTGCTTTGGAAACCGTGCAGTCAAAAAACATAATAAGAGCAATAATAAAATAAATGAAGACATTTCTTATTCATTCAGAAAAGGACAGACACAAGCAAGAAGTTCAAATAACCCTGTTCAGAGCTTCAGACACCCAAGGAAAACAAGCTGTTGGTTTAACCCCTGACAGTATAAACAGTGACACTAATGCTATCACAGAGCTCTGGGGAGTAAAGCTGCCCCTGTTATCCAGCCATGTACATGTAGGTGTGCACCACAGTGACAGAAGCCATACAAGCCACCAACACACTGACTGTCTGTTCAATAACATGATGGTAGTTACACTCTACAGAGAATCAGAGAAGAATGAAACACCAGAACTGAAGAATAAGCGGCAATAATAAACTAAAAGTGGTCAGTACCTTTAATCCGAGGAAGAAGAAAACATTTGGGTCAAAGGTCATGCTTTTAATAAAGCACAGCCACAAAGAAAAGCTCCCCAAACTTTTAATATACAACACAAAAAATGTTCAGAGTAAAAATATTCTTTGCATTAAACGTCAAATAAATAATGGAATAACACTGATATATATATATGAGGCCGAGAAATGCTTAAAAATTGGAGAACTCCACACAGAAATAATCATTCAAAATTCAATTTACCTGAAGACCAAAACTGTATTTTCTTATAAAAAATTTCTAATGACTCGGTGCTCATAGTGGCGTTCCACAGACGGCCGCTCTCACCTCAACGCAAGTCTCGATCTCACTGAACTGGTTCATGATGGGAAGAATGGTCTCCATGCTGCTGTGCTCCACCAGGTCAGATTTGTTTCCCACCAGGATCAGAGGAACCCTGATGGTGGAGAACAGCAGGGAGGAAATGCACAGTAGGCTGTTATTCACGTACACAAGGTGTCAAGCAGTTAGAGCTCATGTCGAAGAGAGCAAAAGATGAACAAAAAGAAAACGCACAAGCCTCACATTAGCTCTAAATTATTGACTAACTAAAACCAACACGATACGCAACGCTCATGATAATGATTATTAACAACAGTAATTCATCTTCAAGAGCACAGGTATTATTAAAAATTCCAATGAAAGAGTATCTAATTATTGCATGTATTAGCCATGAATCCATGACACACCTGCTGTCCTTGTCTGTGTTTTCGATAATCAGGGGGATCCAGTGGCTGGTTACCTTCACAGATAAAGGGGTGGGATGAAATGCTATATGACTCAGAAATAAATAATTCCTTCAACAATGTGTTCAAAAGCTTCCGACACATAACCAACCAAAAATACTTTTCATAACTAACCTTTTCTATGGACTTTTTATTGTTGACAGAGTACACGATGCAGATCACGTTTGCCTTCAAAAAAGACAATCACTGTGAATCTTTGACTTGTGGTGTTACAGAACAACAAAACAAAACAAGACAACTGACCTTTGAGATCTCCTGAAACAACTGCTCGTCCGTTTGTTCAGCCTCTGTAGGATGGAGGGAAGAGTCTTACAGAGACTTTGCTTCAAGTGAAGTAAGTTCTTTCTTGTTTAATATTAGCATTTTACCTGAATAATCCACAATATGAGTGGGAACTCTCTCCGGAGTGACGTCTGCAGGTATAGTGATCTCTTCTGCACGGTAGGGAACCTGGGAGAGTGGCATTAATAAACAAACAAATGTCAAGAAGCAGCTTTGTTTCACATCATTATCATTCATTTGGGTATGAGTGAGTGAAACCTTTCTGCATTATATAGAAACGCATCATAGAATACAGATGAACAGTGCACCAACAAACAACAATAAATGACTCTGATATACAAGATCAAACTTGGAAACTGTCCGTACCACATCTGGGAACTCCTCGCTGACCAGTGACATGATGAGAGACGTCTTGCCCACCTTGGCTGCCAGACACACAACACACTTGTTTACTATCACAAATCCAGTCATGGTCAGCAGTCAAAACTCAAGACACACCGGTCAGATTGGTGAACTTATTATAGTATTAGTAGTCGTCGTAGCGGAGACATTACAGTACCCAACAAGTCTTTTTGCTTGTAGCAGGAGACTTTATCAAGACAATATCAACAACACCTTGTAAAAATAAGGGACCAGAAACAATCACTGAACACAATCCACATGCACACCCCACGAGATCTTAGCTTAAAAATAGTCATAGATAGCAAATAACAATAAAGCTGGATAATATTTCTGTCACAGCGTTTTGAATCATTGTACATCCACACATGAGCACCTCATGTATATACACATTTATTCTTTTTGCTGACCGACTTCAGCGAAAAGAATAAATCATGTTATTAGTAAATACAAATAGCATGACTTTGTACTTCTGTTTTCTTATTCTTATTTAACTGAGACTTTGAGTTCCTTGCAGAAAGCGTACAGACGAAGACATTTTCTAACACTCAACAATGTGCTGTCGAACTGTTTAGAGAGAGGCATTTACCCACATTTATAGTGTTGTGTTTATAGTTTTGTGTTAGTGTTACTTGGCTGTTTTTAATGATGGCATGTGGATCGTCTCCCGCAAACAGAGGTCAGTGTAACTAAAATGCCTACATCCGTGTACTGTCTTCATTGAGTCAACGCAGTGGCGAAATGAGGTAGAAGACACGCTACAATAACGAGTATCTAACGCAGCGTTAACATGGATGACAGGAGGCGACACGAGCGGTCGCGTCTCACAGCCGACGGTGTCATCATGGGACCGCCGCCTGGATGCCATCACACGCTCCTGCTAGCTTCACTTCCAGTGAACCAGCTGGTGTCAACAGTGAAAGCAGGAGCTCAACTTACGCTCCCCGACTAACAGTATCCTCACGTCCTTGCGCATCTTGTCCGGCGACGAGGTCCGACACGGTCCACATCGAGGCTCCTCCGCGCCTGGATCGGACGGCCAGACAGCTCCGCTAGCCTGGCTCCGTCGGTCCGCCCACAGCACCGAGCGCCCAAATTGCAAAGGTGTGAGACAATGATAGACAGTTAAATATATATCCACGTAAAACGGGTTAGGGTGATGGACGCAGCTCCGTTCGCTGCTGTCACCATAGAAACTCTGCTGTCAGCACCGTTAGCATAATGAGCTAGCAGGCGTGACCTCGGCCACGCCCCTTCTGCTCAGCTGACTAAAGGCACGCAAAGATCGTCTAAACGACAGATGAACAACTTCGAGAACGTTGGGGCATCGATATCGTACTGTAAGTAAAATATATATACTCAATGTATGTGTCAGTTAGGTTTATTACTAAAGTTTAAGAAATGGGTAGTGAAAAGACTACACAAACGAGCGCTGTGTGTTGTAATATTAAACTGAAAAAAAAAAATCAATTTCGTTCGACGTGAACGCTCTCTCCATTGTTCAACCAAACGTTCTTCTCTGTGTAAAGAGTAAAATAATTGTTTGCTTTTTTCTGGCGTTTTCTGTCACTCCATTTTTTTTTTTTTTTTTTTTTTTTGTTTTGTTTTGTTTTGTTTAATTCTCTGATCGTTATTAAAATGGTCCTTTGTGTAAATACATTTATTGATATTCATGTTGATGTCAATAAAACAATGTACAGAAAACATAACTTACTGAATAATTACATTTCATAAAACACTTTCATAAAACTATGAGTAATAAGTCACCATTGACCACAAATCAATATGCTCTGGCGTGGTATAAAAAAAAGATGCAAAATTTAATTAATAAAGATGACAAGAAGAGCCAAAACATGCAGACACAGATGAGAAGCTAAAATGCCACATTGCGCAAAACACACATACACACACATCTCGTGTTTTAAAGTTTTGTGGGGGCATTTCATTGACTTCCACGCTTTCCCCAGCCTCTCACCCTAAACACACGAGGGAACTAGAGTCCTCCAACTAGAGCTTTTTCGGATACATGCGTCTCATGTTCTGAACATGTGAAAAATCTTGGGATCTCATGGGTTTTAAACTTCAATGTTAATAACGGTAATAATTTGTCATGTTAAAAATAAAGATGAGATTTACACTCAAAATCCTCATGGTTGCGTTTACTTCATGCTACATGACTGATATTTTCAAAAGGCAAGTTTCAGTCTTGTTCCATTTGAAGATGTGGTCAGTGAAAAGAAGAGTTTGGACGCATCTGAGGTAGAGAGACAGTTCAGCTCTGTCAAATGTCCCTTGTCTTAGATCCAAAGCGGCATGATCAGTTGGGTCATTTCCCTCGGCTGAGGTTGGCTTCATCTGTCAACAGAAAAAGACAAAGCTGATGGAACATGGAGCATGGAACTTGAAAAGATGCTGTGTCTGACAGAAGAATGACTTTGTGTTCTTAGATCATTCTTCAAATTCCTCAAATGTAGAAGTAGCAATACATAAAGTACATGGTGATCTTGACTGTCCCAGTGGAGCTGTTACAGGCCAGGTGGATAGAAGATAGAAAGGTGAGTTGAATGCTTGTCTTACTGGCATAGTCCTCCGGCGTCATGGGCTGAGCAATGACCCTTGTGAAGGCCTCCAGCCACTCCTTCTGCTCCGGCTCCTCCTCACACATGAACACATACTGCCTCTCTGGAGTCTGCAGAGAGATGCCGAACCCCCAGTGCCCTCCTCTGGAGCCCCTACTGCTGAGCTCGGACACAGAATAGCCGTAGTTCTCCGTCCCAATAAAGACAGCGTTCAGCTCTGTAGCATCCTAAAACATGGCACAGTGAGTCGCTTCGCCACGCAAGCACTGACAAAGTCGTTTTGTTTACCAGTTGACATTTGTAGTAGAGAAGTTTCCTGCTCACTGAGCACAGAGTGAACCACCGCTTCTTGAAGGGCTCCCGCTGCTATAACCAGAGGAAGAACAGGGGGGGGAGAACATTGTTTGGTGGCTCAGCCAGTTGGTGAAGCCATGTTGTTGAGTTTGTGCCGGACTCACCGTGGGCCCAGTTTTCTCCATGTATCCCTCCATTAGGTGAAGTCTGGTGATCCGAGGTAATAGCTACAATAGAAACACAGTGATGTGAATTCTGGAAACTCTCGTGATGCTTTCATGTAGATAGACTTGGGGAATTGGGGAAACACCACCGAAATGTGTCTTACATCAGCGACTCGGAGAGTTGGATGTTTTCTCTGGAGATAATCCAAACGAGCGGCTCTGATGGCGTTGAACCAGGACACGATTAGCTGTTCGCACAAAGGAACGGGGATTAATAGGTCCACGGTCTTTGTGGTCCAAAAAAAGGTTTACAGCTTTGCCATTTTGACTGTAATAAACAATCATCCTGCAATGGGCAAAATGTCAAATTCATTCAACATTACAAGGAGCAACGTGTCTGACACCAGCACTGGGGTTCTATCTTTGGAAAGTGTGGCACACTGCAGGGTGGGGAGGAGACCCTGAGTTGAAGCGTGCCATCCATGCATGCATCCTTCTATTGGGAGAAAAGAGCTGAGCCATAGGGCAAAGTCTTCAGTACGTCCCGACTGAAGGAATATTGCAGATATAAGCAGCCACTATGGATTAAAAGAGCCTTCAAGTGTTCGGAGGAGAAGGTTCTTATTTTTTGTTCTTGATCTAGATCTTTTTTTAGTTGATTTTCTTTCATTTATTGTTATTGAATTCCAAAAATTCAAAAACGTTTTTCAGCGTCTTTCAATTTGTCTGTCCGTTTTCCTTCCCCATTGTTAGTAATAGTTATATTAAATATGAAGTATTACTCCTAAAAATATTCCAACTAAACAATATTTCTTGTCCTGCAAAATCAACAATATGAATGAAAAAAAAAGAAATCCTAAAAAGAGGTGGTCTGGTCTTATGATTTAAATTGACCATCTCTATATAAAAATCAAACAACACGTTTTATGTATATAACGTCACAACATTACACTTTTTTTCTCCAGGTTTTGAGAGGCTATAGTCCCAAAAGTGAAGTTCAATTTGAGGGGCCACATTGCATATGGTCTTTAGTCACATAATCTGGCTTCCATGGTCATGTGACCGACATGGTGGGAGCCTATTGGCCCATAGGTGCTATCAAAACGGCCATTCAGTGGACAGATGATGCTGCAACTCACTGTGAGCCTGGTAACAAAGCCTTATTCTCAGAGTTACAACAAATAGAAAAATGCAAACTATGAACATGAACTTGATGCAGTGTCTTTCACCTCAATTCAAAAGTAATTTTATTTTAGCTGGAGATCCTGAACGTGGAAAGGTTTGAAACCACTATACTGAGTGGTGTGTGTGGGAAAAACTAGAGTTGCTTTGCTTAGTATGTACATTACTGAACCATCATGGTTCACTCACCTGTCCATTCTCATGGTAGACAAACAGGTTGCGTGTCTGTTGCCCGTGCAAGTAGGAGATCTGCAGGCCGTGAGCGTGTCCGATCTTCTCCGGCTGGAAAACGGCGTTCAGGTCCTTCATGCTGATCACAGCCTTCGGACTCTTGGACCGAAGCAGAAAATGATTTAACCGGCTGAACAAACCTGGCGTCAAGAGTTAGAAGTAAAATTAAAAAATCAGCTCACATCTTCTTTGACGAAGTATCTGAGGGTGAGGTCTTTCCGCAAGAGAACAAATGACCTCTTCAAGAAGCGTTTGTTGTCTCGCCCCTTCTTCCACAGAACCGACTGAAACACATCTGGACAGACGCAGAAACCTTTGGTGTCATTTGTCTAGAAGCTAGCTGACTTTTGTTTTCAGTCGAACACACACCTGAGTTGTACACCTGCACAGAGCTGTTGTTTTCTCCAGTGAACTCTCGCCTCTCGTATTTCGCACAGATCCATTGCTGCTTTAGAACGCTGCAGTGAGAGTTTGGAATTGATCAGTGTATATTGTTGTTAAAAAGTTAAGACTTTGAGGGCCGAGGCCAAGTTGAGACCGAACTGAGTGGAGAATAAAAGACTAGTTTGTTCCAATGATGGTATTTCAGTTCTTTATTTCAGGTAAAATTAATGCTTTTGCAGTGTTAAACAAATGTCTGTGTCTATACAGCTAGTAAACTTAGATAGGATTCTGTATTGAGTTGGTGTTGGACTCGACTCAGTCTCTATAATCTCTGGTGAGGTGGTCCCAAATATATCGACTCAATGAAAGCGGAGACATCTACTCACACGCAGTCCCTGTGCTGCGGCCGGTAGAAGAAGGCAGGCACACACTTTTCATAAATGGCTTTTGCTGCATGGTTTCCAGCTTTCTGCATAGCCTGCAACACAAAGTCACTCTGACATCAACACACACTTTCACATCTTAAACATATTCATTTGCAGGGGATCTTTCAAAACAGCATTTTGTCACCATACAGTATAAACAGAAGCACACGTGAGATTTTTGTTTGTTTGTTTTGCCCTTTCTCCTTCCTTCTTTTCTGACCAGTTATAGATGTACTAGATAGATTCATCATCCAAAAAAGGAAATGCGGTGTTTGAGCTTCAAGCAGAACATCCAGAGCAAAGCGAAGGTGGCAGTGTGTATGTCGAGATGTATGGACTGAACTGAGCTTTACCTCGACCAAAGAGTCTTCCCACAGGTCCAGATGGATGGATTTGACTTTGCTGACATTTGGTATGTTGCGGTGCATCCCTGAGCAGTTCAAGCACAGGAACACACCCAATGTGTAGGAGGCCCAGTCTGGACCTGCAACCAAAACAATAACAATCATTTATTTTTTCCCCTAAACATACATAAACATACATTTACTTTGTTAGAGAGGAACTTGAAGCTGAGTTGAGTCAAGTTATGCAAGGGAAAACAAAGTAAAATATGAATGTGAGAGGGGGAAAATGATGGATCAGAACTCAAATCAAGATGTTTGATTCAACAGTTAGCTTTACACGATCATTGTTTCTAGACGACAATGACATGGAAGAAGATTGGAGAGGAAACATGAGATCATACCGTAGCTAGCTGACCTCACTTCCCTCGTTTTATCTGAATTATAAAACGTGACTTGGTTATAAGATGTGTTTCCAACTGCAGCTGTCTTAATAGCCAAGATTTAACTACACTTTTAAAAAAAATGTTTGCGTTTGTTGGTACTGGAGATGTGTTTGACTGTCACCAAACAATCCATAATAGGTGTATTTCATTGTCTGGTTTTGGAAGAAGCGTAACAATGAGAGCAAGTTGACTCACCAGGAGCTCCACAGTCAGCACACAGATTGTTGTGTGGCAGTCTCACCAACTTCATCAGGATTTGACAATTTCTCTCCAGGCTGGCCATGACTTACAAGTCCCCTGCGTCTCCAGCCAGGTGGATTCATACGCCGCCGATGTAGAGTCCAGCAGGTGAATGAATCAGAGGCATTCTCCTCCCTGTCCTGTCTGTTGCTGTATTTCCTCTTACCAGCAAGGCATCACGAAGTTTATTGTTCTGCACACAAACGCTCCAGTCCAGAAATAACAGCGAAAGGAAGTGAGGGAGAAGTAGACTATAAATGAGTTCAGCATAGTGATATCAGGTTACTTTTACTATTAAAACCAGCCTTTGACATTTGAAAGTAGTCTTTCTAGACATCTCTCCAAAAATATAGGTTTATCTGGGAGGAGCTTTCAAAACAGCATTTTGTCATCATACAGTATAAACAGAAGCACACGTGAGATTTTTGTTTGTTTGTTTTGCCCTTTTTTCTTCCTTCTTTACTGACCAATTATAGATGTACTAGATAGATTCACTTTGTGGAGCCAACATTTATGAATTAATAGCTCACTTGAATGAGCTCACTTGAATTGACAAGTGAGAGAAACATGTTTTGGAACAGTAGAGAAGAGAGACATTATCTGCCTTTAAAGGAAATCTAGTAAGGCTGTCTGTTTTTACATCGTAAAACGATGTTTTAAATGTGTAAATAAAGTGCAAAGGGGCACAAGCCTGTCGTTCTAAAAAAAAATGTATTCCTCCGATCGTCTAAAACCTAAAAAAGGAATAAGCGTATTTATGAGCGGTGAAATGAAATTCTGATCAAACCCTCAATGTGGTTGTCTTGGCAACAAACCGACCACGGGGTGGCAGTGTTACTTGGCAAGGCGGAACCAATGTGTGCCGTGTGCTTGTGCTACATCGGACAGTTGATGAGGGAGCACAGTAGCACAAGGAAGGACAAGTTTGTTTGTATAATGATTTCTTTGAATTACATCCACTGATTGAATATATAAAAAACAATGTGGGTCGCCAGGCGGCTGATGTCAATGGTACCATTAAGCGGTAAGTAGTCAATGTGCTCTTCAGGCCCGTTTTGAGTCGTTATTATTTAACTTTTTCACATACAGTCAAACGATGTCCTGCAGTATGTTCATATTTCCACGAAAACAGAAGAGAAGAGAAACCGACATTTGTATAAAAAAACAGCTGTTTTATCTAGATTTAATTTATTGGTAATAAACCAATGAATCACTTTAAGTATTTAATGTCCATCATGATCGATGACAGGCTTGTTTATAATTCAGTTTGAAGTATTTGAAAATGAATAATGCTATATTTCTTCTCACTCTTGCACAGGTCGATTTGCAGGAAAGACTGGCTGGTTTAGGCGTCCGAGACATGCCTCCCTTCCTGATCCAGAACTTCGATATCTCCAGTGCACATTTTGCTGGAGGAGTCGCGTGCCAGTGGCTGGCTTTGAGACACTGAATGATTCCATCGCGCCGTCCTCAGCTGAGCCCTGCAGAGCAGACAACAGCTCTCCTCTGGATGCTTACTACACTCCAGAACAACGGGACACCATCCTGAAGCTGCTCAACAACGCCACAACTTCAGAGATGGAGTGTGTCAAGCTTCTCAGAGGACGCAAGTCTGCCAACATTGTTGAGTACAGGACGCAGCATGGACCCTTTAAGACTTTAGAGAGCGTTGTCAACGTGCCGCTGCTGAAGCACAAAAGCGCAGTCACTGTCTTTAACTCAATACTAAACCCTGTGAAGAAACCCAAGAAAGTCAAAATACAATTGGCCAAGTTTATTCGGCCGGAGGTGGACAGGTCCTGGCTGGAGGTGAGTCCTGCTACCCTGCTTAGTCAGTGGTCTAAATCTAAACTGAGAGCTCTCTGCTTTGTGTTTTGACTATATTGAGGTGATGGTATTTCTCACCTGCCAGGTACATTGACCTCACCACAGCATATGTCGTAATATAGTCCCTCTAAACAGACCTTCAATTGTAATTGGAACTCTTGACAAGATCAGCAGAACAGACTTCTATAAAAACTCTTGCATAGATCGCTTCAACTCACTGTTCAACTCCAGGATTTGCGCCTCAGTTTTTTGAGTTACTGCCCATAAGAGGTTCTTCTCTGACCCACGTTCTGCTTTTGCTTCCTCAGGACGCCAACTCCATTGTGTCCATCATTTGTGGGACTCACAAAATTGCATGGGCGCATGTGGACCGCGGCATGATGGTGCTCGACTGGCAAGAACTTGAATGTCCCAATTTCTTAAGAGGGACCTACATGGCGTCACTGTACCTGCAAGATGTAAGCCTGTGTGAGTGTCAGACACCTCAATGCTTGACCGACGTGTGCTGATTTTGTCTGCAGGTGTCAGCGGTGGTGTCCCTCCTCCCTCCAGCCGACTTCTACATAATAGAGAAATCCGCCATCTCGTCCCAAAACACATCTCTGTTCCCAATCCTGGCTCACCTGAGAGCAGTGGAGGCCATTCTGTTTGCCCTGCTAGAAACCAAGGTTCCCCTGCCAGAGTCCAACATTCCTCCTCGGTGAGATGAAAACAGTCAACATTGAATTTTGGCAGTATATTGTGGCAATGATTCTGAGACTCATCTGGATTCTTCAGAGTTCTAAACATGATGCGAATTGCTGTGGGCCGTCACTTTGGGCTGATGGTTGGAGATTCGAGGACCAGCGGAGCGCAGGCGGTGAGGCAACTGATGACGGAGTCCGTGACGCAGAAGTTTCCCCGGATCAACTTCCCATCCGATCTTCTGCTGAGGCACAGGCACTCCTTCCAGCTGGGCAGCAGACAAGGAGGAGAGGAGCTCTGTGACGCTCTTCTCCAGGCTGTTGCTTTTTATGAACTGCTAAGCGAATCTTCTAGCTAGAGGTGACAGAAGGATTTGGACCTTTTGTTTCTGGTGGTGGTTAAATATTCAGGTTTCCTGTTGGCAAGTTTCAAGGATTACCTGGGGAAAATTATGAGTTTGATACAAAAATATTTATTTTCTTATCCATGTTAACTAAAAATAAACGCAGGGAAAGACTTCGGTTTACAGAGTTTGGATGTCAAACATCACCGATCATAAAGGTGCTGTTCGCAGGATGAATTTTTGAAGAAATCCTCTGCCAAGGTTGGAATGATAGACTTTGGGAGGCCAAGGCTCCTGAGGTAGTTCAGGCAACTGGTAAGATACGACAAACAACATCAAATATATAAACTACTGTACAACAAACTCCAGTTTGCACCTTGGAATTAAATAAAATGTCAGCCAGTTCAAATCATTCCGTCATCGTTTTGTCACCTTGAGTCGACCTCCTGCATGAAATGTCCTTGGTGAGTAAAGATGCCTCCACTACTGACCTCTTTCAAAACCATCATGGGTAACACAAAACAAGTGCTTGTTCTTAATGTAATCGGGCTGTCCCCCAATAATGAAAATGGAAATCTGAGACATATTTGTCAGTTTCAGTCGAAGGCGTGTCCTTACTTTACCAAACCTATATAATACAGACACACAATAGCAACAATTCATGTGTTCATTTCAGCAATGAGTTGCATACATCAGTGTATATCCTTAATCTTAGGTTGCAGTATTTCCCACAGGTGCGATCATAAGGAATTCCATGTGCACAGATCCTCCTCACCTTTCTTGCTGATCTGGTGTTTGAGATCTCCTGAGGCGACACATAAAACGAAGATATGGCACACAGTCGACGCAGGCAGCCGACCTGCTGCTGCTCCCCAACAGGCCGAAGCTGTCACCGCTCAGTAGTGTCCTGCTCATCTTGTATCGTCTTTGGCTCTCACTGTGGGCAGAGGAAAACTCACATGTTGAAGAGAAACAATAACTTCAGTCACCTACCTCACTGAACACAGAGGCTGAAGACAGAAGCTCAAGCTCTTCCTTTTCCGCCACTGTCTGTCTGCTTGTTCTGGCCAGTGCCTTCTGGCTTCCTTCCACACTCGATCCCAGCAGCCACGAAAGCCCAAACCCTCAACAGCAGCTTTAATTTCAAGGGTTGTCCTCTGGTGATGCTTTCTGACCAGCTCTCCATCAAGCTCATCCAACATGCCGTCTTTTATCTCGCAGCCAGTCCAAACAAACTCCTCTGACCGGCATGAAATTGGAACTGCTGGTACAGTGGCGTCAAGTTCTGACATCAGCTCAAACAAATCAGTAAATGCAGACAAGCAATCGACGGATGCTTTGTCAGACCTCCTAAGAGAGCCTAAGCCCAGACATTCTGAGGTAGTTCTTGACCGGGATGATGGTCCAGGTCTTCTCCGGCTCAGTCTCTGCTTCACCTTCACAGCAGAGGCCTCCCTGCCCAGCAGCTTTAAATAGTTCTTTGAGGGGAAGAGAACGTCCAGGTTGGAGTACAGCAGAGGAACCTCTCGTCTCCAGCTCTCAGAGAGGAGCGTCAGGATCTCCTTCATGTCTGACTCACTCCAGCGCTGATCATTCAAAAGCACACGTCAAAATCAAACTCAGCAAAGAAGGAAGAGCATCCTGAACAAGATCACTTACTTCAAGTATTTCCAACAGGTGGTCTTTGGTGACAGGAGCCAGACCCACCATGCTGGCTGTACAAGAGGCTCGCTGTGGGAGGATTTGGGAGTCCAAACTGGGCAGTTCATTGCTATTCAAGCCTGGAGATGTTAAAAGAATATGCTGATCACACAAGACTTGAGTCAGCAGTTCTGTGCTCTGGCAATTACAGATAACTTTCATACGTCACAAAACAGTATTCACTCTCCAGCTGTTTCTTCTTCTCTTCTTCTTCCTTTCGGCTTCTCACTTCAGGGGCCGCCTCCATCTCACTCTGTCCTCTGCTTCCTCTTCTCTCAAACCTACAAACCTCATGTCCTCCACCTCCATAAACCTCCTCTTTGGCCTCCCTCTCCACCTTCTGCCTGGCAGTTCCAACCTCAACATCTTCCTACCAATGTACTGGCTCTCTCTCCTCTGTACATGTCCAAATCATCTCCATCTAGCCTCTCTGACTTTGTCTCCTAAACACCTGACATGTGCTGTCCCTCTGATCTACTGCTTCCTGATCCTATCCATCCTGCTCACTTCAGAGAGAAGCTCAGCATCTTCATCTCTGCTACCTCCAGCTCTGCCTCCTGTCTTTTCCTCAGTGCCACTGTTTCCAACACTGCTGGCCTGACCACTGTTTTGGACACTTTCCCTTTCATCCTCGCCAACACCCTTTTGTCACACATCACACCTGACAGCTGTTTCCTGGCGGCCAAAGCCCCTTTGTCACAATATTTGGTGAGTATTACTTTCATAGTTATTCAACTCATATTTTTTCATTTTTTTGGAGAAGCATTTGAGTGTGTTCCTCAGGGCATCCTTTAGGGGGCGCACCAAGAGAACATGGGACTGAACCGGTAAGCCACGATCATTTGGTTCAACTACATGAATCAATAGTCCGGTCTGGTAAAATGAGTTTGACCGCCAGTCAGACTCACCCTGTAAAAGTGGCCGAGACAAAGATTACATCCTTTAAATCTGAACCAAGTTTCTTGAGGAAGACAGGAAAGTGCTGTCAGGTTGGAGGTCCAAGTGGATGAGTTCAAGTCTAATGAGGTCTGAGGGAAGACACATGACAAAGAGAAATGTATCGTTGCAGAATCTCCAGTCACGGGGACTGTATTTGACTGCGAATATAAGACTTATGAAGTGACTGAAAGAACAAGACTCCTCATGGTGTTTGAACTCTCTCTCTCTCTCTCTCTCTCTCTCTCTCTGCAAGCTTTGCTTTCGCAGGACAAACTCAAAGTAACTACTGCTGCTCCCTTCTCTGTTTGCACCACGCTTCACCTCAAACTTTTTGTTACCTTTGGCCCACAGTTGCAACTGAAGAAGGCAGCGCCGGATGTCTCCACGGGTCAGTGTCACAAGGCTCATGGCATCGTCCAACTCCAGCCTCACTCTCTCAGCTAAACACACCAGCTGCAGGTAGCTACAGATGTGGGCCTGAAAAATGTCACAGAGGTTTCAATACCAAATATTTGTGGGGCTGTGGGTTGTGACACCAGCACATTACTGGGCACAAATATGTATGTATCAAAACAAAAAACGGTGACTGAAATAAAGAAGAAAGACATAAAAATCTCATGAAATGGGCCTAGAGAAAGACCCGTGGAAGATAATTTGATGTTAGCGGTATGAAAAACACAAGCTTGTCCTTTGATCAACAGGACTTCATGAAGGTGACAGTTATGCAGTTGATGCAGTCATGTCAATGGTAACCAGAACCTAGAAAGGCGCCAAATTAACTCAAGGTGAAGTCCAAGGTCAAGGTACGACAGTGTCAGCTAGCATCATCCACAGTGTTTTGAGTCAAAGGGGACTAAGGGGAAGAAACCTATTCTGTTGATCTACCACTGGAGCCATGATGTCTGAGGTTCAGAGTTTCAGCTTCAGTCATCACTCAGGGCTTTTCTTTCATCCACAGAGCAGTACGAACAACTTTGTCCACATGTGAAGACAAACCTAAGCAAACACTCCGGATCATGTTTGTGCAGTGACTTACAGCTGATGGGGACTTGAAAAGTATTTCTTCCACGTGGCAACAGAATCTCTCCTTGAATTTAGGATCTGTAACAGGAGAAAATGTTTTCAGACCAAACACCACCATTTCAATGACTGACAAGTCAAAATGTGTGTGTTCACCATCACTGATGAGGACAACCGGCCTTTTTGCCGTCGACATGAAAGTCTTGATTGCTGCATAGAAGCCAACATCATCTTCAAATACGACATCGACCTATGAGATGACGACAACCTTGTCATGTGAGTCATTGTTGAGGGAAACAAAGCAGCGCCACAAAGTCTCACCTCTTCAAACAGAATCAGGGAAGTGGCCTTTATTTTCTTCTCCTTTCGGTCAGTTTCCGCTTCTGTGTCGCCAACATGGTCATTCATGACAACTTGTCCAAAGCACAACTGATCAGCTTTGGCCTTTGCTTTAAAGTAGTCGGTCAGTGTGGCTTTAGGAGCAAGGGAGGCGTCTCTGCGACTGGAACGGGAAAACGACGGAGGTGGGCGGCGTTTTGCACTGCGGATCATATTTTGGGTGGATGCAGGTTTTCCTGTGCGATACAAATTAGTACACACAGACAGAGTAAAGTTGATGTCACCGTCATCCACAGTATAACAACTCCTCATCTTGGGGGAGCAAAAAAAGAGGTCACACCTGGACGATCATCGCTCCTTAGGAGGCAGTTTTTGTAGCTGCTGAAGTAAGAAGGTTTCAGGTGGTCTCTGTCCGACGTTTCCACAAGGTGCGACTGCGTTGCTTCTTTCAGTTGCGCCAAAACATGACGGCCGTTGCGCTGAGATGAGCTGTTAACCTCAAACACCTGTGTGTGTGCAGGGGGGCATCTTTATTTTATTTTCAATGCTTCATTGAATTTCAGTGGCATGCAAAAGATGAAGTTTATTTCAATCTCTCATTCATGCCATAGGAGCCACGAGGGCAGAGAGATGAACAGTGGATTCTTACAGTTATAACTGGTCTTTTTTGGGAGGCTTTTTTTTATCTTTGACTTCTAGTCCTCACAACACAGAAATGAAAGTGTGACGTGTAGATCATCCACAGCATTTTACCACCAGCTGTTCCAACTAAACAAGAGCGACTCCACACATCATAACTGAATTACTCTCCAACATATGGCTTTTTTAGCCATTACGATCAATACATAGGCCTTTTGTTGTTGTTTTTGTGGTGCTGTAATGCTTTTGGAAATAGCTCTGCAACAATATGTCACACTGAAGAGGCTCACTCTGACACTAGCTCCGTCTGTTTAAAACAGAGCACGTGATGGGGCCACCATGCAGCTCCATGACTCCAGTCAAAGTACATTTAAATGTACACAACTCTGAACACAAAATAGATAATATTGGTACTTCTTTTAAGGTAGAATGCGTTTTATTGAAAAGGCGGTTAACATTAACATTAACATTGAAATTGTCAGTTTTGATAAGACTTTAAATTGGGGAACACATATGAACAATTAATAAACGAATTATTTGTTTATTTACGGACAGTTGGTGGCTAATACGCTGCGACTAAACAGATGAATAAGTACTTTATTTAGAGTAATAAATGTTGTCCAATTTAAAGTGTGACTTTCTTCAGTCTCGGAAATGGTGGAGACATTTTCCCCTCAAGATTTAGTGCAAACTATTTTGAAAACATTCCATTGTACTGCACCAGAAAGGCAAGACATTTATGACTTCCAGTCCAGAACACTTCATCTATGTATGTATGCATCTATGTAGTGTGAAACTTTAACATCACGAGACAAAATGAAACACACCTTGAAGCCAAGCTCAAAGGCACAGGCGTACACTGATGCAGTCTTGCCAACACCCGAAGGCCCTGAGATTAACACCAAGTTATGAGGCGGCTTCTCTCTGAGCTCTTCATCGCCAGCTGCACCCTGGAAGTCCCCACTGTCCCAAGTATCTGCAGAGATGAAAAAAACAAAATGACAAACAAAAACACCATACGCACAAACATCACAACATGGATTGTCTTTGACGTACCGCTATGGTTTTTCTTCCTCTCTCTTTCCCCCGTTTCATCACGGTCAGCTCTTTGCTTCCATTTTTGAAACCAACTATTAAGCAGAAACCGCACAATAAAAACATTGCGCTTTAATATATACACTTCAATAAAGCAACATAGAACATCTCACACAGCATGTGACACCACACAATAAAGAAATCAATAAAATATTTTCACACTTCACTATATACAATGGCAAGCAGAACTCTTGCCATTATACCAACTGGGTAACTGTTTATATTGAGGCAACTAGATCATTCATAACAATGATATATAGTTACCTATATAGTTTGCTGACAGCTGCATCATTGCCAATCACTTCACTGCTGCAGCGAGGGCTGTACTTCTCCGTCCATGGAACATCCTCAGAGCTGCTTTCTGAAAAAGACCCATAGCAACGTAATGCCTTCCAGGAAATAATTCAAAGTGATATTGACCTGTTTCTGGTTCTTGGCTGGTCCTGAATGAGCAACTGCTTGATTCAGTGCGAGTAGTTCTTATCGAGTCGTCCTCCTGAACATCCACAAGGCTTCGAAGCTGCTTCAACCTGCGAGTGCGACTCAGTCTGCTGGTTCTGGTCTTCACTGGACTGACAGCATCCAGGTTCAATAACCTGGGAACATGACTGTTTTCTTTGCTAGTGTCATTGCACTTGAAACGTTTGGGGACCCTCTGAGTACTGTTTCCACCCTGCTTCCTCTTTTCCATGTTCTCTCCTATTAGAAAAAGAAGGTTAAGACAATTCCTCATACTAGCAGATCAAGCTTTTCAGCCAAACTTACCTTCTGGCTCAGCCTTTTTCAGCAGGTTATCAAACACTTTGCTGACAGGAAATGTTGGGTTAGATGTCTGGATGTCTTTGAGGCAGGCTCGCAGGGACAA
Source organism: Synchiropus splendidus (assembly GCF_027744825.2). Classification (NCBI taxonomy): domain Eukaryota; kingdom Metazoa; phylum Chordata; class Actinopteri; order Syngnathiformes; family Callionymidae; genus Synchiropus; species Synchiropus splendidus. The sequence continues at coordinate 12,734,826 of NC_071335.1, read as the reverse complement.
CTCTCCACAGTCAGGAGGCCCACTACTCTGCTCACAACCTCCTCTGCTCTCCTGATCAGCCGCAGCATTTCCCTGACTTGGGCTGTTCGTGAGTTGGTGAAGCTTAATAGCATCGTTTCTCTCAAACTGTCGAGTTCTACAGCGGAATGTCGGTGCTATTTTGACATGTCTAGCTGTTCCTGACTCAGCCATCAAACACATCATTCTGGGAAGACGCTTCACGGCATTTCATGGCTGGATGCTGATCAAATAAGCAGCATTGACACCAGTACCATGTACCGCATAGAAGCCTTTAGTTTGTATTGTACACCAAACTACTACTCGTCGAAAAAAGGTTGCACACGCAGGATTTCAAATTTGGCGGCGGACAGTTACGGAACTATCATGTTGATAAAGATAACAGAATGTGTGGCCAATTTGAATTGGTTATATCGACAAGTTAAATTAAATGCGCTGAAGAACGTATAAATACATAAATAATAATGTATTTTTACCACTCTCCAATTGCCAAATGCGATTCCTCATTTCTTCTACTGGTTTAACTTCACGGTTTATCAGTGCAAATGACAGGGTGTCGCCTCCTGTCGACTGGGAGGAGCAAAAACTGCAACCTGGGAAACTTCAAATATGATACACATATTATAATCCCAGCATATTGACACTACCAGTTACATTGGTATTGAACATATCCCTGTATGCTCAATAACAATTTTGGAGTTTAGAAATGATAAATTATAGCTTTTATTTTGAGTATTTTTGAAGAACAAGACTAAACCTAGCATCCTACTTCTCTGCTTTCTACTTGTGTCTTATTATTGTCCTAATGTGGATACCATAGCTATCCTCACAGAACCAAAGTGCACTGTTCTGACCTTCTGACCTGTCAGACCTCCGGCCCTCACGACCCTCCAGCTCTTGTTACGTGATGGTTCGCTACAAAACAGTAGGTGCTGAAGTGCATGTAAGTAAATTGTACTATCAAATCCATTAAAGTCAAATGTTTTATTCTTTTTTTTTTAAATATAAAACCCCATAGCCAGAGAGTACAGTTGACGATAATCAGGGTGTTTGAACAGAAGTTGTCATCCTTTGACACAATGCAAAAAAAGAAACCCTCACAGACTTTGACAGAAAAACAGTTGATTTGGTTGTCCATCATGGAAGTCAGTCGCGATGATCAATGTCGTCACTACAAAACGGAGTAGAAGGAATAGAGGAAAAGGTCAGTACAAAGAGGAAGAAGCCTGGTGTAGAGAACCCCTTTGGCATCGGCCAGAGCCTGTGGTCCAGTTGGATGTCAGCCAACCAATCTATTGCAATAAAGACCAAGTAACCTGTTGACTTTGATTCAGATGATACAGCTAAACATTTGGTGCTATTGAAGTATAAAACCTGGGCAGTCAAAACACTACCATGAGTTCCTCTCAACGTCAAATGAAAAAAATCAACAGAAAACATTACATGTCCAATGACAGGTACATGACACGCGAGGTGATGACTTGCTGGTAACTTGAGAGTCTTAGAAAGAGTATTACAAAAGTTCATTCCTTGAGCTATTTATCGGTAGAGACAAAAGGCTGAGGGCTGCGGAAGTTTGAGTGTGAAATCATCTCTTCACTTCATGGAAACAAAGCAGGAATCACGTGATTGAAGAGGACCAAAGAGCGCCACGTCGTGGTGGTGGTGGTGGTTTTCCAAACGTCCCATTTTCTGTACACTTAAATTAACTGTCAGTCACCAGTGAGATAATCATGATTCCAGACATTGATGGAGGAGCTGCATTTGAATTTTGAGGCAGCATAAGTTTAAAAAAAAAACGGATTTATAAAAAAAGCCATCTAACAAGTGCTAACATATCCAGCTAAAAAGGAGGATTCAACAAGGTTATTGTCCATGTGTACACTTAAAACAACACACGTACAGTTTTAACTGCAGCCTTGACAATAGTTGTCGACCGGAAAGTGATACTAAGGCAGCCGATTCAAGTCATACTCAAGTGAAATCCCTCTGTCACACAAGCGGATATCTGAGCGGCTCCGACACTCCACTTGCACCATCCAGTTCTTAGTTTCCGTGTTTGAGTGAGAGTAGGTGGCAGGCTTTTATATTTGGTTCAATACCAGTTTCAGAAAACTGTTTACCTTGTATGCTGGTCGGACGACCAAGTCTTCACCTATCTAAGCACCAGAAGTGTTTATTAAAAGAGGGGTAAAAATGTACAAATGGGGGTTCCGTCCATCATCATTCCGACAGCCCGCTTTTTGTCCTCTTGCCGGTCTTTCCTCCGGTACAGGTGAGAGCGGTGCCGTTGCAGGTCCCGGTCGCTGCACCGGCGGCTTCCGGCTGCTCCTCTTTTGGCTCCGGGAGCTCGTCTCGGATCTGTCTCAGCTGCACCATGGCGCGGTCGATGGTGGCCGTGCTCACCAGGTTGAAGTCGTGCATGCTTACTAGATGCAGCAAGAAGTTGCGGCAGAGGTTTCTGTGTATGATGTGAGGGCCACACTTCTCCACGAACAGCATGATGGCCTGGTTCATCTGGTTGTCGGCTATAAAGCTGCGGACACAACAAAACAAAGTCAGGGATGCAACGCATTGTGGGACAAATAAAGGATAACTATCGACGAGTCGGCAAACACAGCAGAATCCCTGTGCTAATTTACAATACAAGGGCCAAGATATGGTCAGATATTCCAGCTATTACTGTAACGCCCAAGACTTGGACACCAACATCCAGTTCAAGTTTCATACATGACTATGTGACCCCTGTTTGGAAGGACAAATGTGTGGTAATGAGTATGGGTCTGGGTCTATGATATGAAGATAGAATTATTCGGCTTATTTTTAAAAAGCAACACCAGATTCAAGTCATTGTCATTTTTAAAAATCCATGTTTCAGAAGCAGGTGAATAAGAATTGCTGAAGTGCTTTCTGTCACAGCTTCTGAGCTCCAGCGCTGCTCACTTCCTGTTTTCACACCTCTTCTAAGAACCCACATTTTCACTCTGGTTTTTAAAGCATGTGCATGTTGGGTGTTCGACATGCACGCTAGCTGTTATTTCCACTGTGTTGCTTCTAAAATAAGTTGGATAGGACAGGTGTAATTATTGGTCATTACATTCATAGTTGGAAATCGATCCATTTACAGTAGGGATGCACTGAAAACTTTTGGGATTTTTGTATTTCTGAAACAACACTACACAACACGACAACCCTAGCAAAACCACAGTCAGTGAGCTGCATCTGTAAAGCCTTCCTCTATGTTACATGCTGGAAATCCTTTGTGCACTGAAGGGGAGCTCCGGCAGTCACAACAGCCGGTTTTAATAGCGGACATTATGTCTCTTTATGTCCCCTTCACCCTGCTCCTCTGCGTCTGCAGCAGACGCTGTTCTCTTAACTGCAGCGGAGCACAGCGTGAAAACGACATGTACGCTCATTTCTGATCAGCGCACATTAGTAATTGTCAATCCCAGTAGCAAATGTTAAAAAACATATGACTTAAATGTACTTGTGTGACAGAAGACTGTTGATCATTTAATGGGAGGGTTAAGGTTTGACAACCATATGTTTTGTTTGGAATTTCATTTAACTTTTTATAGTATACTGGTGAAATCCAAAACATATTTTTCAATAACCATTTAAGCTATTTATTTATTACGATTTTAATTATTAATATATTATTCTACTTTATGTGATTTTTGTGACATAAGCACACACTCATAACACTCATAAATGCAGTGGTACTAGTAATTTAGATTTTCAGTTTTGGCCAAGACCGTTCATGTCGGTCCATCTAAACCATCTCAAAATTTTACGGCTCTAGAAAATGCATTTCCATTGAATTTTCTGGGAATGCTGCTTTATATCGCCTAATGCTCCCTTCACTGCCAAATATTTTTTTACATGAACAACCAGATAGAAATCAACTTCCAAACAACAATGCATCATAGAGTGCATTAAAAACAGCCAAACACCACCTTTAACCCAAAATTAACTTGAACAAGTTACCGAAGTTGTAAAACAAGCAGGTTTCTGTGATCTCTTCCTGCAGATTTCATAGTTCACCTGACACATAGGCTTTATGAAATAAGTTGATCAAAAACATCAGGTGATTTTGATGTAGTCAGCTGCGATTCACATTTCAAGTCATTTTCATGAGATCCTTTTGAGAAGAAGTGAATCCTTTAATTATAAAACTTTTCTTGAGAGCTCTTTCTGCAATCTCTGGGGTTTTATGTACAATGTTGTCTGACACAAGGAGTGCTTGGTTTATTCTCCGCCAAACTGAAAGGTTTAGCGCCAGCGATTGTTCTTGTGCACTTATCCACTTCTAAACTATCGTTGGTTTTCAGAACATCTGCATGAACGTCTGCTCCTGTGAGGTTCTGACGCTGAAAACCGTGTTGATGAACAAAGGACCGCGTAGGCACTACATGGTGCTAATACTGTCCTCCCTGACTGCACATAAACGGAATGGCAGGCAGACGCTTTGCCATGGTTGAAGTTTTGAAAAAGGAGAGGCTCAATCTGTGTAGCAAGCTCGCTACACCTACAAGAATTGCCTCCCTAAATCTACACTTGATCTGGTGCATAAACATAAGTACTTTGCTGTTATAACTAGTTGTCAGAAACATTGTTTTAACCGTGGACTAAAGTTCAGAAAACTTTTTCATTAAGTACAAACTGGGATGCTTTTTACCATACATCAGCGTGAGTTTGTTAGTCCTCTAATGTGGCTTGACCAACTAGTGTGCAAACTTCTGCACCACATTATTATTATTTACAAACTGAGGGGGTTGACTGTGCATCTCCAGTGTATGGGGAATCTTAACATTGGTACACAGAGTAATACTAAGGAAATAAATGGCCCACACGTACCCATATTTCATGACATGAAGGTTCCACAGCTTCATCACCTCCTTCTCACCCTCGTTCACATCAGTGAACTCATCCAGTTGCTGTGGAAATAAAGAGATTGGAAATATTGCTACACATACCTTTTAAGAGTTTCAATGTGTTTTACTGGCCTCAACCTCAACCATCTTATTCACAAAAACAAAGGGCATCTCACCGTGGCCGTCTTCTCTCTGAGCCACTCGGGATCTTTCTCGTCCTCGCTGTCCACATCCATCTCCTGAGGCCGCAGAGGCATGCAGCTGTCACTGTGGAAGTAGAGGCGGTTGTGGCCACTGACGTAGGTCCTTTGCTGCTCCAACTCTCCATCCTCAGACTCCAGGAACTCTGACAGGCTCGGCTTAGTCCTCTTAGGTCTGGGATCAAACAAAAGCACTCAATAAAGCACCTCATTTCTATATGTGACAGGCTAAACTAAAGTTGATTTCCTTTATTACCTGCAGACCAGTATGTGAGTGACCGCGGTTCTTTTCACCGGACCGTTGCGGCTGAAAGCAAAGCCAGGCTGACTGTGGATGTCCTGAGGATTGCCGACGTAAGAGCCATCATAGCACTCATTGATGGACACGTCGATTCTTGCTCCCTTGGGGTGAGGCTGTGGATTGTTTAAAAAAAATGCACCAGTGAGCACTTCAAGACCAATTCTAATTCACATAGTTTCACCGTAACACCACCCACGCCCCAAAACCGTCTCTCCAGTGAACAGACACGAGCTGCCTACCACATAGTTAAAGATGAAGCGAGAGTGGGACAGTTTGAGGTGCTTCAGCAGACTGTACAACTTGCTGCAGTTGAGGGTGCACCACGGACAGTGGAGATCATCTCTCGCTTCCGTTTGCTGCCGTGTGTTGTTGTTGTAGAGGAACTGTGGGACAATGAGATGACATCACTTAAGCTATAGCCAAAAAACAGGCTAAATATAGTCAAGCAAAAGCAACCTGCGGCAGAAACACACCTGATAAAAGATGCGTAGCTTCTGCCGCGGCTCAAATGAAACCAGCTCCTTCCTAGCATGGACGTCATTGCTGACCGACTCCTTTACAGCTGCAGGAGGACCAAAATGACGACATTACATTTCAGGCTCTGCAACAACACGCTGGCTCTCAGCCAAGACGAGTGCAGAACTGGCGGGAGGTGCACGTACACATAAGGGCTGCTCGGTGGTGGCTGGTCCTGGTTTCCATGGGACTTGAGCTGTCCGAGTTCCTCGTCGCCAGAGGCTTGGCCACAGTAGCCGTGGACTTGCCGCTGGCGTCGGTCGTCCATCTCAGCGTGAATTGCAAAGTGGGTCCCTGAGAAAATGTCTCAAACGGAGGTAACCTCTGTGGCAAACAGAAACAGCAGGGAGGTAAGACACAAACCGCTGATGTCAATGCTTTTTAACATGTGACCGAACGCTACCTTGCCATCTAAGATTGTTTCCCATGTGGCTCTCTTCTTGCTCACGGGACAATCTTCCAGCCCCTGCATGGACACCTCATACTCCCCATCCAGGAGCTGTAATCTCCTGGGAGGACCATCATACAGTATTTTACATTTGTGGCACGACAAGAGTGGTTTGAGCAAGAGTAGCAGTAGAAAAAAAACATACCTATTCTTGTCGAAAACAGTCATCTGTGCAACATAAGTCTCAGTATTCTCTCCATCTTCCTTGTGTGAGGAGTTTCTCTTCCTTCTGGTGGGAGTGTCGGTTACATCTGCACACAGGAGCAGGAGGAATGTCAGGTTTGCTTGGCGGGATTCATTACTTCAACATGTCTGGCATGGACTCGTCAGTGTCCAAGTTTAAGGACACTTCTCATTTCTCAAGATGCAGCATTAAAAGTGAAAACCAAAATAGGTGGAAATCAAAGAGCATGTTTTAAAAAAGGTGACTTGTCGGGCTAGATGAACAACAGAGCACACTTTTAGAGCCCACTTTTAACTGTGTATTGGAGAAAAGATGAAAGACAGTAATACCAATATTCTCGTTGGCTTCTCCGTTGAGCAGAGTGTTGGTTTCCCTTCTCCCAGTACAAGACACCCTGAACAGGAGCGAATAAGACTTCACCATGTGACTGTTGCTGGGCTCAAACTCGTTGCCGGAGACCAGCAGGGAAGGAAAGGAACCGGGCTTGGCTTGGTTACTGTCCGGGTTCAAAGGCACCTGCTTTTTACCTGTAGGCACTTGTTTAACTGGGCAGCTGACATCCTAAAACAAACATTTACCCATTCAAGAAACATTAATGAAAATGCATCAAAGACAGCAGCGATTTGGTTTACTGATAACGTACCTTGCGTTTTTTATGGCAAACTTTGACAAGAAGCACCTCTAAAGACACAGAATGTTGCTCATTTTCTGAATTTTGGGATGGCTTTTCTGTAAGGGAACAAACATTTTATTATCATGCAAATAAACAATTCAGAAGCAAGTCACATAGACACAAACGTAGCTTACCATCCTTATGAAAGAACCCAGTGAATGTTAACTGTAGATGAGAAGACAAACTGAAAAGAAAAAAAAAGTGAATTGACATCCAGATACCTAAGCACCTACACATACCCTACATGCCAAGGGTCAGAACAATTCTCAACACTTGAATTTACTCAAATGAGATTAGTTGGATTTCAAGCAAAGACCCTGTACTTGTCTTGACAATATCTTTAGGCAGTTTGATACATTCATTTGAAGCTAAAGTTTTGGATTTTACAGGCAAGATGGAGAAGAGGACAGATAACAGCATTGATAAACCAGAACATGATGTGGTGGAGGAACTACATAAACTGTCAAAGACGTTTATGATTCCATTTGAATAGAAACAAAGAAGTGTGCATACATGATAGACATGATAAATAAATAAAATTCTAAATAAAAAAAATTGACAGTGCTTGTTTTGTAGTGTTACCTTGGCGAATCCTGCTCCCCTTTCATCTTTTCTATTGTCTGCAACATATTATCCACTTTAAATTTTTTCCTAAAAAGAGAAGACGTAACATGTTCAATTCCACAGTTACCATGGAGCACACTCCACGTGCGCCATTTCAATGAGTAACCAACAGCTTACCTTTTGGCATTTGTTCGACCATTTCTGTGTGACATAAAGGTGAGAGTTCTGTGCAAAAATATGGGCTGCAAGGGAAAAGAAGGAATTTGAAAATGACGTTTCTACTAAGCCACAGTGAGTGTTTTCTGAATGGTATAATGGGTATGTTACTCACTGCAATCAAATTTCTTGTGCGTAGAAATCTATATATCTGAGTTGGTTCTGCAAATAGGAAAAAAAAATATGGTGGTGAGTAAAACAGAGAAAACCGACGTTACGACAGTTGCAAGTCATTACTTTTTTCTTGACCTTGAACAGCAGATTTTTTTTACATGACATATTTGAATTGGTAAATCACCACGTAATATATGACCAATAGAAACAAACAAAAGCAATCTTTGGTTCATGTGTCTTTTCATTTGACATGTTTATCATTTTAGGTGTCAACAGTTGGACATTGTTGAACAATAATAAAGGAATTTAACGTTTCACTCAAATATATGCTTTCAATGGCCAAAGACGCTGCGTTATTTAAACCACCAATTATTAAATTTTACGTGGCCCAGAGTTACACATATTAAATTTGGTGACAGCATACTGTACATTCTCCACTTACACCAATTAAATGTATTTACCTACATGTCATGGTTTTAAACTGCAGGCACTTGTTGACATCTTTTTCGCCAGTATTAAGTATTTGACTATTTGATTGACAGCAAGTATAACTTCCTCTTATGAATCGTAAAACTCGGTTACACAGAAAAATAGCACGTGAGGGCCCTTCCTCAAATATGAAAGTATATTTAAAGAAACGAAATTTCCCAGAAGTATGAAAGAAACATCGGAAAACTGGTTCGACTTCGACGCCCGTCAACAATAACCAGAAAATGAATACACAAATAACACAAAAACAAGTATATTAGGTCACAGGACACTTGGTGAATCGGTTGAATGCGTGCTGCGTTGAACTGTTACTGTGGAACTGCTGAAGGTAAAAGGCTGAAACCTTACTTTCGAAGGCCTGCAGGAAGAGCTCATGGTCGGCCTGGATCTGCTCCATCTTCGGCTTCTTTACAGAGTTCATAACCGCCGATGATGCGGGGTACACGGCGCCGTTAACTTTGCAACTGGCCCCACTCATAATATGACCTGAGTTCTAGACATTACAGTCGAAATGATCATCGAAATTCGGAGATTGGCAGAGCAAAATCGAGCTTAGCCGAGAATTAGCGGTTTAGCAGGCTAACACGGCTAAATGCACAAAGCTATGGCGTTAGCCAAGACCAACGCTTGCCGCTCCACTCGCCCACACTAGCGGAACTGCTTTGTGGGCGAGAACTACGGGAAACAAGACGTTGATCTCACCACAAATAAGAAGAACCTACCCTGGCTGATGGCATTAATTTCTGACCCCGGTGCCTTCAGCGAAAGCCCGGCAGACTCAACAGCAGAGAGCTAGCAGTGCTAGCATAGTTTCCTGGAAGACAAATACCTGCGCGAAACAAGTTGCGCGCATCTAAATATGAGTTAAAGAATTTAAAACAGTGGACGAACGGCGAAGTCTGAGTTCATCTACGTCTAATATAGCGGTAATTTATTGTTGGGCTGGTTCGCTACAGTTTGTACTGAACAACAGAGGACTGCTCAGTTGTCGACCAATGAAAGAGGAGCTGTGGAAATGCAGGGCCCCGATTGGTTCCTGGGACTCGGTGACGACACTCAACCCGCTCTTGCTTTCTCCGATTTTGCGGGAAATCGAGTTTATCAAAATGCACATCTCGGGGATGATTGTGGAAACCTGCTGTGCGCTCGAAACTGAAACACGATCCACAGAACTGCAATTCACAAATAACGGAACTTCCACCACATTTTAAAAAATCATTATTATTTTTATTTTTTTGTTATTATCATTATTTTTTGTTACCAAACTACAGACATCGGACAGGGAGCGAGAGCAGCAACTCAGATCGTTCGTTCCACGTTCTACACCGCAATGCTCACTTTATTTTGAATCATCAATTCGCAAGTGGTTCCTGTTATTATTATTATTATTATTATTATTATTATTATTACTATTACTATACATACTTCTAATCAAACGTATTCAACTTACTTTATTTCAGGACTTTCTTCTTTCTCTTTTCGATTTTTTGTTCTTCTGCTTTTTCCCTCTGTTTTCTTCATTAAAAAAATACTAATGTACTTAAATGACAAGTATGATTTATTTTAATTTATTTCCTGTGAATTTACAGCCAAATATTCTCCAAATATTTAATATTTCTCATGAACCAAAATGTTATATGTCAAACGATCACTGTGTGGTGTCCGAAAATTATAGAAATGGACACACATGGTGTCTATAAATAAGGGTATAACACAATACATTCTACAAGATTAGAAGGGAAGATTATTATTATTATTATTATTATTATTATTATTATTATTATTATTATTATTATTATTATTATTATTATTATTATATAACTGTATATATTAAACATACCGTTGAATACCCATGGTTAATCAAAAACATTAATACATAAAGCTGCATTAACTTTCCTGCGGTGTTAAAGCAGAGACGTACTTGCATGTCTATGAATGGTTTTTAACATGCGGTCGCTTGTTGTGTTTCAACTCGGAACGACTTTCAAGCGGAACCGGAATTGCGTCACTTAACAACTTCCCCACGTGTGGAAGTACACATTTTGTCGGTCTCATTGCAGGTGATTTGAGTTGGGATCTAGAAGGTAAAATACAAGGAGTTTAACCGTTAAACGTCCTCACGATGGCTGAGCTTGTTCAGCAGCGGATTGAAGACCGACTTCCAGGCTTGGAGCAGCTGGAGAGAGTGGGGCTGTTCACCCAGAAAGAGATCAAGTCAGTTCACTGTTGTTACACGCTATTAAGCTACTAACATCTGTTTTGAATCCTTTCATAAACAGTGTTCTGCGTTCCAATACATTTAAAATGCGTGCAATTCTTCAGGTTTTGAGACGGCTACAATATTAGTGGCTTGAAAGAAGCTATCGCCGTCAACTTTTTTTGACCTTTCATCCATCCATGCAAATATTGCTTTCTACAGAACTATATGGCTGAACCAGCTTTCTTTCTCATTCTCATTGTAGCTTAAAGATCTCGACCAATTGTGATAACATAACAAATGAAAATTGAGCCGTTTTCATTCAGATCATCATGCATTACTCAGCAACTCTGCCAACCTATTGAAAGTCCACAAGCAACAGCAGAAATGTCTGCTCTTTTCCATTTCAGATGCATCATCAAAAGAGCTACAGCTCTGGAGTACAAGGTGCAAAGGCTAGTGGCAAGCAAAGAGGCCTTCCTTGCGTTCATACAGGTAGAATGTTGCAGACGTCCTCCAACATCCACCAAACAAATTAAGACAAATGTTTCCTCACTTACAGTATGAAGTCAACGTTTTGGAGCTGATAAAAAAGAGGAGAGCGGTATGTAAACATCAACTGGCACCATTGAGACGAAGACTTTTCTCAGTGAAACTGAAGCAGCTTTCACTTTTTTTGCAGCACATTCACTACTCATCCAAAAGGGAGGAGATCGAGTTCCCAATCATTCAGAGAATAAACAGTGTCTTCAGACGAGCGACAAGCAAGTGGAAGGTGAAGTGAGCCAGTGGTGCTGACTGACCATGCATTATCTAACATACTGCATTCTCAGTGTAGTATTTTTTTCTTTTGCAATTATATTCGCACCACAGTCATTAAGTTATGAATATTTGAAACCTATCCAGTTGTGGGTTTAGAACAGCTAATGTTTTCACTCAGATATCATCATATTGACTGATCAAATCATTTCTGTGAATGGTGCCTTCATTGTTACCCTCTAAATTGTTTAATAGCCTCATAACCAGGAGGTGGATCTTCTTCTTCCTCTTCCTCCTCCTCTTCCTTCTCCTCCTCTGGCTTCTCCCTTCAGGGGTGGCCACAGCGGATCACCTTCCTTCATCTCACCCTGTCCTCTGCTTCCTCTTCTTCTCTCAAACCTACAAACCTCATGTCCTCCTTCACCACCTCCATAAACCTCCTCTTTGGCCTTCCTCTCCACCTTCTGCCAGGCAGTTCCAACCTCAACATCTTCCTACCAATGTACTGGCTATCTCTCCTCTGTACATGTCCAAACCATCTCCAAATAGCCTCTCTGACTTTGTCTCCTAAACACCTGACATGTGCTGTCCCTCTGATCTACTGCTTCCTGATCCTACCCATCCTGCTGACTCCCAGAGAGAACCTCAGCATCTTCATCTCTGCTACCTCCAGCTCTGCCTTCTGTCTTTTCCTCAGTGCCACTGTTTCCAAACCATCCAACATTGCTGGCCTCACCACCCTCTTGGACACTTTCCCTTCCATCCTGGCCGACACCTTTTTGCCACACATCACACCGGACACTTTTCTCCAATGATTCCTACATGGAACATTTCTTCACCGCATCATCTTAACTGAGCGGCTGGACAAAACAATTTTTTTTTAAATTAAATATCATTCTTTCTCTTGGTAGGATGATATTCCACTGTGGCTTTCGCATGTTGCTTTCTGTAAAAAATGGGTGAGTTCACATCTCATTTGTTTTCATCTTAAAAAAAAAGTCACCAATGACTTTCTTATGTTTGATATTGTCTTCTTCGTTTCAGGGGACAAAAAGTCAAATCAGCAAAGTGTTTTCATCCGTGCTGGCGATCCACCCCGACAAGCCAGGTAAAGCAGAGTTCTGCCTCTTCCTCACGCCTGCTGCTGTTTTCTGTTGTTGTGAAAATTATCTCTCTCTGTAGCGCTGTGGATCATGGCTGCCAAGAGCGAGCTGGAGGATAAGAACTCATCTGAAAGCGCTCGCCAGTTGTTTCTGAGAGCACTGCGCTTCCACCCAAACAACAAGAAAATCTACCAGGAGGTAACTGAACCGACACATGGAGGGAACCTCGAACAACCTGAGCTTGTTTATGAGTATTTATTGCTGTTACCTTGTGTGGCTCAATGACAGGACTCATCTTTGTGTTTCAGTACTTCCGCATGGAACTCTTGCACTGTGAGAAACTAAGGAAGCAGAAAATGGACCTGGAGAAGGCTGAGATAGACTTGGTAGGCGTCCGATACAACTGGTAAATATCCTCAGAATATGTTGGTAACATTGCTTGTGGTCCCCACAGGGAGAATATGAGTTTTCTCCAGAGATCCTCAGCGGTAAACTGGCGGAGATTGTGTACAAAAACGCTACTCAGAAAATCAACGGTAGGATTTGACATGAGAGAAGAAGCTTTAAATGTATTCTAATGTCTTTTTTTACTCTCCACTTGTTGCATAGATGCCGAGCTGGTCATCTCTCTGCTGAAAGTGGCTGCTTGTTTCGACTTCGCCAAAGAGCTCCACGACAACATCTTGCAAAAGTAACACTTGTCTTTACAAGTTCATCAGCCGTGTAGAGAGGGGTTCGCTGTTATTTTAGGCTTGTGATTTACTTATTACAGACAAGAACAAATCAATGCCAATAACACTGATAAACGGTGTGTAAAGGTTCATTCTGAGGGAGAATTTTTCCGTGCATCAATTTCAAGTGAACCTTGCTGTACCAGCGTTTTTCAACCAGGTGCCATGGCACACTAAGCCACGAGAGACTGTCAGTTGTGCCGTGGGAAATTGATCCAATTTCACCTCATGTGTTCGGAGATAGAGGTGGGAGATATGATGACATTAAGTCATGACTATTAGTAGGTGTTGACGTTCTTATAGAACGTGAGGAGGTCACATGGATTCGCTGACTTTCTCTCTACACACTCCACTGCAGAGCTCCAGTGTGTTGATGCGCTGATCTGTCCGTCAGTCAAAGCAGCGCTGCTGTGGTGCACGGCGCTCCTCTTCCCGACACCAAAAGACTGTCTGCACCGCAGCGCTAACGTGACGTTTCACTTCAAAAAAGTTGGCGAGAAACTAAATGCACAACAAAATAAAGTCGTTCCAAAATGTGACGAGAGAAAGAATAATTGTTTTTATGACGCAAGTTCAGGCAAAGAATGCTAAGGATTTGTCTGAAAACTCAAAACTATAATAAAACCATGCAAAAGAGAAGTGATAATATCCGAATTGTTGTTTAAAATAAGTAAATAAATAAAGAAATCATGATATATTTGCCATATTGCCCACTCCTTTCTGGAGGCATTTGAAACAAATGCATTTTCTGCTATTTGTTTATGCAAATAGTATCGCAAAATAACAACCAAGTGTCAGTAGCTACAGTTTTTCACAAAGGAATAAGGATTTTCAATAGGACTTTCTATAGGATTCTGGGCTCTTTGGCAGCGAAGAGTTGAGTTGACCACCCTGAAGTTTATGCTTTTGTGTACAGATCCAACATCCAATCATTTTGTATTGCATCTCATTCCTAATAATTATTAAGTACCACATTTGTAGAACTACGATGCACCCCAAAGTCTCACCAGAGAAAAATGCTTCATGAAGTAGAAAAAACAAGATAATATAAGACACACTGGACTATAAGTCTCATTTTCTATGGGGAATTACTTTTCCAAAATCCATTGCATTGAGCGGTAACAGCACACAGGTCCTCCCACAATGTCATTTGTATGCAGTGACAGTGGATAGGGCCATAGTCAGGAAGTGGGTGCTTGAGTGAAAATACTTGCGTTGAATCTTGAGAAGTAAACGGCTCATATGCAACCACTCTGACCCGGTCCATCCCTTCAGCTGTCCGGACTACACGCACACTTAAGTTCTGTCATCTTGTAATTGTGAGGTTTCTCTCCGTGTTTTACATTTAAAAGACACCAAAAAACACCTGTTATCAAGAAGCTTAGTCATGTGAGATAAATATATTCCGTCACACAATAAAGAATTCTTTACCAATTTTCTTCATATTTTTACAGTCTACAGTCGAACTTTGCGGAGCACAGTGCCACCTGGGATTTCCTGGCCAGGAGGGAGCTGGAGGTTGCTGCAGTCGGAGAGGAGCTTCCGAGCGAGAAAGGCCGAGCCTCAGATCTGGACAGACGGGAGCGACGCTGCTGCCAGGTCTATGAGGAAGGAGTCAAGGCCCTCAGCACCGGTAAGACTGCAAGCTGGGCCTCATGAGAAATAAATGCATGTAGTCTATATTGGCACATTAGTTAATTCTATTCTATATCCAAATTTAAAGCATATTTTCTCACAATTATTCATGATGTTTGTAACTTTGACTGTTTTTATTGTTTTAATTTCAATGTGAAATAAAATGATAAACATAAATAAATGATAATAAATTAAAGATAAAGAAATCTCCCCAAGAATTTAGAATTTACTGAGTGCTGAAGGAATAAATAAACAAAGTGCAGTAGCACGCGAGCATCTCAATGAATGAATCTGGCGAAATAATGTGTAGCAACAGTACTGGAGCTGGGTTTGGGACTCTAGTCTGCTGTATTTATTTACTGCCAGCCACTGCACATTGTATTTTCAGGCTAGCAAGACGTTAGCTTCCACCACACACCTTCTACAAACAAGGGCCGGGTCACACTGATATGATGGACAGGTGTGAGTCAGATGCTGCTGCGTTTGTTTATTGTGTTGTTTGTTTGTTTATTGTGTAACAATTTGGTCACAAAAACTCAAGCACAATGGCCAATGATGAGTAGTTTAATCATGGCAGCTAATGTGGTGATCACAGTAAAGTTTTGGTGAGTTTCAGTGTCATTCCGTGGGCTTTTCTTCCAGAGCCCATGTGGTCCTGCTATGTTGCGTTCTGTGTGGAGAGACAGAAAAAGAAGACCAAGATCTCAGAGCTTAAGGAGATGGTAAACTACGAGCCTCGGAATCTTGCTTTCATGGCATTTGTCTTCCTGCTGCAATGTTGCTGGAGGTTGACTTGGATTGATCTTGTGTGTTTCAGAGGAAGGCCAGGCTGCTGGACGTGCTGCAGCGAGCTCACGACACTTCCATGCTGAAGGAGGACTATTACAAGACCTGGGTACGAGCAGGAGCTTTCTTCTTGATGTGTGTGTTACATATTACAGTCTTCCATTTCAAAAGTTTTCTACGGCGTTAGAGAGGTGAACATATACTGACTTGTGAAAGAACCATGGGCATCCATTTTCAGTAATTTCATTTAAAAAGAATGTAATTTAATTTATAATATTACATATAATATATAAATAAAATGCGTTTTGAGAGATGACGCACAACTCAGTTTTATTTTTATTAACAAACTGGTTTGTTTTAGAGTCTTTAAACACTTCCGTGATTGATATTTTGGATCTGTTGACGCCAAAACAGAGTCACAGGCACGGCGTATCGGCCATTTTTGTAGTCCTGTCAAAGTAAATTAACGCTGGCCATTTTGTAAACTCGCCTGTGTTTTATGTCAATTGAGATTAAAGGTCCTGCATTGTGCTCATCTGAGGAGTTTAAATTTCATATAGACGTCCATTTTTTTTATTTTTTTAAAATCGGGTCTCTCAGAAATGCATATACAGATTTAGTTCATCGACCAAAGACCCAAAACGACAACCCAAATGGCAGTAAAAGTGAGTGTTTCATCACATGGGATTCTTATGTTCCACTCTATTTGTGTTTGAAACAAAATCCCTCACATCATTCTAAACTGTTTGGTCCCTGAGACGCCTCTTCATTTCAGAGGATCCACCGAATATTCGGTAACAGAACATATTCAACCAAATATTGCAAACAAAAGGCCACACTCGGCCTTGGTTGGAGTGAGTTAAAAGTAAGACCGAACATTGGCAAGTGACACGATCAAACTACGTGAACGATTCATTTTGCTTTGCCATCTAATAGACTCCGATTTGAAGAACAACAATGTGCCAACCCTCTCCGCCACTTCAGCTGTGACAGAACCTTCTCCACGGGTCACAGTCTGCTGATGACCAAGCAGGATCAATAGTTTAAGATGATATGGATGGTTTGCCACGTGTCACGTTTGCTCTAAATTTGAGCATATCCTTGTTGCCCGCGGTGTGAAGCATCAAGCGCCCAAAGTGCATCTTCAGCCCACACTGTGATATAGTCTCCATGCAGTGCTCAACTTTGAAAATGTAACTTTTTAACAACCGCCTTTGATGTTCGGTATTCGACCAAGCTTTTGGTTTTGTTCAGCTTTGGCCACACATTTCGGTGCATCCAAGGTCCAAACTGATATCCCTGTGCTGCAAAAATTCTCATTTCCTCATCAACATGACGTTCCATGTGCAAACAGCTGCAGCTCCTCTTTTCATCTGGAGACACCGAGGCCGCAGCCAGCGTTGCCATAGCAGCCACGCAGCGCTACAGCTGCTCCGTGCCTGTGTGGAGTCTGAGTCTGCAGATTCTGATACAGCTGGGGAGCAAAGACGTGAGCCCACTGTTCCAGGAGTCGTTCAAACACGTCGACGCGAAGGTACACACAACACACTCGCACACATTTTCATGTCAGACCCTCTTCCAAACACTTGTCCTTGGAGGATTGTACTCAGGCTCCGGCAACCATC
Organism: Synchiropus splendidus; assembly: GCF_027744825.2. NCBI lineage: Eukaryota > Metazoa > Chordata > Actinopteri > Syngnathiformes > Callionymidae > Synchiropus > Synchiropus splendidus. The sequence goes on along the minus strand of NC_071335.1, from coordinate 12,717,390 downwards.
CCAAAAGTAGGTCATCTCTTTGGCCCAATTAGCCTCAATTTTATCTCATTAAATCTCTGTAGTTTTCTCTTTACTTTGAGAAGAGCTGAGATGTAACAAAGGGCTGACCTCCATCGCCATTATTTTAATATGCGCCCTCTTATCTTGGCAAATGGCTGTTTTGTGTTTCGGCCTCTTCTGAAGGCAGCCAGACAACCTTTTAGTTGGGTGTTTTTCTTCAATGTTAATGCAATTCCTGGCAGAATAATCACAATTATATACTTTTAGAAAATCAAATGATCCAAAATGTAGACACAACAAATGTGAAATTGTTAAAGTAGCTTGTTTAGAATCATCACTGGGCATTAAGAAGAACCCTTATCAAACGCTACATTGTTCAAACTCATGTTAAGTGAGGTCCAGAGAAGCACGTCTGAGTGCCTGACTTCATCTCTGCTTATCCGCTCAAGAGCCCTCATTATTTTGTTTTTTTAAATTGTTAAAACTCCTCAAAGAAAGTCAAAATTGCTGGGGCTTCTGAGAGTAACAAGTCGGAGCTTTGTTCACCTCGACACAGGAGAGTCTCCCGATATGGCAGCTGTACGTCCAGTGGAGCACGACCACCCAGCAGGCCCAGGAAACGGAAGCCATCTTTAAGGTGAGCACACTCCCTGGGCTGAACTGTGACTGAATCTTTGAATCTGTCGAGACTGTGCTATTGTCCATGGGTTTGTCTCGGCAAAAGTTTGTTTTACACAGAAGAATCTACCGACTTTGTTGCGCACTGTGAACCAGGCATCATAGTCAGCACCAGTTGTGTTCTCCAGAGAGGCCTGTACAGCCAGGTGTGGTTCACAGTTGCAGCACGTGTTGGGATTTCAGCCGCAACTCTCTTTCATGCAGGCGCTACTATCAACTTATTCAACTTAGACGATCCACGAGGAGAACAGAAATCTTTGTTCATTACAAGCCCGGATTATAACTACAACTTCTCATAAGCCAAGTCTGCAATAATAATTGTATTTATTTATTTTGAATGTTGCTTAAAAAGGGCACATACAGAAAATACAATTGAAAGTGAAGGTATCTTTTAGCGTTCCATAGTATTGAATGTGAATGTTACTTTAAATAAATGTACACCAAGATTTTTCTTTAACTGTTCTTTGGTTAATATCCACACAGGGCGTAGTGAGTCGTGTTTAATAACCGTGACTGCATGTCAGGCGAGTCAGGGACACTGTTGTTTCGTCTAACTTTTTCATCTGTGAATGAGCTGGATAAAAGAGAGTGTGCATTGGCTCAGAGGCAGCGGTGGCAAGAAGGTTAGCAGGCTTGAAAACACAGACACTTCTCCTGTCTGTCCCCAGCGAGGTCTGATGTCTGCAGTGCCCACTGTTGCCATGGAGATGAAAGAGAGCTACCTGGATTGGTCCTACTCCACCGGAGGCTACAAGAAGGCGAGGAAGGTCTTCACCAGGTAAATGTTGACCTCAGATGAATGGGAAGTGTGCGAGGGGAAGTCGGTTGGTAAAAGATGCTGAGTTTGAAGATATTGTAAGACCTTCTCCGATCAGCTTGCAGGAGTGTCGTCCTCTGTCCAAGAGATTCTTCACCACAATGATTCAGATTGAGAAACAACAGGTACGTTTCAAAGGCAGCTTTTCTTTCTCACTTAAGATGCAAGTAATGTTTGGCGAAAAAGCTGTGGATTAAATAAATGATGTACAGATACAAGTCTTTCAAAACTGTTGTCTTAGTGTTTACAGCTTTTAAACTAAATTACAAACATGTTTGCATGTGCGTCTGTGTCAAGTGTGTTTACACCAGTTCGTCATGTGGTCCACCATCCACTTAACTCCACAAGGAACCATTTCCAGCCCGCAACATCGACTTTCATTCATCCTTAGCCATTATGTGTATTACTGCGACTCAAACACTGTAAACCTTCTTTTTTTGTCGAGTTCATGTCCAGCATATGGCAGTGCCATGTGTGAAGAACGGGACGGGCCGCTTTTGGGGAAAAAAAAAAAGAAATTAAACTTTCAAAATTTTGCGATAAATAACGACAGACAGTAGTATTTTATGTACTGTGTATTGTATGTCTCAAAAAGAGCTGATGTGACGTTTAAAAACCATGTGTTTGCAGTCAGAAATAACAAACTATCTATTTTCTGGTCGACATTGCGGCGAGCCACTAATAATATGTCAGATGACAGAGGCCCCTGGGTCGGACTTCGTACGTGTTGAGCAACTCAAGATGGCAAAACAAATTGACATATCAGTTATGACCCATAAGGTCTCTTTGTGTATGTTCACGTTTCGAAATATTTTATTCTTATTTTATTTTAAAAGGCGGAACGGATAGATAAAGTGAACAACAAACTGAAATTCATAAATATAATTAGCATCATCCTCACAAACCATTTCCACCCTGTTGGTCCATGTTTTTGTACTTGACAAACAACAGGGAGTATTTTTCCTATAGTTGGTGACGTTTGTACGCGAGATAGAAGTACAGTCCCAACCTCCAGTGTTTTGTGTTTCAGGAGAAGCCAAAGATAAGCAAACTGCGAGACTACTACGAGAGAGCCCTGCAGGAGTTCGGCTCCTCGGATGAAGGTGAAATGCCAGTTCATCCAGATAGAGGTGTTGAAGTCAAATGTATTTCTATTGAAGTATCCAGGATGTTCCTCAGAAAGCAAAGTAGTGTCCCACGTCAGGCTATAAAGAGTTACTGAAACACTGGCTGTCCCTTCAGAACTGTGGCTGGAGTACATCAAGGAGGAGCAGGGAGAGCTGGGGCAGCCGGAGAACTGCGCCAAGATCCACTGGAGAGCCATGAAGTTCCTGGAGGGGGAGAGTGTGGAGAACTTCACCAGCAAATACACTCTCCTGCAGACTGGACATTACTAGTTCCAGCCATGAGGCGACCTCAGAGTTCTTCAATGTTGAAGCTCTTTTGATAGCAAATGTGCGTGGCTGAGTTGTTGATCAAATGTTTGGATTTGAAAGTGAGCCATTGATGCAATTCTTTCATTAAAACTGGCTCTTGTTCGTTCATGTTTTTCATGTTTGCATCTTTAAAGCAGCAAGGGACCGTTCTGAAGTCAGAACCGAACAAGAGCCCAACCTGTTTCTGTCGACCTTCAGTTTATTTAAGTTAATTCAAGACACATGAATACTCAAATGCACATAGAAAAGGGCAGGTACACACATCCGGCCAGAACATTATGACCCCTCTCGCAGTCAAGTTTCTCCACCAGCAGCCACTAAAGTATCAGTTGTAACAACATAATGACAAAACTACATCTTTCATGTTCGACAAACATCAACATCACACACTCAAGAAACACAAAGAAGATTTGATCATAACTCTTGCACTGCTGCTCTAAAGAGGCACACACTTTGTAGTCCTTCACTTCAGCATGAGTTACTGACACATTCAAGCACACTTGAACTTCGTGTGCCCTTCACTTCTGAGCAGCAACACTATTCAGAATGAAAGGTATTAATATACATTAAAAAATACACAATGATTCTATCTCTCTTGGACAGATTGTTTGTGGGTTAACACTGAGCAGTAGCCACTCACCAGGTTCGCAAAACCTCTCTGCAGTTTACATACAGCTACTTACTGTTTTTAAAACACTTCAAAATATACAGTACACAAGTCGGAAACACACGTTGAAAATGTATTGGAGTAACAGACCAAAACATGAACAAAGAAGCTTAGCTCTGTGAGCAAGTGAGATACTTGAAGTTTGTCTGGCTCTCGAGACCAACAAGTCATAATGTTCCGGCCGTGTGTGTGTGCGTTCACACCTGTTAAGGACACTTCTTTTTGTGTAACAATTACAGTGCAGATATCAAGTCAAAGCAGAAGACAGAGTTATGAAGCAGGACACGTTGTTTCACCAACCTTTCCCCACAGGTTAGTGCAAAGAGCATCAGAGTCAAAAGTGTTAAGGCAGAAGTTGCAGCACAGTACAGTGACACTTCTCACACATGAGGTATTTTCAATGCAGCTTGAGGTTCAATAAAATAAGGTGGAGCTGTATCGGTACATAAATGTCATAATTATTCTATAAAACCTGATGACTCGGGTCATGAAATATTCAGTACTTCAGTACTACTTAAACAAGAGAAATCGGAGTGAAAACACCCTTCAATGAAATTATTATTATCATTATTAGTGAGCAGCAAGACGTCACGTAAATGCCATTTAAAACAGGAATGACACTCATAAAGGCAGTGTCGATGGAGGAAGTAGCATGTGCTGAGTTCCCTTATGTTGAATGTATCTTAGCAGCAACGGTGAGAGACACTCCTCAGTCTGGCTGGCAGTTGGAAACTATTTGATCCGGTCTGGTGCCGCGCCCTCAGATCTTCCTGAAGAGGATGTAGGTGAAGAGAACCAGGATACCTGCGGTCAGTAGCCCAATCACGCACTGGTGGACAGTGATGACGTGCTCCAGAGCGTGGATGCGCTCCTCCATGGCGCTGGTGTGGAAGTAGTCATAGATGGAGGCGCCGATACTCCACACCGCCCACACAGCGTCCACCACCGCTTTCATGGTCGGAGAGACCATTGTGAGGGCCGCCTGCAGCCCAGCGTTGGCCGCATCCACCTCCTACTGGTCCCTCTGGAACCAGAAAAAACACAGCACCGCGGCGTGAAAGCAGCTTTTATTACCTGTTAATATTGGTGGGATTCATAGCAAATTATGAGGAAAAGCACTGATGGAGTTTCAGGGGGTGAAGTGCAGCGGTGGGTGGGAGGGAACCATGATCACAGCACATGTCTGTGGACGCTGAACTGCAGATGATGAGAGGCACTTCAGCACTAGTGGACATCAACCATCGCTACTTGAAACAGAAGTTTCAACTCCAATATTTTACCATCAGGCCCATAAAATATTAAAGCTCCAAATATGAGGCTCAGATTAGAATATGAATATAAGCAAAAAAAATATACAGCAATAGAAATGTTTGCGACTACAATTTTGAATGAAAATAAATCACAGCAAAATCAGTTTGAGATACTGAAACTACTGTGAGTGACGAGCTCCATGAAATTGTTCTCATTAATATATATATTGTAGGTAAATAACAACGTGGTTTTCTAAACTCTACGATGCTTCCGTCTATATTGACGGTGACGTAATCGCCGTCGGAGTGCCTTCACGTGATTTGTCAATCGTCGTGTGAATAAGCCACAACAGCTGAGCGACTCAAAGAGCGCCGTTTATCGTCCGCAGACGAATTTAGAGACACTCAAACTCACCGAAAACAATTGGAAGATGTTGTGACGGCGGCGATGGAGACGGACATTCGTCTCGGTTGTCGGGAAGAGTCTCGATAAAGTCGAAATGTTTCTTCTGTCAGACGTCAGCGGAGCAGCAGCAGCGTCAAGTGCCGCTTCACGAAATGTGCATCCGGTGGAACCTTCAAACATAATGCCTGCCTCTGAAAGCGTCAGAGTTTTCAAACTTGTATGCGACGATGACATGTAAATATAAAACAGGACTAAAGAAACAGTGCAGCAAGTTAAAAATAAAATAAGGTTTTAAATAAATCGACAGAAATCCCGTTTCCGGTTCACTATTGCGAGGCAGGTGCTGTTCATAGTTGGCGCAGAGTCAGTAAAATTGAGCAAGAGCGAAACACAACAAACCTCACGCCAAAATATCTATTTGGTCACATTCAATTTTAGTAAAACAGTTCTCTGCTGTACGTGGTGTTGTGAAGTATTCAATTTAACGAAATAGTTTGTATCAAATAATATTGGAAATAAGGAAAAAACAACTTTTTCCATTTATGTCAACGTTAATTTGTATCACCCTATTTTGAACCTTTTATTTATGTATTTTCAGTTTATGTTTTTTAAGCGTATTGTATTTACATTGTTATACTAAATCGCCGTTCTAGTTAAAATGAGATTTTTAAAATTTCCTTTTCTAAGCAATTTCGTGTGGAAGCTTTGGTCCTGTGACACATGTGACTGACTTGCGGAAGAAGACCTTGTGGGCGTGGCCAGACCACTTGTGGGCGGTCTTGTTTCTGCCGCTGAGCACGCTGTTGAGTCCAATGCCCCCTATTCGCCAGCAGGGGTCGTCGCGCACCAACACGTCCCCAGTGAGGGAGGGAACAGCAGAGGTGTGCGATGGACCTGAGATGTGGATCTCGTGAAAAGAGGGGAAACACCTTGAGGAGAGCTGCAGACGCGCCACAGATGCCGAGAGCCTCCGACAGAGTGGATAACGGAACCGGACGTGTCCGAGGGAGCCAGAACTGCGGGCCGCTCACTCTCACATCGCGCATGTTTAAGTTCTCTCCGGCTTGATTGGGAATACGGGGCCACGTCGCTGCTTCCCCCCCGGACGGAACCCTGTCATTGGACCGCTGAAAATAACCAGGTTACTACTTATCCATTTTGGGGAGGGACGGACAGGAGGGTGCCGCTCCTTATATCAGCTCCTGGGGAATCTCCTGCTCCATGATCCGAGCTGCGGCAGCGACTGGATGTTGGGCAACAGTCTGGACCGGGGGTCTCTGTCGGAAGGGAGGGGAGGGGGAGGAGAGAGAGAGAGAGAGAGACACTGTTGCGTCTTCTTTCTTCTTCAGCGGAGGAGATAAAGATGGACCACCGTGGCTGCGCGGCTCATTCCCTAAGCCTCTTTAGGCCCCCTCCACCGCTGGAAAGGATAACCCGGCTCTTTGGGGGAATGTGACGGAGAAGTGGCGAGCAGACGTGTCACCTGACCGCCACATGGATGCGGCCACCTGACAGGTAGCAACCACAGGTCGGACGCGAGGATGTGTCTGGGAGTGGAAGTGATCTATGGACCGTTCTGCTTGTGGGGATTACAGTGTTCCAACTCGAGTTTGTGGCCGGAGTTTTCAACCATAAGCGGTAGATTAAATGACAGAAGAGGTACAATAGTGCAAGCGTTCGACCTGAGTTTCTGTTTGAAAGTTCACAATAACAAACTTCCTGCTGGTTTGTACTGAACTAGATCGGTGACTTGTATATTTCCTGATACCTAGTTGTTTTTCTGTCTAAAAACAAAACAAAACATGGATGTATATTAAATAGCTCCACTTCATAGACGTTAGTTTTTAATCGACTCCTTTACACGCCTGGGCCATTTTTAAAAATGGTTCAAGACTCTTCATGTGTGACTCATATTTGACTGAGCTGAACATGTTTCAGTATGACCAAAGTTTCATAGTCGAATGGATAGATGTAAAAGTTAAAATAGACAAAACGTTTTAATTATAAGCCAATACATGCATTTTAACGTTTCATTTTTGAAAGAGAAAAACTGATATATCAACCTAAAACTTTAACGTTTATTCTAAAATAAAAAAAGGTACTTAATAAATATCTCAAAATTATAGATTTTATAAATAGTTCTTTAATGTTTTTAATTTTATAGCAATCTGCCTATTATTATAATATATTAGTTTAAAAATTAAATAAATAAAAATGAATTAAATATTCGAGTCATTTATATTTTGGATTTTTAAAATATATAATATAGTGTTAATACTGAAAAGCCTTGAATAACTAATGTGCCAATGGAACATTTACTATTGTTTTAGGAACAATAATGTTGAAATGGATTTCAAAGTTAATACATTAGACTTGAGTGACTGAAATGAGTAGTGAGTTCATTCATATCCCAAATATTGATAGATTATTTATAACACTAATGTACTGCTGTTGAAAAGAATAATGTCACAATGATTTTAGTCCTAAAACGCTTTTGAAACGACGCACTTTTGACATTTGAATATTATATTCCAAATTAAAACCCGCAATGACTGTAGCAGATGCTCTGGCTCAGTCAAAACAACTTCATAATGCTGCTTTGATCTTGGCACAAAACAAGCCCAGGTGTGTTTACAAGAAGAAAACCGTTGACAAAAGCGTCAAATAAAAAGTCTGAATCCGTGTTAAACTGCTACAGGATGAGCGCAGGATATCATTTCCTCCACTGTAATGATCATGTCACAGTCAGCTGCAGCAGCAAACCTTGGTTTCAGGCTGGTGACACTACAGAGCTGTGTTTCATGGAAAGTTTTGGTGACTCCTCTAGTTTGCTTCAATCAATGATGAAGAGGAGGGTGATAGAGTGTGTCAGGTCCTGGGTCTTTGCGGGCAAGGTGAGTCCTCAATCATTTCAACTGGCCTACAAAGTCCCAGTGTCTGGCTCACATGACCAGCCGATGGAAAATCCACAGTCACAGCACTTAGTTTTGAAGTGAACCGTTCACGTGTGTGGAGGCAACCCCCCTAAAAGTCATTCTTTAAAAGAAGTCACAAAACAAAAAAGAAAGTTTTCATTTCACATAGTGTATGCAGTGGGCTTTGGCTGTTGCAGTGCATTATGGGACTGCTTTTTGCCGGTGAGTCACTGACAGCTGACACAATGAAGTGTCCAGGGCCTTTGTTGTCTTTTTTTATAAGGTATAAAATGTATCAAATGATTTGGCGGATGCATACATTCAAAACTTAAAATAGTTAAACGGATACTTAAGTTGCAGTTTTGTTTGGTGAAAAACGACTGTGATTAACTTGCTCAATAGTGAGAGAACGATTAAAAGTGTCTTGATATTCTTGCAAAAGTTTTTAACTTTAAAACCTCATTTTCTGACAAATTCAATCCCAGCCTTGTTACAGAATCTATTCGCAACGTTTCTGAGCTGGAGATTCTTGGAAGAGCCCAGTTTTCACTGAATTTTTGTTCGGTTACCTCTGAATAAGCTTTATCATTGGAGATGACAATCTAGGCCAATTCTGATAAACTCCGGGAGAGTCTGTGCTGTTCATTCAACGCCTCGGAAAATAGACCAGCGACTGAAAAAGAAAAGTTCCAGTTCTCATATTCAGTATATTCAAATTCTGTAATAACACATTACGTGATAAGAGTACACAATAGAACTGGACAAACCTTGATTGTAAGTTTCAAGAGTACTAAACTAAAGAGTATTACCTGGAAACCTATATTCACAATCATATTCATTGCATTATAGTTTTTGATCACTGGGTGAAAAATAGGTTGATAAAAACATATATATACAGACACAACATGTGTAATAACTTGAAATATAAAAATCTCATAATCCTCATAACCTTATCCCTTTTGTGGGCGACCACATTCAAGCCATATTCATCTGTACAGTTGTTCAGCTCCAGACGTGATGAAGAATCATGCCTGAAAATAAGACACCCAAGACGTTCAATATTCCAGGCAGAAACGGCGAGTTGTTCAGGGACGTGCGTCTATAATTGTCCTGACCCCGGCGTGCCGCAGATACCCCGCTGATGAATTTAACATCTAGATGCTGGATGCTCTCTGCGTTTAAGAGGCGCAGGCTGGCGACTTCACGCTGCAGATGACACACAGGTTAGACATTTGCTGAAGCGTGGCATTTCAAAAAACACCTCTGTGATTATTAAAAGTTGCCTTAGCCGTTCCTGTGAATGACACCCAGCACGTACACAGAGGACATGTTTTAAAGCCAAAGGTTTTCACCAAACGCAGTAAATCACATGGGCCAAACTCCAGGCCCGAGGGCCGAAGTAGCTCCGTTGTATTATTTATTGAGGCCGCTGAGCTGTCAACTTGCCATGAGACAGCCACCAGCCATAACATCACAATGTCACCCAATATCTCTTAGATCACCGTGAAATATGAGCGATATTATTAGATATTTATTAGTTTTATCCAGACTTATAGTGGAGAAGTGAGATATTTATTGACACAATATATTTAAATCAATCGCACTAAAGCCGAGTTAACTCACGATTAATGGCAAAATAATCGCACATTTTGCTGATCTCGATGTTATCAACACCAGCGTGGCCAATATTACTTCCCTCATGCAAAGGTTTGTTTACTACAACAACCCAACATAACTTTGGAGGCACTGAAGAGGCTCAACAACATGCTAAAAGCTTAACATTACAAGCATTAGTGTGTTTCCTCTAGTTACATTTAGATACAAAATCTATGATTAATTTGACATTTGTCTTGAGTGAACTCAAAATTATAGATTAGATTAAAATATTAGATTAAAAATATTATTTAGTAACAGCCCCAATTTATGTATATATTAAATATATTCAATGTTTAAACATATTTTTAAAATATGTGTATGATGTATTTATGATGGATTTAATTTGAATGTGTGCAGATAAGCATAAACCGAGTGCTCCAGTGATGAGTCAGCCCTTTGCTGCATAAAGTGAACAGGTCTCATTCAGTCTCCCTCGTCGTGGATGTTGTGGTATTGTATAAAGAGGTGCTCTGAAAAAGGTTTTTCTCTGTTATTTTGACCTTTTTTTTCTGTTATTGATCAATCAAAATTGATCTCTTGATGTCCCAACAGCAATATCAATACAATCCATACTAATTCAGTAAATGTCACTCTTCAAGACAAACAAAGACAGGCTGAAATTCATGACTTAAATCACAATGTGGAAAGTGTAATATTCAAAGGGAAGCGTTTCTCCAGCCGTTGCGACTGGCTTTAGTGTGAGAGCAGGCGGTGCTGCCACCTGAGTGGTGTCGGCTGAGACGCCAGCAGCAGCGGCAGCAGACACCATATAAGCTGCAGGAGAGCACGAGGCTGAAGGCTGAGTGAGGGAGGACAGGAGATGGAGCCTGGTTTGGATAAGCGTGATCTGATTAAAGATGGTCATATTTAACAAGGCCGCTGCCTGCCAGGCACCGCTCACTTGTTTTAAAGCTCAATAGAACTCATCTGGCCACGCGTCCGTGTTGGTTTATTCCCGCTGTCTCGCCTTCACCCTCCGTTTGTTAGCAAGGTTGGAGGCTTAAAATAGACTTCTTCCCCAGGTCCAGTCCCGGGTCAGCGGGTCCACACAGCACCGGGATTGTCTGTAACTGTCAGCGAGCATCATATAGAATATCTGCCTGGGGTCGCTGTTTATATTTTCTGTGGAAGTCAAGTTCTAATAAACATGCAGAGCAAGCCTTCTTGCAATCCTCCGATGAACCCAGTCAACCCTCGGCAGCACGTCACTGCAAAACCCAGTAAAAGTCGAGCCATAATAAACAAAAGAAATAGAATATTGTGAAACACATGAGGCAATTTCGATTCAAAAGATCAAACATTGTTGCCTTTCTCCTGCCGTGAGTGAACGAGTTTGCAGCGAATCACGTCGCAGCAGAATGTTGTAGTTTGATCTCAAAAGTTTGGAATGAGACACAGGAAGATTAAATTAGCGTGGAAGGGAGGGATGAGGGGAGAAAAGGCAGCAAGAAAAGTGAGGGACTTTTAGGGGCAGCTGTGTTTTATTAACCCAGTCATAATGCCCCTAAAAATCCTTATTGCTCTTGCAATGGTCAACAAATCTCCTGTGAGGGCTCGTGGAGGATCTCTTGGCAGCGCGTACTGGTTTACATCATCCTGTCACACTGCAGTATCTGTTTCGCAGGTCGCTCATGGAATTTTATGACGGGTCACGTGGGAGTCGCTGCAAACAAATGGGAGGTGTCACCAAAACATGTTTGCTGCTTTGGATTTTTTTTTTAATTTATTAGAGTTAATATGTTTCATGCTGAAGAGTTTACATATATATATATATATATATATATTAATGTCTGCGTTGATATACGGCAATTTGAAACTTCAAATCAGAAGCTCAGGCTGAACAAGAATGTAAAACTAGCACTGCCAGAGTCAATTCTTTGCACATCAGACATGCAATGAATTTGTAACTAGTTGTGTGTTCACTCGTAATTTTCACGTTCATTTATCAAAGTATAACACAACCCTCAGTTCGGCACAACACTGCAAATATAGTTGTCTGTTTCTAGCAGTATTAAAAATGTCTTGGATTCCATGTCACCTGTCACATTTTTTTGTCGAGTCATTCATGCTGTGTATTGAATAACATATCATGTAAAATAATTCAAGATGGATGACTCATTTCTAAGATGAAGCTAAAATTGTTTAGCAATGCACATTCCCATCATTCCCGTGTGAATTCCTAGCTGTCACTAAGGAAGCCAAGGAGCCGTGCAGACTCGCTGTGTGGATGTGGTAGCTGTTCTCTGAGTCTCTCCCAGATGACTGAGCTTTTCTAGACTTGACGGTGTGTGAGAAATTCTCATGATTTTGACACGACATCTATATCTGATCCTGTCATCACGTGTTCAGAGCATCATGCTGCAGCATATCGATCAATAACACTGGATCATTCAATTTGATCACGTTTCAAATGGACTGACACTGAGAACTGTGGCGCACAGCGGTTCCAGTTAGCGTTCCAGCACGCAGTGTAATTTCTAATGCTACGATTATATGAAGATGTCATCACTTTCCTAAAATGCTTCGACTGCACCAGTACAGACAGGCTGAGAGGCGGGACCATTCCGATTGACACCTACAGGATTCAGTGGAATGAGCAGACAGGAATCAATTTAGAAAGTATTAAGACGCATGCAGTGGAGTCTGGTGGAAATGCAGGCCGACAGATGGAAGAGTGAAGACAGGTAAACAGAAAGGCTGGCGGAGATGAAGAGAGACAGCAGACTGCAGCTGGAAGCGACCAGGCATGGACGTGAAGAGAAGGAGGGATGATGATCTGGATGGGCGATTATTGGTCTGAGATGGTGTGGAGGTGTGGATGATCAGTTCCAGACACACGATGTTTGTGGCGGCGCGTGTGCCAGCGCCTTCTGCCTCCTGTAAATGCTTCTACGGGAACCGAACCAACACCACTATTACTATTGATTCGAAGGAGGTTTGGGTTTTTTCAGCGCAATCCTTCAAATAGATAGATAGATAGAGGGAGGGGAAGAAAAAATCCAAGATATTTAAATGATGGTTTCAGTCAATTGAAGAAAGTGATATCATCTATCGATTTATGTTTTATATATATATATATATATATATTTTTTTTTTTTAATGGCAGTTTAATCGCATAAGAATATTCAATTTGAATGAATTTGGTGTATGACTGAATCAAATGATGGACCCATACATACATTTAAACAACAAAATATTGTTTATTCTGCATCAGTTTGACTATAGCACAATAAATCACAATGGTGTCTATATTCAGCTTTTTATATCACCTTATTTAAACTAAAGCTCTTTTAATGTCTAGAAAATATTTGTATAAGAATTTCAATGTTATAAGAATTTCACGTACATTCAGAGTAGTGGAAACCCTGACCATTGTGTAGTGAAAAACATCCCTGAACAAAAGCAAACAGATGCTTTTGTTTGCTTTTGTTCAGGGATTCCTCCATGTTTGTTGTTGTTGTTATCATCCTAGCTGCCACGTGTCTTGTGCATCAGTGGGATCAGGATATATATATATATATATATATATATATATATATATATATATATATATATATATATATATATATATATATATATATATATATCATATATATATCAATCATATATATATTTGTATTTTATAATACAAATATACAAATATATGCAAAAAGTTTCAAGACATTAAAAGAGCTTTAGTTTAAATAAGGTGATATAAAAACTTGAACATAGACACCATCGTGAGTTATTGTGCTGTTATCAAACTGATGCAGAATAAATAATATTTGGTTGTTTAAATGTCTGTATGGGTCGATCATTTGATTCAGTAATATACCAAATTCATTCAAATTGAAAAATGTGGCTTCTTGTGGCAAATATTCTTATACGTTTAAACTGCGATTAATTGAGATTAATTAATCACAAATTCTCTCATGAACTAGATTAATTTAATCAATTATATATATATGATAGAAATATGAAAAGTGTTCAATTAAACAGCCTTTGTTTTGATGCCACAGAGGAAGTATAATACTGTGCTTTGAATCGCACATGTCATTGTTCCCTTGACCGTCCAAGAGAAACTAAGGAAGCAGAACATCTCGCTTGGTCTATCAAACTACAAACAGTCCTGCTGCTTTTAAGCATATGGACTTGCAGAGTTGGAGGATCTGCTTTTCCCCCTCCGGACCAAATAAGAACATGTGTTTGAAGTGAAATCGCTATGAATATAAAGCGTATGAAGTAAGACACATGAGAACGTGTTAGAACTTTAACATGACTGGACAAATCTGTTCCCAAGTTACAGGTGGGGTTGCCGTAGGGCTGCTGGGATTGATCTGGAACCAAATGTAGAGTGACTCATCAAAAACAAAAAAAAACATATCCCTGTGTGGGACAGCTGCAGCCAAAGAGAGGAAAGATTGAGGAATCCTCACCACATGGAGGAAGAGACGAGCGAGGGGGGGGGGAGCAAAAGTCTAGATGATGACTCAGGGTTATGGAGCACATGGTGATTAGTCATAAGAGCATGTGGAGTCTCATGGAGTATCACAGGACTGACAGCGTGCTTCCCCTGGGGCTTCACCCGCCGCTGTCCCCTGTTCAGTTGGTGGTCAGCAGGGCAGATGTAGGGCCTAAAAAAGATCAGGGTCTGAAGGCTAATGGCTTCCACAGAACTCTTCTGAAGTTGGGAAACCTTTTTTTTTAAAATAATAACCGCTGTCAAAATCAGATTTTAAAGCCGGGCATCCCAGTGGATGGAAGCAGCTTCTGACCACCTGCTAAGCTGATGTAGCGAGCACACTGTATTTGTTGTGGTGCCTTTAAGTTTTGAGTTTTTCTGATTTGAAATGAGGTGGATTTTTCCTTTGAAACGAAAGACTTGAGTAACATCGCCCCGAACGGTTTTCAAACAGCAGCTCGGTCCCGGTTCCTGCTTGATATAGTTGGGTTTTAAATTACTGCAAGTCAGAGCAAGTTGCAGCGCTCTTCCTCCGTATTAGGAAATAGTGTCAACCACTTCATCAAAGGGACAGAGCTGCATCCAGAAATGATTTTAGAAGTTGGATCTGCAGGCCTCGACTCATATGAGTTGACATCCCCCTCCTTTACAGCAGTTGGCTTCATCGAAAAAAAAAGAAGCATTTATTGTTCTCCAGCTTGATGAATAGATGACAGACATCATGAGCGTCACAGTTCTTGAAATTTGGCATGAGCAGTGTGTGAATTGGTTGGGGTCATGTGCACCTGTTGCCAAATGTTAACTTGAACAGGTTTTACTGCAGATCGAGCAAAGACAGTTTTTTTCACTTGCAGGACTGAGCAGGTGAAATTGGGCCACACCCTTCAGGCAGATCTGTGTTTAAGTGAAGCTTCCGTCACCGTCGGGTGTGTGCACTGACACACTGAGCACAAACACACATCCTCAGAGCTTCCCTACCTGCCCTGCTCTAACCTGCTATGCAGCAGGACTGGCCTCGAACTGAGCCTCTGGTTTCCTGACAGATGTTTTTATTCAATATTTTTAAACCAGTGCACCATACCAGGCCATCAGTCCGATGAAGGAGCTCAGGTTGTGTGGCAGAAGTCATGAATCCCTAATTCACCCTCAGAGTGCTTTGCTCCAGCTATTAAGTTATTCGACAATTTAGGGGGGGAGTGAGTAAGTCATGACAAGGGTGGCGGAGCGCTCACTGAGCTGCAGACTAAACAAGCATGGAGAGCTACATCTTGTCACTTCTAACTGAGAGAGGGTCAAGTGGACTTCAGTTTGCTTCTCCACTCCGAAAGACCCCTCTGCATCCCTGCAGCGGAAGTTTCACTCGCTGAAAGCTTCAGGATATTTGTTGTATATTAAATGAATAATTTCATCATATAGTGCTCAATAAACATGGCAATTCAGCGTATGCTCTTTTCCTGAGGTTACTGAACCGCTATATTTTCTGATGTATGGCTATTTTTCCTCAGCATTATTATTATTAGTAGTAGTCATTGTAGTCGCAGTAGTAGTAGTATAAGTACTATGCCTATCTTCAAAAGCTAAATATCGTCATTTAAGGCATTACTCATGGTGCAGTTGCCGAATTTCATGACAGTTTCCTGTTTTATAGCAAATAGTTTCAGAGTTATGATGTTGAAGAGCAGTTTGCACGAACATGGAAGCCTCATCCTTTACAAACCTATGATATTTTGCCCTTACAATTACAAGTTAAAAAAATATTTCGTCATTCTTTTCTATTATTATTGGGGTTTTTTTTTCTGTTGAATGATGATTTTCATTAATGCCCTCCATATTACTGATTTCCTCCTTTACTTTAGCAGTTTTCTCATGTTTTCTTTTTTTTTTTTTTGTTGACTCGTGTTTTGAAGTTCCTCTGACAATTGTGGCTATATTTTTTCAGAATCCTAACTTTAAATCCTTCAATTGTAATATACTCCTAATTCTCTTTCTCCCACAAAACTCAAAAACATCATTATTGTAGATTCCTCTGCATTATCCACCAGAGTTTCCCCTTATGGACTTACTTCCTAACAGAAGGCCATTTGAGGGGCTTTTTCTACGTGATACACTGCCCACGGCGTCTGAATATGCCGCAGAAGGCGGGGCTTGTGCTTCCATTGAAAGACAAATGCATCAACATGTAACATGGAAGGCTTCTCCAAGGCAAAAATCCTCTTTACACTCGGCAATATATTACGCCATGGGAGGGATTCCAGACCATACATTTTCAATGCTCTGCAACATGGAGTTGCCAGTGACTTAGATGTGAATCAACTGTATGTACCCTAAGAGAATCTCCAGTAAAATACAGATCCTTAAACGTTTGGTGTCCACGAATATGAAGATTCAAGTAGATGCTTTTCAACCAAGCTGTTCTTGATATTGACTGAATCGTTGCTTTCTTCTTCACTTTTAAACCATCACTGGTAGTTTCAACCACTTCAAAACCACCAGTTCTAAGCTAATGCTGTGCCATTGTTGGAAAACTGATGCGTCACAGGAACAGCATGACCCTTCCAAAGTGGCTGTTCCTAAACAAGTGTGTGTTTCTGTGATCATACTTTGTGGGTCGATGATGGAATTACATATCTGTGCAGCACATGGAGAGTGAACGTTCGTCAACACGTACGAGAAATGTGTCTATCACTATGTGCTTCATAGAGAAGCATCTTTCAAAGATTAAGAATACTTCTTGGACATATGCTGCATATTCTGAGGACAAAGTAGAGAAAATCTCTTTCACATGTGAGTCCAAAACACAACTTGGCATGGCAAAAGGGCTGATTTTGGGCAGTGTGGTGAGAAGTATTAAAGGGGAGCCGAATGATAGAAATGTGTTTTTCGATGATGTCTGTGCACATGCTCTTCCCTCATGAAGCATATTGTTCCAGGAATTTAAAGCAGTTTTGAATTCCCCGACCAGATGTCAAGGGCTGTTGCTTTTACACTTTTGAAAAATGTAAAGGCAAATGAATGTGCTGATTTTCGAAACATGCACGATACGTGTTTTGATTGTTAAGTGTTAAAGTTGCCTTAAAGTCTCAAGACTCAAGGTAGTGATGGTGTGACATTTCTGTCAGCTGTTTGTCAAACAGTAACCGGCTTTTGGAAACACAGGATGCCTTTAGACAACATCAGCTGAGTAGCAGCAAACAAAGAGCTCTTCTTCTGCCCTGATGGTTATTTACTCCCTTTATGACGGTCCACTCAAAGACTCCTTATTTATGGGTGTGAGCATGAGCTCGGCTCTTTATTCGTGTAGCTCTACCTGAGGCTGATTCATATTCACACAATGAATCATGACTTCATATTTTTCATGACAGTCACTGTACATTTTGATCCGCTGCTCGTTCTTACCGCCTTGAATTAAGATTCAAATAAGTTGTTACTGCATGTCATTACTACAATGTTTGCGTTGTTCCACAAACCTAATAGAAGTATGGAAATAATTATTATGGCTAATAAATATATACACAAAAAGTCTCAATGAGGATGTGCCACATCAATAGTTCAAATCTGGAAAAAGAACAATGCAAATAAAATGTAAAACGTTTCCTTTATTAGTCCCTTCAAGGGACATTCCAGATTCACAGCAGCAAAAAACAACAATAGAAAAGAGATACTATAGAATAGCAAAAACACACTTAAAAAAAATACAAAAAGTTTCAACATTATGAAGATTATATATATTTGTAGCTAGATAGGCACAAACCTCTCCCAAGCCATTCCTTTTCACCCATGCAGTGAATTTCATATTATTGCCTTATGTGTATTTTGTCTATACAATTTGTGTTAAATATATTCTAAGTACAATGTCAGACAGCAGGTGGCAGTAGCATTTAAGAACTCCTGCTGGCACACACTGTCATCAGCAGCATGGATGAATGTGAAAACCTTCTAACTGTGTGGAGGAAAGCTGGTTTACTGTAGCTCCCTGATTTGTTTTTAACCAGAGACTGTCACGTGACCAGAAGTAATAGAAATGAATGGGGTAATAGAGCGTTAGAGAACCTTATTCACCACCAAATAGAAAATCATTGTGGCCCGTACAGAGCACCGCCACCACCTTATTTCTCATGACTTAATAAAAATACTACCCACAATCAATAAATTATCAAGAACAATTCAATAGAACAACTCACATGGTTCAAGAATTGCACTGGCTCATGTCAAAAAAGTTGTGTCTTGATGGGGATTCAGAGCACAGTGTTCTACTTGGCCATACAGATACAAATATCTTTGCAGTATTCCCGAAGTGTCAAAAATAATGCCATATGTAAATAATTGCCACGCAAGAGTCACCTTGAAATACTGCAGGGCCACATGTGGCCCCCGGGCCAGACATGGCTCTGTTCTCACAATGAATTGAAATTACATTTTGCAAGGAAAAGTAAACTCGGATTTAATTGCATAACTTTTGAAGCCAATGTTTCATCATGGCATTGTGTGTGACAGTATATATGCATATAACTTTTTCCTGGACAAACTGAAGTGTACCTACTGAAGCTAAGTAAATCCTCTGCACCATGGGCACAGAAATCTGTTGTTTGTCTTGACAGTTAATGTAAAAATACAGTATTAACGATTTGGGAAAATGCAAACAAAAGGCAAAAAACAGTTTATCTGAGCTGCATGAGGTTTTTTGAAATGTGGGCGTAAGACAGGTGAGGGACAGAGACAGACAGACTGGACGAAGAATGTTGGAGGATGAAGTAAGCATGTGAAACTAGTAGCAACCAATGAGGACAACCAATGAGGTTCATGGATGTGGTGAATGAGGACATGACAAGGATTGTGAGGATATAAATAATGAGAATACACAAAGTACATATAACATAGTACTATAACAAGGGAAGAAGTTGTACGTGGCTGAGATACCCTTTAAAATGTGCTCTATAACTGAGTGTTTAGCAACATTAAAGATTTCCGTCTGATGTTGCCACCCCCTGATCTGTGCTTCAAAGCAGTATCTGCCAGCGTAGTTGGATCTGAGGTCCTAACCAGCTCCTACTTAACCTTTTACTAGATTAGCAGCACATTCATGATTGAATTCAAAGTAGAACAGATGTGAAGTGTGTCACGAAGACATGTCAAATGAGACCTCGCAGAGAGGTCACATGACCTCAACAAACTCTGAATCAATTGGTTGAAAAGAGGAGCAGACAAAACTGGAATGTGGGTGAAGTAATCGAAAACTGACTTGAAAACTTGCACTGGCACCTTGCTGAACTGCTTCCCCATTATTCTGTATTTACAGTAGAGCGACAGTAGTTGTTAGCCTCGAAAGATGTGTTTCAAATCGCGTTACACTCTTCAGGTTACTCCAATAAACTGTCAGCTCTGCCCTTTTGCTTCACTCCAACCCCCTCTCCCTGTTCTCCACAGTCCCCTGTTAAAGACTGTGTCCCACCTGACCTCTTCCCATAACAACCAGACAAAATATCTACTGGCCACCTGCCTTGTCTTTGGAGGCCCAATTCACCTGGAATCACCTGTTCTAGACCCTATTCCCTACTTTGGCTGCCAGAAACCTTTGCCTTGTGTTGGACTGTTGACCACTGAGCTTGTGACCAGGTCTTTGAATCTCTCTGCTTGGTTTGCCTATTGGGGTGGACCGGCTGTTACTGACTGGCTAGAGTTTGACTAAAGAACTTTCTCCTTGTACGGGGATGGGTAGCAGTCGGGTGCGCAAGTACCCTATGACTAACCGACGGGGGGCGTGGAGGACAGCAAAAGGGGAGGGGAGATAAGCTAATGGACAGACCTGACATAAACTTTTGTACCGCCACGTTGAGAAAATTCAAGACGCCATGTTGGAAGTCATGTTGTCAGATAAAGATGGGCCCATCAGCTGTCCCTGTTTTTCTAACACATTCTTGTTTTCTGCTGAAGAGATTACTGAGAGTTGGATCGGTGTGTTTGTTAGGCCAAAACTGCGATGGCTGTTTCTACTTATTGCAGTGGAGAAATTCAAGTGGAATTAACACATGACTTCCAATGGCTGGTATCAGGTGCTTTTTGTTGTTGGTTGGGATGCAGTTAAAAAAAAGTTGGAATAGCTTTACGGGGCTTTAAATGTGGTTGAATCAAGCGTGGGGAGAACCCTCATCTCCCTCATCGGGTGTGCAAACCCTCAACCTGAAAAAGAGCTGAGCCAAAAGACATAGCTACCCGTTGGCCTACCCTCGACAAAAGGGGTGATAAGTTTGATTGTCAGTCTGATGTTGCTTGTTTCAGTTGACACTCACTGGTTAAACTGCGAGTGCCTGATCGACTGGAACCAAAACTTTGCCCACCCTTGTCCTGTGAGGACCGGTGTGCCCACTCCTGCTCTCTAATAGTTTTACGGTGAACAAGACTGAAGTGAAAAAAAAGATATCTTGATCACTAAAACAAACAAACAAACAAAAACAACTGTTGTGTCTGCATCCAGGAAAGACTGTTGAGGCATGAAGAATCTAGTCAGAGGGGCGTCTTTGCTCAGACTGCTGCCCATGTGATCCACTTTCCTGTCCAAGTCTTGTCTTTCATCTCAGTAGTGTGGCATTGCCTGCTCAATATCCTGCCCACTACCGTTGTTTTTGTGTTATGTTATTATTAATTCATTTAAAAACCATGTCTTCCATCTTAAATTAGAAGTCCACAGCACCGCAAACAAGCCATTGATCACAAACCACCCAGAAGGGTGACCAAAGTCCCGGCTCTCATAAAGACCTGCCATGGGAAGCGCGGTGCTGAAATCCTTAATGTCTTCCAAGTCCAGGCCTTGAAGTGAAAGATGACGCCTGATACAAGTTCCACTCACTGTTACACACATGAATACAAGTCCAGGGGTGAGATGGTTCTAAAAAAGAGAGCAGGCTTGCAAAAGCGGTTCAGCAAGCTACGAGGATAAACAACTTTGCAGGGTGAGGGTTGATGAAGAGTGAAAATTGAAGCAGCCTCTCATGTTCCTCTGCAGAGAAGCTGCTCTGATAACATGATAAAGAAAAGTAGGGAAGGGCCACTGTGATTTACAGTAGCGCAGCAGCTGTGGAGCCGAGCTGAGAGCGCCGCGTTTTTCCTCCGTGCTTCTTTCACGCCAAATTAAACCTGGTGACAGTGAACAGCCCAATCTAGGGTCCACAGCTTCTCAGTCAGACTGGAGTTTTCGACAGCAGAGTGAGCCGTTAAAAGAAAAGGTTGGAGAATGAGCGTCAGTCAACTGTGCAGGAATTTTTGCTGACCTAACACTGAAGTACATTATTAATCAAATCTGGGTATGTGTGGAGGAAAATACCGTCCTGCTCTGTTCATATCTCTTATCTGTGTCGTCCAGTGCGAGTGCGAGTGTGTGTGTGTGCGTGTGTACATATATGGGTCTGAGGCCAGAACCCAGTTTAATTATTGACAGCTAAGAATCTATAGCTGGGTTTGTTCTCCAACACATTTGCCATTGCAAAAACTAGAGGTGTGTGCATCTGTGTGTACCTGGTTTATCCTGACTTGTGGGGACCAGTTTTTGACAAAACACCTCCTTATGGAGAACTTGTGCTTTTGTGGGGACCATTTGGCCGGACACCACAAATCCATGCAAAGAAAATAACTGGGTCATGATAATGTGTTCTGGATGGTGAAGTTTAGGGTGAGAGGCCGGGGAAAGCATCATGTCAATGAGAGGTCCTCTTAAAGATGGAGATACAAGGGTTAGTATGTGTGTGTGTGTGTGTGTGTGTGTGTGTGTGTGTGTGTGTGTGTGTGTGTGTGTGCGTGTGTGTGTGTATGCGTGTACTTTGTTTATCCTACTTTCTGGAGAACAATTCTTGACTATCCTTGTGAGGACCCTACGACATTCTGGGGACATTCAGATGGTCCCCACAAGGTTAAGCTTCAATTTGAGGATGAAGACTTTGAAATAACTGTGTTATTATAAATGTGTTTAAGTTTGGTTCAGAGTCCTGGTTAAGGTGAGCCATTTGTTCTGGATAGTTAGGTTTAGAGTGAGAGGCTGGGGAAAGGGTTATGGCAATGAGAAACCTCACAATGTCCCAAAGCGAGAAAAACAAACGTGTGTGTGCCTGTGTGTGTCTCTGTAGGTGTGTTAGTGTGTGTTTATGTAGAATATAATGTGAACATCACTGAATCATTTAAGAAATGGAGATGTCTTTTATTGAGATTTAGGTTACCTTTATTTTCAGGACATAATAAACTTATTATTTGAGGGATGTAATATTTTTACATTGATGAATTGTTTGTCTCATGCATTAAAGTGATTCTACAGAGGTCCATGATGAAGAACAGTTTAATAATATATATTTTCAGGTTACTATTAAGTCAGTATTTTTAAAGGTAGATCATAGAGGAGTCTGCTTTCGACGCGGTAGGAAGTTTTTATTTGTTATTTCTCATCTTTGACCTGTTTATTATGACTTTATTACATGTTTTGTTGATAATAATAATATAATAATACCATTGTCACAGTTATTATTGTCATTATTATTGTTATATTATTATTATCACCATCATCTGTGAAAATGTTTTTATTCTATGTATTTATGTATTAAGTATTTTAAGTGTTATGTATTTCATCTTTGCTCTCCATTTCTCATATGTGAGCTTAATAAAGTTTTTAATATCATATTTTCTGGCGGCAGTTGATGATGACACTTATACTCCGCTGTTATTTCCCTTCACAACACCAGTCAAACTGAAAGCCCGGGTGCCAAATCGGGCCAGCTGAGTCATTACATGTGGCCCGCAACAGCTTTAAATAGGTATCGCTGGCACAATATTAAATGCAAACCTAGATCACTTCTGATGCATGTTGATGTTATGAGCCATGAAGATGATGATTTTCAGGGTGGGAAAGCACAAACAAGAAAGTAGATGCAGAGAGAAGAGAATGTGTTCTTCATTGGGGAAAAACCAGAGTGTCAGAGTAGGCGTATGATTTAAAAGTTCATGAAATATTTTTAAAAATCTGCTCCAAAGAAAGGACAATCATGTCAAGTTGTTCCATGTGCAATATGTCTGAGAAAAACAAGATTTTAAATGGTGTAGACATGTTGAGAAATGCATATTTTTTGTCTTTCTTTACTGATGCTACA
Organism: Synchiropus splendidus; assembly: GCF_027744825.2. Classification (NCBI taxonomy): domain Eukaryota; kingdom Metazoa; phylum Chordata; class Actinopteri; order Syngnathiformes; family Callionymidae; genus Synchiropus; species Synchiropus splendidus. Next base: position 12,693,999 of record NC_071335.1, on the reverse strand, counting down.
CTAAGAGAAAAACAAAGGAAACAAGAGGAAGTTAGTTCTTACATAACAATAAATTGGAATTTTATTGACCAAATAACAGTGTCATTAGGATTGTGTATTGGCAGGTATCTTGTGGTATGATGTGTACCCCGATACAAGTGTGGTGATAGGATACATTGCAATACATTACTGTACTGCTGAATACTGTCAATTCAGCAGTGTATTGTAATAAGAACTATGATCTTAAGGGGGGAAATCAGATAATGCAGTTCAACAATATCTGCATGAAAAGAAGGTTATTGTCATCGAGTCAGTTCAGTTTAACTTCCAGTAAAATTTTGCAGGCCAACAGAGGAATTAATCTCTCCCTTAATAAAAATAAAAAAACTCCAGTGTACAAAAACAAAAGGCAAGTATTTAACACATCACAAATGCAGCAGTGTCTATGTATATGTATATATCTTCAAAAATCAAGACAATATCACACAAAAAAGTATCGCAATATTTCAGCCGAAATGTTTATATATATTGTGCGATCGAGAATTGCAATATTTGAGTGTATTTTCTTACACCCCTAAGGGCGATTATCATTATTATTAAGAAGGTAAAGTAACAATACATTATGGTCAAACTGTAAAACATAATAAAAGCAGGATTGTCCCAAGTGTCACGATGACCTCAAGAAGTTCAGAGAAAAGGCCGCATGTGGAACCTGCGCTGCACTCTGCTCTGGCCTGCTTTTAAGCGTTGAAGATTCCACAAGAACATGTAACTCTCCAACAAAAAGTTTCAAACCGCGTGTGTTTCAGGCTGCGACCTCTGCCCCGCGTCTGTGAGCAGGAAGGCAGGATGTTTTTGATGAAGCAGGGAGCTTAATTTAGGCAGAGGCATTCTCAGTATCTGTCACCTAAACCCCAATGATCTTAACACACACAACATGAGTGAGTCTCACTCTTCCCCACTGGCAGGGGTCTGACTGTCCAGGCAATTCAAGTCCTACAAACCCATGCGATGTTTAAAACATTCTTTGAAAGAAAAAAAAAAAAAAAAAATTCGATTCCATATTAGATGATCAACACTATCAACACTTACAATTCCCGTTCACTGGGCCAAATTCTTTCTCTGCTACAGCAAGACTTGGCCTGACGCTTGTTTGGCCATGAAACCAACCAGGAGAGGACGTCGCCAGCAAACCAGAAAAGGCAAAAGCAAGAAAAGCCAAAAACTCGTGCCAAAGACTCAAGCTTGCACTTTTTTCCCTGCTCCACCACACGCTCTATAAATAACTTCACTTATCTTTCTCCTCATTCCTGCAGACGAGGTGATTTCTAATAAGCCTGGGATATCTATATTACCATGACATAGAGGGCCGCCAGCGCCAACGCCAGCTGCTTGACCACCACATGGCGAAAGGAGCCATGAGGTTCTTAAAAAACTATGTCATGGAATCTGATGACCCTGAGCTTGTCGTTGACTGGCTTCATGTTGAACGGCCTTGCTCGGACATGTCAGGTGACTGGAGCCCAGAGAGCTCAAGCGTGCGTCCAACACCAACGGGGCCACACAGCAGCTCTGTCAGATCAGGTTGTCAGAGAGCAGATTTACGACTTAGGTCAGTGTCCAAGTCATAATTCCACAGTTCCCTCACTTGCACAATTCTTTCTAGAGAAAACAAAACAAAAAAATCTCTCAGCACGACACGCCTTTGTCCAAATCACAGCGCAACCACAACTTTATATCGTCCCCATCTAAAGATTAAGTTAATGAGGATAATTCTCCCACTGAGTTGGTCACCATGGCAACTGTAAAGCAAATGATATTAATTAAAGGAATGAAAAGTCAAGCTGCAGCCAAATGAGCTTTCGAGTTCTGCACTATAAAATGCCATTAAAGGCTCTTTTGTTATGAAGGGGATAATTTAGTATTGAAACAAACTGGCCTCTGAAAGGACTCATCGCTGTTGTCGCTTTAAATCAACGCGCTACTCCTGCATGTCGGAGTTCCGTTTACGACCCACTCGCTCTCACACAACAAGAGCTACGACTGCTAAAAAAAAAGAACACGTTCAGTGTTTATGATTTGAAATCGGGGCGAGTGGGGGGTGAGGTCAGTGTGACACTATGAAACTTGAGCGTGAAGAAATGTTTGGTGCCATTTATTTTATATTACTAGAGCATTATTTAAAGGGCTGGATCTTTAACTCCATATTGAATCACTTTCAAAAGGTAGTGCTCATAATTATGTGTGTCCCTTCATCAAAATCATACACTTAAATTTTCAGTACAAATGTTAACTACTATTGTATGAAATATTTTTATCATTTTTTGTATTTACTTTTAATGTAGCTACTCATTGGTTTCGAACCATCATAAATACAGTAGATATGTATTTTTAAAACGCAGCACACTCGTTTTAATTTTTATATTTTCAATAATCTAATACTTGAAATATATTTTCATTGTTTAATGTTTCCTGCCAATATTTTTGCGACTATGTTTTTTTATTTCCCCAAAGACAGAATAATAAGATTAAAAAAAAACACCTTCAATAATAATAATTAAAAAAAAACATAACTAGTAAGGTGAGCTTTTAAGTAAAAAGTAATGCTCCACCCCTGCATCTGATATCAAGGTGAACACGGCAAATATTCCAAGGTATTTCCTCTGAACTGATTCAGCCTCTTATATTGAACTGATCTAAATCAGGAGTGGCACAACCAGTCAGAGGCTAAGAGCCACATTGTTTCACTGTGTTGAAAAGAGCCACATCCTACAAATATGTCAGGTTGTAAGGCTCATCTGGTCACGTGACTTAGCGGCACTATAGCGGGTAAAGCACATCCCTGTGTGTCGCAAGGTTGTTGATTTGTGTCTGGTGTATTGTGTATGGTGCTGGTGGTGGTCTCTTGTGTTTAAAATTCATACATTTCACCGTGACCCTCCTCGAAATATCAAGCACCGTCAATAGAAACGTGTGCTCCATTTATTTTACTTACATATTTTTTACATGGCTCATGCCACCAATAACGTGGCCCCGGTCTGTGTGTGTGAGCGACACTGCAGACTGGAGTGTCTCATCTTCACTCCACTGAATTCAAGGGACTACACGATCAACAATGGCTTGGAGCATGTGCGTGAGGTTTATTGTTTATGTTTCAAAGTTAAACGCAAGTCAAAGTGAACAATATTTTGACAATTCGACGGAATAGCTCTTACTCCTTCGTCGTATTTCCTGTATAAACATTCATCTCAAGAGCGACTTCACCAAAATCGCAGCCAGATTGGCGGCTCATTGGTGAAGAGCCGCATGAATCTGGGGAAAGAGCCGCGGGTTGGCCAGGCCTGGTCTACATTAAGACAATTTCTCCCATTGTTAGAGTATGAAAGTATTTTCAATTGCTGTTCTGATGCATGAAGCCACCTAGAGAGCATGAGCATAAAACACTGAGTCATCCGCGTTTCTCTGAGTGAGTCAGAGTGCAGTTCTTCAGTGTGTATTTACACGAGTCTGTTCCGTCTCCTGTGTGATTGTTCATGTCTGGTGTGAATGACTTTGTGTGTGTGTCACAAGTGAGCTTGATTGTTTATGTTGGCAAGTGCTTTGTTGCCGTTGCTGCAGGAGAAAAGATTTGTGTGTTTGTGTTTAAATGGAAGAAATAAATATAGCAGAACATTGTTGAAGTTTTTTTTTTTACCGCTGCGTAGCGGAACTTTGCTCCTCAAATGAAAACCGGTAACCTGCCATTTAGTACAGAGCTGAACTATACAAATGCACACATGCATTTCCTGTGTATTTTCTTGCTTATTTCCTGATTAACTACAACTTTTTGAGTTTCATTCTTACTTGTAAAGTGCTTGATGTCACATTGTTTCCTTAAAATCAAGACTTAGTGAGAAAACTATTGGAAATACATTGGTTGGAGTTGGACAAATAAACCAATTGGTATACAACAGAGGATTTGGGTGGAAAATAAAAGAATAAGTGACGTATAATTTCATTCTGACAAACTCGCTACATTCAGCAGGATTTATCCCAATGTGTATCAGAACCAACAACCCGACATGACGACCGGCTTCTCTGTGACTTCAAATGAGGACGATCCCAGAATCCCAGCGTAGGCAAGTGCAGTGGAGATTCTTTAGAAACCTGCCAGATCCAGAGTTCCCACAGCCAGAGGCCTGGCTCACATTGGGAGTGAGTTATGACACATGAACACAACACACATGCGCATCACACGTGCACTTAGCTCAGGGAGGCACGCAGGCACAGACACGGAAGTGTGAATGAATCAAAGAGTGCAGACAGTATGGACCGAGGCCTAACAAGTCAGTGTAAATGTACTGTAAATGCGCGGAGGAACACACATGCACGCTCACTCTTCCAGTGACGGGCAGTTGCAACATGTGGTCGACAAGTCCACGCAAAGATCCTTGTAACCCAACTGTGTGATTTGAGTTAAGCTGCAGTGGCCACTACACGCCAAGGAACACATGCAGTATGAGTGTGTGGGGGTGAAATGTTATAGCGAAATAAGACTTTCCAGAGAACCTTGTGCGGCAGGGTCAAGTTAAGGTCAAGTTTATCCACCTATATATCATCGCCAGTAAAGGCAGTTACATTATTATGTGGCACATTGTTAGCTAGTGAGATTTTGAGAGCAGCATTGCACCCAAGCGCTTCCTACTCACTGCACCTTAACCTTCTTTCTTCTGAAATTAGACATTAAATTGCCTTTATTCTTTCCACAGAGGGGACAGTTTGGTAGTCCAAACATATCAGTCAATGAGATGTGGCCACTTCGGTTCACTGGTATTGAATAATTGTGAGCCATGACAGAGGTATGTACAGCCAAACAAAGATGAGAAAAAACAAAAACGGAGGTACTTTCTGAAGGTTCTTTTTGTTGTTTGGCTCTACTGATCTGAGACTGAAGGTGCATGTTATTTTGCAGGTTTATAACCTCAATCTCCATCTGTACAGCATCAACGCAGGAAAGCAGCTCATATTTACTGGATGATAGAAATAGAAAGAAATATTGAAATATGAATAAAATATTGACAGTAAATCCATAACATTGATACTGTAACTGCTGTAGGTGTCTGGATGCTATTGAAGAAATATTGGAAATATGTGATTATATTATGAATAAGTCCTTCAGAATTTGAAGTATTATATAAACTAATTTTTGTACTGTGTTCTTTGGTCAATTTTCACCAATATTATCGGCCATTTCACTGGACTTTGATCGACTGTTGATGGCCGCTGCATTAGTTTTAGCACACTTGGAGCAAAGTATGTGCCTGTAGACTAAAACCAAACAAGTACACTTAAATTTCCGCGACAAGAAGGAGCACCAGGATAAATCCCAGCACAAAATGTATCACAAATATCTCTGTTGTCTTGTCATGAAACAACAAGCACATGACTCAAATTGGGCGTGGAGCATGACCTCTCTTCGCACAAAAGCCTCCCACAGAGGAGACTAATGGGGGAGACCGTGCTTCCCCTCCGCCACGTCTGCTGGCAGTCATGAGGTCGTCATCCAGTTCCCCACAATTGTCATATGCTTTGAAATAGCATTTAAGATGTGAAAGAAATGAGCTGTTACAGCAAATAAGCGTGGCTGAAGGGATTGCAGTGCACAGATCATCCACCGCGTCGATGACAATTGTCTGCTTGTATGTGGCAGTAACCCACTGGACACCTAAACCTAAATATAAACACCCCGCCTGAGGCAGGATGTGAAACTTTCTAGCTGCTCTAACATTAGCGTGAGCGAGAAAAAAAAGTTTCTTTCTAATGCAATTGATCTGGTATTGACACCAATGGGCACTGTGTTCTATACTTTAGAAGCTGTAATCAGAAAGAGTTGCTCATTTTTAAAGTTAATATTTTACTGCTTCAAGATACGTGAATATTGTTTAAACAACGTTGAAGTTATAAAATGAAAATATATTACTTAGACAGAGGGATATGTGAAATGGAAAACATTTATTACGTCATGACGTCATGTCCTTGCCACTAGTAAATAAATGTTTTAAGAAAATTCACTCGTGGTTCCAGGCATGGTGAGTGGAAATATAAAGAGGAGTGTTGTCTGAGTGTAGAGGCTGGTGTGCATCACAAGGTACCACCACAGAAGGGTGCTGCCATCAGGCATCTTCACACTCCGCCACGTGTCACTTTGAAACAGCAGCTCGGTCCACAAGAGGAAGCCAAATGAAATGGGCCGATTGTTGTGCTGTTCAGCACCGACGGCGGCGTGTAAATCAATGTGAAGGGCAACGGATCACAAGCCTGCATGTGACTGAGGGTCTTTTTTTTTGTATTTCATTGCACTGATTTTATTTTTTCCAAACCACTGTCTGACTTAACGGGTGTCTTATAAAAGCTGTCTATGAAGATACTCATTTTAAATGCAATAAAGAATTCCAAAAATACATCAACCATGTGTGAGCTTAATCGAGTTGAAATGACCACTTAATAATTTTGGTATTTATTCATCTTAACTATGTCCTCACATTTGAGTTTCATGAGGTTAATTGTATGTTAACACATTTTAAATTATGCAATTGTTTGATACTTTAAGTATTCTTAAATGATACATGAAGTAGAAAAGATAAAGATAGCGGGGTCATAAAGGTCAAGGTCACAATTGAGCATAGCAGACTGGTGTTTGGACATGAGGAGAGGCGACGCAGTGGACATGCTCCGTCAAAGAATGTTGGAGATGGACGTAGCAGGTAAAAGAAGGAGAGGTAAGAAGGAGTAAGCTGACTTGCTCTGAGTAGAAATACTGAAAGAATTAGACAGATAAGAAGTAAAACTAATGAGGTCAAACTACAGTACATTGTTTGGATAGTCGCAATCTTCAAATCAATAACTGGAAATTATAAAAAAAAGCAGGCAAAGAGAAGTTTAAAGGGTTCATTTTCCTAATATTTTGATAAAGTCCGGCTCCTTTTATAAAGATATTCACCGAAAACTTCATCAACTGAGGCGCGTGAGAGTCTGAGCTAATTTATCATCATACATTTTTAATGGCTTAACTGATTAGTTTAGGAGAAATAATGAAGTATTTGAAATCCCCACAACAAGCTAATGCTGTAAAAATGTCAGCTGCTGGCTGCTTAACTGAGAAGGGTCCTCATTTCTGTTCAGCATGTGCTTGACAAAGGGACACAGGCTCACCGAGACACGGACCAGCCTCTTCTCCACAGAGCCCACACGGGGGACTTCAGTCCGGGCTGGTCACATGGTGCCATTTTGGAGTAGAACAACAATATTTTCCTTTGAAAGGGGAAATTGAAAACAATTTAATCCAGCGGTTATCGGCGTGAGTCTATGTCAAGTTTTGATCCTGATTGAGTTTGGCAAACCACAGAATGACTCTCCTTTCAAAAATGATCATCTGGTTCGAACCAAAGCTAAAGTTTCAAGACATCGTGATGTCCGCTTCATCATTTCCAAAGACAGGCAGAGTGATGTAAGAAGCAGCTCATCCAAAACGTTATGATCGACTCAGTTTTGTTTGGATCGATGAGCTGGGATCATGTAACATTACATTATGGACCCGGAATAATGAAATAGGGGTCCAACTCACAGTGCCACTCACTGAGATCGGTCAGGCAACGTGCTATAACGCATCACTCAAAAGACCAACAAAAATAGAAAACAGAATCAGGTTTCAAATCCGAGTTATTCAGGCTTATATAAGCTCATGGCTGTTGTGCTCCTTGGAGAAGGAATGAATTCCCAGACCATTCTTCTTTCACGATGTCCACTTTTCTTTTGAGGAATGTTGTTGCAGCTCCAGTAGCAAGGTGTGTACGTGTATGCTTCTTCCATATTATCATTTATTCAACATCACTGTCTTTTTTGACTGTTGTATTTATGACAAATTTGAACAAATTTCACTATTTTTTTAACCAACATTTTTAGCTAGTCTGGGTAGCACAGAAGAGCCTGGTGGTCAATGACAGTTGCAGCATGGTTTCGATTGCAACCTATGTAAAAAAAAAAACGTGAAATAACACCCCCAAACCGGCCTTCTCACCAAAATAAAATCATTTTCTAATCATAAAAATGGATCAAATCGTGCAGGAAACCAGCACTCCAACACTCGGTTCATCTTGCTCAATAAAAAGGCAGTTTAGCGTCTCAGTTATCAATTTTCTTGTAAAACTATCCATAACTCTTCATCAGTGGACCTCTGGATTTCTGCATTCAAACCAATGGGGGTTCTATAGTGTATCTATGCATACACAGCAGTAAGCCTCACCCCACTTCTGACAGCTTTAGCCACAGAGAGTTGAGAAAATCTGACCTGATCTACCCTCCCTTCCCGTCCTTAGGTTGAAATGACCATCTCAAATTTGGTGTGCTGGTCTGTCACCAATGCAGGCTCACAACAGCCAGGTGAATGAAGTAAAGACATTACTGATCTCTAACCAAGAACATCAGCAGATATGGAAATATATTTGCCCACAATAAAAGGCTAGAGAGTCATAAATGAAGGATGAGTCTTCACTTCCTGCCCTTGCTGAAGTCTCACATATTTGAAATAAAGCATGCTTGAGTCTCAGGAGACCCACAGTATAACGACTGATGAATTATATTCAAATGTAACAACCTTTGCCATAAAATATGTATGTAAACCTCAAGAACGGCGAATCGACTTCACCGAGTGAGACACACCATTCTCAGGGCAGTGACGGTGTCTTCATAAATTCAGCGTCATGTGACACATTCATAAGGAAGCCCAGCCCTGACGCTGTATCACCAACTGAACCTCGCGGAGTTCTACAGGATCCGTCTGGGATTTGCAAACATGCGGACACGCCTGATAGCATTTCTGCCAGATGATGAACAGACGCACACACCTTCACAGATAAAAATTTGAACCCAGCTAACCCAAAGGAACTTCAGGCCGGCCTCTGCGAAACATAAAAACGTGGTCACGAGGCAAAAGTGTCAATGTGAATTGTGTTTCTATCTTCGGTAAATACTCACAGCTGCTAGTGTCCAGTGGAGCTTGTGAACAATGCTGGCAGCTTCACATCACATGCACGAGAGACGCATTATGGAGCAAAAGCAGGAGGAACTGGCCACATCCAAGCTGGAAGTATGTTAAACATTAAAATACTGGAAACCTTTCGGTGGATTTGAAGTCAGAGTACAGGCCAAAACTAAATATACTCTGTCTGAGGTGACAAAATGCAATGAAACAGAATCCAAAACACAGTGAGTTAGAGCTAGTAAAGACAGAAAACCTCATCTGCACATTTATGATTTTGGCTCTTACGTTTCACAATCGAGTGGCTGCAGAATTTTTAAGCTCAAAGTGAGAGCCGATAGTGTTTCAGAGGCAAACACAGAGAGCAACACCCTCTCTCTGCGGCATGCTTCATTGCTCAACCTGTTGATCAGGCTCTTTTCCAACAGGCCTTCATCACTCAGCGTCAGCCCTCTCTCTTCAAAGAAATGCAGCTCTGAGCGAAAACCATAAATTACAAACTGTGTCAGACATGTACAAACCATGTGCTCAAGCTATTGTAAAAAAAAAAAAAAAGCCAACTCAGCGTCACATGTGCAGCCACAAGTGACCCCTCTCTACTTGTCACCATCTCAACTGGGGAGCACTCGTATGTGATAACTTTTTCCGAAAGCCATTGAGAGGAGCTGACGGTTTTGCCATCCCTTTCCTAAAATAGCCAGCAGTTAGCACATATGGGTCAGATGGTTTTGAAGCATCCACAGCAAATGGTGCTGAAGAGGGAGCGCTGAGAGGCCACAAGTGCCCCGGGATCTCTTGAAGAACACCGTGGCGGCCGGCCCTCCAGCGGAGGTTTCTTTATCACCACACATTAAGCGGAAGTGTTGCCCTCTCCAGATAAGCATTTTGACAATCTTCATGATGATCTCACTTCGTGGTACTTTTTACAGGAATACAAACCAGTCAATTTAGAATTTTTGTAACTGACACAAGTATAACCAATATTAATCGTCATTATTATATCATCTCATGAACTGTCAAGGAATTGTGCATTTTTCTTTTCTTCAGTAATAAAATCTTACATGCTAATACAGTAGCTCTGCATAAAAAATATAGTCTTTTAATATCTGCATTTTCAAATATATATTTTTTCATCAGATAAGTTTGCAAAATGGCCGCCTCACTTGAAATGCGCTGTTCAGTTCACATTGAATGACCAACAAGAACTACAGAAATGGACGAGCAGCCGAAGCGGTTAGTGGCACATGTAGGCTTATTTTTAAAAATAAATTACTCGGAAATGGTTCTTTCACAATCATATCTTAAGGTGACATTTTATCCTGTGAACACTGTCGATAACTCTTAACACATGGTAGACCATAACAGGTGCCTCTTTAATATTGCTTGAGGCGACATCTATAGAACATATAGTGTACTATATATAAACTTTGTTAGAAAAGAAAAACTTCTGTTTGACCATTTACTTTACTTACTTTTGATGAATTAAATACTGTATATGTACAGTATGATTGAATATGGATGAAAGAAACAGCACACCACCAACCTAACACTTTTCTGGGTGGCAAAATTGGTTATCATTTTTCACATTTTCCACACAAGTGCTCGCATACTGTCGAAGGTCTGGACGCAAATAACTTGCACAACAAACTGCCTTGACACATTATGTTAAAGACACCAATGCCATGTCCAAATTTCCTATTAACTGCTACTACAATTAAAAATGGTACACGAATATCCTCAATTGCAAGCTAGAGTTTCATGGATTCCTTGCTTTTTTACTAGACATAGGCATGACTGTGAGGCCCGTTTACAGCGCCTGTCTGGGCCTCACAGGCACAATGTCAAAGTAGAAATAAACCCATTGCTAAGTTATTCTGACCTATTTTTTCACATGTAGTTTTATATATATATAAACAAAAAAAATGAATGCATACATTGTATTGATGGTAGATTTTTTTTTTTCACATCTGAGTGAGAGAAGCTCTGTGCTGTCAGAAGTCTGTTGATGCTTACTAGCGTGGGGGGCCAGGTTGAGTGTGAATTTCAAGCAAAAATCAGTAAGAGAACTGCACACGTGAATGTTGTTGGTGTTCACAAAACTGAAGCAATTTCCATACTGATGTTTGACTTTGACATATTTTTAAACTGATTAAACTTTCTTAATAAATAGACAATATTTTATGAATTAATGAATATATGAACTGTTTAAAAAGTGTCTGGAGTTTATCTTTTTTATTTATAGTTTGGACAGATTTTTAATATCTTCATTTTATTATATATATTTGTGTTTTAAAAATAGAATCGTGGTGTAACAAAGAGCACATATTCATTTATTTTTTTCAAACACATTATTTGTTGCAACTCATTTTAACCTTTGCTCAGTACAATTTCAAATCATATTTTCAGCTCTTCATATTGTGTGTTTGTTCTATTATCTATTATATATATATATATATATATATATATATATATATATATATATATATATATATATATATATATATATATATATATATATATATATATATATATATATATAGTTAAGAGTTTAATTAAAGCTTTAGGGATGTACCACACATCACACCTCAGATGGCCTTTATCAGTCCCACAGAGTAGTGAACAAATTTAAACAAGAGAGTTCCAGAGTTGTGACATAAAAGCTCTTTTTTTTTATTTCTATATTTACAACAACAACAAAAAAAGAGTCTGGGGAAACCCATGGATAGGCGCTGCCCACAGTGGACTGTTTTCTTTTCACTAAAGAGAGGAACAAAATAATATCTTAACTGTGCTATGTGTTCAGGAGTGTGACTGTGAGTGGTTGTGGTCCAGGTCCCCTTGCAGGCCACCAGCTGGGATTTGCTCCTTGTTCACGTGGAGAACTAGTGAACCCTAATGCTCAACCAAAGTCAAAATGATATGGACAAAAAAAAAAAGGACATCCAAGCGTGTCCAGACAGAATTAGTGACCGATTCAATCTCATCGCTGACAATCTCTTAGCATGTGACCACAAGACCATTGCCGATGGCTTGTCTCAGATAACACGGTTGCCTTCAAGTCAAGCATGTAAAATCAACTGAAACATTGGCTAGAACTTTGCATAGCGGAAGATAGATGAAGTCTTTCACAGTCGGTTGGCTTATTGATTCATCAGAGAAGCAGCTAGCAAACAGCCTCCTAATGACTTAACCACATAAACTCTGCGATTTCACCCTCCCTCCATCTTTCCCTTCAGGCACCAACTGTGGCAAGAATATGGTGAGTCACGTTGGAACAAAAACCTCTATTGAGAGCACACACAAATGCAAAAAACACACACAGGAAAACTCATGATCAACATTAGCCAGCCTGCCGTTCAATAAAAACTCTTTCAGCTACTTCCCTTCCACCTCAACCATTTCCCTGGGCAGAACAGCAAAGTGTCACAGAAACCAGAATAGGCCAGTTCAGTGGCATTCAAGTCTGCTGCTGCTGCTGCTGCTGCTCCCAAAACCGTCAGGGGCTAAACATCAGAAGAACTTCCCACCACATTACTCAGTCGGCCGTCCAGCCACATGAAAGTGTGTTTTCCGAAAAAAATGCAAAAGATAAAAAAAATTTGAATGAGCAAACTGAATTCAAAGTTTCTTCTCATCCCACATGACACATCTTCACTTGCCAAGTCACAATGTAAAAACCACTGTCTACAACTTCAAAGTTATTCTGTGTTTCTGAAGATAAAATGACTAATAGATTCCATCCCATTTTTGGGTTTAAACAAAGCAGATCTTCTCATAACTGATCAGACACCATAATTAAGCCGTCCCAAAGTGCCGCTGCATCGGATTGTTTTTTCAAAACAAAGGAGGAAATGCATTTAATTCACCGCTCTCATGTCACCTTGTTGCACCTGCACTCTATCCAAGCACAAGCTTGGAACGTTGGACGGCACTGAATCTGTTCCAGACTGCCCAGAATGCAGGAAAATGTAGTTATAAATAGTGACTATAAAAAACATACAATACACTGCTCTGCCATGAGTGGATTTAATGAAACATATTTTGGAGTTTCACCCACATTTCCTACATCCCATAACCAGCCCTGCGTCACCTCTTTCGGGCATAACTTGCTGCTCCGTCTGAAATTCTAAAATATGGCGAGTCCAATATTGCCACTTAGTCTTTTCGTCTTACCTCATCACCCTTGCTTTGCAGACACACCCCCAGCAGTGAAGGCGGGAAATCACACCTCGGCATTAAAAAAATAAAATAAAATGAAGCTCCCTTTTTTTCATCGACTCATTTTAATCCGATTAGCAACGTGTGTTCAAACCTCCACCATTATTCGTTTACTACTCAACTGTGACAGCGGAGTTATTCCAGCTATTTCTGTCAGCTCAATGAGTCGAAACAGCCAGACACATATTTACACTGGCAAAGTCTCAGAGTGTAAACAGTCTAATCTGGATCTGCCTTATAAAAGTTCTTCATATGCAAACATGCCTGCACATTCACCAGGCACCCGCCGAGAGTTGCTGCTCTGCTTCTTTTTCTAAATAAAATACTGAAGCCATTTTTTGGAACAATCTGTTGCTCAGAACAGGTAGTGCACAACCATTGGCTTGATACGATGCGTTTCTGTGCAATTATTGATGACTAAAGCACTATAGAGAGGGAAAGTTGTGGCAGCCTTTGAATGAAGTTTTGTCACGGGAGGACCTTATTTCGACTTTGTATCTGCCTGAGCAGGTGTAAGTTGATCCTCGGGGCCAGTGGATAGATATTTACATTGGCAACACACCTCCACTGACAGACACGCGGAACCATGTGGTACCAGAAAGTATTTGATATCAAGCAGTTTCTCGCCAATGATGCGAGGCGTATTGTATTTTTAGTTTCAGGGGTTAACAAATATGCTATGATACTTATTATGATACTGTCGTCCAGTGTTGGCGCAATGCTCGTATAATAAATAGGGCAGTAAAAGAGTCGTGGCCATTCTCTCACCCTTGTGAGCTCAAGAACAGAAAAGACATTTATTTATCGCTATGGTCAGTGGGGATCCCACCAACTAGGAAAGTGTTTTGGAGTGGACATAAAATAAAATAAAATAAAATAACAAACGCTGAAATGAATTGTTTAGAATACTGAAATAATATATTCTATATAACTGAACTTCATGTAATTTATCAGTTTTCTAAACAAATTGAAATCAAATGATATTCATGATCTGTTTTAAATGTTTAATTTTCCCACTCAGGATTTTTTTTCTGACTACTGTACTGTAGCCTGTATAGATATTTATTTTATCATAAGAATTTAAAAAGATTTTGAAGTGTGCATTTTTATCTTGATATAATGTAGTTGTTTATTACTTTTTGTTTCACTCAATTTTCTACAGTCCTCAGACATATATTTTTTTTAATATTTCACCATCTTCCAACATGACATTCCAGTCTCTAACATTGCATCGAGTGACAGAAAGTTCAAGACACACCCTCCCCCTGAATAATAGGCGGTTATGTTGTTAATATACTTATTGAGAACAAAAGTTTAATTCACAACTTTTTTTAATCCATGAAATGGGTTTGAAGTATCTATGTGTGTTGACTTGGAGCAATGGAGTGACAGTGTTCCTTTTTAAAATCCGACTTTATCCCTAAAAAAACTCTTCAAACATCACCTGCGTCCGTTCTCACTCAGGTAAAACACACACCCACTGCTGTGTTCACTGACATCACTTAGCAGGGTGTGGTGAGATCAGAAACTTTGAGGTAGGCTGATTTAAAAAAGAGCACGGATGATTCAGTGTCATCACCCAGACTTAGCATCCGTTTCTCAACGCCCACTCTTTATCCGTCAACGTCCACCCTTCCTCAGACAGGGTGAGGAGGAGGAGGATCACAAACCTCACCAAAGCACACATCAGATCAGACCAAAAATGACTGAGTCACTCAAAGGGATTCCAGTGACACATTTTATCATCGCTCTTTTTTTTCCGCTCAAAATGAATACATTCTGTGGCTGAGGTCACCTTGAGAAAAGCTCACAGATTTTTAATGATTTCTGCAGTATTTTTGAACAGCATTGCCGCACCTACAGATGAATATATTTAAATGCAGCGTGAAAGAGGCTGGTGTCAACGAATGAGGAACTCCTACAGACACAGAGATATTATCCTCAGCATGCAGTTTTTAGTTGAAGGCAGAGGTGGGAAAATCGATCACGTGGGGGCCAAAACAAACAAATAAACCAAATAAAAACTGTTTCCAACAGCATTAAAATATATTTCAATTGAAAAAAATGTGATTTAATTGTTTTTACTTTTAGAGCTTCAACTTATACATAATTTATTAATACATAACTTTAATTTTTAAAACTCTGACACCAATATGAAAAGAACGCAGCCCATAATTATGCCACATTACTGTATATGACATAAAGTATGTTTGCCATCAGCCGTCGATACCGATTTGTGTCACAAACTTTTTTAATACTGTAATAAAATATTTTATTTTTCAGAACTTCTTGTTGTGGGTTTTGAAGTTGAGGTGTGTTAATCATCGAATTACAATAATGATAAATGAAAGTGAAGTCATGGCATCGGTAACATCATCCTGTCATCCGAACATATGGATTTAATATTGTACTGAGTGAAACATGGTGAAACACACCTCTTATTTGAAGCACCATCGTCACCAAATGACCCTTTTACTCAAATAGCAAATGGGGATTTTTGGCACCAACCAAAGGTGAAAATGCAGTTACTTTAAATTACGTTCAGTGACAAAGCACATCTAGACACCAATAAAGCCCTTGTCACTGGCTACATGAGTGAAACCATCTTGAGTCCAGTAAACAGAGCTGTATTCAGAAAATCTCCCTGCCCAGTTCTGTCTTATATTCTGACTTCTGAAACGGCTTTGGTCCTGTATTCATTCAGTGTTCTTTAAAAAGAATCCGCCGCGAATCTTACACAGTTTCCCTCAGACCTCGCGAGCGCAGCCGAGCACATTTCTCTGACTCATCAATAGTAGGAAGGAGAAGAGGAAGAGATGAAGTAGAAGAAACGGAGGGGATTTCAAAGTTCTGCGGCTCACTGGCAGGCAAAGGCCGTGCACATGAGAGCAACATGCTGACAACTATTGTTTCAGGGCTGCTGGCAAAGACCACCTTCCTGGAACTCGGCAAACAACACACAGGCGAGGTGTGCCAAAAATGTGCTCACCGAGGGGCCTGCCAAACCGGTAGAAAGCTGTTGTGTGAAAAGTTGGATAACTTTCGTAGAATCTGTTGTTTTCCTTTCCCTATTGAGGGCCTTGGAAGAACCAGTGCAAACCTCTCAAAGGTAATCTCCCAGCCTCTTTTGTCCCCCAAAAAATAGGTGGCTCCAAGAGTGCATTGTTATTCAGTGCTGTCCCTTAATTGCACAATCATGTTGATGAAATATACAACGCTGACAGGCTGAGTTGGCAAAGCACCAAAACATCTACGCAGCACATGATTGGAGCCATGATGTGAAAATCTGCGAGCTGCAGAGGGAATGACTTTAGGAGAAACCAGACAATACTGTGCTGCATGATTGACGAGGGTTTCTGAGAAGTGGCAGAAGGCCACTCTACTTCCAGGAAATCACAACTCAATTTAGAAGAGTTTTCAACAAGCAGGAGAGTTTGTAGCCGAACATGGGAGAGACATCTTGTGTTCAGCAAAAGCCATCAGAGTCCACCACCAAGGGGCTCATCCAGCGGAAGGATGAAGCAGCGCAAAGGTGTTGGTTTAAACTCACGGCTGTTTTATGCAGACTGACCAGCAGCTTTACATGTGCATATTTCATTATGTTTTACTGAATAATACCTTGTCAGCCAAGCCATAGAGATTATGGTCTGGCCGGTGATTGTCTGTTGGCAAAATAAATAGAAGAGGATTTCAAAGACAATTTGCTAATGTAGACGACCATTGTCACCTAGCTGGCACTGTTTAATTATTCATATTATCCCCATGAAAAAAAGCATTCTATTTCAGATTCTTCATTTACAAAAGCCACTGTACTGGTAATTCCTGTGTATCTTATGTCTTCTCGTTGCTAGGCACAAACCTACATATGAGCGGCTAAAAGCTACTTCCATGAGTAAATATATGGCCAAAAGTTGATATTCGCCCATGTGTCATGCTTTGTTTCTCATGCTTTTATTTTGTTATTTCCGGTGTTCCTGTCATTTCCTTTCCTTCTCTTTCTCCAGCTTCACAGCAGCGCAGCTGGATCCCCCTGATTAGACTCCACTGATTTCTACACCTGGGTTCCAGTCTGCGCTGCCAGATGGTTGCTTTGCATCCTCATGGTAAACACACCTTCGACCCCCCCATTCTCTCGTGCTCCTGTTGTATATTTCAAAATTCCGTGTGTGCTTGATCTTCTTTCTGCTGCCTCCTTAGTTTGTTCTCCTCGCTCAGTTTTCTATTTCTCTATTCTCAATTCTTGCGTAATTGTTAATAAACCTTGTTAAATCTACCCTCGATCTCCCAAGCCTGAAACAATTCAGCAACTGTGTCTGATCCCATAGACAGCCATGACACCAGATTATTCATACCCCTGGCAAAATCTCATAAAAACATGTCCTTTTTCCATTTTCTCTAGTTATCTCAAGATGTTCCCATGGGATAAACTTTTTTTTTTTGGTTGACCAATTGTTAAGCACTGACCAAAATAGCATCTTTCCAGAAGAGTCTGCATGTACACAGTGAAGGAAAGGCCATATCAACGCAGTATGATGTCCCTGTGTCAGCAGTCAACAAGCACAGGAAGTTCAACGCAGCTAACAACCTCAGTGGGCGTGGCCGGAAGCGTAAGGTGTCCCCCAGACCTGCCATGACAAGAGATTCTAGCATCAGACTTTTAGTCGCATTAAAGGTATTTCCTTTTTTAGCTTTCTCGCATATTCGCTAATGTTCAGGTTGGAGACATCACTCTAAAGTTGACTGTACCGTGCCATTTCATAATGCCGATTATTTCAGTCATTAATCATATGATCCTGATTCATTCTGACTCAGATTTTATATTCTATGCTTTTCTTCCATGAAATGTATTCATCATTTATGTGTGCCTGTTTGTTTTCTGTCACATCATTTCATTTATACTGACTGATCACAGAATGGTCCAAACATATAACAGAAAGTGCTCTTTTCCTAAACAAGATAAATATTTCCCTTTTTTCAAGAAAGTATTGTGACTTCGGATGTGACATTGATGGACTGATTAATAGGTTCAGTCATGTTTTTTTTGGCGTTGTAAAAGAGCTCTCGATATATGATGAACATACTGTATGAATGTACATTTCAACGTTGTCTAAAACTTTTGACCACATTTAAAAAGTGTATTACCTCCTGTTTCTGTCAGCATTATTCTGCCGATCTAAATAAGATTCTGATGCAAAATAAGATTCTGAACGTATTTCAACGTTGTTTTTTTTTGAAAATGTTGACAAATGCTACTTTTACAATGGCTTTGAAGGAATCGTCTTTCACTTCTATGGCCTCTTCTTCACTCATGAAAACTGAAGACAAAGATGTAACAACTGCTGAAATACAGTGCACTAAGTTCACCTCCTTCAGAGGGAAGGTGAGGTAATTATAATAAACTCTTGGAGAAAGCGCTGGTTTGAAGCAGAACTTTCCACTTCTGGTTTTAGGTTTAGATACTCATGTCCCAGTGGACTGGACCAGCAGCTCCAATGTTTGTTTTCCACTTCAATGTGGGGACAGATTGGGGCAAGGGCACCAGTAGTGGCTATTTTCTCCACCTGGATGCTCACAACGGAGGGGAGGGAAACTCAAAACTGGTTTTGCCCACTTCCTGGAAACAGTAAAAGGCAACAGGGGGCCCTATGATCAGAGAAGGGGCAAAGCAGAGAGGATGCAGTCATGAAAAGACAGTTTGAGTCTTAAGACTCCATGCGATAATGCATGCAGTGTTCTTTGTGAGTCTGAATGTGTGGTTCCAGAGGAAAGAGACGAAGTGTAGAACATACCACTCTTGTTGGGGGATTGCTGTTACCCACAAAGATCTGTTTACAGTCAGTGCCCCCGATGACCCCCCCCCAGAGGAAGCAGAATTTGCTGCCAACACACACACACACACACACACACAGAGGCACACATGCCTGCCACATATCTGAGCTGACATAGATACAACAGGTTTAAGGGCTCCGATTAGAAACTTCCAGATTCCTGAAAATGCAGGCATCACTATCATAGCACAAAAAAAAAAAAAACCTGGCCTGGAGGGAGGTGTGATGAAAAAGTGTTTCTCCACCTCGACAGATATCGCGAGGAACAGAATTGTAAGGTTGTGTGCTCACAGATAAAAGAGAACCTTCACTCAGCAGCAGGGCCAGCAAGTGGGAGTTTAAAAACTAGTTCCAAAGCCTGAAGGGAGACAGATTGGAGAAAGCCGAGAAGAGAATCATAGGTGAAGTAAAACTAAGAGTGACGGTTAAAGAAATAAAGAAAGAAAATAAGATTTTTGCTTTAGCATCTCCACTCACCAAAGATTGACACAGACGAGGAAATATGGGTTTCCAACTAAGATGTGAATTAAAGCTGGAATTTCAGTGCGTTGTTTACGTATAGGTGCAAAGAAAAGGAAAAGAGGTCATCGGTCACCTTTGACCAAATTCTACAAATAGCTTTCAAACACACTAGAACATATTAGTGAGAGTAAAACCCCCTCAGCCAAATGTATTTCTAGCTATTAAGGAATATCAGCTTTCATTGAAAGCGACTAGGTTACCAAGTACAATCCTTAAATACTAAACATCATTATGTTTCTTTTTTCTCACCGTGAACCCAGTGAGTCAGATGTATCGTACAGCCGTGAATGAGTGAAGTAATTACCTCCTTATATACACATATTTCCACACTGCACTAAGAAGCTCATTCACACAACACTGAATGTATTTTAGCCTCCATGTGGGACATTTTGACTTATGATGTTATGACCTCTGACTAACCATCTCCCTTTCATCAGTCCTGTGGAAAAGTTGCTGGAAGAGAGCATAAAGACGTTGAATGTATTGTTGAACTAATACGTACTCAGCGACTCGGTCTGATCAACAAGTGCACTGACTCACTAAAACATTGAGCTCTGCCTCACATTGAAGTGTAGAAATTCGATGTCACTGTTCCTGATGCACAGAAACAGCTTGCAAAAGCAAGGAAGAACAATAAAGGTGATGGAAAGTAGGACAGACAGGTGGTGCACACAGGCCTCCTCTTTTTTTGTCACTTTGGGGAAGCAAAGGAGGTCACCCACACCTACAAGCACTCAATCAATCTCGCAGTGACCTTGCACGTCCTGGATACTCTGCCTGCCTGGTCTTTCCGTTTGCCAACTCAGCTGCCATGTCTCTGCAGATGCAGCCAGGTTCCTCCACCAGACCACCTGTGCCACAGCTATTTTTTAAGAGATCTGAGATTTTCCTTCGAAGAGATTGTTTATCTGGACCAAGTTTGAATGGGCTGATGGTTGAAAAAGAATTTATCAGCCATGCTGTAGACCTACATGGGAGGCTATTGGACAATCAGGCACTCAGCGGAACGACTAAATTCGAGGCGATTTGAATTGCAAAGTTTTCATTTTAAATATGTAACAGCTTTCTCTCAGTGTTCAGCAATGATACAGAGTATATTTCCGAATATGATATAGTTGCTCACAATGAAGTCTCGTCTTTCCATCAATCCATCCATCCTTCCTTCTCTATACCGATAATTTGTATATGGTTGCGGCGGCAGCCATCTAAGTAGAGAGGGCCAGTCTTCCCTCTGCATTCAGCTCTCCTGATAGCTAACAGTGGTGTTGCCCAGACAACACAAGACATAATTTCCCCAGCGTTGAATGACCCCAATTGGCATCCAGGCGAGACACTTGAAGTGGCCTCGACTGGCAATGGACCTGCTGTTCAGTGTTGAGGATCTCCTGCTTGAGCCAGTCTTTCACCAATCTCGAAAATTGAGCCCAGAGACAAAATAATGTTCTTTTGGTCACCAACAAAAGGCTTGTGAGGCTCATAGATTGAACTGTGAATTGAGAGGGGAAGTAGCAAAATAATTGGCCAACCGAACAGAAAACACATTCTCCCTCCCAAGGCGTCAAATATCGACTCCAGAGACACAGAAGTCAGCAGTCTGCGATGTATGTTGACACATTAGTGTTTCATTGGAGGCAAACGTTTCCCTCCTCACCTGACCTTAACCGTAATCCCTCACCCTTTCCGCCTTTCTTTCATGAGACATACTCCCCATTATGCCACAGAAGGTGAAAGGTAATTCAAACGAAAGCCTAACATGCGACACAGAAGACTTCAGTGTCACTCTGGGATGCACTTAAAAATAGAGATTGTGTTGGAATGTCAGGAAAAAGCCTTACCCTCACTGGGCATGTAGAGCTACTAAAAAAAGTTTGACACAGGTTCCATAAGGAATGAAAACTCATGCTAGCAGGTTTAGTACACTACACGCCTGGAGCACCTACCACAGGAAAACCTGTGGGACATGTAAAAAACTTTCATTCTGTAAGTCAACAAAACACAAGTGAAAGTGCAAGTCGGTCTCCTCCCAGGTGCGATGTAAGGTAAAGAAGGACTGGCTTTTCTAGCTGCATCGTCAACTCTCTCCACTGTTTCTCCTCCTCCTATTACTGTCAGCTCCAAGAACACTCCCAGTCCAGCACAAGAATCCCATGATGCCGAAACCTTTCCACTTATGGCAAGGACTTAACTCGTGGTTTGTGTTACACTGGTTTCCTGCTGAGAAACATGCCCCCAGGCTTTGTACTCCAATGTGGAGTGACTCTGAAAGACTGCAGAACTGTGAAGCAACCAAAGGAACATTATCTGCACAAATCAAAGATCCCAGGGCTCTCTGACACGCAAAGCTCTCCTCGGCAGCATTGCCCACTGATCCTTTCCAAGGAACACCAGGATAAGTATTGGTGACAAGCATATATTATTTCCCCTGGCAGGGCCATACACCTTTTCAAGAAGTCCATTGTAAGTGAAACAAATGGGGTTAACATGATAGATGGCAGGAAATATTCTCAAATGCTAAGCCCAATCCACAATACCGTAAATCCAGCTGAAGATTTAAGAATTGACTCAGGGCTGACCTATTGGAACACAACCCCAATTTTCTGAAGTCATGATGGAGAGCAGCACACAAGAATGAAGAAAGACCTGAAGACTCTGTAAGCTAAAGACTCTGATCGAAAGTGTAAAGAAAGGTCACTAGATATATCTCAAGACCTTCCTCACATTTGTACTTAAGGTGGTGCGGAGGATAGCGCCGTCAACCTGGCAAGCCACTTCCAACGAAAAAAGATAGAACATGTTGACGCAATAAAACATTTTACTGGACCGAGGACTGGTGGACTTCTTAGTATTGTTTAACCATTTGTGTTTGTATATTTTGTCAGTGAGTAAGTGAAAGAAGGAGAAAAAGACAGAACCAGAATGTAATCAATCTTTAAAAGGGCAGATTCCTCGGTGATGTATCGCCGGCGCGATGTGTGTGTGTGTGTGTGTGTGTTTGTGTTTTGAAGAAATGTGAGTGGGAGGTGTAAGTTTCTCACTCCTCAGAGCAATGTTGAGAATGAGGATGCAGCCCAGCCCCTCTGAACACAGATCCTTGGAGGCAATGAGAGGTAAATGATAAAAAAGGCCTGCATTAAGCATGCGGCAAGGACAAACGCAGCGGGTGCAGCTTAGAGATACTACATATTGATTGTGAAAACTTCACGATAAATTTAGAACTGGACATGCTAACAAGCCAAAAGGGACAAACCGTATATTGGGAAAGTTCAAAAGACAAGAGGTTACTTAGGGTCACTTCCTCACAGTGTCTCACTCTCCATCACCATATGGTATTGAGCTGCAATACAAACTGACAGAAGCCGCTTTAAGCAAAGAGATGATCACATACAATCTATAAACCTCCAAAGACATTGAGACATGAAGCAAAGGACGCAGCCGAGCCATCTCACTCTGGGCGAACTGTTCACTTCAGACAGGAGGTGAAACTCTTCTGCTGTCAGCCTCATAAACACTGCCCAGTCTCCGCGATGCCACCAACCCACGAACAGTTAAACATTTACCTCTCCCTTGTCATTTTGTATATTTTCATTTTATTTAATTAGACCCAACACCACAGCAACTTCCTTGTACGGACCTCTGTGCAGCGCAATAAATAATGTCCCGGTTCTCATCTGTATGAAGGACTGTGGTGTCATCAAAGCAACAGCCAGAAGATTCTGATTGACTGTGCAATGGAAGTGCAAGTGTGTGTGCGTGCGTGTGCCACACAAAATCCCAGTGGAGTCACTTTCGTCTTCTTAGAGCATGTCTGCATGTGTTAATTCAATAAAGGAACAGCAGTGAAGTGTAAGCCTCTTAATCAGCAGAACCCCGCGCCACCTCCCGCTAACACATTTCATTGTCCTCACTTCCCTCTACTCTTTCCGTTCTCCATGAATTTATTCATCTCCGACCTCTCATTTTCTTTATATTCCTGTGCGATGCTCCATCACATTTCCTCTCTCCTTTTATCTGTCACGACTCCTTCCTCACACCCTTCTCCTTCTCTTATGTCAGTGGTAGATCTGCGGGGTGCTTGTTATCCAGCCACCACCCACCCAGTCAGGGAGCCACACCATCCTGAAGGGGAAGAGTAAAAGCTATGCAACTAATGCAGAGGCTAATATCTCTCTCTCTATCTTTTGGTAGATGGCAGACTGGGACTGCGGGGAGAGGTGTGGGAAGAAAGGCCTGTCAATCAGTTAAACAGGTAAACGAAGATACACAGATTGGCAGACAGACAGGAGCAGGTCGCCACAGGCCAGCGAATAGCAGCCTGGCTACGAGCTCAGCATCCCAACAGACCCTCTAGGTCAGATGCTGTAAGGTAACAACGCCGCCCCCACCTGGTACCGGGCGTGAACTGCGTGTTCTTAAGAACTCCCATAGGCTGAGAAAGAGTCACTAGGTCTAAATAGGGGCAGCATCACCGTTTTGTTTTGGGTGAAACTAGCATCACTTGGTCAGTTCAGTGTAGCCCACCATGCTGCTCCGATGTTTTTTATACAGCGATATGCTGCTTTAACATCAGGTCAACCAACACATTATGGATCGGTGTGTGGGACACAGGTTTTCCACTCTGTAATGTCACTGTCACAAACCACTCTCCACTTGAACATGCTCTCATCACACATG
The DNA here is from genome assembly GCF_027744825.2 of Synchiropus splendidus. Lineage (NCBI taxonomy): Eukaryota > Metazoa > Chordata > Actinopteri > Syngnathiformes > Callionymidae > Synchiropus > Synchiropus splendidus. Next base: position 12,669,765 of record NC_071335.1, on the reverse strand, counting down.
GTATTATCACCGTCTTAATGTTGTAAAAGTCTGACTTTATCCAGTCACCAACAACAGTGCAGCAAACAAGAACAGACCCAACCAAAAGAGGTTAATTCTCATGTGATCTGATTCACTATATGAGGCAAATCGCTGAAGAATGTTCATACGGACGATAACAATCAACATGTGACTCACCACTTCTTCATTGGGCCATCTCTGATACGAGCCACATAGCTGTCGATTTCCATTCAACCTTATGAAGTCGACAGCTTTTAGTGTTCCTTAAGTTGCAGCTTGTCTGTGGAAACAATTGCATCTGAACCATCAACGAGCACGACACAGGTGTCGATGAGTCGATGACAAATAACACAACTAACACAAATATCCTGTTTCTTTATATAACACTTCACTTGCAGTCAATTGCCTCACGATTTCAAATTCTGACTCGGCAAAATCCTGACATTGCTCTGCTCTCCAGATGCATCGAAATATTTCCCGCCCCAAATCAATACCATCAAATATACTGTAGATGAACCGCTCTGGCCTGTTTTTATGACATTCAGTATAAAGCATACAAAGCCAGTGAAATATGGTTTTAAACTTTCTAACATACTTAGACAAAAACAAACAAACGCTGACCTAAATTCTACAAAACTCATTAAAATATAATCCTACCAGATATTGGGCGAAAACAGGAAGTCAAGAAAAAAATGAAAAAACACACTGCTTATGATGGCACCAAACAAATGTCTGATCCAGCTTTTGCTATTTAGTAAGAAAAAAAAAAACATTTTATTTACCCAATTTTTTTTTGCATCGAAACAGAACTGCGTATTTATTTGCACTTTGGTGGAAATAAATCCACCAGCAAACCGGATAAATGGGTCCAACATGGCAATATGAGCGTGGTTATTTCACACTGTTCCCTTTAGTTTATACACTTTTGTCCAGTTCCATCATCATTTAAGAGCCTTTGGCTTAGTCCCAGCTTCATCTTCTACATCACGGCTAAGGTCATTCCCTGATGCTAAAATATAGAGGAGAACATTAGGTGTGTTTCTCATCTTTGTTGAAACGTGTTTATTTCAATTTTATTTGTATCACCATTAGAAAGACGTTCGGGGAATCCACTTCATTTTTAAAATGATGCTGTCTTCTCCACTTGAGTAAATATAATACAGATGATGTTTGGAGCACATGGATGACATTAATTTCGTGGTAATCCCAAGACAAAATAACCCAACTGAAAGGATCCTTTCGTTCATAGAGGAATGCACTTAGGGCACGAGGTTGACTTGTCACCCTTGACGACTTGGACTAGAAGAAGTGACAGTTGTTAACAGCGCGTGTGATTTGGCCAACTGGAAACAGCAAAGATAAAAATCAATTCACCTCAAAAAGTCACATGCAATTCTCGAGGCCGTTCACTGATAGAAATTGGAGGACTGCCCAGTATATGTTAGTTAGGACAGAGTAAATAATGACAAATAATAAACAATTCACTGAGGACATTCCTAGAGCTGTCTTTAATTCCCACGCTCGATATCCTGACTTAGACTGTCTAAAATATATGCGCATTAAATAATGAAATCTAAATATCTGTGCACAAATAAAATCAAGTTTGTAGAAAAAAAAAAGATCAACAACGTGATGAAGTGTTTAGAACAACAGCATGAATCACGCCATGGGAAGAGATATGTGCCCCAGAAAATGTTTATGGCAGGAAAGTTCAGTAATCAACTACATAACTGTACTCATTTATTGTCTCAGCGAGCCAAAGCAAATCCCAGCTTCATTATGCACAAGACTCTCTGGGCATGTTTCCAGTCCATTAGAAGGCACGTAGCGGCGACAATTCGCACATAACTCTGAATATATAACTGATAGAACGTCAGGAGCTGAAGGATAAAGAGTTGTGAGAGCGCAGCTGCCTGCACACGAGCCGTCAGTGAGGAACTCTATGGATAAATGAGGTTGAACAGTCTTTCACGTCCTTGGGAATGAACTCGTTCAACTCCCGGAGGGTCGCTCAGAGACGGTGCCCAACCCAACTCTTCCATCTAGTGGTAGAAACTAATAACTGCAATTCCCTGCTGATTCAGATTGAATAACCGCTCTCGTCTTGACATAAAAAAAACAGGCACCAGTATAGTATTACAAATAAGATTTACTGCTATTAATAAAAGAACACGAACGTTGTGAAAGTGATGGAGCAGCTCTCGAACCAGGTGTTTACATCAGCTTCTCCCCGTCACATGATCACACAGACGAAGGATGTTATTCTATAACTACAATTATTAAAACTAAATTAAAATGAATGGTGGACAGGCACCGTACTTTAAAATGATGATTTAAATTACTTCCACTGACTAAACAAGACGCTGCCTTGATAGTGAACGTAAAAACAGGAAACTATATTCACTTGAGATCTGTGGTGTTCACCTACAGAGCAAGTGCTTGCTAGTCGGCATCTGCAAACTGATCCGCTTCAGTGGACGACCAAGAGCGGAGCCGGGGCACTGGGCGCGGGTGGCACGCGGACGGGACGTAATTGGAGGTAGACATCGGCAGGTCAGCGCTGTCTGTATGATGAATCCTCAAACTCTCCAACACCTGTTGGGCAATATCTTCAGGACCTGGAAAAGACACGTAATGAATAAAATATTATAAATATTAATGTTAGAATTGATGATAAATGAGTGTATCAGTGGGACATTGAAAAGTGTGGAGAACAAGTTCAGGAGGACACTTTTACTGCTTACTGACTGCTGACTCTTCCATAATTTTGGAGTGTAGTTTCCAAAACAGTCACCCGGACTACCATGTCAACCTTTTTTTTTTCATCACCGTTTCATTTCTACAACTGTTTGGGAACAAGTTTGGCTACACCCTTTTGGACGTACCAAACTGTCTGTTCCCATGCTCCATGGAGTTCAGGTCGAGGTGAGATACAACCACAGTGTTTGCACATGACCAATATTTGTTCCAGTTAATATTTTATGTCTTCTTTTATGTTATTTTATTTCATTTTATTGCTGTTAAATTTGATTCTATTAGTCCATGTGCAGAAGTTTGTATTTCTTCTTTGCTATTTCTGCTTTGAAAAATGTATGCGGGTAGTAATGTGAATTTCTCTCTGTGAGATTAATAATTTATCTATCTATCTATCTCACCTATTTATCTGCGTGCTTTTGCGGGTCAACAATATCACTTGACATGAGTTCCAGCCTTCTTCACCTCATGATCATGGACAAGTGAGAATAAACTCAAAGCCTCTGGAAATGCTTATAGGCCCACAAGAAGTTGAACTGGGGTCAACACTGTATTGCTGTAACGTACCGTAAGGCTGGGCTTCAGAATGCTCTCCCCTGTTTGGGACTTCACTGACATCCTTTTCCCAGTCTTCTTCCTCTAGTGGCGGCAAGTTGTTCAGGTTACTTTGGGAGTCAAGAAAGATTAAAAAAAAAAAAAAAATCACCAACCAATATTTTGAGTAATATTTTAGCATTAGAACTAGCAATTCAGAAAGAATCCAAATGCTTTGCTTTTACCTGACAGAAAGAACTCACCTTTTTTTATTTCTGGGTTTTCTACGTCTTCTTAGTTTTTTGCCTTCCACAAGCAGTCCAGCAGCGTTCTGTAGACTTCTAAGCCCGTTTTTCAAGACTCTAACTTTATCAGCACACACAGTTTCAACAGCACAACCTGCCTGACCTTGATCGTGTTCCCTTTGGTCCACCACTTTGTCATGAGTCCTCCGGTAGCCATGATTTACATATCCGTTTACAGAATACTTTGCTTTGTTTCCCTTTGGTGAGACTTTCTTGTTACCGTTGCATTTAACCCGAACACCGTTCAGACACAATATCCCATAGTTGGAAACATGATTCAGATCTTGAGCATTGCTGTAGGTGTGTTGCTGTTCGTCTCTTCTATTCTCAAAGTCCTGAGTCTGGGACATTGTGATACCTGAAAAAAGTACAATTCAAAAGTCATTCACGTAGCTGCACTTAACATGGTCACGAACACGTTTTGATTGGAGAATAGGAGGATGTCAGAAAACACAGGAAAACAATTGCATCACAAAATGCGGTCATGTCCAAGCACACAAACCTTGTGTAGGCCAGAACACCTTCTTCCCAACTGTGACTGTCAGATATTAGATATTATTCATGCATGATCATCCTCATATCTCAATATTTTGTAGCAAACAAACCAGTTTCAGCAAGCCAACACAATAAAACTAAGGTTTTAGAGAAGTGTAAAATCAATGTTGATCCCCATCATGTGTTAGGGCGATGAGAGGAACACCTTTCCCTTCTTTGCCTTCCAAGCACCACTGTCTGCAAATCAGCCCTGGTCATAGTTCTACTGTATAATCACAGTGTTTACTCTGCACTTCAACTGTTTATTTATCAGTCATTTGAAAGGTATTTCATTGCATAAAATATATTCCATTAGAAAAACAAGTATTACCATTTGAGAATTATATATATATATCATGTATATGTAAAGAAGATTACGTTTTACACGGTGGATAGTCGCTTTGTTTGCATTAGTTGCATTATATGCCAGTCGTGTTCACGTCGACTACGTTTTCTGTGGTTAATAAAATGTCCATGCATCAACTTTGTCAAATGAAGTTGAAGCTGTTTAGCTAACCGATAACATCAAGACGCTAGCATGGGCCTTAAAAAGTCGTTGGTTCCACCCTGTAAACGTCTGAACTGCGGCGTAATTGTTCAGGAAATTATTGTCGGTTCTGTCGAAAATGGAAATTCAAAGTATCTAGCTACTTTGAAGATAATTTTGGCTCAGCAAAAATAAATGAGTTTTCACTCTCACCTGTGTCGCCGCCTGTAACATGTAACCTGTTCATGATGTAATTGGAGTCATGAGTGGACAGATGGCGCCACACACAAGCCTCTTCCGCACTGCGGGATGTCGCTCCGTTTTAAATGTACTTATTTCTTTGTTGCTGGTTGCACAAAAATGAGTGGACTCTATGTGATGTGAAAAACAGCGTGAGTGAACAACATATCTTCATCATGCGTTTACGCTCTCCCACATTTTGTGTACATTTAAACGATCATTTGGACGTCTGTAAATGTATTTTCTTATTATTAAAACTCAAATGGGTGTGTTCATTGCCTGTAGCCTTTTTTCTATGGGTGTGTGTTTGGCATAGAGTGTTGTTTTAAAAGCCTGTTTTGTTTTTTGTTACAGGACCGTGTATGTTTTAGCATTCCATCCACCTGGAGAACCGAACTGCAGATCCCGGGAAGCCTGATGCACAATATTACAGAAAGATATACAGATATACAACCCCTGTACATGCACCAACACTGGCACTGCATTCAAGAGTTTAAGAACATGAGGTTTTATGAGGTTTGTGGCTCCCGTTTTGTGAACATCAATGAAGAATAAATAAATTCTCAACAATTGTCTGATAATTTCAGTATATTAGGGACCTTGTCTTCAGGAGCATTTGATTCCACGTTCAAACTCCAACAGCACAAAATGTTCCATTTTAATGAGCGGAAACAGTCAAAACCCTGGAGCGTAAAGCGTTTATTAGCTCGACAAAATGCTAGCTTCGACAGTATTGTGCTATTCAGTTTCCTAGGTACGCCTGAAGCAAAAACACGTTGCTTCCTGATAAATCTGTATAAAATAGATTTCTTAGTATCAATCCCCCAAAAGACGGATCAGTGGCACAGGTATACAAAGGACTACCACTACTTACTTACAAGATTTACAATGACGTCATGATGTACCTCAAGAACCAGACAAGCTGAAGCAACATTGTTGAAATCGTCCTCAGAAGGCACAGACAGACAAAACGTGAACCATGCAAAATAGAACAGCTTTTGTGCAAGGAGCAAAACTCAAGTTCAAGAAGATCACATAATACAGTCGATTGTTTCGTCGTCGATGGACCTTTTTTTTGACATTTTCTCGGCTGTACACCGGCAGACGGGTCTGAAGTCTAAATTATAAAAATGTACATTCATGGTATTTACAGCATTGAAACGCTACAGAGTCACCGTGGCTGCACTTCAGTGGCCTTTCAACAACTTTTCTTCACCTTATTTTCATTATAGCTCGGCCTGATAGCTCCTTTATTGCTGTGCCATCAGGTGCCACGGAATAAATGGAGGTTTGCTGACATAGCACGATAGGCAAATTATGAACAGTTGAAAAGCACAATAGGGGTCCTACAAACCTGCTTTCCTCGAAACTGCGAGGTAACAACACTGCTCTTTCCCTGTCCTCAGATCAAGCTCCGATTGTTTTCACACCAATAATGCTGGGACATACCTGGGCCGAAGCACTGCTGATGAAAGTGGACTGGTTTAGGTCAGGTTAGCAATACTTAGCTGGTGATTTATGCTGCTGTAAATATCAGTACCATTCCACTTCAGTTTCAACAGTAAACTTCTTCTGCAACACAAAAGACACTTGTCATCTGCGGTCTTAGAATATTGCTTATCACAACAGAATCCAGGGAAGCAGCATTCGTGGTAGTCAAAGACACGCCGTGGTTAAAGCTTTTGCTTGCTAAAGTGCCTTTTGGATCCACTAAGGGCCACTTCCCAGTGAAATACACTCACTGTCTGAATGATTGACACACAACATTTTCTGGAAGACGAGATCAAACAAGGAAACACATTCACTTATTCTCAGTTTCAAACTCAAGCCGTCCAGAAAACTTGCCGCTGGCTTTTTTTTTTTTGATAGACCCACGTGGTCCACACGTACAAGGAGACTCCTATGTTCCTTTTTTTACTTCTGAAAACATTTGAAATATTTGCCCCAAGTGAAGATCTATAGTTTTGCAACCTAAAAACTTGTTTGTTTTTTGGAACATTCAGCAGCCAAAATGATTAGTATCATAGTATAGAATATTACAAGGGAAGTTAGTCAAGTAAGGGTGAGTCACAAAAATATGCATCCAAATTAAAAATTTAAAAATTATTAATGAAATGTATTATGACAATGTATAGATTTAGTTAATGTATTGTTGTCAGTAGAGTTCTTTTTAGTATAACTAGGGACATTATTTCTTTCTGAATTCAATATTGCAGTCTAAGCACACATGATGGCTGTTCAATTGAAGATAGCACAATTTGACTCTATTCCTACGCTTTAAAGCAACACCATGAAAGACTTGCTATCGACGGCCACACCAAGGATAGGCATCTGGACACGTTAGTCTTTTGAGGGTCGGCATGTAGTGTAGGATTCAAATGCGCTTAAAGTAACACTGTAATGAGAACAATCTGTTAGGAGTCTCCTCTTAAAGTATGTGTAGCCCTGGCTTCAGAAATGACTCTTCTCTGACCACCTTTTTGAAACTTCTCAGAATCTTCTCTCTTCACAAAAGACCTCCACAAACACTCTTCTATACTCTGGAATCTCCATGACCAAATGGAGAAATTTCTCCAACATTTTCAAGTGTCTCCCAATGTCCGATTATCCGGTGAACCACTCTGAAATCTCCAGGGATTGTTATTGTCCAGCATGAGCTCACACTGTGGTCCACAAGTTATAACAAACAAACAAAAACCACCTAATAGTGAAGCCCCAGACGTTACTGGCTGAGATTCCCTTTATGTTGAAGTAGCTCCATACTGCATAAAGACAGTCAGGTGGGGCGTGTTCCAGTTGCCTCCAGAGATATCCACAAAAAAACATCAGGAGAGATTCTCAGCTTTCCAGGTTTGGAGTCCCATTCATTCACTGCTAGTTCTTGATCTCCAAAATGGAAGGATTGTGGTCTAAGATTGAAAGAATGATTTTGTCCATGTACTGTCGTAGACGCTGGTTGATCTCCTCCTGCTCCTTTAGGGCCTCCATGAGCTGTGGAAGGAAAAAAAAAAAAATCACTCATTCCAAAATTTTCCCACACATCAGTACTACATCATATTCTGTAGTAGTAGTTCAAAAGTACCTAATACCTAACCTTTATGTTTTTTTTTTTTTTTTTTTTACTAAACAGATTTTCTTAATGAAAGAAGACAGAGAAACAACTAGAAGGGTGTGCAGTCACCTGGTCTCTGGAGGCATTTTCTATCTCAGCAGCCAGCGACTGGGCCTTGGTCTGGGTAGCAAACAGATTCTTTGCTTCATAAAGGCTGAGGCTAAGCAGCTGACCATTCAACTCCTCATTCTGCTCCTTCAAACGCTGGTTTTCCTGAGAGGAAGACATGGAAGGAAGATGTGAATTTCGTGCCTAGAAAGTATTTTCTAAAGCTTAGGACAGGTTGTAGCACTGTAGCCAAGCAATGTTCCTCTAAGTGCGACCACTAGAAAGAAGAGTTATGTGTGTTACAGTGCAATCTGCTCCCCTGCATCGCATGAGGTTAGGAACACTCTGTGATGACTGCACCCTTCACTGCTGAAGGTGAGCTGGATCTTCTACGGTTCAGCATTAGTGAGGGAATTTCAGCACTGACCCAGAGCCTGTTCAATCTAATTCTAATCCATTGTGATTAGTGGTTACCCAGGGAGTCGCACAAGCTACTTATCTTTTTTTTTTTTTTTTTTTTACCATCAGAGCAGGACGAAGCAGAGCCAGGTTCTGGAATTCAGGGGGGAAATATTCCTGGAATGCATTGTGCTGGAGAAACATGCCACACTGAGTTACAGAGACACCAGGAGAATTAATCGTCTCTGGGCTATTTGTAGTTAAAACCATGCATCAAACTCGAGGACTGGGGGCCATATCCGGACCGCCATGTCATTTTAGGTGGACCGTATGAGCTATGAATACTGTACATAAAAACTACAAGTCCAATTTAGAACTAATTTAAGACACACTACAAAAGTCAATATTGTGAGCCACAAAGAAAGGTTGCCAGTCAACAGGGTGCTTTCTTATGGAATATAAAGGGAAATCAGGGCAGGAAAAGGACACTGATATCATCTCAAGTCTAGATTTTTACAACCTCTAAAAGTAGTACTGGTTACAGAATGTTCAATGTATATACGTTTTGTTCCTTTGCGAGAGTGATAGAAGATGTTTATATTTTATGGTGAACACAATGTAATGCTACACCAGACACTTTTAAACGTTTTAAAAAGAGGCTGAACAAAGGCAAATGACAATATTGTGAAGGAAGTGGATGGGGGCATCAAATTCATATTTGGCAGCTCATTTCAAGTCACTTTGTTTATTTTTAAAACTGCAGAAACTGGTCAGGGTTCATGGTCTTCCCATAGTGTTGTTTTGAACACACCTGTTTCAGCCTTTTGATGTCGTAGTCCAGCTCCATCTCCCTTGTTCTGCTGTTGTAGTCCGGCAGACTTGTGGATGAGCTGCGGCTGCGACCCGGCCTCTCTGCCTCAAGCTTAAAGAGCTGCAAATACTCCAGTTCTTTCCTAAGATCCTCGATCAGCTGCACATGAGGGTATAGCACAATGGAAGTCAGAATAATCTGATGAGGTATCATGACACAGTATTGCATTCTTGATGAAACAGTATTCTAATTTTCAAGGGCCAATAGATGTTGCTCTTGGTTTAGAAATTATGTTGTGTTTATTTTCATTTCAACAGTTGTTCAAATCCAAACAGCTAGTGCGATCTGGTGGCCTCTGATGGCATGGACACTGTCTCATGAAACCTCATAAACCCTTAATACTATGTTATGACACATCATCTACTCCTCACTAGTCTGTAGCAAGTGCTTCATACAGCGATACCAAAAACCCAAGGTTACAAATGTCTGAGGCCAAATGAGCTCACCTCCTGCATACCGTCCTTTTCTCTTTGGAATTGTTGCCTGTTCTGCCTCAATTTGTCCATCATCTTCTTGTACAGGTCCATTTCATCTTTCAGTCTCAAACTAGTGTCCTCCAGCTTGTCTGTCATCCTCTGCTTCTCCTGAAAAGGTGAACAAACAAGTTCAAGTCATGTTTTGAAAGGCAAATATCAGTTCAAAGAACTCACTTCGTCCAGCTTCTCTGTCTGTGACTTGAGTCGACACATGTTCATAGTCATCTCGCCATTTTCCTCCTCAAGCTGGTTAACCCTGCGAGCATTGGACCCAGGATGTTATTTAACTTTATATACATAGACAGCACTTCCCTTAGACCTTTTGAGTTAGTCACCAGCAACTCTTCTCCATATGTATAGTTCATTTATTTCAGAAAGAAGAACACACCACAAAGAACACAAAAACATTATGTAGCGGAGCATCCCACACCTGTTGGTCAGTAGTTCAATTTGTGTGTTCTTGTCTCGCTCCATCTTGCCATAGGAATCTCTGTGACGCCTGAGCTCCTCATGCAGACTCTGATCTGCGCGTGTTTCCTGGTCTTTCAGCTGCTCCTCCAGTTCATGAACCCTATAAAACAGATAACATTGTGAATTACTGATTTTGTGTTAAGGAAAGGAATCAAAAATTGAGCAGCAGTTGGAGGAGATAATGCTCAGTTTGAAATGCAGACCTAACCTGTGTACTAGTTGTGTGTTCTCCTGTTTTAATTTGGACTTCAATTCACCATCCAGTAAAATCTCATTTTCCAGCTCTGCCACTTTCTTTTCCAGGGAGCTGACCTGCAGAAACAAGGACAGGCAGCCAAATCAAAGACAGTTTTCATGTTAGCATCTTCAATGTTGACTGTTACAGAAAACCATTCACCACAATTAAAGGGGAGGAAAATATTTGTTTAATCACGAAAACAAAACTGTGTTATCACATTACAGGTCAGACACAAGCAGAGAATCACTATAATTTAATAACGTGCTGTTACTTTGCGGAAGCAATGAAGTTTTAACTGACACTTATTTAAAATGATATTCTACTATATGCTACTGTGGCGAGATTTTGCTTACTTCTCTTGCCGCTGTAAAATCATTATATCAGCTTTCAAATATTTTTATGTCATGTAAAATATAAAGTAAACACAAGTATAGCCGTACATATCGAAACATGAGATCAACAATAAATTATCTCATGTGTTATTGTTTTTATTTTCTATTTGTTTCAGAACGTTTTCCCTAAAAAAAATTATTAATTATTATTATTTATTATTTAATAAATGATGTTACCATTGTAAGGATGAGTTATTTTACTGCATTTTTTATTCTTCTATGTTCCATTTTATGTTATTCAGCTTTTACAATTCATATAACTGTTAAAACCTGTCCAACCTGGAGAGGGGAGGAAAGAGTGGTGACATCATCATTAAAGAGCTATTTCTCTTGATTTGTAGTATAAATTGCATTTGCTTTGTGTTATTGTATCTTTCAGCCGTGCTGGCTTTTCACATGTGATCATTACTAAATACTTTTTACTCTTCTCCATAGTTGGCAATAACAACCAAAGAAGCTGGATCTAACACCAAGTATCATTTAACAATCACGTTTTTGCTTCAAATTGCCGCAATGTTAGTTAGTTGCTCTACTGTAGGTAGAAAACTTTGTCATCCTTCTGCACTTCCCATCAAGAGTTGCAACAGGAAGTGCGCCTCCTCCACCTCACACTACCCTCAGCGTCCACTCTAGTCATACCTACCCTCTTCATTCCATCCTTCATTCCATCCATTTCCCTCAATGGATGTCTCCATCTTCTTCTTCTTCCGAGCACTTCCATTACTAACATTCTAAGGTTAACATGTGTAAAAAAGGATTTGATCCTAACAGAGCCTCTGATCTAGACAATCAATTTCTACTTCGTGAATAGCCAAAATAAAAACCTAATAGTTTATGCTCAACACTCCACAAGTCCGCTAACATATGGCCATTCACATCCGTGTTACCTTCTCGTTGATGTCTATATCACATGAATCGATGCTGTCCCTGAACAGATCCTCTGTACTGCCATTGCTGCTGCTCAAGTTGCTGTTGTGGAGCAGTTGCCTGTTCAAAGAAAAAAAAAAACATTGTTTCAACGATGATAAATTGGCTTTGATCTGCAACAAAATTGCTGGATCTTAAACACACAATCCACAGTTGGTCTCTACCGAACTAGTATTTGACCGTGAAGATTCTTGTCAGGCATCACATGACCAAACATAGTTGTTGAAGTTGTTATTCCGGCTGCGATGAGACAAAAGATTGAATCTTCTCCGCATCAGTGCAACTAACAATTCTACTCAGTGAACACATGAGTCAAAGTGACACAAAGAGACAGAACAATAAAGTGAACCAAGTAATCCCAGCGAGCAGAACATCGAAACCGCGAAGGAGCCAAAGCTTATATTGAATACATATATCAGGCCCGACAGTGTCACCATAACTCAGCTGCTGTGGGTGCAAACAGAACCAAAATATCTGGTGCACTGTAAACCAGCACAACTTTTTCAGAAGCTCCACTCAAGAAGAGGAAACACATTATTCATTATTTCAGTTCTGCTCGGTGTAACCCAGATTCCCTTGAATGACCTTTAATAATTAACTCATACAGTACAACGCTCAGGCAGCTGAGTGATAAGGGAGCATGTCTATGTCAACAAATACAGCAAACATGCACACCAAGGTATATGGTCACTGATCACTCAGTAGATACACAAACATATACTGGATCTTAACCCCCTTTATATCCACCAACTGCAACCTTAAATCAAATTTGTAACAACTGAATTCTTTCTACCTCTGGAGAAGTGGTGCATTTCCACATATTTAAAAAAGTGGCACTGCGAATATTACTATTTTGTACAAATAGTAATAACGCTTGATATGTTGTGTTTGAAATATGGCTGTCAAAGTACATACATGAAGAATATTTCATGCAGCATCATGGTTAATCTGATAGATTTTTTTAATGCAACGCTGCTGTACAGAAGCCCCATTTCCACCAGATGCCTCTGGTCTGTCTTAGCAGGGGATATAAAAAGCTTCTATATTCCAGCTGCACCATGATACGTTTGACTACAGTGTAATTAGAGGGCAGTTCCAAATGATTAAAATTCAGGACAACTTCCTCTTTCTCTCCTGAGTTTCTCTGGATGCCTGACTAAAAACCACCAGCAACATTGAGTGTAGAATTGATAGAAGTGCGCAGGGCTGAAAAACTGTAGCAACATGGCAAGATAAAACAGTCCAAATTTTCAGGCACCAACTGTCCTTTTATTTACAGGGACACGCCAAAAACCACAATAACCTTTCGTCGCCTTCCATCATTGCTCGGTTGCAGCTCTCTGAACACACCCAATGGTGCGTTCAAATATGTCTGATTGTTCTGTCAACACTAACTCCAGTTTCAGGGAAAGGTTTTCTGAAATGTACATTAATATTCAAGTTCCAAGGTCATAATGCATTATTCACAGCAATTCAATTATGTTACATACACATAAAAATGAAAGAAAAATATAAAGTCTTTCATGCTTAAGGCGCCCCTGGATAATTGATAACTTCACCATAAGAGCAATGGTTTAGACATGAATGTGAAAAATCAAACGCACACTACAGAAGACTGTTGGCGACCATAATGTGTGAACAACTCCCTGCTTCTTTTCAGACAGTGGGGATGATGAAAAGACTAACCCATACAGCAGTTATCGTGAGGAACTAACAGGCTGATCTGAAGGCCAACTCCTTCAAATTCACAGGAAAAACACTCGTAGATGACAATGATATGAGCAAAGAAAAAAACAATTAAACCAAACTAAGTTATAGGCAACACAGACGCGAGGCAAACAATGAAACACGTTCCTACCTTCCAAAGGCAGTGCTGGATATTTTCCTGCTTGGGCTGCAGAAAAAGACAAAGATGCAAATCTAATGAGCATCAATGGCCAAAGGAAATAAAACAAAAGTTAATGTGAAGCACAGTGACTTGAGGGGTTTCTACATATCTATGTTTTTAATCTGGTCAAAACTCAAGATCTGGAGGAGGTAGGAGTGGGAGGCGTGGGGATTTGATATTTTCACGGTGTCTTATCAGGTGAGAGGAAAGAAAAGAAGCTCAATAATAAACAATCAGATCAAGTCACGTCTATGTCACTCATCTGTAGACAATGCTATATAACACAAACATGTTAACACTATATACACCAAATATTTTTCGTTACAAAAGTTTGACAACAAATCCTTAAAGCAGATAGACTTTTTCAAACAGCAGTTGGCTCAAAAACACTTCAACACTTCACACACGTCGTGAATTATTTATCATGAAAGCAGAAAGCGTTGATCTGCCCCTTTCAAAAGCTTTTTTCCACCAATGCCTGTCATCTGTGCTGTTCATTTACCAAGTCAGCACTTATTCCGCTGACAGGCTGTTGACCGCAGACGGTGTATACCATAATAGCCACAATCATTGAAGTCGTGAGCAAGAGTGACTGGCTCGTTCAGGAATCAATAGTGTGTATGTTTAATGGGGATGCAAGCGCCTATTACATTCCTTCAGACTTGCTGAGAACAACAGCACATTCGACTGCTTTAAAAGATACCCACAATCATAATGTTGCCTTCTCTATTTAATAATAGCACATGAGGCCTAATTATTAAGGGTGTTGTTGGGAAATTCATTATCCAATTTGAGCTTGCGAACAACACCCAGATGATGAGGCCACACTGCCACCCACCACACAAGAGCGTAACATAACATTGTACCTGTTTGCCCGGAGGTTTTTGAGTCGAGCCTCCAGATCATTGAGAAGGTTGACCTTTTTGCTGCACTGAGAACAGTACACATCCATTTGCTCTGCGTTGTTGTGGTGCTTCAGCCTCCGAGGAGTCTGACCCGCACTGGGAACAGACACAGAGCGTACAATACACATTCCAGGAGCAGTTGTTCATACAAATATGACAGTGTTTTGTGTAAATTTAGGTAGCAAAACCAAAGCACTTGAAAGCATACATAGACAATGTTGACTTTGCACTGCCATGCAGTATATTGTGTATATTGTAATGTTCTGACATGGCAGTACCTATTACTGAGCTAAATATTTGGTACAGCCGAACGGCAACTACTTTTACTCTGCATATAATTCTCTGACTCAGCCTCACTCAGGGACTTTTGTCTGCTTGGTATGCAGAGAACGAACGCGCAGCAATACTGCCAGTGTATCGGTGAGAAGTCTTAATCCTCTTAAGCACAGGTCGCTGATGAATATTAAGGAGGACCAGGAGAAAAAGCCTGAGAGATATACTTTCAATGTCCTCATGACTTTCTGCCACGAAAACTTAGAACACACCAAATCAAGAAGGCCTCAGATTTGAATATGACAACAATTACCAATCCCAATTAAAGATATCATTACAGAGATTTAAGATGTTGCTAGTGCCATTGGCTTATAAATCACAATTGGTGCATGAGCAATTATGCAGAGTCATGTGAATCCTCCCTAGCCACACCTGTCCTCTTCATGTCCTCCTTTACTGGTTCTCCTACTTTTACCTGGCATCACCCATTCGTCATCATTTAATAGTTGCTATTTTCCATTACTTAACAGCTCTTTTGATTTAGAAAACAATAAATCCTATTGATGTGGCTCAACATTAATTTAATAAAAAACAATTTTCAAAAAATTGCTGGTTGCAGCAGATGTCAAGGGGAACAAAAAAGTCTATACAGAATTGAATGTTTTCCATATTTTGATCTGATCATTACAACAAACAGTGAAAACTTGAGATTTTGAAAGCACTCGCCATGTGTTCTTTAGTATTAAGACAGACACTTGCTTGAATTGGCCTAACTCTGCACGATGGTATGTTCTACCTACAGTATCTGGAGGTGGTGGGTGTCATTATTTTGGAGGTTTAAAAAAGTAATTAATACAAATGGCAGCACCTCAATATTAATGAAGTTTACAATTGTAAATGGTTGTTTCAGTTTCATCTTGTTTTATACAAAGGATTTTTGCTCAACTCTGGGACATCCAATGTCATTGGGTCCATAAGCATTAACCTTCCAAGGATCCCAGTTAACTCCAAAATCATGTTAATTGATTGAAATATAATCATTCATTTTTATTAAAGAGACAATGCATTATGAATGAACATCCTCCTCCTCCATATGAGTCTCAAATAATCAAATATTATCACTTTATTGTTGTTATATATCTTACATTACAAAACAAAATTCTGTATTCATAACGTTAGTTTCAGTGAACACAAGTTAAGACGTGAAGTAAAATGCATATGCATGTGTTCCTACCTCGAGGGAACAGACGAGCCAAGGTCAGAGTAGCCGTTGGTTCGTGTCTCTTCGTCAGGTGAGGGGCTGCTGGTGGAGTAGTCCGGTTCCTCTCCTTCTCCGTAGTCCTCAAACTGTTCCTCGTTTAAAGAAGCAGACGAACGTGTTGATAGGTCTGACGTCACAGAGATGCTGGTGGGGTGACACCTTAAAAACACAAAGAGGATGCAGAAATGAACCACACGAAAAAAAACAAAATCACAAGAAAATTTGATTTCATAATCCATTTCTTTGCATTATATTTCTGAAATTGCAGTATATAAGCAGTGCTTGTGGTCTGTTGTAGTCGGCACCAAGTGAAAATTATGATACAAATTGGACCTGCCTGGTCTTTTTAAAGCACATGGAAACATTACTGCATGTTAGTCTAGACAGAACCATGTCGGAGCAAACAGCAGGAAGCCATGTGTTTAGATGCACACTTGCCTGTTTGCCGTTTCAGCAAAGTAAAGTAAAAGATGCTTTTCAGTGTCATCTGGACTGTTATGACTCACAATGTTTGGTGTATATTAAAGACTGTCTCATGTATAAAAGGATGTCTCAGATCTTACTTGTCATTGGAGAAGAAGAGATCCCCTAGAGCGTCCTCCCGGTCCCCTGGTCGAGGAAGCCCCTCTGACGTGTCTGATCCCTGTGTACTCTCAACAGCGCTGTCTCTGTCAGACTCCCGCTCCCTGCTGCTGTCTATCACGTCCTCCTCAGACTCCTCCACCTCTCCTGGGAACAGCTGACACTCAGGGACTAGGTCAGGATAGGCCCTTGTGCACATGATGTCCACAGAAGCCCACTCCTCCTCACTGCCCTGAGAACGACAAGACTAACTTAATATTCAGGTTTCCATAGGGAAAATGGTTTAGCTTTCCACAAAACTTGTATCAAGTGTAAAGCATGTTAAGAAAGGATTAGCGTGGGGATTGGTCTTGCTGAGGAACAAAGGGGGATCTGTCTGGCTCTTGGGCTTAAAGCCGGAAAGGTCAAATGTGATTTCACTCGTCACCTGTTTTGGCCTATGCTGTGTTTAAGAGAATGAAAGCAACCATTTGTCTCAACAGCTGAAACACACAGCCACATGATGGCAATGTCAGTGAAGAGGTGATTGATGGTGTGTCAAATTGTTTTTAGTGGCCGATGGGGCAGCAACAATGCAAATTACATAAAAATGCACAAGAATTTTAGCATAGTATAATGAACAGCTCCCGGCCAACATAGGGAACTTATCAAAACAGCAGAGAGAGTCATTGTTTTCAAAAGCCCAGCAGGTAAACTGGCAACTGTCCACCTACATGTCATGAGTTGAAGAGCAAATACAATGTTTCTTTTATGTTTTAAATAGCTCACAGTAATTATATGGGCAGATCTACAATCACCCTGAATTTATTTAATCTAGTATTTTCAGATCTTGGGAATGTTATTTGCCATGACTTGTGCTTGCTCTTATTATCTGCCTCCTGACGTTTGCACTACATCAAACACTGGCCTACTGTGAAGAAAAAAACTTGCTGCTCAACCTTTCAAGTTGATAAAGAGAGTTTTTAAATTGAATCAACAGGGGGGCTGTCACGACACCACAAAGCAAAGGATCGGGGCTCCTATGCATTCCTTTCTTAGAACTGTCTCGCTAATTCCCACCAGCCAAATATTTCAAGTTCAGCCACCGTCTGATCAGAACTACTTCAAAGTGAACAAAACCAAAGGGTGAGAAATGTTTCAGGAGGAGCTGAGAAATTAGAAATGAGGGCCAGGCATCGATATCAGCAGATTTCATGTACAACTGTGTCGGAATCAAAACTGTTCCCATTAAAAATTCTGAATAATCAAGAAACATTATGTATATAAAAAAAAAGATCCTTAAAAGGGTGATGCAAGCAAAAGCAATCACTGACATCTCTTTCCCCTGCAATAATTTTGCGCAGATATTATATTAAAAAAGACGCTAATAAGATTCATAAAGAGCATTTTATGGTTTGGCACCAGTGTTCAAACATATGGAATTATTCCCATGATTATTCCTCATATTTGTTTTCTAAATTCTGGATTTGGTGCTTCAGTATGAGTTGTGGTCATGAACAACTGTCTTTACAGACATCAGGTGCAGGTAAATCTGTAGCAGGGAATGTTCTTCATGTTAGCTTAAGCTTAGGCTGAGAGAAAGACAATTCTGCAGGACAGAGAGGCAGTGTAGAGCTGCAAGAGCCACAGGCACTTTTTTTGCAGGATGAAAAAAAACGCACATTCACTGCAGAGTAGAAATAGAAATTCAAACAACTTGAGGGCAACCCGTCTTCTCACTGAGAAGGCTACCGACATGGGTAGGCTTCTTTCTACTTAGCTATGTTCCGGTAATGTAGAGTTCATGACATTTTCATTTAAAGACATTAACAGGTGTGTACGCAACAGTTGTATGGTCTTTTAAAATAGGAATTAGCCAGGGTTTCTGCTACGTGTAAATGGTGATGGCGCACCAAGCCTTCAGAGTAATTATCTCTTTTTTTAAGAAGAAATCCCATGTGACCAAACAATATCACAATGAAGTGGAAACACAATGCATCATAGTTGGTGTGGATGGCAACAGATTGGAGAGATGATTTGAAAAGTAGCATTTATATTGTCGCCAATTCAACAAACGTCAAAAACCTCTGCTTCCTTCTCTTTCTGTTGGATCTTGATTGGCCGCTTTCCATTCTGTGTTGGGGGCTGGCTGCCATGGTTTCAGTAATCCTGACGGTGAAGGTATGAATGATCAACAAAGTTGGTTCTGTTGAATGATAAATGAAACATAAATACAAATTCACTGCAGTGTCGCATTTAGTGAGTTCCTGAGACGCGCGTTGATGATGTCATGAGAGCAATATCACACGTGGTGTTGATGTAAACAAGCTCTTTGGCTTTGGGTGAAGCAAGTTCAGAGAACAAGGGGCAACTGGTGACGTCTTCTGTACTCTGCAGTGATAATAGCACAGCTGAGCTGCAAATTTGGGGAGTCGACTGCAAAACATGAATACTGAGGCCAGAATGATAGGGTTCCCAAACTCAGCCACAGCCAGCTGGAGAGGATATGTGTCAAAGCAGATGGCGGAGAGAAGCAAAATTCGAAACACATCAGTAGGGCAAAACAATTGGGGGTTTAGTTACAATCTCAAAACTAGAAACAAATTATGAATGTTTCCCTCAATTTTTTCCTTTTTTTAAATTAGTGTCGCTATTTCCTTAACCTGTAAACCCACGTGGCATATACATTTTATTTATTAGATATCTATAAATTGCATAGATTTTACCACTCACGGTTGTGGAGCTCAATGACCAAGCAGTTATTGCTTCTAGACAATATGGTTCAAATAAATAGGGCTGTAGTGCTTTGTTAGCATGACCCTGTTCTTGTTCCTCAAAAACTATTGACAAATGGCTGAAATTTTTGCTGATACTGCTCACAACTTCCTCAACTTCAGTGCACTCACCCGCACATCTTTACAAAGTTGGTCATCAGCTGGCGCCAGCATTTGACCCAGTTACCACAACAGAGCATTGAACTCTTCAGCAACACAACATGATTTACAGTTTTTATGGAAACAAAATGTTATCAAATTTGTGAATGAAGACCATTTACTTTTGCTAAGGATGTTTGGGTTGAATTTATGTGTCAGTTATCAATCAGAGGAACTAAACTTCCTGTTACTCTCAGAAATATTACATTTGAAATCTGATAAATGATAATTGAAATTGGATTCAAGCATTACAAACATCATAAACTGAGATACTAACACTAATGTAGACACTATCTGATCATCATTAGCTCCATGTTGGAGACTTTTAATTTCAACCCTCCACCGTGTTGTTTAGTGAATGAATTAAAGGACAGTGGACAAAGATGTCGGGTGAGTTTCAAGCTGAGGGCATCATGTTAGTGCTGATCAAATCATTACTCTGCTTCATGGCTCAGTGGGGAATGATGTCAATGGTAATGGACTTCTCGCTGTATTGATTAAAATGTCACAGAAGAGACACATTGGATTTTAACTTGACAGTTCATTCTGGACATAAAAACTAGGTGGATGAAAGCCACACTTTGCGCCTTTCCAAATTGTGTCCGGACAGAATAAGTTAAAAAGTAGTTCTCTTACTTTGGACATGGGAATACATGTTATCAAATCAATACATGCGAAGAAAATGCTGCAAGGTCAAAGGAAATGTGTTAGTCTGTGTCGGAAGAGCGGTCTCAAATTTTCAACATTAATTCTTAGGATCCACCATGATGAAGTTTTGATGAACTGTGCCTCGGAGGGTGCAATAATCCAAAGAGAGGTGATTTAAAGGCCGGATGATGCGAAGAGAAAGAGATAAAAAGCATAGAAAGCGTGTGATGACAGACAGAGCTGGAGAGACTCGGCTTGAAAATGCACTCAACAGATCAGACACTTTCCCTCCTTTCTGTCTGTGTTTGTAGCTCTGCTGCTCTTGTCCTCTCTGAAGAATCTGGAGTGATACAAATATGCACACAAAAGGTGTCATACTGATTCTGCTTTGATTTTTCGCTTCAAACTCAAAGGCCTTCTGTGTCATGCAGAACACAGACTAACTCAATTTACATTCAACAAGGTAAAGAAGATGAAATATCACAATTTCACGGGAAAGCTGAAGGAGCCTCATCAAGCTCAAGAAACAAACCAGCAAGAAACCAAGAATTTGGATGCTGCTTACCAAAGCTGTGGCACCACTGATGGGATACGGACACATGAAACAGGGGCTCCATCATGAACAGAAATTCACTATGCTATGCTTTTGGATTCAAACGATTCCTACGCATTTCATTGTAATGAATGACAGCTGACCTCCAAGTCTAGAACCGTGAGGTTCAAATAGTGTGGTCAAAAGAGCTTCCACTTGAAATAAATAGATTCAACCGCTAGTAAATAAAAGAACCAGATGTGACAGACATTGGTCACACTGAGGAAAACTTCATCACCCTCCATGTGTAAGAATTCACTTCAAACTTGGGTGTCAGTAAGGTGAACTGCATCAACTGTTTTGAACATTGTCGTGCACACCTTTTCATGTAACAAACAAAAGCATGTCACAGTTTGTGCTTTTTTATACATAAACACAAAAGGAAAGTCCTACTGATCAACAACAGAAGTTTTGTGCCAACACCAGACGTGGGAGATTAAATACATTTGGGTAAGCGGGGAGTGGTGCGTCTGTCTGCTGTGACGTGTTTAATGACAAGACATAGCAGCAGACTTCGTGTATCACAACCACATCAGTTTAAATGTGGTGAATTGACACATTCACACCAGCTGAAACACATTCAGTTTAGACTTCTCTTAAGTCAGGGAAACGCTTCGGTTATCTAGTTCTGAAAATTTACAATATTATATTACCTGAAAATAAACAGACTGTAGGCTTGAGCAATGTAATGTAATGTTCTTTTCTTTAGCAGCTTTTCCACTCATTCCATCAATGGCAAAGATTATAAAATGAAAACACACTAAACAAACGAACACAAATGAATAAAAATAAATCTGTATGATGGAGACACAAAGGTTTCATGAAACACTTCAAAGATCAAGAGCGGAAGTTGAATTGCTGTTCTATCTTGGTTTTATAGTCCCTGAAGGCAGCAGCTCTCTGCTTTGGTCTGTTCCCGTAGTTGAAGACAGGCTAGTTACACATGCACACAGTCATAGAACACATACAGAGTGAGGTAGTGAGTCATAGTTCACTGGAACAAGCTAGGTTTGACCAAACGCACAACTCCCAGAAGCAACTCACAACAGACCCTGTTATGACAAAACTTTAATTGATGGTCTTTGTTTCAGTATGTTTATTTCTGTTCCGTTTCACACACAGCCGTTTTTCTTTTTCAGACAAATATAGAAACACTATATCTTTCCACCCCTCTTAGTTACAAACACACTACGCACTTCATGCCGTGTCCCAAGGGAAACCAGGTAGCTACTTGGATTACCAGGAATGTTTTGGGGACAAAGGACAATATGGGGAGGGACAGGAGCCAGACACTAATCTGTTTGTGGCTTACTTAAAAAAAAAACGAAAAACCAGTAAAAGGAAGCATTTAAAGAAATTCAATGTTGATGTGTGGAAATACTGACATCACATTTTTGGATTAACCATCTCAATAAAGTACTATCAGGAAGAAAGCCAGTCGGGAAACAGCAGAGTCAGCAAGGAAACCCGAAAAATGAGTCAATACAAATGTTTGCCTGTACATCTGTGGGTGTGTACCAGCCGTTAAACAAGGTGAACTTGAAATTCCTCACATTAGGCGATGTTTTTCATTTGAGTTCCCTTTGAGATCAAGTCACCGTATGACCGCTTACAAGAACCAAATGGCACAAAACACAACACAAGTGATTAACAGGAGAGGTCGCTGTTAAATAAACAATCATTAAGCACCTTTTTAAACCTCTTACAGGAACGATATACAGGTTCATATTCTCATTCAGTCTCATGAATATGATTTGAGTGAGTCAGCAGGTGTGTTTGCGTTAGGACACTTGTCCTCAGGGTGTCAACTGTCTGTTGCACCTCTTCAATGTTTAACAGCTTACACCTGCTTCCTTAACAACATGAACATCAGTTCCACAGAAAAACAGTTGAAGTCACAACACAGCTCGCAGTTAAAACAAAAGGGATACTGTCTAAAATATGATCATATATCATGTATTGGCAGTTATTCATAACTACAAATGTGTTTGTAGACTCATAAATAGCATTACTCCCCACAGAGTACATTGGTTTTCTAGATCAGTCACTTGTTTTTTTTCCCCCAAACGTTTTTCTCTTTGAGCTTTCTTATTTATTTCTATTAACTACAGCTAATTTAGTAAGCAAGCAACTGTGGTCATGAATCTCAAAGTGGTACTTATGCAAGAGCAATGACAAAAGACTGGGGATTAGATTAGTCCATTCGTGATAACCAACCAGCCTTAATATGTTTGCTGCGCAGAGGTGAAGGGTGAATCAGCAACGTTTCACAAGGAGGATCCCCAGTAATCCACGGCCTTAACTGCGTGATACTCCGACACTATCCAAGTGCCATTCATTCCTAGAATCTGATGTCCTACCGCCCGCTTGGTCATTGTCCCTTAGGTGCCCCTCTACTGCGTTCCAATGAAAAGTGAAAAAAAAAGTCACTGGGTTTATCAAACAAAGTGTGTTTGTCTGATCTGACCGCTAGACTTGCGCAGATCTATTGACGGGCGGCATTTCAGTGTCATTAGCAGCAGACCCACAGGAGGAGGTCCAGCTTCTTTGTCAGCAGAATTCTGACGCGATTTCAAGCAAGAAAAAAGCCAAGACACAAAAATACAGTGAAAAGAATTCACGCACTCGTGAGAGAAGGAGTGACAGTTTTAACTACAGATTAGCCTCCATTCAGGCCGCACAGCTCAGCACTATACTGATAATCTAGTTATTCTCGTCCTAGTGTACACACCGTGCAAAGTTACACTGTTACCTCATAGTTTTATGTAGTCAATAATCTGTCATCAAAGGCAGCACCGGGTTTCAGGAGCTCGCCATTATAGTCACATAAAAAGTCTTACAAAATGATTTTCGACACCAGTTCCTGTTTGACTGAAGAAAAGTTAATCTCATTATGTAATGTCCAGTCCAGAACAGGAGTATTCAAAACCACCTGACGTCATTTGTTGCTATTGAGACTCTTACACAACAAACAAAACTCACCTCACCTTTCTATTCTCGGACCATCAATTAGGTATGTAACTCTGTCTGAGCATTGTTAACATACACCGACACAACACATACAGCAGGTCTCACATTGGTTGTTTTTATTACATCTACTGCATTGTGAGGAACAGTGCTTCAAAACAGTAGTGCACTTCTCATTTTTTAGAAGCTGACGACTCTAGTAACGTATGTTGAAATCTTCCTGTTATTTCCACACAAGCAGGCTCTAATGTTAACAGCCGTGGCTGGACGTCCACATCCAGCAACACCATCAACTCTGACTGTGCCTGTCAACAAATGTTGACAGGACTGTTTGTCTTCGTAAGCACAGATCGTGTGAGTGTGTGTTCCAGTGTGGAGGGATGACACCTGCAGCCGAGTAGCAGCTCGGGTGATAGGTGGGATGCGCGCGCGCGCGCACACACACACATGAGGACACAAACTTAGGAACAATGGACTCTGCACTGCCATTCACCACCCCTCCACCCCCATGAGCAGCACTCCCACGACTCACTAGGCTTCACCCCAGTGTACAACTAACTCTACGCTTTACTGTCTCCCGGGCCCAGGCTGTTCCGTGTCCTCCTTCTGTCAAGTAGTCTTACATCAGCCCCGTATTGCAGCCGGTCGGGTGCATGCTTACCCCGTTCACTAGTGAGGGGAGTCCATATTTGACAGAGCTCCTCTTTCCGCCAGAAAAGCGCTCATCCACCGTAGTCATCCACCCTGTGTATGGACCAGGAGTGGCTCTGCTCTCCGCACACAAACAGGTGTTCCCTCGAGGAGAAGGAAGCACTCAGAGCAGTCCAAAGGGTCGGAAGGAGCCGGTCTCTTTTAACCCCGGTGTGCTCATTTTTTTGGCCAGTCGGAGGAAAAAACTGCCAGTCACACTTACACACACAGACAAACACAAGCGCGGACTCCAGCCTCACTCGCTTCCCTCTCTGCCTGACTGGTCCACCGGCTGACTGGCATTCACTCAATCCACGGCCCATCTTCCCTCCCCCTCGTGGACCGTTGCTGAGCAACTGGCTTTATGTGGGCGTGGCTTCGGTTAGTCATGACATTGCTGCACTCAGTGCTCTTGGCTGCCGCCTACTCAGGCTATATTTGCATATGAAGCCCGGCCTGCCTCTGTCTGCCCGGACCGTAGAAGAGTCGAGCGCTTGTGTGGGCTGCGAAAAAAAGGGGGAGGAGGAGGAGAAGGATGGAAGTGACAGTTGACACTCAAACAAAAACAGTTTGTCTACAATGAGGCAGCAAATTTCACAATTATCAGTGAAGACAAAGAGTCATTTCACCACGAAGTGTAAATGTGCAAATCGCTGTTGAATTTATCAATGAATTATAAGACAACCATCTCATGTT
The DNA here is from genome assembly GCF_027744825.2 of Synchiropus splendidus. Lineage (NCBI taxonomy): Eukaryota > Metazoa > Chordata > Actinopteri > Syngnathiformes > Callionymidae > Synchiropus > Synchiropus splendidus. Next base: position 12,644,563 of record NC_071335.1, on the reverse strand, counting down.
CTGCTTTTATTTTGGTTTTATGCTGGAGGCCCTCTTCCTGTTTTCACCTGCTGAGAGCGTCGCACCTGCTAATGGCACACACCTGGAGCTGATTCCTTGCGATAAAACACCTGTTCAAAACCCCTGCTGCGTTGTGTTTTCTACTGACTCTGAGCTCATTTCTGTCCGCTCTTTATTGCTTGCTTTTCTCAGTGCGTAATGGGTGACCACTACTCTACTTTCTATTGTATATTATTGATCTCTGCATCTCACCACAGTTAAGTGTCTGATGTTGTGTGTATTTTGTGTTTATGGACTTGAAATCCACAGGCGGGTGTTTTACCGCTATGTGATTCCTAGTGTTCTGATTCCAGGAGTCCCTTGATTCTTCTGTCTGTCTTTTCTGTGACTTTGTAAATTAATAAATTAACTCCTTGTTGTCAAGTCGCTTTGCTGTCACGGTTACCACTCGCACTTGGGCCTGTGCACTCATTGTCCCTGACAGCCTGAATTCTTAAAATGAAAAGTGGCGTTTTGTGTGCCATTCCAGCTCAAAACAAAAACAATGGTTTTGTATAATCGATCAAGCTCATACAGTATGCTTTGTGCAAAGAATCAGGATTGTGAAGTTACCCACAGAATTATCCAGCTGTTACGATTTCGAGTCTTTGCTGGGTTGTGACCAAGGCTGCCAAAAAAAAAAAAAAATCTGAAAAGGGAATCACAAGATTTACATGGGCACTGATTAATGGATGACCAACTAAACTATGCACATTTAATTTTTTTTCCCACTCCACGCAGTGGCTTTTCACCTTTTAGCAGTTGCACTTTCTCTTCGCAGGATCCTACATCCTACTGTAGTTGTGTAAAGAGTGTCACACAAAGTGCACAAAAAAGGGTCACATGCTGCGATGGCTGGCAAAGGATAAATGTCAGCTCGAGTCATAGCAAATGGAAACATTTGGGAGCAACATAGTCCAGAAATTGTTCTAGAATATGAAAGGTTTTAGGTTAGAAAATTAGATAAAGGGATATACCATGGTGTTGTGTTGTCATGGGTAAGATCTTTTAAAATGACCTTATCAATGGGCAGTTATGCAACAAAGGCAATGATATTTTAAGGACAAAAATAAAAAGCAGTTGGTTTAAAGAGAAATACAGTTGTTTATTTCACAAAAGCAGGATTTATTTGCAAACTTGAAGTCAAAACTTGGAAACAGTTATGTTGCAGGAGCAGCTGTCAACATGTGTTCCATTGACAGCCTTAGGAACGTATGAATCAGTTACATTTCTTTCATGAGAGAAGATACCAATCAAATATGAAGCTATGTTTACGATTCAGTTATGGAACTTGAAGAATTTTATTCATTCAATATTTATTGCCCAATAAATACTAATTTAGAGCGAGCCGATGACAGAGCAGAGCCTCACTTACATCACAGTCAAAGGTCCAAATCAGATATGATTGAAGGGGCACAGGTGAACAATGAGTGCAGATAAGCACTATATCTAAATAAACCATGTCTAGGGAATGTCTGTCTAGTTTGAAAGCACTTTTTTTTTCTTTTTAATGTCACTCAGAAAGCCTGCAGTTGGCTCACAGTAGGAACTATAGCAAAGCTGTGGCTGTTGCAGAGTTCTGTCATTCTGAAAATCCAGCATGACATTCAGCATACATGTAGTTACTGCAGTTAGTCTGACTGTACTTGGATGAGATCGGGACCTGAAGGTTTAACCAGAGATGTTTAAACTGTAGCAAGCAAGTTCATCTTGTGCTCACTGAGATTGTTTTCAAAACTGTTTAAACTAGACTTTAACCTGCACATGCAAGCACACACACTCCCGCATGCATGTTTGTATTTCTATCCTTTGTGAGGTTGCCATCATGCTTTCCCTAGTCTATCACCATAAACCTGTTATTATAATGACCCAGTTATTTTGAAGTGTTCATCCTCAAATTGATGTTTAACCTTGTGGAGACGTTGTAGGGTCCAGCCATGCGGTCCTCACAAGGATAGGGTTCGTCAAGAGTTGGTCCCCACAAAGTAGTATGCTTTGTTTTGTGCATCATTCCAAGACAGTAGTCTTCCAAATGGGGGCATGCATGAATATGTTGCATTAAGAATAGATAAATAAGGAAGGGATGAGGGGTGGGAGGAGGACAGAAGTGGCAGCCATGGTGATTTAGTTTCTTCAAATGAAAACAATTATTGCTGCTGTAAATTGTTGTGCCTCTGTTTTTAAGCACTCAGCATTCAGTGCTCCATATCTGGTTCCACTAAGTGGACTAAGCTGCTGCTGGCAGTAGTTGATAAAAGTTGAGCCAGAACTTAATCCCCCCAAAATAACCAAGAATAAGTTAGCAAACACATTACGGCCATGCTCCCCCTCCTTCTCTTTCCTGCACAGAGGCTTTTGACATAGGTGTGTATCCAATGACAACCAGAGCATGGCTATGCCAGAGAGAGCTGCTTGAGTCCTGATACTTGAACCGTGAGCCCTTGTGTTGAAAGAGGGTGAAGAAAAGAGGGGGTGTTGATGAGGAGGATGAAGGACGATCAGATATGATTCAAAGGGTGGGGAGCCAATGAAACCTAATTATGTGGAATGGAATGCGCTGCGTCCAGTGCCCTCTCTCCTTCCACTTTCCATCTTGCTCTCTTTCTTCCTCACCTCTCAAAGCCACTGGCAGCGGCTCAACCAATGCTGGACCACTATTTGTTTATGTGCAATTTGTAAGAGGGTGAGCGCCTTTCCTCTTTCAAAGTAACCATTAACAATTCTATTCATTCTGACTCGCCCCACTTGGACATTCAGTAGTGGAACTTCCTCCACACTCAGCCAATAAACTTTTTTTTCAGCAAGTAAAAGATGTGTTTAATTAACCTGAATAGAATTGTAAAAGAATTCTTTCAAAGAGGGAAGATGCAGGTCATGGTCGCCCCTAGATGAATATGAGGGGAAATTGGGTAACTCATGTCACAATTTCTTAAAGAAATAAAACTGAATCTATGACTCCAAGATGAACATTAAGTTGGGCTGTGGGGATTCTCCAAACAGCTCATGCTGTTGGCAGTACAGCAGAACAAATGGTAGGTGGATGGAAGTGCAGCTGTACAGTGTGAGGGCGAGAAACCCAAGGAATACGAAAGAAAAGGAGGCACCGGCTTGCAGGATATAGCTGAGGATTCTCCCCGGGGAAGGTGTGAAATTCTTCAAATGTGCAGACTTTGCAAAGTCACTGCACTTCCAGATTCTTTTTTAAAAAAAAAAGACGACAATTACAGACTAACTGAAAGGTACAAAAGTATTTTGATGATAGGTGTAGCATGTGTACAAATCTGTTCACCAAATTGATGTTTAGGTACATGCATGGACAAAATAAAAGTAAAAGTTATTGCGCCCTAAACACATGAGTGGCAATGAAAGGTAGGGAACTATAAATATAAAGACTTATTTTTCAGGACCACAGTGATCTAACTTGTTATCAAACAGCGGTTAAAATGAACAATATTTATGACAACTGAATTTCATCGTAATTCATAACCCTTTATCATTAAAATTTTTTATGTTAATACATTGTAATAATTCAATCAGAAAGGTCACTCCGACAGTCTAGACAATGGCACCAAGCAAACGACAGGCTTAACTTCCTACAGCAGTAACAAGGGGAAACCAGGTTAGTAGGTTGGAGGTGCCCTTGGGCAGCACCGAACTGTGGAGGTATTCATTTCCATTCATGTGTGCAGACTGCAATATTTTACACAGAGAGCACCACATTTTTAAATCTACCAGTGTGTTTGATTACTTTCTTGCAGATGACAATCACAAACGTAAAGGTGTAGCGCAGACCAGGGCGAAGTGTGGGCCTGATGCCTATATTTTCGTGGTCCTTTTGACATCAGACTAAAACTATAACCGATATGTTGTAATTTTTCTGCTTTTTTTGTTCTTTCTCTTTTAGTCACCACTACTTTAGCAGTAAATATAGCATGTTCTTGTTTGAAGACTATAATATTCTTCTTTTCATTGGCCATTTTGTGTGTTTTTCTTGTTCTTCATTGAAGGAATATTGAAAATATATTTAGAAATAAATTGCCTTTTTATCATGAACGCCTGGTCCATAGTTATGTTGATTTATATTCAAATTAAATGCATATAAAATGAAATATTTCAATATGTTTCATGGCATATTTTCACTTGTTAATATCCTTACTTGCATTTAACATTTTTAGGTTTTGTCCTTGTTCCTCAAGTATATATTTTGGATATTTTTCTGTCATGTTTTGTAGCCATCACTCTCTTTCTTTTGATGATGGCTCCTCCGAACAGCTACAGTTTCTAATGTGGCCCTTTAGGAAATTTAATCGCCCACCTCTGGTGTAGAGGGCCTCAAGGTATTTATAGGAGTTGGGTTGACCTGGTGAAGTGACCCATGGAAGACAGGAAGTGACTGTGTGTCTATACAATTAGTTATTTGAATCAATACTTCTCCATTTCAAGCAGTCATTGCTGTGCCTTGAATTTGAAACTCGAATGTCTAAACTTGTCAAGAGCTTATCTCACACCGCTAGATTATGCCACTGTGGAGCAAACACAAATGCAATGATGAAGTTTGATATTCTTAGGTAAGAAAAATGATTTGCCCAGGTTACATTTTCAACAGCGTTGATTTGTCTGTCTGTTTTTAAAATGACAGGAAAAGTTATAGATGGGGTTTGATGATATTTTCAGGCAGTATGTGAATTCGGCATCCAGGAATTATTTGTCATCATTATTGCCGGTTGCCCTGACGGGGACTCATTTTCCTGTTGATATATTTGCTTATCCTTATTTCTTATTTCCTATTCACACACTGCTATTGTACAGAGGTTAAGTCAGGACACACGAACCACGGTTACATGACGGCTCAGGAAACCAAAATATTGTGTTAGATCATAGTTGAGATCAGTTGAGATCGGATTGGGTTGTGTGCAGCTGGGCTAGCTTCTGCTGAACTACTCCTCTGACGTATGTGTAACTTGATGCAGCAGTGGTCCTCAGTCTTTGCCGATGTTTGCGGCGAACACCTAACAAACCTGATATCACCTGTGTTCTCACTTGCGACGACAATCTGCAGGTGTGTAGATTTGTTTTGAACCACATTCACTCTGGTTTTAGATTGTTAGTTCTTACAGGAGGATTTGTTGGTTTAAGGAAACAACATTACCGTCACAGAAAGTCAGGGCTCATAGAAGCTCCTTGTTAGTTATTTACATACTCCTCACTCCCACATAAGCCAATAAATATATATTTATTTAGATTTCACATTCCTAATATTCCTAAATCAACAATTAGAAAAAAATATTTGGGGTGGACTGAGGCTGCTTTTCGAGCTAGTACTGTTATTTCACACTTACTTTTTAATAATATTTGTGTGAAATTATAAACAAGCCATTTAAATGCACAAGAAGTTTCAACCTCAAATGGCATTGATGTTAGAGCGAGTCGTGATGAGAGAGAGGGAGAGCGAGCGCAAGAGAGAGAGGAGAAAGCAACGATCCAGAACTGAGTTTGTGTGACAGCTTCTCTATTCAGTCAACACTACCAGCGACCTAATTATGCTCACAGAAAGAGAACAAGGAGAAAAAGTAAAAACAAAGGCATAAAAACAAAACAAAAAGGAAAGGTGCTGAGCAGAGTATTGAGAATGTAGGTGTTGTTTTACTTTAAAGTACTTTAAATGGAAGTTTAAATTGTATTTGTGACAACTCAATGTTTTTTTCTTTTTTTTTTGAAAATTGCTCTATATATTTTTTGGAATTTGAAAGAGGTTTTCCTCCTTTTTGACTGTAAATTCAGAGAAGCAATAAAGGAACAGAACAGACATTGTTCAGCAAGCCATCACACAGGAAGAGGAATGGAGAGTGAGGTGGAAAGAAAAGGGGAAGTTAATTAGACGGAGACAAACGGCAGAGTGAGGGCATGCGAGGGCTGCATTGGAAGGACCGGACATTTCAGGAGTCATGTCACAAAAACCCGATCAACAGGAAGTAAAAAATTGTAACTCATCAAATAAGATTGTTTCCCCTTACAGCAGCCTGTTCGTCAATGAAGAGACAGCTACGTAAACATCTGTAGTTGCACTATCAAGGTCATTAGAGTGTTTTTTTCCAAGTTTTTCAATAGCGCCAATATTTTTTTATTAAATCATTGAAGGACTACACCAAAATAGCACATCCATTAAAACCAAAACACCTTGACCTTGAATCTTCTTCAGATTTCTCACACGACATACCTCATCAAGCTGTACTGTCGGTGATCATGTATTTTTCTTTATTAAAACAAACCCCACAACAGTGGGAATTGTTTATGGTGAATTTGCAAACAGGCTTAACGTCGTTCCTTTGATGCGGCCAGCCAGCAGCAGTGGAGGGTAGAGCGAGAGACAGTAGTCCAGCCAAATTCTGGACAAGGTCATTTGCCCTTCCAGCATAACTCAATAATGAGCAGTATCAGAAAATAGCAGCCTCCTCTGCAACTCTGAAAGAGCTGTCAATTCACAAGGCAAATATATATTGGTTTGAAAATTATTTATTAGCGGGACCACTCATCCGTGAATGTTTTTATATGTACTGTAAAAAAATAAAGAAGTACAACAGCAGTGACATGAAGAAAGAGCCGACAGGGAATTCGCCTGTCCATGCACAGTTGTTTGAACTCAAAATTCACATAGTATGTTTTTTAAGAGGGCAACTTCTCAGGGCTTCTAAACTAAATATGACATCCGATTCATTAGACGGTATGTATTTGCACACAGCTCTAACATGCCCTTTCAGACATCAGAAAGTGTGGTTGACTCCTCCTGTCTGGGAAAGACAGATTCTGTCTTGTCTCTTAATATCGTCTGATTCTTACTTCAGATTTTCAGCAGAATCTGAGGCAATTCCTGATGAAAAACTCAGTTTATATTAGGCTAGCTTACAGTGAGCGAACTAACTCATGAACACTGACTTAAGTGCCTCCCTAAATGTAGCTCCACCTAATAAAGTGTGTGTCAGTATCAGTTTATTCGATTAGATGATTCCTATATTCATATTAAATTTACATTCCAGCGACACTGATCTAAAGTATCTTAGACTTCCTCCTCACAGCTTTGTGTTGGTAAACCGGTCCCAGACACCATGACTTTACCACAACACTGCTCGAGTCAGCTTTTTGAGGTCCAATATGAAAATGATTTGGAGTGCCTTTGCAGATGGACTTTCATGTGTTTTCCAATCTGTATCTGATTGCAAAAAAGACACAGTGAAGTGCTGCGCACACAAATAAGGGGAGTGAAATGTCCTTTTATGTCTAGGTTTGATATAACCAGGCCATGCTTCTCGAACAAACTGTCCATTAAGAGTGTGTGGTATGTTCTGTTTATGGTAAAAATGTGGCCCATAGTACGGATTTGGACTCACCTCTGCCACACTGCAGTATCAATGGTGAATAACTTATTAATCTGTGAGTGAACACCTACTCTTTCATTGTACTGTGCGTCAGTAAGGAGCAAAAATACATGCAAATTAGCAGTGGTCCACAGAGTACTGTTGTCTGCTACTGTTGCATGCCAGGGAGAAAGAGAAGCCTGTGCTCTTCTGCATGTATCAGAGGGAAGTGTTGCTTCTCAAGTACTGTATTGGCATCCGTCAACTGTATTAACCTCCTTAAATACATTTGAAAAAAAAAACAAACAAACCTGCACAACAATAGTTTGCAACTATCATTTGTGTGTATGTACTTGATGATGGTCTCCTGTGGCAGGTGACTCAACATGCCCACATTTTCTGTTGTTTTGAATTCACTGTGTCTCGCACAGCTCCGTACAGAGAGAAGGGGGAGTGAGACTTTCTCCTGTAGGACGATAAAGAAAGAGGTATTTTAATGACGCTGCAACATATTCCCCTCCACCATGAATGGATTCAACACTGATACACATTTTAAGTCGTAGCTCTGGTGCTGCAGCATGTTGGCACATGGTCATATACAATGCCACCGATGCACTCACTTCTTTTACAAACGCACTTTTACATACTGCAAACTAGAAGATCTGCTTCAAACATGTTTTGGAAACTAGAATGGAGGAGCAGAATCTGATGCACACTTGAACCTGGATCCACTGCGCCATCCCTAATTGATACCACCATTGATTTAGAAGACTTCGAACGAAGTTGCAATTCAACAATATTGGGTGGGTTGATTTTCACAAGGGCACATGTGCTATCTGTGCTTATCTGTCTGTTTCTCTGGATGCAGACTTTGCTCAAGTGCAGACTGGCACATTTGTTATTTACTAATAGACCATGCATTTATCATGCATCTTTTTTTAATGTCATCTTATCTTACTTTTCAAGGATCATCAACACATAGAACACCTTATACTGCATAGCTGAAAAATATTCTGCTGCAGCCAGCAGAGAGCCAGCGGACACAGCGGACTATTATTTAGTATGCTATTAACAGAACATTTCATTTGTCCAGAACTGCTGAAATTAAAGCTTTACATTTAGCATAAAAGAACATTACAGGCCACGTTTTGCTTGTGTTCTGTGGTTCACGGAAAAAAAAAAACTGTCATCTTGCATTTACAATGTCAGATATTTGTCAAATATTTACCTTTTAAGCTCATTGGAAGAAACAGAAAACCACGAGGACAGGTTTACATGATTTCCTGTTTTATTAACTAGCAAATGCGTAGTTGACTTTGCCTGGGGCTGAACGATCCAACCCAAATATTCCACTCGACATGTGTTCGATATTTTCATGTTAAGTGTGTCATGCCCAGAGATATGTGGGATGTGGCCGCTTAAAAAAACAAACAAAATGATTGACTGGGATGAGAAGGCCATGGTCATTAGCAAGCGTCAAAGAAGAGGCGCTAACATGCCAAACTGGCGCGGGATCGAAATAGAAAGGGCAAATCTCAACGACAGACCATTTTAATTTGCAGTCACATCAGATTACTTGCACAGCTCCCAGTGTCACATGACATGACACATTTCCACGGGTGCCAGAGAGCCCTCCCTCAAGTCATTTTGTGTTAGGAGTGTGAGTATGCGCGGGTTTGTCTTGTGATGGACAGGTGCGCATCCTACCTCTTGCCACAGATCTGAGTCCTGCATCACTCTCGAGGCACAACAATAAACTACCTGCATGGACAGAACTGAAAACCAAAAAACAGGCAATAAAATGAGCACATTAGTGATACCTACAACAATACATACAAAATACAAAAGGGTTAAATGTTCCAGAAAAAATAAGAGATATCAATTTAATAATATGTGATATCTTTCAGATTTCAAGTCATGACAATGTCCTGTAAATCAGAAGTACAGTAGTACTTTTTACAGGACATACTACGACATACACCTACATATAAATTGATGTTTCTGAGTCACTAAGAACCACACAGTCCCTCAGGAAATAATGGAAACGGTATTTCATTTTCAGTCCAACTGAAGTTAAAAAAAAAAGTCTGACTCTACTCAAATTTTAGTTTCAGCTGTTCATTTGTCCTTATGTTAAACAATAGTAAGCTGGAGGAAGATGTCAAAATAAATGGGAAAAATCTTGGAGGAAAAAAAAATGAAATTCATCTCAATGTGTTAAACAGAGTCACAACACAAATTATCAGCGTCACTTTTGTTTGGGTGCATTTTCCAGAAAATTACAACGTCATTTTCCCCATTTAAAGAAGTTTTAGGACTTACTCAGCTCAACCATCAACCGCCTCTGACCTAGATGGAGCAGGAGAAGCCTTGCTTTGTATCGCTCGGTTATCACTGATCAATAGTTACCTGAAAACGACCTCAATGTTAGTGGCGCACAAATATAATGCACCATTTTGAAAAAGGGGAAGTGCTCTGTAAAAGACACAGCAGGCTACAGCATTGTGTTTCAGACTGAATATTTCAACAGCACTTCTCCTTTGCATAATCCTCCGACAGTGGGGAGATAAAGAACTTCCCTATACTGTCTGGAGAGACATGCACCGGAAAATAGCTCATCATACTGAATTATAAGAAGAATCCTCTTTTAAATACGAAGCATTTGCACAAATCATACACAAATCGTTAAGGCCCAAGTTTCAGATCTCAATATTTCATTGCTGTCTTAAAATTTCCTTTATTTATAATATAATTCAAGTATTAACGGAACAATCTTCTCCAACGTTTCCTCACATATATCATATATGTTTTGCAAAAAGTTCAAACCTGCACATCCGTATTTGAAGTTAGAAGATGAGACAATTAGAATACAAGGTACAAGCGTTATGGCGTGATACAAAGCTGAACACTGACCCCATGTGGACAAAGTCATCTGCTTTGTAGTTTATACATCCAGTCAACTATACACACAGACTTCAGAAGAATCAGAATGCCTTCATGTTCTGACCGCACTCACCAGAAGTAACAGCATAAACTTCTCACACTTAAAATGACACTTAATTTGAGAATAAATTGGCCTGTTTCTCGTCAGAATTTGAGGTGAACACGGTTTACAATTTTGACTTTGAATATTTCCCACCTTCTGAAATTGCCTTGGCAATTCCATGTTAAACCAGAAGTTAACATCTGGATGCTCCGTTGTGGCGTTAACTTCCAAAAACATATATGGGTGTGTATCATCAATACGTTTCTGTCACCTGCATTCGCTCATTAGTCAGGGGGAGAAAAAAAAAAATCAATAACTGGAATGCAGTTCTCTACCAACCTGTCGCTATCCTGCTTGGACTAGGTCCCACAGTAGATGACCTGGATCCTGAGTGACCCAGAATCAAAATACAAGAGGAACCGGATGAAAAATTGCTGTAACCTACTTTACAACACAAGCAGTTCTGCTTTGTTAATGAATAAATTCAATGTAATTTCAAGTAGCGTGTCAGGAATTAGGTCAGGCCCTGTGACCACAATAGAATGATTGATCCAGCTGCTGACAAATTGTTATGTATTTGGTAGAATCTTCGGATGAGGGATCTGCTTTTTGACCTCACCTGAAAAACAACGACACATTTATTGTTTAGTTGTATTTGCTTCCAAAACATCCCAAACCTCTGGAAAATGAGCCACTTATATTGCTAAATATTATGTAGCAGCGGTGATTCGGATCTCTGTGTGAACCATACTAAAGCAGGTAAATGAAACAATGTGAACACTGGAAACAGTCAAAAGAAATTGCTAAAATGAACACCTCTGGCATTCCATTTGTAAGCTGAGAACTATTAATAAATTAAAATCATCCCTGTTCAAGAAATAATAACTTCATGTTCAGAGAGCCTCAAGCACAACAGTCAATATTCTCGAGGTCTTTGCTCAAAGGAGAACAGAATCCACGCAAAAATTCAAGCCACTTTTGAATCACCAGAGGTTGCCATTCCTGGATAGTTGTGTGAGCGAAACTACGAAATCCTTGTAAAAACATCTTGTTCACCTCACCTGGTTGATGAAAGGCTCAACGACTCACCCACCTTTAATACCTACATACAGAATAAGATAAAACAAAGTGACAGCAGAACTGCCAAAGGTGCTTTATTTCTATCTGCTTCCTTTGCTCTCACTCTGTCCTTAACTTCTAATACACATTTGACTGACATGAATATATGATGTGGTATTTGATCATGTCTGATGTCTTGTCATGTACCAAGTTGTGGAGGTGTACCAAGATCTCTTTCCATCCTTGACTCACATTGCACTCGATCCAGTTCAAATAAAGTCAGTCCGAGATTTCTTACAATTTATTCAAAGCAAGAGGGTCACACCTATGCACCAGTAATCGTTTTTCAAATGTTTACGCATGCACAGAGATGTTTCTGATTCAGTCAACTAACTTAAAACAGGGCTTCTTGGCTTCAGCAGTACGCATACATGGGGGAAAAACTGAGTTGTCACGAGCCCCCTCTGTCATTCTGTCTTATTTTTATGGACAACTTCCTGCTGCCGCTGTTCTCTCATCCTCTCTTCCAGGATTGAGGGCATCTCCTTCTGTTTCCCGCCAAACAGGCTCCGCTTAGACACACACACCTGATCTCAATTCGCCAATCCTGCTCTCTCTATTTGAACACCTGCCAGAAGTCAACCGGTTTCCTCGCTCTGGTATCACCCTCCGTGCTTGTATTTGCTCTGTGGGATAATTTGATTTTGTTTTTTGGACTGTCTCCCTCTTGCGTAGAGGTCGAGTATAGTTCCAGTTCTCTTTCTCTGTTTTTAGTTTTGTTTCATTTGTACATGGTCTCCCTCGAGCTTGGTTTGAGTTTGTCCTTTTATTAAATTTGTTGGAATTTGATTCTGGAGTTTTGTCTGCTACCTGCTGCATGTTGGTCTCCCATCTAAAAGTGTTACACAAGTATATTACAAACAGGCTTATTATTATTTGAGCGTAATGATGCTTTCTTACATCCCGAGTCACAACATAAAACAGTTTGACTTGGAACATCTCTGAACAGACTCAAGTGCTTTGCAATAAGCTGAGACAAAGTCATGCCTGGAGGCGACTGGCAAATGTATCAAGATAAAAATCTCAGTGTTACAGAGCCGTGACATCCACATTAAATCTGTCCTATCATCTCGTATGGCGGCTTGACAACAGAAACTGATGCGACCACAGGGGGTGAACCAGTGAACTTTCTCATTTCTCATTGGGATCTCAGACAACGATTCTCAGCACGATCTCCAGTCTCAAAACTCTAAAACTTTGTGATTTTCAATTTGATTCGACTGACAAAATACAACTAAGTCACGTTTTTCACGGAAAGAGCCAACAAAATTCTCACTGAAACGATGAACGGGGGTGTCCTCGGGCGCACTGAAAACCAGAGACTCCTGAGTAGTTTACCCAGACTCCAGACAAGACCAGTGGCAAACCCTCATCCCATTCACGCTTAGATTCCTTACAATACTTTTTGAGCAGGGCCTTTAAAGTCTGGAGGAATCTCTTAAGAGCTCCTTGGAATTTTGGATGATAAGAGCTAGATGTGTGACGTTCAACATTTAATACATGACATCACTTCGGCAAATAGTTTTGAAATGAAATTTGTCACTATAGATCAGTGTTTTTCAGCCAGGGTGCCGCGGCGCACTAGTGTGCCGTGAGGGACTGTCAAGTGTGCCGTGGGAAAATGATCCAGTTGCACCCAGAATGTCCGGAGATGGAGGGGGACAATAAGATGACAGTAAATAATGAACCATTAGAACCTGTTGACCAATGTGAGGAGATTGCATGGATTCTGTCACATTCTTTCTGTACACTGTAGATCTATGATATTATCCATCACTCACAGAAGTCAGTCAAATGAGCAACTCGCGGCATCAAGGACTGTCTGCACCGCAGAGGTAACAGAGCTTACAGAGCTAACAGAGCTTACAGCGCCTACAGAGCTAACAGAGTTAACAGAGCTTACAGAGCTAAATAGAGCTTTCAGCGCCTACAGAGCTAACAGATCTTACAGCGCCTATGGAACTAACAGCGCCTACAGAGCTTACAGAGCTAACATAGCTAACAGAACTTACAGCACTTACAGAGCTAACAGCTAACAGAGGTAACAGAGCTTACAGAGCTAACAGAGCTAGCAGCTAACGTGATGTCTCACTTCAAAACTTAGACTCGTAGACTGTCAAAATTTGGTTCGTATTTAAAATAAATAAATAAAAACAAGTACATTTCCGGCAATTTGCTCCTGCAAATAATATGCCAAAATCCCTGAGTGTTAGTAGCAACAATCTTTTACAAATTAAAGAGGATTTTCTACAGGATTTCCGACTAAGCAAAATTGCGCTTTGGCTGAGGTTCCGTTGGAGGTGTGAAGCAGGACTTTTATTCAATGCCGTGAGCTGTAGGCAGGATTGAAAATGTTACGCACGTTTTTTTATGAGCAGAGACCATGACGAAACAGTGAAAAATATAATCACAGATGGCAATATACACAACACTGTCCAGCTTCTACTTGCAAAGGCAACTTCTAGAAGCATCTATCATTCAACATCAGAGCTGTAGCTCCATCATGCAGCCAGTGAGGAGAGGCAGGATCCACCGAGAGGCAGAAGCAGCTGCAAGACCGACGGACCCAGATAATAAAACTTTATTTTGACTGCACGTTTCAGAATGAAGCAAAGGGGGCAGTTTGAAGTGTTGTAGGAGTGAATGTAAAGCGTCTGCTGCAGGTGCGCTGTTCCTCTATGTGTGTGGCCGCTGCATGTGGGAGGGGTTGCTGAGTGAGTGAGGTCTCTCCAGAAGTGAAGAGGTGCCCGGTGCGTGTCCAGCTCTGAATGTGCGCTTCTGTGCAGTTTGGCTGTGACAAAGTCATAAACCAAGTCACGCTCTGTCCCAGACTCGCCTCATCCCTGTCCCAGCTCCAGCCCACAACAGGACATCAAACCCTGGAGTGAGCGCTCCAGCCTCAGAGGTGTCGAGGCGGACATCCGTCGTTGATACTTCCATGATAACCTGCTGAAAACATCATCGGCTCTCATCTCGTTACAGCGCAGTAGAATAATAAAGACGAAGGAGCAGCGTTTTTCCTCTGGCTTTGTTACATCGGGACTGTCATGTGTTTTGCTGGATATATCTACACTATACCGTGATAAACGCAATGAAATGACTAACGGACACCCGTTTGTTATCATCTCAGAAATAAGTTCCCCGCATTTGACAACACACCCAAGACTCGCAGTAAGCGGTTCGACCAGCTATATGTTCACTGTACACTTCGACAGTACAATATGACAAACAGCAGACAAACATCCATAACAGTGTTGGAACGTGAGCAAGTCATTTTCGCTGGCAGGCAGTTAATTCATTGAAAAACTATTTTCACCATACACAAAGTATATCTATCCCGTTTTAGCACTGCAGTTCACTTGTTTCGCTGCAAACATATATACACTACACTTATATACAGACAACAAGCATATAGACATTTGTTTAATGATTGGCCCCTTTGCCGTAAAGTGTTGCGTTGGGGGTGGAGTTGGGGCTGTGACGCCACTCTCAGAACACGCCTCAAAGTTACATACTCCAAGGGAGCGTTTAACAGAGAGCTGGAGAGTCTGACTCCGGAACTATAGAGTGTTCAAAATGAAACCTGTCATCTCAGGAAATCTGAAAATAATCTATTTATGTCCAAATACTACACGTTGTTACTTTAAGTAGGCCAAATGGAGTGAAGAACTTTAAAACTTTAACTGTCACGCTGGATTTTGCTCTTCACAATCTTATTGTTTGATTTGACTTACACAGACACCTGACGTGTGTGGCATGAAAGACCAAACTTAAGTCTTCAGTCTTGAGTCCAGGCCAAAAACAACAATGGAGGATTTGTAGGTTTTACGGATCCCTGAGTGTCCTGAAAAGAAGTCATCATGGGTGAGATGGAATATGTTGCCAAAAAGGCTGGGAAACAAACATTTGACTTACAGACTTATGAGCCGGGCGACGCATAAGCACACCGTCCTCTACAAGGTAAGACACCGCTTGGTCAAAGCTGGGTTGATCTACAGTGTGGGGTCAGACTTCTGTACTCTGAAGAAACTTCATCACATCAGGCATGAAGAGGGTGAGTGGGGTGCAGCCAACAAAGTGGTGGTTCTTCCACCACTTCTAGAGTTTAGACTACAAAATGTAGCTGTGCTTGTACCACACTCACCCCATGCGATCATGTCTGAGCCACAGTATGTTGTGATGTGATGATATATATATATATATATATATATATATATATATATATATATACTCGTCCTCCAAATTATTCATACCCTTGCTAACTCTTGTGATTTTTTTGTTTTGTGATGAAATTATTTTTTTCAAATTTGTGTGTCAGTTATAACAATTGAAAGAATGACAAAAATACAGAATAAAAAAATATATATTTCTGGGGTATTTTACTAATGGAGTCCCAAAAAAATGTCATGTTCAAAATTATTCATACCATAGTCCATTGTCTTATTTAATAGTCAATGGCATAGCCTTTATTCTTTATGAGTGCTTCTAGACGATTCCTGTAATGTAATGCCTCAAGCTGGGTCAGGTTTGTTGGTCTCCTCGCTATTACTCTGGTCTTCAAGTGATGCCACAAGTTCTCAATGGCATTGAGGTCAGGACTTTGACTTGGCCATTTCAGGACATTGACATCATTGTCCTTGAACCATTTCTTCACTACCTTAGCAGTGTGTTCAGGGTGGTTGTCTTGCTGCTACGTCCAGTTGTGGCCAAGCTGGAGTTTCACAGCGGATGCCTTCACATTTTCATCAAGTATCCTGATGTAATCCTCCTTTTTCATGGTTCCTCAGACCTTGACGAGATTCCCTGTGCCACTGGAGGAGAAACATCCCCGAAACATTATGCTTCCACCACCATACTTGACAGTAGGCACAGCGTTCTTTGGCCTATAGGCTTCTCCTTCTTCCTCCAGACATACTGAGCATCCATATGGCCGAATAACTCCAAATTTGTCTCATCATGACGTTTACAAAAGGCCAGGCCAGCTGACAGATGTTTCTTACTGAGCAGCGGTGTCTTCCGAGGTTTACGTCCATGGAGACCTCCTCTGTGCAAGACTTGCTCAATGGTGGACCATGACACCTTTGTCCCTGCCTGGTCAAGTGTTTCCATTAGGGCCTTAGTTGTCATCTATGGGTTGGTGTTGACCTCTCGGGAGATTTTTGTGGGACGTTTGGGGGACACCTTGCGCTTCCGTCCACGGCCACTGAGGTTTTTAACGGTGTTGAACCTCTTGTACTTGTTGATGATGCTCTGGACGGTTGAAACAGGGACATCGTACTGCTTGGAAATAGTCTTG
Organism: Synchiropus splendidus; assembly: GCF_027744825.2. NCBI lineage: Eukaryota > Metazoa > Chordata > Actinopteri > Syngnathiformes > Callionymidae > Synchiropus > Synchiropus splendidus. The sequence goes on along the minus strand of NC_071335.1, from coordinate 12,627,771 downwards.
TAACCTTTTCCTTCACTGTGGCTACGAACAAGACGCTGACGCAGGTCCTCGCTGAGCTCCTTCTTCTTGACCATGATGACCGGAAATTAAGAATGACCTGAACACTTTCCCCCTATTTATACTGTTCTGGAAAGATGTCTTTTTTCACTTTAACATTTGGCCAACAATGTTTACTTCATTGTGACATCTTGAAATCAGTACTAGACCAAAATTAGATCATTAAAAGAATTATTATTTTTGTCATTCTTCCAATTGTTGGCCACATTTAACTGACACAAATTTGAAAAAAATCATTTCATCACAAAATAAAAAAAATCACAAAAATTAGCAAGGGTATGAATAATTTTGGGGAGTGTATATATATATATATATATATATATATATATATATATATATAATTCCTCTGAAAAAATGAAAACATTGCCTCAAATTAGTGACTGTTTTCCTCCAGTTTTGGACAAACTTTTACTTTTGTATTAATATTGTCTTGGTAAACAACCTTTAGGAACAAAACAACGTAACTAATTTGCATTGTTGCATCATTCAAAGTGTCTGGGACCGACAGCAGACAGTTTTTCTGCAAGTTTATTCTGCTCTTTTTGCGCCAGTATGGGGCATGCTACAAAAAGTGTCCTTCAGGACAATAAAAGCATCGATTTGCTCTACAACAGTGTTTTATCTATTTCTCAGTTAAGACTGAATCTCAACCCACAGGCAAATTAAAATTTTTTAATTCATCTGCAAGAATTGCACCATCGTTTAGAGACAAAACTTTTTGCTTATTCCAATAAGTCACGGCTCTTTCTGGAAGACAGTTCTTGAAATCAACAACATTTATCACAGCATGTCCTCCATGCTCTCACAAATTCAACAAAGCTTTTGGTGGTTTGTCGGCACCTTCATGGACTCAAAAATTGTCCTCCAAAGAGAGTGCAGTGTACACTTCTTGGGTTTTTCCAAAATAAAAATTCCATTCAAGCAAAAGCCTACAAACACCATTCTAACTGTGTCCCTGTCATGCCTGCAGTCATGTCCCTTTGTGGAATATAGATCTGAAATCAGACCTAAGGCAACCAGCTCCACTTGAATGAACTCTTTCAACTCACTCTTTTCTATATGTGGAGTCACTAGAACACCACAGTGATCAGCAACAACCAACGAGTCACACTCGCAACATACCTCTGGTTTGTCTTCAGCTGACTTCACTGTCAATCAAATTCCATTTTAAAACTACTTATCAAAGAGAAGTGCCAACCAGACAAACATGAACAAAGCACACAGCGCTATTTAACAACTCAGATGTAAACAAACAGATGAGCCAAACCATCATGTACCAAGTCTAGTATGTCATATGTTCCAACCTCAATGGTTTACACTGTACACAATCCAGAGCAGAAAGTACTTTTTCAAGTATTCAGCCTTTTAAAGGGCATGCATACGCATATAATATAAGAAAGAGAAAATCCTACGTACAACTCAAAACAGGGCTTTTTGGCTTCTGCAGTACCCATACAAGTAACAAGCAACTGTAACAAAGTTTAAGTGTCAAAAAAAATGAAATCACAATCATTACACAGCTAATTCACAATACCAGTTTAACCATAAACATTCACGGTCAACAAACTAGATCTTCATATGAAAGTACTTCACCACATCCGCCACAATCAGGAAGCAACCACACCAACTCCGCACACAACTGATTCAATAACACTGTTTATCCTAAGCAAAACCCAACTGGTCACACTCACAGTTGTGTGTGTTGCTCCAAGCTACTAAGTAGTGTCCAAGATATAGTCAGTAATATAGATGAGTCAGATTAGTAAACACACCCTGCTGGCTTCAGAACTCTCCGCCAACATGGGACAGATCATGCACCAATAAAGTTTAAGGGACGCTTCATTTTTGCAACATATACCAGAGGATTCAGCATTTCAAGGGATGAATGGCAATCCTAAATTCTTCCTACTTCAAGGATGAGTGCACTATCAGCTTCAGTGACATGCAATGGCTGGATACAGTGAAGAAAGGGGTGGAGTCACACGGAGTATTTCCTCTCACACTTACCCTCTGCTAAAAGAAAATAAAAACTGTTTAGTTCTACAAGCAGCCTGAGCTGGCGCTGACTGTCCCACAGACAGCACACTGGGACACATCACATACATCAGACTACAGAGATCTTAAACTTGACAACCACCGTTGGTCACGTGAAGGAATCCAATTTTTACCTTGAGCCAATACAGTGGGAGTAAATTGTAGAGGAGGAAACCCCACCACACCCACCAATTTGCATAGCTGTAGCGGCAAGAGGTAAGATTTATACATAAATTATACATAAATGATGACAGGTTTCAGACAGATGTCCCCATGTCTGCTTCTCAAGCTCTCATTATAACAAATCTCTAGACAACCTAACTTTCCCTGGTGATCTTTGATGCATAAAAAAACCAAGCACAATGCCATCTTATGGATCTTCTGAGGAATGGAATACTATCTGGTGAAGAGTGTGGGAAGAATAAAGGTGGTCTCATCTAACTCAGTGAGCTCCACTTCTAATTTGAGTGAAATATTATTCTAATAATTGAAAATAACTTTCTGTATGGAGAACTAAACAGTCTGTAGATGAGTAGGCTATGAACGTAGGCAAAATGATCATCATGCAGAGTGAAATATTTAAACTAAACAGAGTAAAGCAAACAGACATTAACTGTGGGATGAGTCATTTTTCTCTATTCACACTGGGACCAAATACTTTCTTTCTTTACTTAGATTTTCCTCAATTTGAGGGACATTTCCTGAGTGAATATATAGTTTCAAAACAGTAGTAATTCTTTTGTTCAATCACTGTAGCAGCAGTGGGGAGGAGCAGTGTCACTGTGAAGAGGCAAACTCCACAACTCCAGATGACTTGCATGGGAACAGGACAACATTAACAACCAATACCTTCAATATGATCGCACCCAAGAAAGTGCTGCAAAACAAGTATGTGGTGTTCGGCTTCATTCTGCTGGTTGGAGCTGTTGCCATCTACAGCGAGATGGCTGTGACCAGAGTATGGAACAAGAGGACTGGTGAGTGTGACCGCATCCTACACTGAGTTCCTGCATGGGCAAAGGACTCTCAGAGGCACCCTTCCCTTTCCCTCCAAAAAATACGAGACATTTGTTTTGCCCAAATATGATATCAATAGTCATAATACTAAATTTCTAACAGTTCTGCTGTGAACTGTTATCACCACACCTGTGGAAAAAGTGTATGCAAATATCATCTGCAAACTGCTCCTCTCTCGCCAGGTCAAGATTACTTCTACAACAGAGGAAGGGTAAGCATACACGGATAAACGCGAGTGAAAATGTTGCAGTGATCAAACTTTATCTGTCAACTGAAGGGAAACGCTAACTCCCATATGAGCTCAGCAAAAAACGCTCATACTGCGACAGTCAACAGTGCAGCTCACCCCTGGAAAGCTGAGGTGCGTCTCTACATGGTTATAGCAGTTCACCTTTTTAGAACCTACATTACCTACTCAGTTTGTGGATAGGGTGGGTTTTGTTTCCTCAACTGTCTCATGACCTGATGGTCTAATGATACAAATATCCTTCTGTTTACATCTGCAGTATTTGGGTCACGCCAATCTCCATGTGTTTGAGGATTGGTGCGGGAGCTCCACGATCGGCCTTCGCAGGAACTTGCACTTCCCGTTATTCCCTCATGTCAGTCCTGACTCATTTCACTTTCCTGTGCACCTGTGTAGCTGTCTGGCTAAGTACACGCACATTTGAGTTGGCTGAACCATACCTGAGCCCACACCTATATGCTATTCTCAACAATTTTTGTTTTGTTTTGTTTTACTGCAAAGCATTATGGGTTGCAAAAAGACATGATTTTGCCTCAAGAATGCGATGATCTATCAAAAACATTTTGTCCACCCTCACTGAAGCGGATGGCTAAACAAGGTAGCATATATACTGATACTAAATCCTTATATGGCATGAAAGACAGGTAAGTGGTTATGACCACCCCCTCCTGAAAGGTGATCATTAAACCATTAGGGACTCAATAAATGGGCAAGTACTGTTTGTACCAGCCAGTAGCACCTACTGGCCCATATGGATGGTATGTACCCTGAAAACCACCCATTCCATGTGTTGCCAAGAGCCTCAGCTGTTGTTATTGTGTGTTATGGGACACGGTAGATTTCATTTTATAAACGTAACTACTAATTACTTTATGAAAAACCGGTTGTTGTTAAATACAGTCCTTTCCCACTCCTGCTCTTGTCTAGTTGAGGATTACAGTCCAGAAACTGGCCATCGCTCCACAGTGGCGCAACTATGGACTGAGGATTTTCGGTTACCTGCATCCTCACACTGATGGTAAGCAACACAATCCTGCAAATTGTAGCACCGATTCACCTGGTCTTGTTACATGACCTCACTTGAAATGTTTCAGGGGAGTTTGTGTTTGCAGTGAGCTCGGATGACAACTCAGAGTTCTGGCTCAGCTCTGATGATTCTCCACTTAACTTAAGTTTAATGGCCTGGGTTGGAAAGGTATGAAGATAAGATTGACATCGATGCGACATGACCTTTACAGTATGTCAAACAGCTTATGAGGCATTATTTTTGAGCTGTATACCTCCATCTCTGCTGCTTGCAGTCTGGTGATGAATGGACAGCCCCTGGAGAGTTTGATAAATATGCAAGCCAGACGTCAAAACCAAGACGGTGAGTTGAGAGTTTGAAACACTCACGGGTAACTAACTTTGAAGTTGAACAGATTGTGGGCTGACAGGAAATGAGTGGAACAGCAACAAGATATTAGATGACTTGGGCAAAAATAAGGTGGATCTCAAATCTTTGTGAACAAAATACATGCAGTCTTTATTGTAAGAAAGCAGCTGTGATCTGTCTGCTAGATGCGGGTGTCCATTCCCCAACTTAACTATTGAGGTGTAGGATCGCAGGGTACACGGTGCTTCAATGAATCAACTGGATGGACAGAACTTTCTCACCACTGATCTCTCGTGTGACCTTGAATTGGCTGATGTCTTCAGTTCCTGCCAGCAAAGTGTGGCTTTCTTTTGGTAGTTAGTTGGCTTTGTGTAAATTTGAAAAGTAATTGCATTATATGCTAAATCGCCTGAGTCTTTGCTGTGAGAAAAAAGTCCCAAATAATTCAAATATAATGGATATCATGCTGTTTCACTCCTTGTCACTGGCCGATGTGCGTTTCTACAGATGAGGTCAGGTCAGATCAAAACATTGACGTTGTATTTGTGATAATTATATATGCATAAGTCACAACAGTTGCTGTCTCTCAGGCTCTCGTCTCAGCAGAGATATTTTTTTGAAATCCTCCACAAGCAGAATGACAGAGGGACAGACCACGTGCAAGTGGCAGTAAGTAACTAAATGGCATAGATTTTATCACTTATTTTTCTGCTATTGATCATCTGCTTCTCCAGTGGCAACTGGTGGACAAAGAACTCGAGTTTAATGTCATTGAATCAGCGCATATCTCCCTTTATGTTGGTGAGTAATACACCAAGTGTGAAAAGTCGGTGCTTTTGTTTTTACAATAGAGTTAGCTTCCTGACAAAGGTTGCGTGAAACATGGATGCCCTTATTTGGCAGCAGCATATGACCAAATAAAGTCAGCAGTTTCCTCGTGTAGCTTCAACACAGCACTTGCTTTCTCACCTTGTGGTTTCCTCCGACAGATGAATCTGCTCTGCCATTAGGCAACAATTCTCACATACCGCAGACAGCTGCCAGTCACCAACAAAACGTGACGAAACGGAGCAGTGTCACTGCAGACATTCTCTGGGACGACCCTAGAGACAGGTTTGACCAAGGTGAACAATGAGTGTTTAAAGGTTTCCCTCATCTCCATCATGTCTATGACTCACTTTCGCCTTGTTTCTTCGCAGTTCCATTGATAAATAAGAAGTACCTTGAGAGTATTCTTCCACACTGCCGGTACAAACCCAGCTACACCATTAAAGATCAACATCTACAGCGCTACCATGGCCTGCTGTTTGTACGTGTTGTTCTTTTTTTCACCTCAAATGAAGCTACAGATTTAGACTCTGGTGTCAACCCTGTGCATGTTCACTTAATTCATGTGTGTATCTATATTGGGAAGGCTCTTTAAATTGGAAGTCGAGGAAGCTGCTGCATTATTGAACTGTAGGAGGACATCTTGATGTCATGCCGGACCCAATGTAACACTGAGATGCACTCTGCTCCAATTTCCAGAATATTGACATATTTTATTTTTTTTACATCAGCGCAATGCCTTTTTTAAAGCCCTCTGAAGATAAACTTATGTCAAATTTGTAGATGTGCAGCTAAAGAACTGACCTTTAAGTCAATGTACTGCATCTTGGTCGAGGTCTGTAGTTACATGTAATGACATCCCAAAAAATGAGTCAGATGTGAATGGCGCTGCCTAGATGTCAGGTTATGGGCTGTACAATTCACCTCAAACGTGTTCACATCATTACATCACTGTTGCCTGATGAAGATGTTTAGCTGAGTATGAACTAAACGTCTGAAGATGATCAATGAATATTCTTCACATTTCTCATTGCAGGTTCACTTGTCTTACATCTACCCCAATGACTACACACGACTCACACACATGGAGACACCAGACAGCTGCTTCTACCCCAAAACGGCAGGCTCGTCCTCCAAAGATTTGTAAGACCTCATTTCCAAGTAGTTACAAAAACGCCTCAGTGACTAACTAGTAGTGATGGGTAGATGAGGTTTCATGATACAGTCGTGAAGGGTTGATGAGATTTCATACAGTGTCCCAATTTTCAGAGGCCATTCTCCCTGGCATGCTGTCCATCAACTTCTGAACCAAATCCTGAATGATACTACTAGTCTACTTTTGTAGACTGTAGGTCAATGAAAATTCACATAATTTAAAGAGCGCCACCTAGTGTCCACTGAAAATGAGGGCACTGATTCGTCGACTCTAGTGACGTAGTGAAAACCTACTACTACTCTGTCAATGACTTAATCTGCATTTATTTTCCTCCTTTTGCTGCATATTCAATCTCTGCATCTGGGCTGGTCAGTTTGTGTTTGTCAAGTTTGTTGGTTGACGGTTGGTGACAGTAGCGCCCTGCTATTAGTCATGGAAAGTTTGGCTCTTCATTTCTTCTGTTATCGAATTAACAAAAGTACATCGCCGCAAACACTGATGATGATGTCAAACTATCATTTGTAAACATATTTTACTCAACTTTCATAAAAGGCAGTGAAAGACACTTGATCATCTAACAAAGCAAAGCATAGGATTCCAAGATGATTCCTTGTCATTCCAGTTCAGTAAGAATGGAGGGAAGTGTGTTCCTGAGGCAAAATAGCAGCATTTAACATCTATACCAAACAAAAGCAAATCCGCAAGTGGACTCATATAGTGGTATTTAAGTACTTGGATATTTCACATTTGATTTCGTTTTTACACTCAGACTTGTACATATATATACTGTGTGACATAAAATATTTAAAGTTTTACCAGTGTTTTGTTTAGGTGTTTGTCACAGGCTTCAGGCACACATTTCCCTTCAAACTTACTGAACTGGTATGACGAAAAAAAATCATCATTCAAGCCAAACTTTTTTGTAGTTTTCTTTCTATTTGAGTGTAAACATAATGCAGACGCTAGTGTTTCATTGAAGGTGTGAAATTTGGCTGGAGAGTTCAATAACCTAAAACACAAAATATATGCATTTATGTATTTATGCGTAAGAAGTGTAAAATGCTTATTGTCTATGTCTCTGTCAGTCTGAATGTGTGAGACCTGAACATGATCTTTACATAAGATATTTGAGTGCAAAGTAATTAGCAATGAAGTACAACAATACTGGTTCAGAAGATACTAGTCAAGGTCTCATAGCTAAGTCTTTCCTATATTCTGATGATAATCAAGTTACAGTGGTACCTCAGTTTTCGAACGTCCCAGACTTCGAACAAATCGAACGCCCCCGAAAAAAGCGGGAAAACCATAACGTGCGCTGCCCGATCAGCTGACCCACGACGCGCTTTGTTATTGTGTATAACGCAGCCTCTGTATGCAGTCGTGTCCCGTTAGCTACATTTACTGGCTGTTTTTTCTTCATATTGAGGTGTAAAACCTTTCCTGTCTCCACACTGGACCGTGGTAGAGTGTCACAGGGGAGGTGCTCGCTCTCCACACCTCCGAGGCTGGAGCGCTCACTCCAGGGTTTGATGTCCTGTTGTGGGCTGGAGCTGGGACAGGGATGAGGCGAGTCTCGGCCAGAGCGTTACTTGGGTTAAGACTTTGTCACAGCCAAACTGCACAGAAGCGCACATTCAGAGCTGGACACGCACCGGGCACCTCTTCACTTCTGGAGAGACCTCACTCACTCGGCAACCCCTCCCACATGCAGCGGCCACACACATAGAGGAACAGCGCACCTGCAGCAGACACTCTACATTCACTCCTACAAAAGACTATTTTAAGGCTTGGAACGCATTATTTCTTTTTCCATTCATTGTAATGGGAAAAATCAATTCAGATTTTGAACAATTCGCTTCTCGAATGGCCGTCTGGAACGGATTGTGGTCGAGAACCAAGGTACCACTGTATATTGTCATTCTAACTGATCCTTAACTAGTTCATGAACATTCTTTTTCCACCTTCAAACAAACAAATCAACTGACAAAGTTTATTTTACAGACTCCGCTTCGCAAAATACATGACCTTGGACAGCCAAAACATATTAAACGAGAAACATTCAACGAAGAGGCGAGGAGGTGCGCTGGTGTTTGACACCAAGGTGAACTGGAATCAGACATTTAAGGTCAACAAAATCCCTCGCAATCCCGTTGTCTGGATCAACCAGCACTGCAACATCTCTGGAAACTCGCAACTTCCCTCCAGTCATGCCATGTCCATCGTGAACTTGTTCATGGAGAAGATTCACAAAAATCACCCGGGGTAAGTGGCTGGTCCGAAGACCCGAATATTGTCCTCTGTTGTTTACCAGGAGGAGAGAGAGGGATGTGTGGAGGAGGTAGATGATGGTGTCCTCCATACCAATGCCAAGCTGGTAGGCGAGCTGTAGCAGTGGGTGAAGGTGGGCGAGGATGAGTCTCTCAAGTGTCTTCAGTCTGGACCCATTGCTTTCTTGTCCTTGATCTTCCTGAACTGGGTCCTCACCTGGAGTCAGGTCCACCCTGGTACAGGACATGGCGATGTTGCTTTGATGTCCAGTTTAGTCTAGAGTTTGTTGTTGGCAAAACACGTACAGTCCTGGTGCATACAGTTCTCTATACAGAGGTTGATGTTGTCAGTGATGCTGTGAATTTTCTCCTCGTGAGCATCACTGAAGACTTCCCACACAGTCGGGGGTCACAGCTGGCTGCCTCTTTACCTATGGTTCGTACACCGGCTGGAGGAGAACCAGATTGTGCTCAGCTCATGTGATAAATCCACATCCATGGTGTTGACACGCAGCAGGTCCAGGGTTTTCTTGTCTCTGGTCTCTTCTATGATTTGTAACTCATTCCATTAAATATACTGCCGTTGTATAGCAAAAAGCGCAAGTGTCAAGTGATCGTGAAAATGACTTAATCGGCATTAATTTTATCACTTATGTTATTTTGGTGATCCATTACATGACAGACTAACCTTTACAGCTCAGAGTTTCTTAGATAAACCCTTCATTTTAAAACATGTTCACTTCTATATAGAAATGTCTCAACAATTCAGCTCATCGTATCAACAGAAATTTAGATTATATTTCAATGTAATCTTGTATTTTATTGTTGATACACTAGTTGCTGTTGACAGTCCACCAAAGCCAATTCTTGGGTTATTCTCTGGACCAGTGTTTTTCAGGCTTTTTCTAGCCACGGCACCCTTGGTTCATTGAAACAATCTCGGGGAACACCACCAAAAGAACCACCAAAGTCCTATAGAAAATCCCTATTCATGTGTGAAAAACTGTAGCTACTGACACTTGGTTGTCGCTTGTCAAAGCGTGTGGTCATGTTAGAGGCGCATCAGGTTTAAAAACAGCAAGAAGTTGCGCATGTGAGCGGCCTCTTGGCTGTGAAGAGGAGAGGAAGAGGAGCGCCGCGCACCACAGCAGCGCTGCCTTGACTGACGGACACATCAGCGCATCAACACACTGTAGCTCTACAGTAGAGTGTGTAGAGAGAAAGTCAGCAAATCCATGTGACCTCCTCACGTTCTATAAGAACGTCAACACCTTCTAATAGTCATGACTTAATGTCATCATATCGCCCACCTCTATCTCCAGACAGATGAGGTGAAATGGGATCACTTTCCCACGGCACACTTGAAAGACGCTGCTCTGGACAGTCAGATTATTTGTTTAGGCGAATTTAAATGGTCAGCATCTGTGAAGGTTTGTGATGTTGATCATGTGTCCTGTCGTCGGCTGCCTTGATTCGTTTCAGAAGGTGCTTGAGTTAGCAGGGGTCTTAACTGACTGGATGAGGCTTGTATACTGACAGCAACAACTGTCTATTGTTTCCTTCTGGAGGATGTTCACACTGGTGCGAGTGGTGAATGTTGAAAAGCACAAGGACCTGGTCAAGGGTGGCCGCTACCTCCTGGAACTGGAGCTGCAAGACAGAAGTGGACAGAAGCTGCGTCTTTCGCACTACATCTACGGCCACAGAGAGGTCAACAGTGGGGTCATTGCCCAACAGCCTGCGGTGGTCTTGTGCAACCCTGTTGGATTCAGCTGGAGTCCCAATGCCGCTGTCCACTTCATAGTGCCAGGTTTGAATGTCTGTTTTCCATCAAGTTCAGTGTCAACGGTAGTTTATTTTCTTGCCCTAAAAAGATAAACATTGCCCTCAATCTCTGTGGGGTTTTAAGTTCATGCTTGATGTCTCTTTCTTTTAGTAAAGAACCAGGCGAGGTGGGTCCTGCAAACGATTAGGGATCTTGAGGAGATTTTCCAAACAACGGGAGACGACAACTTCAACCTCATCATTACTGACTACAGCAGCACTGACCTGGATGTGAAGGGGGCGCTGGAGAAATCCTCATTGCCCAGGTAGACAGACTAAGATCAGACACATTTGCAAGTTCATCAATTTTCTGTGTAACATTTTTTCTGTCGCCTGTCAGTCACCAGTATGTGAAGCTGGATGGGAATTTCCAGAGAGCTGCTGGTCTTCAAGCTGGCGTGGACGTGATAAAGGTGAGTAGCTACTCCTTCATTGTCTTCCATAAGTCGATAAATAAACCAAAGTGATTCTCTTTCAGGATCCTCACAGCATTGTATTTCTCTGTGACCTACACATCCATTTCCCTCTGACCATCATTGACACAATTCGAAAACACTGTGTGGAGGGATACATGACCTTCGCTCCCGTCGTCATGAGGCTGGACTGTGGAAGTACGGCAGCAGACGCCAAAGGTACAGTAGGTCAAGTCTGGCGGGCCTTGGTGACAAACATAACACACAAAAGAAAACAGCAAGCGCATATTATTCATGAAATACAATGCAAGTAACATCCGACTTACGACGTGCTCGACCTACGTCCACCTGTACCACGGCCAGCAGGTGTTTATTGTTTTTTATTCAATGTCTGGCACCGCAGCACATAGCATCGTAGCATCGCCAACGGCAGCACAGTATCCAGCATCTCACTCTCTCACAGCCATCTATCACTACAGTAGTACCTATAACCCTCGCGTCGGCTATTTTGAATGGCATTCGACTTACGTCCAATCTGACTTACAACCGGTTGGTCGGAACCGATCCCGGTCGTAAGTCGGATGCTACAAAATCAATGTGGATTTTAATACATTTAATTACATTCTTTCAATGTTGTGCTTTAAATTTTAAAGGGGCCCTACTATGCTTTTCCCTTTTTTTTAAGTGTGATCTACGGTGTTATCAAATCACTCATGTATAGAGGCAAACATGGCTACAAACATGACCCTTGCGGTCTGCTATGCCACAAGTTCACATATGTACTATGTAGTGGTACGAATAACTGCTGTGTCTGTTTTTGGTTTTCAGTCGTGGTTGCCTCATTTTTTGGTTTTGGCCAAAATTTGTCGTTGTGCTGCATCCCTATTTCATTTCCTCCTTCATGCAACTCAGAAAGGATCATGGGATTGATATGACTTTGAAAATTCTACCATTCAAAAATGTTTTATGAAGCTTCTCTGTCAGTATGTCATGCTTGTTAAATATGTATCATAATAATAGTGCACCTTTAAATGTTGTTATTTCTGAATCAAATTTAAACATTGCTTGTAATAAATAATGTCATACATATTTTGAACTGTTTCTTTCCTGTATAGCTAATGAAATTGTTCCAGAATGTAGCTCCATTTTATTTTATTAGAAATAATAACGTTGATCAATATATTTATTTAGGTAGAAAACATTGGTTATCACTGCTTTGTGTTATTATATATGCGTTTTTATCTTTTTATTATTATTATTTTACAGTAGAAAACATTACAAGGAAAAACACTGGTGTATTCTACCTGTAGCAATGTGTGTATACAATGAAAAGTAATGAAAATTGAGTATGGTATTTTAACTAGTCTTGTGAAGTTTTGAACACCACTGGTCTCTGGTCCTTGAAGAACAGACACTAAGAAAAGCTTTCAGTACATGCACTGTTGACATTCAAAAGGTCCTCAGAGTTGGTCTTACACATTGCAGTGTGTTAGAGCTTTCTATTAAATTCAATTTGGCCCATGTGATATGACCAACACATGTAGCACTGTAATGCCTAGATGGGCTCAGAACTCATTTCATGTGTATCTGTTACAATGTTAAACCTGTGTGAAATGTATTTCCCTGATCAGATTCCCCCAGTCACCTCTGCCGTGGTTAGGTCAGTTGGTGTCAGATTATTAGTAAGGCGTTTTGTACTTCTTCAAAAAATCTAGAAGAAATCAAACTCTGTCTCTTGTTGCAGGGTTCTGGGAGGTGAACGGCTTCGGCCTGTTGGCCATCTACAAGACAGATCTGGATCGAATTGGTGGGTTGAACACCAGGGAATACAAGGAGCAATGGGGAGGAGAAGACTGGGAGCTGCTGGACAGGTGATCCTAGCTTTAGTCTTTTTTGAATAATAGCCAGATATGTCACAAGCACAAGGTGCAGTCATAAAGCAGAGCTGAGACTAGGGTGAAGGCCATGTTGGTAAGCGATGGGCGAAGCCTTTATTCTTACAATTGTGATTTGGAAGATACCCAGTTGCACCAGAAATGTTTGTATACATCCTGCTCCATTCATCTCCATGAGAATGGCAAGAATAATGCTCAAATACTGTGGCGTCTCCTTCCTTAGTGACGTTCTGATCTCAGAGACTCAGAGTAGAGCTGGCTCATCTTCAATAGAAAGGAGTCAGTAGTGGCGATTCATTGTTTTAAGGATGTGCTTTTGGTCGCCGCCCCTTGCATCTCCACACTCTGAGGAAGTTGCAGCTGTGAGCGCTGACTGCATCCAGCTATGGCCATGAACTCAATAAGGCCCCGTCTGAAAGTGGTCATCAGAGGAACTCCAGACCACCAGGTGGCAGCCTAATTGGATTGTTTGCACCTTCACTCTGGCCCAGAAACACCTCATGATCCCCTGGTCAGAGCTGTCCAAGCGTGTGATCTGTTCCTGAGTTCCCGACCCTTAAAATCTGTTGTTTGTTTCAGGATTATTGAGGCTGGACTGGAAGTAGACAGGATCTACCTAAGGAACTTTTATCACTACTATCATTCTAAACGGGGAATGTGGAACCACAGACTGAGTCGTGGCTCATGATGACCTTTGACCGTATTGCACTGGAGGTACTGGAGGCAGACTGAAGATCTTGTGAACCTTTGTCATACAATAGGACGAGGCTTTCTGGAAAACAACACAGCAAGCTTGTATGAACGTTGCCAAAGACTCACTTCCTCCACAACCCAAACAAGTGTGTTCTCCATCTGTGGTGTGCTGTTCCTTACAATGCCATGCTTTTAGCTAGTTGTTGAACCTTTTCAGTGATTCTGAGGTTATTCTAAACAATGTTCTTGACTTGACTTGAATTTCAGTCATGTGTTTTTTCAATACCATTTCTGGAATAAAGACCATATTGTGAAAGTCCTCGGAGACTGATGCCACCTGTGTCGGGGAAGACGTTCAGTTCTTAACATATTTAGTATATGTGGTTTAATAGGCAATGCTAAAAAATAAAAATAAAATGAATTTGGATTCATGAGCTCAGATGGCTTGGTGGCCGCATAGTTCACTTATACCTCAGGCCGACCCTGTCGCTAGGTGTGTGTGAAAAGAAGCGCATGGACGTACTTGTGAGTGTTTATTCTTGGTGTCCCATAAAGCCTCATTCACTCCCCCCGCTGGATCATGTCACCAGCGTCCTAACTCCTCACCTGAACTCATCCTACCTTACAACCTCCACATCTTTATGATGAAAGGCGCTGGCAGCCTGTTTCTGCAGCTCCACCCCGTTGGCGTTGTCTAGTCGTGTACACTTGGGATGAGCTGCATTCTGTGCAACAGCCATGGTGAGACCACTGCTGGGTGCCATCATCTTTGTAAAAGAGGGCCCAAGACCTAGGCAGACCCACATTCAGCGACACATTCGAGCTGGGCAAGTGCCATAACCATGCTACAGTGACTAAAAAAGTGACTCTTACAACAATGGCATTTATGATTTTGACCATTGGCAATACATTCTAAATGAATGATCTTGTTTGTGTCTAACACTTATCAACCTAAATGGACTGTCTGTCCCATTTGACACACTTTCAATCCTCCATAATACAGAGAAACTAAACGTCCCCAGAGGGCAAAAGTCTCACGATGTGCTTTCTTCGGTATTACAGAGCTGGCTCTTAAAAAAGAACACTGGGTGCAGGCGAGATCATCAATTACACCTACTATCATGGCTTCATGGTGCCTTTATAAATCCACAAAGATGTGTTCCAGAGCCTGAACTAGCTGACCAGGACATTTTCAACAGGAGAAACCAGGACAGTAACAACCTTCCCTCCAGCTCTCAGCTTCTAAAGAGGATTTCTTATCAGTTTGCATTGAAACTGCAATATTCCTCACTCTCGCTTTGGATAAACAGGTTTTAATACCGTTTTCCCCTGTCGTTTTTAGCTCCCACGAGGTACAGATACCACACTGAGATGGATCGTCATGATATTCTGTACACTGTACCAGCTTGTTTATTTTTTTTGTTTTGTTTTTTGAATAAACCCACAGCACCTATAACTGCATCTGAGAGCTGTAACTCAGATCAACAGTGCCAGGCTGTGCAGCGTGAGTTGAAGAGTGAAGGAAACAACAGGAGAAAATGGTTCTGCTTGAATTGAGCTTCAATATTTGTTTGGGAAAAATCCTTAAAGTTTTGAATTTGGAAAAAATGAAATTAATGAACAACAACCAATGAAATCCAAATTTGACAAAATTAGAAAACATTATAACTGGTGACATATTTTTGGATCTGGCAAACTTTGAAATAGTAAATGCTTTAAAATTAATATTGGTGGATGTGTTGTTTTTTACTGCACTCTGCTGGAGAGGAAAGAGAATTGTAGAATCCTGGCGTACTAATCTGCCTGTGTAGCAAGTATACCAACACTGTTCAGATACAAATGTCTTTAATCCTGCTGCTCATACCTTCATCCACCGGGGAACTTTAGGGCATCATGTGCATCAACGGCTACACACCTGGGTTACAGTTGAGGAGCATTTATTTATTTTTGCAGGACTGGAACACCCACATGGCCTGGCTGTTCACACCGGTTTAAATTTAAGACGAAAAAAAAAAAAAAACTGACACAACTTCAGAAAAGTAGAGATGATGGAGACAATAAATCTTAGGGGTCTTGAGCTCTCCACAGTTATTGGAATGAGGTCTCTATTGAACAGGCAAATGAGCATCTTTGTCATTGTTAGAGTCCTGTTAGGGCTCATTCACTCCTCCTGCTGGATCATGTCACCAGGTTCCCTACTCCTACCCCGGTCTCATCCCAACTGGCGACCTCCACATCAACAGCATCTGCAGATTTCCCCCAGATCGTTGCACATTCAACTCCAACCTCTGCAACATGGAGAGATGCTGGTGGAACCAGGTACTGAAACTTTCTGATGTCAACAGCTGCTCCCCCGTGGATGTGCTGACACACTTGTTTTGTGTGTGTGTGTGTGTGTGTAAACAAGTCATGCAGCCATTCTATGGTCTCTCAAAGCATCTGACTCGCAGAGGCCAAAAAAGGAAGCGTGTTTATAATCACTTCCCCTCAGCGCCCTGGTCCTCAAGAGGATGTGTTAAGAAATACGCCAAGAAAAGAGAGAGACAGGCAAGAGAGAGAGGTGTTGGTTCAATTGTTCAGTCATTCTTAGAGTGTCAAAGATGCAGGTTGCCATCAGCGGACGATCTGTTTGGATACTGCTGTTCAATTGTCTACACCTTTGGGGTAAGTTCTGCATTATCGCGTACAACTTTTCAACATTTCTAGTTTTCCGTTTATAAAAAAACTTGACTCTTTACTTGCTTTGTGAAGCAGTTAAGTCATGTATTTGTTATTATTCTCATTTTCAACTTCGCCACTGAGGTTCACAGACCTATACCAAACACCAACTGACCAGAGCCAGAGTGAAAATGTTATCACTTTCAGAACCTGGCTCCTCAGTTTTCTCTCCATGCCAGTTGCCCTTAAATAAAAAAGGGGAGTTTTAACACCACTTAAAATTTGTTTCAGAGTGCTCACGTCACTGTGTCTTTGCATCATCAACCAAAAAACGTGTGTCACATCAAGCAACACCTCTGGTGTTCTTATCATGTTTTCAGGAAGACGCTTGCTTCATCCTAGGTTGTGAAACTGACCAGTGGCCTGTTATTGACCCTTGTATCTTGCCAGGGAGTGTCTTTGCATCTGCATCCTCTGCTGCTCTCCCAGCAGCCAGAATCTTTTCCAGCGTGTCAAACTCAGTGGTGTGCCAAGCCCCCGAGGGCCAGAAGGGTTCTGTGTTCATACTCTACAACTCTACAACTGAGGTACTTCAATTCTTCTAGTTGAAGCAGTTTGCTGTTACCTGGGTCACAAGTCATTTTTTCAGTTGTTGTCTTGATTTTTTTTTTTAGGTGGATAGGATTGAGTTTCAAACTGCTGCGGGAGAGGCTCACTTCACGGTGACATTCCCCGCAGGGAATTCACTTTTCTGCTGTTGCTACCAAAACAAATACGGAGTCTACTCTACCTTCAGTCCCTACTTACAGCTGGAGCAAGACGACGGTCAGTGTAATGCCTCTGTGACGTTGTTGTTCAGGGACAGAAACAGCTGACATTGGCACCAAATCTCTACTGAAAAATCTCAAACTAAGTACAAATAAGCTGCTTTATGGGACGGTTATTGTAAAGGGAAGGTCATTTCACAGGCCTTCACAGGGACAAAATATAAAAGCTTTGACTTGCTATGTGCCATATATAAACATCGAAACTTGTCTTCATGTTCCCAGCAAAGATGTTCACAAATTGTGACGTATAAATAGCCTGATGAAAACATTCACCGCAGCATGACGCCACATGTGTTATAACAAATATCTTCATCCGCTTCTCTAACCGAACACCACTGGTGCAGGTGCTTCTGAGGAAACGTATTGTCCTCAACTCTGTGGGTGTGTGCGTGGCGGTTGTTACATCCTGCCTTTTATATTGGAACCTCGCACCCACACAGAGATTTGCACCGCTTCTGATAGTAGCAAACCACAGCTCTGAGGGTGAAGCTAAAGGTGACTGTCAATGAAGGCTGGCTGCTGCCCCCACAGGTGTTCCGTCGACGTTCCCTGCTCCGGTTTTGTCTGTGGAGCCCTCAGGTGGCGTGGTCGACCTCGGAGACAGGCTGACCTTCAGATGTTCTGTCCCGTCTCCAGCTCCGCAGTCTCTTCTCCGGTCCTCATCAGCCTCCCTACAAGTGTCCTACTTACTCATGAGGGCCAGTGTGGCTGCGTCCTCCATGACACAGCCGCGCGCCATGCAGGTTTCCAACTCTGAAACTCAGCCTGGGGTGTTTATTCTGGGACCTGTCACGGGAGGCGAAGATGGAGAATACACCTGCTTGTATCAGGTCGTTCGGAACGCAGGACTAGTCAACTCCTCCGTCAGTCCCGCTGTTCAGGTCATCGTCAAAGGTGAAAAGGAGCATAACTGACTCACACCTCCTAACATTACGGAATGTTCTTGCATGCAACACAAAGACAATAACGTCCCATTGAATTCCTGCACGACCTCTTTCAAAGTTCAAGCTCAGGAAATCTTTTTGACAGGGCGCGGCAGCAGACGCAGCCTTGTGGTTTCTTCTTCCTGCTGTGCACTTTTAGCTGCTTCTGGAACCCGTCATTTCATCTGAAACAGAATGACAGACAGTTACACCGAATCCAACACCCTCCTCTAGCGTCATTTCTCTTCTCTGTCTCTGCTCAGATTTGCCGCCGACTCCAGTCCTTTCCTTACAGCAGCTGACTCCAGTGTGGCACTTCCTCTGCATGGGGTCCCCGGCGTACCCCGGCGCTGTGTTCTATCTCTACCTAGAGGGCGACGACGCCCCCATTTTCTCCCAGCGAGCCCATGTCCTCAATCATCAGGTCACTTTCCAGGTGCCGGTGCAGGACAGTCCAGTGGCTCTGTACCGCTGCCAGTACAGCGTCCTCCTGAGGGATAGGTGGAGCTCCTCGGCCCAAAGCCCCCCACTGGCTGTGTCGAGAGGTGACGCAACAAAGTTGACCATAACATTTTCTGCCAATACAATGTTAGTAAACTCACAGAGGAGAAATGCAGCAGAATTATTGTGGATTTTTTTTATTGGTCATTTAATGATAGAAAGCATTTGTTTACATATTCATACCATCATAAATGTAATCTATGTTCAGCAAAAAAGGCTCATACTTTCAAGTATTGCCTGTAATTTAGTTGGGAAAATATGTATGCATAAAGTCACATGAGCATTTAGAGTCTGAGGTTTTATTCATTTATTACACAAAAACACAGCTGTGTATTCTTTTTTTTAACTCAGTATCTGCATTGTTGAACATATACAGCTTTTTTTATACATATATATTTACAACCATTACAATCAGGTGTGTTGGTGTGTTCGCCAACCCATACACACCATAGTTGGTGACAGTTGACTGCCATAGTAGTTACAGACCTAATTTATACTGAGAAAGAAACAGCTCCTCTGCTTCTGGCTAAAATGTTTACATCCTGCTGACTCAGCGTTTCTTCTTGCAGGGCCGACACCTGCAGCCACGGCAGGTAAATCACCTGTCACTTCACTGTGAGACTGCTTTACATGCTGCCAGTTCCGCTGTGGTTCTGCTTCACTTTTTGTTGTTTCCTTCTCACTCGAGCACTTTGAATATAATTATGCCACTTCATACTTTCCTTTTCTCTTTTCAATCTTGCGCCATATGTGATTTTATTTTTTTCGGATTAATCTCCCACCCTCTTATTGTTAGGGCTTCCTTCTAACCTGAAGGTTTTTGTGTGTGTTCAAAAACATCCCCAGGAATTGACTGGCCTCTGGTTTTGGGCTCTTTCTCCGCTTCAGTCCTGTTCCTCTGTGCGCTGGCGGTCGTGGTCGTGGTTATTCGCAGGCATGGTGGGTCAACTTTCTTAGTACATGTGTTACATCATATTTAAAGAAAAGCAATTCAGCTGTAGCTCTTATTTGTGCTCGTAGTGAACGCAAAAGCAGAAGAAAAGAGGAAAAGGTGGGCCCTCTTTTTTTTATAATGCCCAGATTGCGAACTTGAAAAACAGATATGACCAAATCATATTTACAGTGGAGGATGTTTTGGACTCAAGATCACATGGTTTGTTTTCATCTTCAGGCAAGAATCCCAATTCTGGACCCACCTACATGCAGAGGAGCACAGTGTTGGTGAGTCGCCTGTTTCTCTGATGTTAACAAGGTGGGGCAGCAGCTCAGCTAGGATTAACCCTTGAAAAGCAAAAGTGACAAAGGTCCTCACAACCCGAGCTGAAAACCGGACAGTGGGCTCACACTGAAACGCCAACAATGAGCACGCAAGCCTCCGAACTGGGTCGTGATGAAACAGTCAGGTGAATCTTTCAGCAGTAAATTCGGGTCAACCGTGTGACCTGATGAGCAACAAGCTAGGTGCAAGTGGGTTGTGACATCAAGTACAAAGACGATCTATGTTTTCTTCCTGCTGAGACATTGACATTGTTGTTGCCTTTCAGACCTCACACCCAGGTGTTCACGCTACGTCTCTCAGGTAATGACACCACGGCGTCTTTCTGATCTGTTAAACCTCCAAGGCTCTTCATTTTTAACCCGATCTGTTTCTCATACATCAGATACCAATTCTGTGTTCAAAAGTGCAGTGAAATGTCAAATATAGCTGCATAGCTTTTCTCACATCTGTTTGGTAGTTGTGCTTTTTCGGAACATGGATCATGAGCAAACATTTATACATTCTCTGTCTTTGGCTTTAAACAAACTCTTGTGTGGTGACGTCACTGAAAATTTAGAGGACACTTCCAGCACGACAGCAAACCAATCTCAGGCACTCTCTGCACTCATTCTTACTTTTGTCGCTCTGCTCAAAGATTTACTGGATATGTTTGGATTCATGCAGCACATTCAACAGATGAGGATGAACTTTTCTGAACATTGTTGACTCCTAAACGCTCCTCATGACAGGAAGTGGCCAGTGGAGTTTGTTAACATCAAGTGCTTGTGTGTGTGTGTTTATGCACAGGAATGGTCCAGCGGAGAGACTAGCACCGGGTCGGCCTCCCGATCTCCACTGTGGAACTCCACCTTCACATCCCCGTCCTTTTAGAGGAGACCTTTATGGTGGAAGTGTGTCATGCATGTAGCATCAGCTGGACTCACACAGCAGGACAGGAAAGAGTTGGTTCCTGTTTGAGAGGCTTGATTACACTTCGACAGGATGCGATGTCTGTTGCAACATCAGCCACTAAAGTGAAATTTAGATACCTTCCTTTGGTGTTTATTCTCCTTAGCTTCAAAGACTCTACATATGCAGGTACACTTTGCTAGTACCGCTTCGGATCCCGAGATGGCTCAATTGTTTGTGCCATAAATTCAACAAGATGTTTTAACCCCGTCAGAAGGGACTAAAAAGAAATGCATTATGTGTTGTTTTGTAAATATTTGTGTTTTGAAATGTAAATAAAACCTATGATTTAATAATAAATACAAAATATCAGTCATTATTGTTTGACATCAAACCTCCTCATACATTAAAATGAATTAAAAGATAATTTTAAAGATAACCCATGATAGCGATGATTTCTTGGTAAACTGTATTATGATATATAATATAGTTTTCAGCAAATATTAAACAATTGTTAGCTCGAAATATTCATCTCCAATATTAAGAAAGGTGCAGGATCTTCGCTCTAACATTGTTAGTTAACACTAAGTTAGTAATGTTAATATAACTATGAGGATGTTTGTTCGTGTCTTTTTGAGGATGCAGAACGTAAAATATTACACTATACGTCGAATAGTCCGATTCTTCAGTCTGTTGCCGAGCTACTCCTAATAATCCAACAGAGGGCGCTATTACATCTATTAAAAAACAAACCCTTAGGGCTATTATTATTTGTTCATCAAAGAAAAGAAGAAAATCATTCTGACTAATAATGACCTTTGTTTGCATAATCATGACCCGTCTTTGTCGAAATGTATTGCAGGATAGTCCAACACAATGAGGAGGGAATGTTGAGCTTATGAGTCATGGTTTACTGCTATTGAGCAGTGAAGCGTGGGGAGAAGCTGTGTGCACATTTTGAATGTGACGTCATGATGGTGAGTGGACCTTCACCTGGGTTGGGGCCGCCTCACCCTGGCACTCTCACTGACTAAATAGTGACTTGTCCTTTTTCAAGGGAGGCTATTGAACACATTTTTACAAGAAGATACTGAAGTTGTGTTTGTTATCAAATAAATAGGCATGCATGGTTTGGATTCATTTGTTCCACTGTCCTCATATGGATTGGTTTAGGACATCATTTATTATTTAGTATGAAAGCACCACAATTCAGAAGGACCAGCAATGTGTCTTGGACGATCACGAAAAGTCCTCGACGGAGTTTCTGAAGTGGAAAAGTGGTACTGATGGTGGGAATGAGGAGCATCTATGTGAGGGTTGGGCACAGTGACGCAGTGGTGAACGCCTGCTTTGTTGACCATGCTGATGGACAGCCTGAGACAGAGAAAGGTCTCCATGAACTATGATGTTTGCTGATGATATAGTGGCGACAATTAAGGAGGAGGTGGTTGAGACATTGGAGAGGTGGAGTTATGAGCTGCAGTGAAGAGTGAAGAAGAAACAGGAAGCGGAGATAGTGAAAGGTGTTTCACAATAGTCACGCAGATTATTGGAAGGGTCAGTGGATCATCACATGGCAATATTATAAAGGTATATAGCGCCACAACACCATGAGGAAATCATCATGTACACCCATACATTTGAATCATGTTTTGTAGCTCTAGCTTGCAGCATTCACAGCTAATTCACAATGTCCTGTCAGAGACAGCTGACCTTGTGTTTTCACAGCTTTTGGTCACCGCATGTGCAACAACTGTAGTTGCTTTGACTAACTGAGGTGGATTTCCGTGTGTGTTAGTATCATGATGAACACATTTGATCTGCCTACATCAGCATTTTTATTTCTTTTGTCTGGTGGAAAAAAAAATGCAATATCCAGTAAAATAAATAAATAAATAATAAGCTTAAATAAATAAATACAAATAAAAGTAGGTTTTAAAATTTGAAACAAGTTTAAAAAAGAAGAAAAAATAAAACATAAGCAAACAAATTTAAGAAAAAAATGTTTGGCGTTTTTGGTAAAGTTGGCATTTTTCAGCAGGTTTTTTTGCGAGAGGTGTGATGCATTCACAGAACTGCCCAAGTCCTTGTTTTGGTAGTTTAAGTAAATTTTTCTTAGCTCAGGCATGCATCAAGGATAATTCAGCTGGAGCTGGATGAGTGAGGGTTGATACATGTATCAGAACGCTAACTGAGTTTCAGAGGAGAATTGACTTCCTGTATGAACTCTGCTGACATGAGGCCGAACAGGGAATTCCATCTTTTAATGGCCAGCGAGTTACAGAGCATCTGAAGCGCAGATGAAACCTCTTCTTCCCGCCACACAGCATCACAGATACTGCTGCTGAACCAACTGTAGCTTTGTTGATTCTCTGACTCAGTTCTGCCATTTCGTTTTTCATCCTTTGTACATCAAAGCCACAGAACACACACCCACGCTCTACATTATTATGTGCACGCACTTTCAAAAAGACCCATCCCTTCAATCAATTCTATTGTGCGCGATGCAGGAGCGACAAGAGAGCGGAGGTTTGTGTGAAACACCGAGTTGATGGATGATATGGAATTGACCCATTTTACACTGACGTGGAGATTTGCATAGTTCTTGTTCAAAAACAGACAGTGCAATGTTTTCTGTTAAACAGCCGGCACATTCCAAAGATGAGCATATATAGAAACCTTTGGCTTGTTTAACGGGTGCTCATGAGCCAAAGGCAGAAACATCTGCTTCACAGTTAAAGCTTCATCAGACATGATCCAGATGGTGATGAATCTGCGACCTGCCTCAGGTCACACCAGAGAAGGTCACAATCCTCCGTACTTTGTCTACTTGGTTCATCACTCCTCCACACAATCCTATTTCCCGGGTGGTTTCCCTCCAAAAGTGGAGCTAGCTCATGGTGGTGTCAGAGATACGTGGTGCTGAATTCCCTAAGAAAGACCATCTGATGGTCATCATCATCAACACAACATACATCGAGTTGTAGACGTTCATTCTCCAAGCTAGAAATCTTGCACATAATGAAGCAATAAACAAACATTGCATCAGATGGAAGACATCACATGCAGCTCCAGAGTGATGTTGGATGTTTAGCATAGAAGCCGTGTAAAAAAAAAAAGCTTGCATGTTTTGAGAGAGCAAGCTGACCAGATGTGTTTCTGTTAAGGCTCTCAAATAGAAAAACAAAGTTTCAATTGCCATTCATCTAGATTAATATATTCACCTTCATTTCGCCACTGAGAGCCATGTTTTTGAAAACCTCCCGAGAGCACATTTATTTCCAGTGTCTGATGCTGCAGGTACTTGAACATGTGTCTGTGCCTCCACTGTTGGGGTAGCCTGCTGCAGAAATATCAAACTAAGAAGGAACTAAGGAACGACTGCTGAAACTCAGTCCAGATAAGTTGCAGGAACATTTTTTGGTGAAGAAAATGATCTTTTGGTCAAGATTCTCAGGGAGTATGTTTGCGCTTTTTAGCATTTTGTGATAGCCAACAGACAAACAAAGCAGAGTCTGGAGTATGTAACTCTTTAAATCAGTGGAGTGCCAACGTTTGGTTGTATTTAAAAGGTTCTTTCTGTACCGATGAAGTGGTCTTTTCTTTTGTTTACCCTGGATTAAGCTGAAAATCAATCACTCTATATTGTGTTGTTTCACCTGTTTTGGACTCTTTAAATGCGCTATCAATATTGCTGCGTTGCAAGGCTTCAATGTTTCAGTGAGCTGATGACGTGTCCCGCACATGTGTTTGTGATCCTGAGGTTAGTAGAGGAAGATACTGCGTTCCTCGCTTATGGCTGGCTAGAATGCCTCTGCTCCCCTAACCCTAAACTTAACCAATTTCAGATTGAGCTTTTTTGCTGAAGAATTGCTCAGCTCAGTTGTTCAGCTCAGCGATTTACCTCTGATGTTTAGCCTGCTCTGAATGTGGGATGATGTTTTCGTGGCCAAATGAAATCAGGGGAGCTATTCTGGGCAGTCCCCATGGAATTGGCATGGGGGCTGCCGCAAACTGCGACCGCTTTTAGTGTGAGTCCGGGGTTTATTCACTCGTACACATAGTGATGATCCTAACTAAGTTGCATTGTGTTTCTGCTGTTATCGCTGTGAAGTTGTTTTTACGTGGAGAAAACACGCTCTCTGGGTCTTGGACTCTAAACTGATGGGTTCCAGGAGCAGCACAAAGTTTGTTACGGTTCCAGAATAGTGAACATACAAAAGATTTCCGATTGTTGACCATTTTCGGAGCAGAGTAATGGGACGAACACTGGGGCAGAAACCCTGCGGAGAACTCCTCTTTAGTGGTGAGGAACCTTCTGCAAATGCTGTGAGTTTGTAGTTTGTAGTTTCTTAACCGTTAAACCTTGAATGATGATCTCATCCTACCATTCCTCAGAGCACTAGTCCACTAGTCCAACTCAGTCAAACAGGTTGACATAATGCGGGGCGTGGTGTTGACCAACTAAATACATAAAACAGACTTTTGCTGTCAACTAGTGAGTTGATCAAAATCCAAACAAGTGCTCTTTTATTGTCTGAAATTGAGGAATTGGACATGGCATGAGAGATGTGGCGGGCGAGCACTTGCTTGGCTGCCACTAATGCGGTTGGTTTGCTTTATGTTGCCGGCACTTAAACATCTCAATAGTGACACTTGATCTTGCACGGCACAAGCGCTGTTTTTCATTTTTACGGGAAAGCGAATAGATCACCTGTTTTTACTGAGTCTTCCTCCGCAGTGTGGTCGTCATAATTCCGAGCTCCTGAGCTCTGCAATAACTCACCGGCCCTGTCAGTGGTCTGTGTCCACTCAGAATGAGGCGATAAATTATTCACAGGAGATTGAGGAGGTCACTAAAGCGTGGTGGGCTGAAGCCTCCACTGCGCTGCCTATAAACACTCACTGAAAGGTCCAGAGGGGAATTCAATGTTGCTCAGTTTAAGCGATTAGCATCTTCCAGACCTGTTTCCATGGTGACACATCTTCCTTTGCTTACTGACAGACACCAAAGTGAGAACCTCTGAGGTGTTATACAGACCAGCTGTCAACAAACACTTTGAGTGGCTGACCTAAGAGTGGAAGCGAATGTATACACCTCGTTCAAAATACATGACTTTCACGGAGCGTTCTGCAGTCCTGGGCCGATGGAGCTGCTGACGGTCAAACTTTAACACCCTCTGCAGAGTAACTGACAGGCAGAGATTTTTAACACACTGTGCACGGCCATGATGAGAGCGAGCGCTCCTATAGCCCAGGGGATTTTCAGTCAGGTGGTACCTCGGGATGAAGCTTAAAAAAAACTTGACAACCCAACACTTTTAAAGGAGTAGCTCCTGCACTGATCTAATCCATGGATGGAATGAACCCTCTTGTTGGTCATCTCTTCGTCTTGCTAGCATTACAGTTGAGTGCAACGAAAGAGGACAAAGAAGAAACGGATGACACTATTGTATTTGACAGTGTGTATTAGCATATATTTTGGCTCAATTTAGCATCAAAATAATGTTGACAATATTGTCTGCGATAATCTATGGGATAATATGTTATCATAACAGTTGACTGATTTCAAGTGTATTTCATACAGTGTCTTTACTCTTTCTAGGAAACCAGAGGTTCTCTCTCTGCAAGGTGTGAAGAAACAAGGTGAAATATTTATTTATTTGCGCTGAGTTGTATATATTATTATGTCTTTATGTTTATTTTTATGATTTATTCTTTCTTTATCTTGCATGTCTGTTTGAGTAACATTCCATGTTAGGTACTCTCTCTTTTTGCTTATTATTCTTTTATTTTGAGCAGGAGTTGTGGTTGTAACAAAAAGCCAATTCCCGCCCCCGGATAAAAAAAAGTGATTCTGAATCTGATTCTGAAAATAAGGGTGCATTCCTGTTGTGGTCAGATCCGGAATTTCCCTGGTTCCCCCTACCGGTTTCTTCACACAAAGCACGGATGAGCATAGCTTTTGTGGACGTACCTATCTTGTTTTCTAACTTCCATAACTGGAACACGCAGAACTTGGTAGTGACGTCATTACTAGATGCAGTGATGGAATGTTCCTCCTCTGTGACCTGCTCTATTACTTTTGGTCATGAGATCTGTGAAGTTCTGGGAGCCAGGAGCAGGATTTAACCACGGGGTCTAATCCAAACTAAAATGGAGGGCAAGGACCAAACTGGGCAGGACAAGAACAGAAGTAGAGGTAGAAAATACTTGAGACAAGCCAAGGCGATGATTTGACAAGACTTGGCTTAACGTAGTGAGACCACCTCTCTACATGACTTGATGGAGTGACAAAGCTGGACTCGACCTGCCATTATTTGCAGTGATGCCAGTAATGCGTTACTTAGTAACGCGTTACCCTTATAATCTAACGTGATACTATTTCAAACAAAGTAAAGTTGCTTATCTAAGTCACCGTGCGTTATTATTGTTGCTTTGGGCATGGCGTCATGTGCGGGACACGCCAGTCACGGTTTCAACACGCGGGCAGCTCACGTGTCAAGCTGCCGGCTACATGGCAGTAAATAACAGAGGCGTGAGGAGAGAGATGCACGTTTCTAGCTGAAAATACAGCCACTACTTTGAATTAGTGTCTGCTATAGATGACAGTATTAACCCTAGAGAGTCCACCAATGCGCAGAAGTCACCGGTTAAAGAGAGCGAAGTAAAGTAGCCTTGCAAATGTGTCGAAAGTGCAGACTCAAAACAGTTTTTTTTTAATCCTCTTGATAGGTCAAGTTAAACGACACTTATGATAGATTTTAAGACTTTTATAGATTATTTTTTCTTTGGTGCAGGAAGAAACGGCACGGATGTGAAGTACTGATGTAGCCTTTTCTCTCCAAAGTCAGAAATAAAATGATCCTCCGGCGCGACGGAGCATAGAGGCGAGTAACGGCAACCACTTAAGTGCAACTATTGCCTCCAGGTGGCCAACAGGACATGTGACACACTGAGACTTACTAAACTTTTGCCATGTAGTTAAAAAAAAAAAAAAAAAAAGCAAAAAAGGTTAGAGTGTGTCAAAGCAAAACACTGACTGTACATTCATATAACTGAGATTGTGCTAAAAAAAAAATGACCCCAGACATGGGAAAACACTGGACCCCCAAGAACTCCAACCTCAAAATGGACATAAAAGATATTGTTCAGGCCATGAGAGCTGGAGTCGGCTGCCAAAAGTAACTTGTATTCTAACTTAGTTACTTTTGAATTCAAGTAATCAGTAAAGTAACTAAGTTACTATTTGAGGGAGTAAACAGTAAGTAGTTTTCAAAGTAACTGTGGCAACACTGATTATTTGTTACCTGACTTGATGTGGAGACCAGATGGCTTGACTGGACGATGTGGGACTGGACCAGACTTGACTTCGCATTGAGACTTAACTAACTCGAGTAACTTGACAAGACTTGACACGATGGGACTCAACCATCCAGGTTCTTGATTTGATGTGAGACTTGAGATCATGGCTTGACTAGATGGGATGAGATTTAGGCTCCAAAACGTAAACGTTTAACACTACTATTTATAAAATAAGCAAGAACAAAAGACAATCTGTGTTTTCATTTTTTATTTATTTGTTGAAATTTTGACTATTTTTTAAATATTCCTGGGGTATTTTGGCCCCTTCACCTCAGCATGTGTGACACTCCTGATTTATGGAGTCCTTCTTCCACATAGTAAAAAAAAAAAAACCAAAACATTTTATTTATTTATTTTTGTCCACTTAAGTCAGTCACTCATTTCAAATAAAGACCAAGAGCACGCTTCCATCACGGCTTTTATTATTCATTATAGTAGCATGCAGAACTGCTGACAGACGATGAAAGTGTTCAATCATAAAAGCGGGTGTGTGTGTTCTATTATGTGAGAACAGATCGTAACATCTTATATAATCTGTAAATGCGTTAGCTATTAGCAATGGCCGAGCTAAACCTTTAAAGACACTTTTGATAATGAAACATTGCGCCTTTGATGTTCCTTACACAAGAGAATCGCCAGCACATGGATTGATATCTGACTGATCTTGCTTTATATCACTGTCATAAAGATCAAGACAAACAATGCTCAGCTGACTCATCAGTTTCGGTGAAAGTGTCCGCCGCCATTTGTACCGGAGCAAGCACATTCCCGATGTTACAGCTGCAATAACATTATCAATAGTGATCAGATCGTAATCTCACCTGTACCAATGTTGCAGAAAGAAAAGGGCTCCTTGTTTAAGTCTGATTTATGTTGTGTGTGTATATGTGTGTGGTTAAATCAAACTACCCCATGAACCAATGCCGAAAAAAGGTCCACATCGTGAGACCGTTTAGTGCAAGTCATTGCACTTGTTCTCAAGCTGGATCATCTTATTCAATTCTGTCATCAACTCATAAAACTGCGTAGAACACTGATTCATTTTTTACTGGATCCTGATCACCTCTTAAGAAAGGAGTCTCCTTTACACTTGATTTTGTTCAGACTCCTGCACCTTTTTTTTTTTTTAGCCTCGCTGAAGGACATTCAATCGTCTTTGTCCAACTGGGATCCCCTCGCCTTTTCCCAATCCCCATGACCTGATTTCCAGTCTCAATCCCCCGACCCCTGCTCCCCTTTTCATCACAGCTTCCAGCTCCTCCTTTAACCTGCGCATCTGCTCATTCCCTCCCTCGCCACCTCCACTTCAAAAACTTGGTTTGCCTCCCTACATTTCTAAAACTGACTCTTCTCATCAGTCCTCGTCCTCACTGTGTCGGTAGACCAAACCCGACTCCCAGCGGTCCACGAGCGGGGACTTGTGTCTGTGTGAAGTGGTCCGGTGGTGAATCTGAAAAGATGAAAAACAGGGTGTTAAGTCCAAAAAAAAAAAAATTGAGCCACAGTGATAGGTTAGAGAAAGAGAGGGATGAAAAGCTCCTGAGTAATGTCTGACTGGATCCGGTTCATTAGCTGTGTAAGTCAGTGGGAGGTTAATGTAGCTGTGATCCGACGCCATGTTCAGTATGACTAAGCCTGAGCCTCCAATATCCTGCGCAGCCTTTGATTTATCGCTGGACCAGGCACCAAGTCGGGAGAGTAAAAAACACCAATAAAATTGAGCAAGTTGAAAGAGACAAACACAGATGAGGCAGAAAGCAATGCAAAGAGACGGATGACCCAAAAGGAGAATTTGTCAATTGACTCTCTGTGTTCACTGCTAATGATGGTGGAGATGAACCTCCCACACACGTAAACTCTCACTTGGCTGCTTGCCTTCATGTCCTATCAGCAGAGATAAGCCTCATGCTGCGTGCTCAAAGTCTTATCAGATCCAACCAGTCCATATTGGGCGCGTGAAAAAAAAAACCCCACAAAGTCAACTTGTTCAAATTAGATCTGCTTTGTATTGAGTCGGAGACATCTTGTGAAGTAAATGATTTTCAGTTTGCAGAACTTACTGAAGTAATGCCAGATTTACACTGCAACACTGTTTATATCAGGGAAAACGTTTCTGTCTAAAGACTCCAGCCAAAGCAGAAGCAGGGGTTTAGGTTCATTAAAGTCACAGCATGTGCTGGAAAATATATGATGTGAGTGCTGACGCTAGGGTTTGATGATGGATGCTATTAAAGTGAGATTCATTTTTACATTCACTGAAATGTTTTTGCCATCGCAGCAGTACACAGGTACCAAACACCAGCACTGGCACCAGTTGCCCCTTTACCAAACAAGGGGCGAGGTAATATTTGCTTTACTAAACACTGCACCTGGCTATGGGTGAATGTAGTGGAAGGGGGAAGGGCCGAGGCATCAAGCTTCACTTTTGATGAAGAGTGCTGCTTTGAAGTGTTAAAGAGGAAAATAGCATTGTCTAAGGGTAGGGTGCTCCCCTGAAGACATGGCGAGTGCAGCCACGTCCGTACATTTGTTTGAACTAAATGAGGCTCACCTCCATCTGGTTCATCTTGGCCTGTGCTGCCGGGGCCGGGGGCCACACGCCTAGCCTCCCCACGGACTGGCGCACTTGAAAAGAGACAAAGAGATGATTTGATTTGAGCTGAACTTTGCCCCTGAGAGCGATAAACGCTCCAGGAATGGATTGTAAAGTGGACCTGAGGGAGCAGCAGCAGGGAGTTTGGTGCGAGATTGTGGCTTGGGATCGTTCAAGTGAGTTGTTTGGGGTTGCTATCGTCTCTATAGAAGTTCATCTTTGCTCGGTTGAGTCATTCAAGACACGCCCAGATCACTTTATCTAGAGGTTGTTAGGATTATGACTCACTATCAGCCAAACTAACAGCCAAATATTTCAGAAATGCGCTTGACTTCTCCTCAGCTGTTCATGCCCACTCAAGAGTTAGCTTATGCTGGAGTTGGTTTGTGAGTGTAGACGCCACAAATAAATAGATACGATATAATACACTTAATAAAACACTTAAATAGGTTTCTGTAGTTCAGTAAAAATGGGCATAAAAATGGACTTTTCTGTCATGTTTACTTCAGCTTTCCAGTCCACTGCCATTTCAACCGGAAATGATTTAGGAACTGTTATTATTTAGAGTCTCACCAGTGTCTTTCCACGACAATAATTTTCCGGTGATGCTCAGCTGTAAATTCTTGAACACATGGGTTTGGAATAAACGTCCCAAGAAATGAAAAGAAAACAAGAGAGGGGGTGTTGAGCAATACGAAAATATCTATGTCCACAATTTAAGGCAAATAAAAGAGGAGACATTGTCAGTTATTCATTACATATTATAGTTTTGCTTTGCTTTTTGAGACCTGCCTGGTCTCGGGAGGGACGTATTTCCCTGCTTCCCTGAAAGACATTGTTACATTTGCCATGTTTTAAGGTTCTAGTTCACAGAGTAGGTGGGTGCGTGAAGGGTTTTTCATCAACCCACCTCTGACATTAATATGACAACTTTAGATCTTAAGTATTTCATCATAAAATTGCTGACAGTTTTACATCCAGAGTGATGAAGGCTTACCTGCCGGAGCCCGGCTTCTCTCCTTGGAGGGTGAGACAGGCAAGTCCATGTAAGTCTGTCCATTCATGGAAACAGAAGACATGTCGGTAGGGCTGGTTGCTGTGGACCCGTAAAGGCTGACCCGCTGCCTGTGGAGCTCCCTCTCCCTCTCCTGAGATTCGCGGATGTCCTGTTCCACTTTAATCACATTTAGGGATGGACGGAGCTTGAAAAAGGGATTCTCTTTTGGTAGTATCCCCTCCACTTCTGACCTCTTTTCAAACTCTTGATGCAGGACTCGTTTTTTGGTCCTGGCGACGTGCGAGGGGCTGGAGTCCACAGTGGTGAGTGCTTGGGCTTCCAGCTTGCTGCTGTGGAGAGCAAGTGAAGTCGGAACTGTCATGTTGTTCTCCACAATAATCACCTGGCAGTTGGTGCTTTCAGAGTAACCCGGGCCTCTGCGGGAAGTTGGTGATGGCCCTGGCATTTTGGAGCCGTTTGGAGTTGTGACCAGTGTGAGGTGTTCGATACTATCTCTTCTCTCTGAGGAGTCGCTTGAAGATGTCTGCGAGGATGATGATGAGGATGAGGAGTCATCCCTGACCGTCGTCCAAGACGTCACTTTACTCCGACTTGAGACGGTCGGGGAGGCCAAGTCACTCGGTGCTTGAAAGGCCTCAAAGATTTGCCTCTTTTCTTTAAGCTGTCGGACCGTACCTTTATCGTAATACCCGGGAACTTTGCCGAGCTTGACCAAATCTAGTTCCCGCTTGGTCTCCTCATGGATTTCCTGCTGCATCTTCTTGCCTGCGAATTGCCGCTCTTTACCTTGAAACTGCTCCAAACTTGTTGGGGACTGGTGGAGGATGTTTATCCGTGAGGGGATCTCAACATATTCAATGGACTCCATGGGAAAGGGAAGCCCTCTGGATCTTCTCAGGCTTTTCTCACGCTCGATGGACCGCCGGATCTCCCTCTCAATGGGCGTCTCTTTGGTTAAAGTGGCTAGGCTGCTGTTGAGTTCCACACTGCTGCTATGGGAAGAGTCTACGGACGTGCTGCTATCACTTTGGCTGTCGTCGTACCAACTCTCCATCATCAAGGGTTTGAAAATCACCCCTGTCTTGTGGTTCCCGACAGTCTTCTGCTTCTGTCTGTGGGCTCCTTGATCTTGCTCCTGAGTGGTGTTTCTCTCCTGTTCCTCCTCTCTCTGCACGTCCGTACTGACTGTTTCTCTTTCCTCCACACTGCCCTGCCTTTCTCTCACAGAGACTTCACCTTCCTGAGAAGCTGTCCCGCCCTGATTGGCTGTCTCTATGGCAACAGGTGACAAAGGTGCAGGGCTCTGGCAAAGCACCTGTCGTGCCGCTTCCTGGTTTTCCCCCACAGGGTTAGGCTCAGGTTGACTTTGTGATAACTCCCCCTGCTGCTCAGTAGCAGGCTCTGCATTCAAAACAGTTGGACGTGCTTCCTCTTCATTTTCATGAACGCAAGGTGGAGATGAAGAGTTTTTTTTGTGGTCATGCTGCTCAACCGGAGCAAGCGTTACCGGTCGCTCCTCAGTATTTGGACTGTCAGGACACTCCAGACTGTCATTGGGATCCCAGTTGAGCTCAGTGTCACTCTCCAACTCCTCCTGTTTGTCAGTGAATTCCTCTTCATGATCTGCAAGAAGATCATAACAAGAAAGTGAGGAGACTTGATCTTCATTCGATTCTGGAATTGTTAACTCCTCCAGGTCTTCCTCTGGTTCTGCTTTTGGTGCGGGCTTCACCTCCATGGGAAAATTGTACATTTCACCCTGTCCTAAAACAAAGGACTTGCAGTCTGGTTCCTCTGGAAGTCCCAGGCTGGCCGCTAGCTCAGTTGCCATGGCGAAACTGGTGTGAGGCTGCGAGAGAGAAGAGATTCATTGAAATATTAAGTGGATGTTATAACAACAGAGCACATGCATGCTGAGCAGAACAAAAGATGCAGTTCTTCCCTCAACAACACACACTGCACCTACACTCATTCACACGCATAGAAGCTAAGAAAGTGTTTTTGTTTTTGCCGATTTCTACCCAGAGGATTGGCTTAGCTGAAACAGGCACAACAGTTAGACAAAGAAAATAAACACAGCTCTGTCAGTTTGTGACTAATAATTTCATTTAAATGTCTCGACATTCAATTTTGTCTGGCTCAAGGAGCCAACTGAGGGGGAAATGACTTTGTTGCATTCAAATCTAAGTTGAGACATGTTTATTGATAAACAGAAGCTGTGCTACTAGGTAGAATAATGACTTATCAGAGGGAAAGTAGTGAAAAACCCAAGAAAATACATCTAAAACTACATTTTAATCATGGCCAGGCGTTCGCTGTCATCTGTTTAACTGAATGACAAAAAGCTTAGGTACTACATTCTTCACTCTCAGTGCCTCTTGATTTAAACAGTTGTGCATTGTGGGATGGAGTTTTAAATTGTACCACTACCACTGAGTGAAACGTCTTCGTTTCATTGCGTCTACCTGACATATATCTGTCCATGCAACTTGTAAATGCAAACCTGAACAGTCAGGGGTTTGACTTTAGTTTGAGCGAGTGAGACTTCCACGTGGGCATCGATTATTCTTTCTACACCTTGTTTTCAAGGCGACACCTTTCGTTGTTGTCTCCAAGTGGAAAACGGTGCAATAGTTTATTCGGTGTTGATGATGAATGTTTTCACCCGCATCAGGAGTCTATCTTTTCTGGTCAAATATATTTAAAAGATCAGAGAAACACACACACAAACAAACACTTTGACTGAACTTGACTTGTCTGACATAAGCCACAGCATGTTAGAAGCTGGAATAAGTGTGTAACTCTAGTGCCCGTACAGCTGTCCTGTAGATTCTTATGTAAATCCTGCCGAACGTGATCAAGCTTTAATGTGATGATGAAGGCTCCCGCTCCTTTGAAGAGTCCTCACAGGCTTTGATGAGGTATTTTCAAAAAAGAAAAAGAGAAAAAGCTGGATAAACCTCAACAGACAAACTACTTCTTAGAAATCTTCCACTTTTATCTTCATATTAATCGGCAATAAAACGGAGAAAAGCATTTTGTTTTCAGTTGCGAGCGTCTGTGTGATGCTCTGCAGTTACACAATAGGCGTGTGTTTCGCTCATTACCCTCCATTTCCAAAAGACCAGCATCATTAAAAGTGCGGCCCTAAAAATAAACTAGGCTTTTTGACGGTCAGCATTTTCCCTTGCCAGCCACAGATTTTCACAAAAACAGCAATGAATGCAATTAAATATGAACAGCGAGCAGCTAATGTGGACACCTCGATAAGCAATTCAGAGGTAAGATGTGTTGTCATCGCTTCATAAAGAAAAGTCGTCTTACCTGTCAGTGATGCCCTCAAATATGACAGCTCACGTGTCTCTTATTGTGCTGTCAGCGACCTCCAAACAAGGCTGTCCACACACACACACACACACACACACAGACACTTTGAATCCAGAGCGTGTCTTAATTGGGTTACGTGGTCCAGAGATTAGCATCTCGGGGATTATGAAATGTGTAAAGGTCGTGCTAATCCAATTGAAGGCCAACCCGGTTATTGTACCCAGCTAGTTGGCGAGTAAATAGACGGACAGATGATCATGTTGAGGAAAATGTTTATTTGGTGCAGTCGGAAAAAAAAAACAGAATCCATGAGACAACTGGAGCCTGAACTATCTACTGTGCCCAGCACAAGTTAGAATACGGTACTGGGAGCTCACAGGCTTTTAAGTGGGATGGTCTCCGAGTCAGTCAGCCTCCTCCTCCTTTCATGTCCTCATTCACCACATCCATTACCTGCTTGGTCTAAGAGGCTTTCATTTGTATGACTAAGGTTTTTAGTGCGTGAGCAGGGGTAGTGTTTGTGTGTGCGTTTCAGGTTTTGCTCCGCAGAGGTTCATCTGCAGGTTTTCACATTCTCACATTTGGTTATGAGGCTCTGAATCGTAACCTAATGGCCCCTCCCACTAGCACCACGATCACTCGACATTCACTCAAGATAAGGGCGGTAAGGTGTCTCATCCGAGGACACCATGACAGCGACTGGTGCAGTGCTGCCTACCCTCTGGTTTGGACAGTTGGTGACTGTTGCCCCCCTTTTATGGTGCTATCAGCAATAGGCTGGTTTTAATTCCGTATCCACTGTACCCTCCGACTGGACACCCATTTATTCTCCTTTTTGGATCTGCACCTGAATGTAGCACGGCATATCATTCAATGCCCCAGAGCAACTGCGAGGGCACTATGCGAAATAAAGCGCTTGTTATGGTGCAAGACGCAGAGCGGGACCCAAGTGCAGTGGTGAAAGACTCACAGGAGGCTGGAGCGAGTCAATACAGTTATTTAATAAGTTACAAAAATATACAACAAAAGGCGTCACCAAATCGGGAGAAGAAAACAAAACAAATCCAGAGCGTCACCAAAACTGGGAAGAGTCCACAACAATGAGTCCAAACGAAACGCGCCACCAAACCGGGAGAAAGAATGCAAGAAGAGTCTGTAACAGGAGAACAAACACACAATGAACAATAAAACAAAGTAAACTATCGAGGTCGTCAAAACGAACGCACAAGTAGGGAGTTACAGAAAACAGAGAGAAAACCAAGAAGCCACACGGAGCAGGGAGAACAAAGGGAGTCAAACTACAAAAACTCAGAACACCAGGGTTAAGAAATAGCTGAACAGAAGATTATTTAAGCGACGGATGAATGTCCGATGGCAGATACGAATGGAGCAGATTAGCAAATGAAGTCGATCTGGCACACGTTGCTGGAGTCCAGGTGTTCTTATACACAGATGGTCAGGGGTAGATTGGCTCCAGCTGTGTGCCACAGGAACAGGAAGACGGCAGGGAGAAAGCGCGACCATCAGTTTAGTAGACACTTCTGAAATAACGTGATGTAATATATGTTATGCATGATAAATCATATTCCTGTACGACACTTATTACGATACTGATTATTATTATTATTATAAGGCCTCTGGGTCTTAGTCTCTGCAGGCAACTGGGGGGCCAATATGCCGTCTAAGGAATGTATTTCCTCTTCTTTAACACATTTCATAATCACACAGAGTCATTTTGTCAAAGATAAACTTTATTGTACTGAGGAATGCCCCAGTCTACGAAGATGCCATGGAGATGACTTGGCCCTTTGTGTTCTCTAATTTTCATGTGGTAACAGGAGTAGTTGTCAAAGGAACGTGTTTATTTCATTCCTCACGACAGTGATTTCTCTTTAAGCAGTAAGAGCTCTGCTCAGTCAGTGGTGACACTCTGGTGCGGCAGGGCACAGAGCTCCTTGTTTGGGTCCATCTTCACAGGTGGAGGCAGGTGGAGACACTCCAGCTGATTTCCGAACTCCTCCATCTCCTTGGGCTCCAGCTCCCTCCTCTGACTCAGCAGGTACAGATCCAGTGACGTCCTCCTCTTTGACCTGACCTCCCACTGCACCACCAAACAGTCCGGACATGACGTGCGGCGGAATAAACCGCTGAAAAAGAATCGGCCTGCCACATCAAAGCTGAAGGTGTTTCCCTTCAGCAAGACGTCGTAGTGCAGACTCTGGCAGTCGTCGCCAAAGCGGTTGAACTGCGTGTAGCTGATGGTGGAGGATTCATTGGTGAAAAAAATGGTGATGCTGTCTCTGAGTTTCAAGGCATCCATGGCTGCAGAGTGATTGAGGCTTCCGGCAACTAAAGCCCATCTGCCCTCCAAGTGGTGAGGCTGCAGGTCCTCCAGAGGCCGGAGCAGGTCTCCACAGGCCAAGCTCGCAGCATGGCTCACACACACACAGGAGAGGAGAGACACAACAGACAGCACAAACATGTTGAATTATTCCTCTGCAGGTCGGCTGCTGGTTATATAGCACACTGAGTTGAAAAGTCCAGTCTGACAACACGCTCTTGCGTCTCAGCCAAGTTAAAATTCCCACGTTGCGCAATGGCTGAAAGTCTCACTTGTGCGGTTCTTGAACGGAGTGTCTTTATTTACCTGCCATGTTACGGCCATTTCAACATTTCCGCAGTTACAGCATTTCCCAGATTTAGTCATTTCTGTGACTATGACTCTTGTACTGTAATTCTGAGCTGTTTTAAGGTTCCCACAGAGGAACTGGTATTAGTCTGGCTGGTGTGTGTTTCACAGTTGTGCCTAAAACAAAGTTCATTGCAGTTTAAAAAGTAAATAAATATTTTTAGTCTATAAATGTAAATTCTATAAGTCTATAAATTGTAATCGCTTAATGGCTTTTTATTTACTGCATTTTCATGCTTGATTTTAATGACCTAGTTGTTAAGTTCTTACTACTTCCTCAATGCCAGGGGCTTGGGTTATGATGGATCTAAAGTAGTTTGACAGCAGACAAGACAAGAAAGTGTTTTGAAACTGTTACGCGGCCCACAGCCTCTAGCAAAAAAAGAGACTAAGAGGCGATAAATGTAACCAGTTAATGGTCAATTGTTTCCTTTTCCTTCTCTCTCTTCAGCTTCACAGCAGCGCAGCTGGATCCCATTCCGTTGATCAGACTCCACTGATTTCTACACCTGGGTTCAAGTCTGCGTTGCCAGATGGTTGCTTTGCGTCCTCACAGTAAACACTCCTTCGACCCTCCGTTCTCTCGTGCTCCTGTTGTATATTTCTAAATTCCGTGGGTGCTTGATCTTCTTTCTGCCGCCTCCTTAGTTTGTTCTCCTCACAGTTTTCTGTTTCTTGCTTCTCACTATTTGATTGTGTGTGACTTGTTTGTATAACTCACCTTTTGCTTTCCACTCGTCATAGTTATTTCCTCTTGTGTGTGTGTGTGTGTGTAGAATCACCACAGATCGCTTTCTGTTATTTGGGTCTTGTTTTGCTGTCCTTCTTTGTCAGGCTTAGCCTTATTTGCCCGTTGTCTGTTTCAGGTTTTTTCCCTGTTTGTCTTCCTCAATCCGCGTTTTGGTGTTGACGCCCTTGGTTCATCATTCCTGTTCGTCTTTTTGTGTTCTCGCGTAATTTAAATAAATCTTGCCAAATCTACTCGCGTCAGCTCTCAACAATCCAGCAACTGGGTCTGATCCCACAGACAGACCACGACAGTTTAAGTTCTAATGGCAATTATTGATTGAACTATTTAACTGTTTAGGCACCAGAGTTTTTTTATGTTGAACTATCATATTAATATATCAAAAGGTTAGAGATGAAGGCATACTGTGAATCAGTGTTCACACTGTGTGAAGATGCCTCTTCAGAATCTGAGACAAATTCGCTCCCTTACTCTCTCCTAAGGTGCTTCTACGTAACTACAGCCACCCTTGTCTGTTACCAGGAGGGTCTGTTCACTCCAAAACCTTCATAGAAACATGGCCTAAATGTTGCACAGATTGAAGTTGCAGGGCTACTTTGCTGAAAGACCAAAATAGGAGCAGTGGTTCTCCCTAGTCAGCGGTATACAAAGACTTTGGTTTTTGGGTGATCCGTGTGAACGGTGCGAACATCTTCCTTCTGCCAAACTCCTCTGTGAACTCCTGCACCTCCTTCTGGACCAGCTGTCTTCATGCTGCGTTGACTTCCACATCAAGTCTCATCAGCTCACAGTTCTGACAGCAGGTGTCGGGATGAGAGTTCACCGCCTCTTTGAAAGTGCCTCGGTGAGGCATGATGTCACGAGACCCCGGGTATCACTGGTGATCAAGGCGCTCACTGTGACTGAGGCAGGCGCTGACTGACACATGGCACTAAAAAACCTACTGGAGAGAAGAAATGAAAGATGCTTCAGAGTCAAAAAAAAAAAAAAAACGATTTTGAATGTGCATGTTGGCGAATGACTGTGCTGGGACTTTGGACCTACAAGGGTTTTTTTTTTTGTGAGATAGGGATTACATTGACAAAGTAAATAAAAGTAAGTAAATTACTAGCAGTTCAGACAGGCGTTATGCGATTCTGGACACAACCCTAGACAACATCTCTTTGGTCAGGCCCGCACCCTTCCCCAAAGCTCTCCGCCTGGGCCATGAACCCCTCCACCTCCTGAGACACAAACTGGCAATGTTTGCTTTAGCGAACACTGCGAGTGTAGGAGGTCAGCTGGACTTAAAGGGCCCACTAGTTCCTTACAGGTCAGCGCAGCTGCCTGACCGACAGAATCGAAGCAGACAACAGCCATGAACATAGTACTCATTTTCCGGCACTGAATTATTCTGCATGGTTTTAAACAGCAGTTTCACAACCCTGGACACGAGACAGCAGAGTCCAATTCCAAATTCAATTGGATTCGTGGTTTAAAAGAGGCAGCTTTTCTTAAGTATTTATATTGAAATTACTTTTATTTAATTTTATGGAAAGATGTAAGCAAATGCCCCATAATTCACCATCAATGACTGTGGTGTATCTACCTTAAGTTGAACCCAGAAAAGCACTGAGTCAGTGCATACCTCCGCAAAGAAGCTCAAGCAGCACACCAGCAGACCACAAGATTCAAGGACTCTGTCAACTCACGGTGAAGCCTTGGCACTAAATTGAACCGCAGTTGCCAGGGTGAGACCACAAAGTCGTATTCCAGAGCTGACAAAACTGTTTCAGTATTATCAAGCAACCCTTAAACGTATTGAATGAACGACACATTTTCTTACCAAAGTCACAAGAGAAGGTTCCCTTTTTAATAGTTCTGAACAGATCTGGGATCTGAGCCAGTTTGAAAACAAGTGATGCTCCTTTAGATCAACATGCGTCTCCGATACACTACAAAATTTCAGCTTTTGTTCTTCGCTCCATTATCAACACTCATCCCCGTAAAATAAATATGAATACGAATAAGTCCTTTTGAAGTTATTTTAGTTAGACACAGACCAAGATAAATCCCAACTTAAAAGTGTGGGAGTAAACATGAGAAAGAGAAGAGTTTTCATACTATTTAAAGCGCATCTACATATGGGATGAATAAAAATAAATAAAATATTATTTATGACATTCATACGTAAAACTTTCAACAAAATAAACCTCAACTAATTGGTGCCTTGATGTTGAACAAGTAATATAAACTTCAAAGTAAAAATATTTCATAGGCTCTTGTGTTGAAACAGGACCTCGCCCCCAGTATATATGAAGGTTCCAGGGCTCTTTATCATCTCAGACAGCTTTTTATTTTTATTTCAAACTCATCTTCAAGTCACGTTTATAATCGGAACAGATTTTGTGAAGTGTGCATTGTGTGGGCAAATTCTGAACCGTAAGTACACAAGCTATTTGTGCTACCTGCATTGCTGATCAAATAAACGGGTATTGAAGAGTTTCTTTCCTACACTGCTACCTTTTCCTCAACCTCTCCAACTGACCAGCGTAGAGTTTCTGAACCAGCAGCGCCGCGATTTCTCACTCTTGTGAATAGGAGAAGAAAGAAAATGTGAGCAATGTTGTGTATATATGTTGCTATGTCACTCTGTGGATGACGTTTTTATGCATGAGAAATGCCACTTCTTACATGTGAAAATCACATGTATTTCACACACAATATATTTCCATTTTCTGTAGACCTCCACGTGGTTCCACCTTAGCTAAAGTTGAGGCTTCACATCAGCCAATTGGGACATTTTAGTGAGGCTTTTATTGTGTCAGATAAAAGAGCGTGGCATAGCAGCGAGACATCAACAGCGAGGGCTTCACTCTGCCTCTGCTTTCTCCTCCTCAGGTTTGTGCAGCGTCGCCTCAGGACAGAGCTCCTTGGTGTGGTCCATGATGATAGGCTGCGGCATTGACAGACACTCGGTCTGAGCCTTGAACTCCTCCACCTCCTTCTGCTCCAGCTGCTGCCTCCGGCTCAGCAGGTAAAAGTCCTCAGAGGAGTAGTTCTGTACCTGCAAGTTCAGGGTGAACACCAGGCAGTCCTGGCAGGACGTGTGCACCAGGGTGCCGGTGAGTCTCTGCTTCTTCAAATCTAACCTCAAGGCTCCTCCTGTAACTGTCAGGTTCAGCTGGTTGTAATCGCACTGCTCCCCAACGCGGTTCACCTGGACGTAGACGGAGTTCCTGAAGTGAAAAGTCACACTGTCTCTTCTTTTGAGACTGTCTTCATCCGCCT
Source organism: Synchiropus splendidus (assembly GCF_027744825.2). Taxonomy (NCBI): domain Eukaryota; kingdom Metazoa; phylum Chordata; class Actinopteri; order Syngnathiformes; family Callionymidae; genus Synchiropus; species Synchiropus splendidus. The sequence goes on along the minus strand of NC_071335.1, from coordinate 12,585,879 downwards.
TGTCCTTCAAGCTGGCCAGGACTAGAGCATAGGTGCCGTTCAATTGGTCTGGGTTCAGTTTATCCAGCGGTCGGAGCAGGTCTTCACAGCTGAGAGGAGCCGAGGAGCTCATGGATATCAGCGTGAGCGCGATGAGAAAAAGGACAAACATCTTACCAAACGTTGAGTCTTCTCTCGATACGACTCTGAATTCATCTGGTTTGCAACTTAAAGTTGGAGGAAACCTTTGAAACGTCCACTTTCACCATCGCAGGATTGAGTCATTAAAGCAAATATCAAATATTTGGTGGTTAAAGGTCGTCGTGAGCACTGTGTTCTGATCACAATCAAACAACTCAGATTTATCTCTTTGTCTTCTGCCAAGATATTCATGAAATCCTTCATTCTCTGATCTGACTTCTACTTCAGGTGACAGCATTAAAAATCATGAAAAATTCTTCATGCTTCACCTGCATTAGTCTGTTTCGAGGAAGTCGAGGCAACTAATTCAGTCATTTCTTACTAAACATTAGGGTTAGACATTTCTTCTCCACACAAACATTAAGTACAGAGAAGTCTTTCTTTTGAAATGCTCATTATATGTAACTTAAGTTGTCTTGTTGAATCGTCTTTTTGTGCATCTGTCCTTTTTGCTGTCGCCTCCACTGAGCTGCACCACCCACCATGACTCCCACCCAAAGGTTTCTGCCTCAAACGTATCTTCTCTTTCGTTTTTTACAAAGATGAAGTGAGTTTTCGACCAGGTGGACTTGACAGCGATTAGCATCTCCTGGAGGAGAAGTTCTGAAGTTCACTTTCCTGAATTTCAGCTACTGGTCTCAGTCATATCACTTGCTTTGCTGTGTGTTGGTCTCATGACTGTAGCATCTAACTGCCTGGAGGTCCATTGACCTTATATGTAAAACAGCAGTGTTGCACTCCTTTGCACCTTTGATGTTTATTCACACTGTGGCACTGACTATGAAATGAGCTGCAAACAAAATGTTTAAGCACAATAAATTACGTTTAACTCGGCTACAACAATGTCTCTGGGCTGCCCCCTTCTGGTTAGGCTATGCATTTTTTAAAACTTTTTTTGTTATTTTTATGAGCAAATAACACTTGAAATTTTAAGAACTTTTTTTTTTTTTTTTTTTTACAACATTTACAGCCACAAAAAGATGAAATTAGTCAATGAATCTGGGCTGGAAGGTACTGCTAGTTAGTTGTGAGCGTTATAGTAAGTAACAAATAAATGTGTGATATAACTCATGCTCAGACTTATGCTTCGACTTCTCTGTCTTGATTGTGACTCGGTCTCGGACCCTCTAAGTCTTGGCTCTGGATGCTTGTTGATGGCATCCGTTGACGTGTATGGACGATAATGCTGGATGCCCAGACTTTAACAATATAGTCCATGTATTGTTTGCATTTCCTGAGTTGACATTGGTGGCCCCCGGCTTCGAGTCTGACACGTGTTAACAAAATAAGCATCAACGCACACCCAACACTGAACCATAAATCTCAGTTTAATCATTCAACCACCTGGTCATCATTTCAAGCTCAGCATCTGTACACACGCAGAGGTTCTGCTCAAATTCATACATCTATTCATGTACAATGGTCACCTCCACTAAACATTCACACCGTAATGTGGATAAATGTGAGCACTGCCATCTGTAGAATATCTAACACGTGAGTTAACAACAGCCACATAAAATCTCAATTAAATAAGTCGGAACAATGAATTAAATTAGGATAAAATCCAAATCCAATACACTTCTGGTATATTGTATTTTTTCTGCTGTTCCTACAGAAATATAAATGGTAGAAAAACGCATACTGTTTCTAATGGATTCCATATCTTGGTCAGAATGTTTGACGTCAGTAGAACAGCGGGTTGGTCTTTGGGCCACTGTGAAAAGGGTCTGTTTCGAGTTGGAAAAGTGGGAAGGAGCTGCAAAGGCACTTGTGAGATCCAGTCAGTCAGTTCTTCTCTCAGAAGAGTCGATCATCTCTCCAGTCTGGAGGGGTTTCTGAAGTGCTGGGAGGACTGGGGGGTCTACATGATGGAGCAGCACTGGCAGGCTTTTGTCTGTCTGGGCTTTGTCTCTTTCTTGATGGGTCTCGTCTCGCCGTGGATCTCTGTGCTGATGTCGTCTGGTTCCACCTCCAGTGTGCTGTGCTCCTTGGCATGTGAGAGCAGCGGCTTCTGCTCCTCAGCCGCCGGCGCTGACCTGTGGTTTGCTTGGGCGTCGGACAGGGGAACCTCCTGGAACTGCCCAGACGGGCTCTCAGACTCCTGAGTTGTCGTCGCGCCAAGTTCCACTTGCTGCTTAGGTTCCTGCTCTGACGGCAGAATACAAGGCTGCACCTCAGAGTAGACTGGCACCGGGGCCACTGGGGCGCCTTCTGCAGGTTCTTCCTCGGACAGTATGAGCACTGACTCCTGAGGGTCATTACCGTTGAGCTCCCTTGATCCACTGTCATGTCCGTCCAGTTTCACGGGTCCTGTCTCATCAGCGGGTTCCACTTTTTCCTCTGACTCTTCCTCACGCTTCACCGCCGTCTGTACGGCTTCAGACTCAAAGACTAGACTCTCTTCTGACCGTAGAATGTCCACCTCTGAATCATCCTCTTCGTCCGTGATGATGACACACTCCGCCCTCATCACCATCATCTCCTCTTCCTCGCCGTCGCTGTCAATGCTTGGACCAGCACCGGAGCTGGAGGTGAGACTTTCACCTTGTCTGCTGGCTGTGATCTGAATGTATGGAAGCGTTGACGCATCCTTGATGTCCAGAGTTGCTCCTCCATTTGTGACGACCACTGTGGTGTCTTCATGAAAATGTCTGGTGGCTGGAAAAATTGGCAGAAAAGATGAACATGTGTACCAATGAATGCCATTTTAAAACCTTGCTTTTTCTACTCTCCTTTGGGATTGAGATGTCACCGATGCTTCTTATCAAATGAAATGAAGTTGGCCCAGTATCTTGCCTTGGTCGGGCCACAGACATTAGATGGAGGTCATCATGCTCATCCTGACCTTTCTTTACACCTCAAACTGTGACACACTGTGTCTTCCATCTGACCCCGCTAAACCCTTTTAGCAATTTCACATGGTTTTGATGGCGACTGTGACCGGAGCTGCATGAACACTGCCTGCCGATAGGTCCTGACTCAAACAGCTGGGCTTGTTTTCACAATTGCCCAGGGTCTATTTTCACTCTCCTCATTTCTAGTAACGGTATGTTGCAACACTACCAGAGCCACAACAAAAGAAAGATATTTTGAAAGAAGTCGTGACCTTAAATTGATCCTCAAAAAGCCACCAATTGGAATTTAGCGCAAATGTAGAATCATGTTTGTCGTTCATCATTTTCCCCCACAGCCAGTCAGCCTCCACCACCTAAACCAGTCTGGATCATCCTCCCAGTTCACATACAACCTCTTCCTCCGCCACATACATGAACCTCATTGTTGCAATTCTCTTTGACTTTTTCTACATCGCCAATACACTGCACTTCATGCAAAACTTCCTCTCCTCTACACGTGTCAAAACCAACAGGCATTTTGTCTCCAGACTCGTCTCCCTGAGCTGCCCTTCTGGTGTATCCGTCTCAACTCTTGTCCTTCACCCAAATGAAAACCTGAGCATCTTCAACTCTGCCACTTCAGCCTCAGGCTCTGTGTCTTTGTGTCAGAGCTAATGTCTCTGCACCATACACCACCATGGCAGATCTCAATACTGTCCTGCAACAGATCATGTGTTCTTGAAGTAGAAAGAAAGATGACACCACATTAGGTCTTTAGTTTGACTTTAGTCAGTGTTGTTTTATGAGAAAGGCTCTTCACAAAGACGTCACTGACAAGCTAACACTTCACTTTCATCTCAGTTTCAATCTTCAAGGTTCTGGCTCCAACACTGCAGGGCATGGCGAGTCCAAAACAGAACCTCATTCCTCATAGCTCTTAGCCTCAGGGTGGTTAAGCTTTTGAGTGTCCTTGAAAAATCACACGTTCAGCACTTTGTGCTCCACCGTCATACATAAATGTAGCACTTTCAAGTGTTCACCGCGCCGCATGAGGGCTTGAGAACCCGGTATGCTGCTGTCACTTCCTCCTTGATCATACTAATGTACAGGAGTTAATATGAGAGTCACATCGTGGCTCAGCAAGGTATATGAGCGGTCATAACACAAGAAGAGAAGAACAATATAGAAAAGATGGAAGCGTGTACCAATGAATGCCATTTTAAAACCTTGCTTTTTCTACTCTCCTCTGGATTGAGATGTCACCGATGCTTCTTATCAAATGAAATGAAGTTGGCCCAGTATCTTGCCTTGGTCGGGCCACAGACATTAGATGGAGGTCATCATGCTCATCCTGACCTTTCTTTACGCCTCAAACTGTGACACTCTGTGTCTTCCATCTGACCCCGCTAAACTCTTTTAGCAATTTCACAGGGTTTGGATGGCAACTGTGACCCGAGCTGCCTGAACACTGTTTGCTGATAGGTCCTGACTCAAACAGCTGGGCTTGTTTTCAAAAAATGTTGAAGTCTCTCTCTCCACTGTACAGTGAACAGCACACTCTCAGACACATAGGGGCCTTTGACCTTGGGGCCCGCACAGAGGGATGGCAAATCCTGTGAACATTTGTCCAAATAAAGAGATGCCAAAAAACAATGTTAATAATCCAACCAGAGATTTCCAACACGCAGGGATCCAGAATCTCAGTCAGGGCAGTCCTTAACATTAGCTTCCTTCCGGTGGCATCACATGCCCTTTTTTACGAGATACCTGGTAAACTTAAGAGGTTCATGGATGTGCAGATATGTGTATTGGAGCTAGCTGTATTTTTGATTTGATATCACTGGAATGTGCAACTTGTTATTCCAGCTGACTGAAGTGAGAGGCAACTTTCTTTTGCTGCACTCGTCATTTTTCAGTTGAAGCTCGAGGGACCTATAGGAAGGAACATATATCATGAGTCGACACAAAAACTCACCTGATCCCGTCGCCTCTCCATTGTGCACAGCAGCAGTGACTCGGCCCATATCTGAGGAAAAATGACTTTGTAATAACTGCAACACGATATCATAAATCCCATCAAGACCACATCAAATGTTCGACCGAAGTCACCTTCAGTGCCAGAACGGTGCAAAATCCCATAAAAGCTATTTCATGCTGCAGCATCCAACATTTCACAGAGGAGACGCGGCTGACATCAAATGCATTAATAATCAATCTGTAGTGGTGTAATTACGGCGTTCGGAGCACAGGTGCAGCAAAGAGCCGGAACAGCAGACAGGATCTCGACGTGATTAAACACTTAAAAACAGATCTGACACAAGTGAGATTGTTGAAGAGAGCAGGCAGATGGATGCCTGGCTGGCCAGACTGCCTGTGTGCTGTTACTGCGGAGTCAAGCGTGTCCTTTTGTCCCCTCACTACGACAGCCTGGTCTCCTAAATCAGATTCTTCAACGTGAAAACAAATGTCACATGATGAAGAAACGCTTATTCTCCTAATATTGGTTTCAAATCAGGAAAAAGTTGGAGCCTGTCTCACAAATAAGTTGCTCATGCTAGAGCATGTTTATTTTTATCAGAGGATCCAAATGCTTTTGACAGCCATAATGTTCGGGCACCATATGATTCCTCACTTTTCATTGGTTTTACACTGCATTAGATAGTACTGTCTGAGGAGGTAGAACCAATTTTGGATATGTCTAAAGCCGATGTTGCCATTAATAAAAACACAAGAGGTACCACTTACCTAGTTGCTCCCTTGCAGAGTTTACTTTCTCCTGTCACAACGAATAAGACAAAATTAATGTGTGGAATGTAAACATCAAGTAAAGTCTTTATCAACTACAAGCCAGTCGGCACAACTCCATGCAGACCAGTGGTTCTCCAGGTCAGTTACAGCTTAGAACAGAAAGATACACCTCACATCAACTGTGTTTAAAACATCTGGACACTAACTATAATAGTTTCTTCACGGCTTCTGCAACTATCTTTCCAGCTTCAACTAATAAGTCAGTCGCACCTGTATTTCAAACATGATATAAACAGTGAAATAACAAGGAGAAATAGATATGAGGCGAACCGTTCTATCTCTGAAGACGTGGGTCTCCATTGTCATGCCTGTCAACGAGACACTGTCCTGTGCCCAATGCTGTCTGATTCAATTTAAGGCTGCACACAGTGCTCACATACCCGAGTCCAACTTGTCTCGGTTCTACCCTGACGCAGGTGACAAGTGTAAAGGGGAGGAAGCTCCTTGTCTTCTTTCCATCACCTATTTGACTCTGAGAGTCTGACTGACTTGTTGAGGGATGGAGTTATTCATTTTAACTTTTGACGTTGTGATGTTTTAAGACAGGTCATTTCTTGCACTCAACCTTCCACCAGGATTTTTTTGCCTGTCATTTAGTTATTACCAGGGTTCTCCCCAGGATTTTTTCATAGCATTCAGAGTCTCTTCATCGCCATGATCATTTACATGCAGTGTAACCCTTGTGTCCCTTGAAACCTCTTAAATACACACAATATAAGATCTGCACACTTCATTACTTAATCCTAAGTAGTCCATATCTTTGTTTTTGTTATGATAGGTGGATGTGGTTTTTCTGCCACATCTGCCATGTGAGTACTGTAGGTGGATTGATTTCATCCAAATGAAGTCAGGTGAACACTCAATAAGAGATTTGCTGAGGCTGAACGTACAAGACGAAGTACATCAACGATCAGTCATCGTTCTTGGCCCGAGCGATATCACAAAAGGTGTTAGAAAAGGATTTCTTTTCGCCAGATATCAAGTGTCAGTCATGTCTAATCTGCCCACAGACCTGGCACCAACACATTTCGGCACAACATTCACGTCAAATATGAATTCACTTCAGTCACTGAATGAGGAACTAAATCATCTGGGATGGCTTTACAAAAGGAATGCACATCTGAGCGGCCTGAATTAGTGGCATGTATACAGGATTTACATAGCTGAACAAGGTACTTCAATGGAGGAGGGGCTTTGTGTCATGTTGCAGTGTTGTAGCATGTTTTGCTTTCATTGTTATTTAAATCCTGTTCGCTAACCACTATAAATGAAAGCATAGCTGCAAAGACGTCCAATGCAAGTGTCAATTTTGTCAGTTTATTGATTTTATTAAAACTCTGTTCATCAATTTTACTAATAATTTAATGTAATAGAACACCATATATCCATAAACACAATACATAGTGAGCATACAGCGCTAACTCTCTTATGGTTTCCGATAATATGGTACTTAAAATGCTGACGACACAATTTTGACTTGAAATATTACAACTCAGTATGAGTTACAGGGGAAACAGACTTGTTTTTGCACCAATATCAGCAGCAGAAGACATGCAGTTTACTAAACATAATACAACAACCAGAGTCTCCCTTGTGCACTTGTGAATGCTAGTGGCAGGAGGTGATCACAGGTACACTTTGTGAAAACCTATGTATTTTGGATTCCAACTGACTCACAACACAATAAAAGTTTATGTATTTATTGGCAGTAGTAGTAGTCACTGACTGACAGTCTCACACCTACCTGCATACACACTCACAATAAGACACAAGCTTAGTTTGATATCACATCTGAAACTCACAACTGGAATAAGACAAACTCTGAATCGATTTGTTTGACAAATCACAGAGAGGCACTGTGAGACACGCAACAGTGTGAAACGTGAGATGACGCAGCAACTGTCTGCATCATGTTGACTCTCGTCAAATGTTCGTGTTACTGTCTCATTTAAATTGAACATGGATAACTGACGGTTAGAATGTAGTCATGCCAGAGAAACAGAAGCGGGACTGCCTCTCTTGTGACCTCCCCAATGAAAGGGAGAAGAAAAAAGCATTCCTCACACTGCCTTTAGAAGTGCTCATGATTACAGTCGGCTCCTTTGAACAATGTTCCGCATTACAGCTACATTATGAGAGAGTTCAATTATTCATGACACACTGGAAGAATATCTGGTGGGTTTAGTGTGCAACAATGATGCCGATGATGGTGAGGAAGATGATGATGAAGCATGTCCTCAACATTTTCACATGTCCAAAAGTGTGTATTTCTCACCATGTGGCTGTCTTCTTTATGTCCCCTTATGTTCTGTTCCAACCGCTGAGTTGCAGAAGACAATCTAGACCAATATTGGAACATCACATTGTTAAAAAAAGTTCATCGATCCAGCATAGACATAGCAAATGAGCCAAACACCAGCTCTATATTACTCAAACTGCACCTGTGTTTGTCCATCTGCTGCGCTGGGGACCCCCAAAAAGGGGAGAGGGGGCTCTGGGCTGCGGGAGAAGTTGGTGGAGATGGTGCGACTTCCATCAGCCACTGGTCCCTGAGAGACTTCCTCTGAACAGATAAGAAGAAATAGCAGAGTGGCCTGTCAGGAAATGAAACCACACTAACAATATAATATTAATATCCATTAGTCGCCAAAGGAGTTTAATACTATCAATAATTCACCTTGGCTCATGAAAGCAATCCTATCTTCAGTAAAAAGCTAATCGTCTGACAAATGCTGAGCTGCAAGAAACCGTTTCAAGTAGGAATGAATTGAGGAGATGTATTAGTCACAGTAACGTGAGCGCACACACAAACACAACCACACCTATCGACATGGGATAAATGCTTATTTGAACACGTTCACACAGGATTAGGCCTCTGGATGGCGTGATGATGATTTTAAACAGAATCTTTTGACAGCGGTGCTTCACAAAGCGCATTCATAATTCTATGCTTTACATTAGAAAAGAGGCAGAAACAAAAGGCAGCCACGTACACAGCAGGTGACAGCCTTGGTCCTCTGTATATAGAGTTAGCTTGTCTAGTGTCACTTCTTTATGTTTGACCAGTGAAGGTGTTTAACTGTCCTCAAACACAGCGTCTATGAATAGAAGGCAATAAAGCTCCTTCTGGCTTCCTCTGAGGCCCTGTGGGGTTCCTGGAGGCGGCTCGGAGATGCCCATCAGTTTCTGAAATGGAGTATGTGTCGAGAAGAGGCCCTTGAGCTTCTCCACATCCCGCCAAATTACTGCGCCATGAGAGCGGCTGCTGCACATGCTGATCCCCTCAGTAAATGTGGCTGAAATGCTGATGGCTTTTCAACGCAGGTCATGATGAAAATTCAAATGTTAAGACACACATATTCACTGGTCTGATAGCGTCCATGTCCGTGGAATTGCATTTTCGAAAATAAAACGTTTACTTTTTGAGAAAGAACCTTGGTTTGGATTCAGAGGTGAAACCTTGTGTGACCCACTTCACATCTGCTTACTTCCTCTATACCAGGTGACGTCTCTGTCAACAGCTACAGAGATGGAATGGTATTTACACCTCTCAAATCCTGTTAGTCGGTGGCTTCCTTTCCAAATACGAGTCCAACAAAAACATCAGTGTATTTTCCCCAGCAGAGAAGAACAAGAGCCACTCTGTTGCTCACGGTGATTTGGGCTGCCCGGACACAACCCCGTTTTTAACATTCCTACAGGTCAGGAGCAGCTTCCTTCAAGCAGACCTTTTTACCCTCCCTGAGGTTGACGTTGATGTCAGAGCTGATGAATGTACAGCAAGACGGGTTCTAGTTGCATCTTACAGGGGGATTTAAATCGGTCAAACTGCTAGATGGCTTGTAGGTGATGTTAGCTTTCATTTCAACACAATGCTCGGGACCTGCATGCACACAAACACTGGGTAGTCAAACTGGAGCAATTTCTGGAATGTGCCTTTGAGCAATGCAACAATGCAAAGACATAGACCTTGTTTTTTTTACAGTTGTCGGGAAATGAATTGGCTGGGACCTCAAAGATTAATTTTGATTCATCAATTACAGACAAAAATAATGAATTAATCTGAAGACCAGACGCATCACATTATACAACGTGATGTCACAACCAAAACGATGAAGGAGACGAAATAAAATGTGTGTAAAATAAAAATGGAAAATTGAAGTTCATTTCAAAAACTCTAGAATAGAAGCACAAAGAAATGTTGTTCTGAACACTGAACAACAGAGAAGAGTTCGCTCTTCACTGGAGCCGCCTGATGTTTATAGAGATTCAACTCAAATTTGTTCATTCTGAAATCAAAGCTGATATTCCAAGTGATATCAGTGAAGATAAATGAGGGTTACGCTCAAAAAGAGGCAGCTTTCATGAGGGCAGCATATGTTTCAGACCTTGAGCTGATGAAGTCTTATTTTCTCATCTTCCATCTCTCGCCTGATTCTGTCCTCTTCCTCTTGCAGCCGTCGCCTCTCCTGAAGAGTGTGAAGGAAAAAAAATGATGTAATTCCACAGACAAACGGAAGAGACAACTGGGAGTAGAAAGAACAGATAGAAACATGGTGGTAAAACTGGGACACCTGGAATTTCATCTGACACAAACTAGCATCAAAGATGACAGAAAATAATCTTAATCCCCAAATCCACAAAGGATTGTCATGAAAGAAGAGGTGTATGACACGTGACACATAGGGACTTTTCATGTCAAAGCCTTCTAGAGTATCTAGAGCTTTATCTGAGTACAGTAGTGGATGGGTTTGGACAAACTAGAACACGTGCGCCTGTTTGCTCACTCTAAAAACGGACGGTGATTTATCAAGATGGCACACAGCGGTTTGGGACTGTCATCGAGGAAAAGGAGGATATAGAGATGAAAATGTAAAATACATTCACCTCCCGCTCTCTGATTTATTACGCCAATAAAAGTATGTTAACGAAATGCATCTTTATTTGGTGCTTGCTAACTGTTACCATGCAATACTGTGCACACTTGGGTGCTGACAAGAAATCCTGTGTCAAATATATATTTATTTATCAAAAGAGTACTCCATTCTTGGTTGACACAAAAAGGTCCAGCACTTTCTTGCATGCACAATGTAACATTTGAACTCTGTGGCTGTGTGTTTGTGCTGACGGTTGTGTGGATGTTTTGTCCCAGTGACAAATTGACGCTGACATCTATTTATAAATGTCATGTATTATAGGTGGCCACGAGTGATGGGTAGATGAGGTATTATGAAACAGTATTGCAGGGTTGATGATACAGTGTCATAATTTTCAGAGGCCACTAGATGGTGCTCCTTGTTTAGGAATGATCTGAGGTTTAATTAAATTAGTTGTCCAAGTCCAAACATACAGCAGCTCGAGTCATCATGTGGCCTCTGAAAATGAGGACACTGTTTCATGAAACCTCATCAACCCATCACTATTATTTTTAACACTTGTGGTGCTGTCCTTTGTCCTGAGATGTGCCTCGTGGCTCCATGCACTCAGGCCTTATCCAAACTCATCCTGCTACAAACTAGGAAACATGCACTCTCAGATTTAAGAAAAAGAGGCTCCTGTTACACATCATAAACTCAGTCAAACGGATGCAAACCACCATTCCGTCTAAATAGAACGCGCAAACAGGGATGCTAGTAAATCTGCCCGCGCATGGATGTGTGTGCGTGTGTGTGCGTGTGTGTACTCACAGCGATAGCCTCCAGTCGTCGTTTGTATTTCTCCACCTCATCCATGTCGGAACCTGTGACATAATAAGACAAATATGTGTGTTGTAGAGTCAACAAATATCCTTCATCGAGTGGAGAAAAAACACAAGAAGTGAAAAAACTTGTTTGTCTCTGCAAGTTTAGAGGTTAAAAAAAAAAAAACAGGATCAAACTGCATTTACTTGTCAGTCCCCAAACGCCGCGTGTCCCAAACTTGCAACATCAGAGGATTTAGATGCAGCCGGCGACTGGCATCACAACATCAGAGGCAGGAATTTCTGCCGCCGCGCCGCTATTGAAGCTTATTTGGACAATGGGACGGTGAGAAGTAGCCTTTGTTCTTGTCCCTGTTTGGCACTCTGCATAAACTCCACCCACATGACATATTTGACTTTTTTGTTCACCATGACGAGGCCTGTGGCATCCCTCATTAGCGACAGTGACGTTTGTTTTTCCGATATATGACACCAAAAGGAAAATATTTGAGCTGCTCTTCGTTCGGAGAAGCAGGACTTGAAGTGTGTTTTAGACACCATCTTCCTGGGACTCACACTTATAGGTGGCAGTCAGCAACATCTTTTTAAGAAAATGGTTTCAGGATTCAGCTAGCATTATTTAGCATTCTCATTTAGCAGCTCACCATCATGAAGTTAGTCAGAAACATACGGAGCCCCTAAGGGGACATGACAACAACAAAAAACTACTGTGACGTTCTGGGTTTATGCTACGGTTCCTTAAAGAGTTCAATGGTGACAAGTGAGTGAGGGTGGAGTGAGATGCTGGCTGGGGGTTTCTGTTTTCTGGAGACCACTATACAGTGTTTGAGTGAAATAAAAGAAGAAACTAAACTGCAGAACCACTGTTTTCGTCTACTACCAACAGACGCTACAATACTTTTGCAAGATCACACGCTGTTCAAATGTATTGATCTGCTGCGAGAAGTAGAGGAGTCATGGAGGATGACCTGACACTGATTTCAAAACCATGCTTGCGATGAAGCACGGGCAGTATGTCCTCATATTTTAGTCCAATTTCGAAATAAAATTCAATGAAAGTTTCTCACAGATGTTGACTCGCCATTGTTGGAAGGAGTTACGACGTCACTTCAAACCAGTATTGCGAGATCTCACAATATCATGTCCCCAAAGTCATGTGCCCTTAGGGGCTCCGTAGAAAGATGTGATGATCAAAAAGCATTTTTTTTAAAAGTAAGACACAGACCCAAATTTAAAATCAAATGTCAATTTCTTTGGCATAGATTTTGGGTGTTGTCTCTTTGACAAAACTCAATGAAATCCCGCCACTGCCCATTAAACGTAGGTGCCAAAATAAAAATCATTAACCGTCAAAAGGAATGAAATAGGATTTTGTATTAAATCCACAGGAAACAGATTTAATTGGGTCTCTAGGTCTAAATAAGATGGAGGAGATGGATAAACATCAAGTATTGTTGGGACTTTGCCACAGCTTACAGTGTAAGCCTCCGTAGAGAGTGGCGGCTCACGTCTCATCAGGGCTCCTGCAGAACGCTGAGAATAGCAGCCAGAGATAAACAAGCAAACACGGAGGCTTTGATGAGGAGGTATAGAGGGGCTCCCCATAGACACGCAGCAGCGTCGATAATTAGCCTCAACACCGGAGGACAGCCAGACGATCCTGAAGTTAAGTCAGAGTCAGTGAAGATGCCATGAAAAGAGGTGAAGCATTTCCCTAGAGATTAAGGATTGCACTGACTGAGTCAACAAATGGGAAAGTATGTCACGCAAGAGAATAACAACATTCAAACCAGGAAAACTATATTTCAACAGAAAACTCTTTTTTTGTTTTTACACACTTTTAACAAAAATTATACCCCTCCAATGAAAATGAAGACTAGTTTCATAAAATGTGGACTGTACACAACGAAACTTAAAACCAGCAACAAAAGATGACGATTTGGATTTACAATCCTGACATCTACATGGATACTGAGACACTCCGGAGCACAGTAATTGAGGCTTCCATGGCCTGCGCACAGATGCATCTTGACATAATTGTTCATTATCGACTCTTCAACGAAAGGGCTGCAGGTTCGTTCGCTCAAGCCTCAACCATTTGGCAGACATAATTGAAGTGTTGGACTAGTACATAATTGTTGTATTGTGAGGAGAAGACAAGGTCGCTTCTCTACACGGATGTGCGGCAGAACCATCAACCTTTGGTCAAGAGGCTTTAACAGGTCAATGTTTGCTTAACATTTTAGCTAACAGAGATAATGGTTGACAAAGTCCCACCCCCCCAAACAAAAAAATCGACTGGAGACTGGACGTTTTCAGCAGTACTTAGTGAAACACCATACTCTCATTGATTTGGAACATTGAACTTGAAATGCATTTGAGAAGCAGTGTCATCATAATGTCCTTTTGATGACTCGAACTTGTGGTTCAAATTGCATCAAGTTCTCAAACAAAGTGACATTTCCTCACACATTACATACATGGTAAAACTGATTTGAATACGCACCTTCTTCCCTGACAGTTATTCAAATTATGTTTCTAAAACACTCTCTACTACTTTTAAGTTAAATGTATCGAACATAGCCAGATGAACAGTTGCACTGTGATGTTTTAGCAAAATCTCCACAACATTTATCTGGTTACTGACAATAGAAATCAGCTGGAACTACTGTAGATAGAGAGCTAATCTCTTAGAGGCCTCAAGATGACAAGCTCATAAAGCATAAAGCAACAGTGCAATTATGAGTACTCTACTTCTAACAAGCAGATTAAGGATAGTTAAGAAGACAAAGATTTTTTTTCCCCACTCCAATCTGACTTTAGAAATTAAGTATTATTAAAAGCAGGGAAATAAAAACCTTTAATTTAGAGATTATCATGATTATTCTTACTGTTTTTAGTATTATTACTATTATTAATAATATTATTAATAATAATTTTGAGGCTCAGGGGATCTAATCAAAAAGACCACAATCATGTATGTATATTACATGTAACGTCTACAGTCCATTTCCAGGGCAAGGAGTGATGCAAAGGCACGTAATGTTACCACCATACTTATAAATAAAGTGGTGTTGGAACTGTGAATCACTCATTTACAGCGCTCTCAGCAACCGCTCATGAGTCTGTGGGAGATCAAGGTTGTCATCAGGCTACTGGCCTCAGAATGACATATACTTAAGCCTCGGCCAAACATTTACTGAGATGAAAGTGTTCGAGTAATAACAGCCACTAGGTATAACGCGTTGCGAAACAGCTGTAGGTCTCATGGGGGCGAAGGGGACGGAGTCATTAAAAGGCCACCCAGTGACATTTTGTTTTTCGATAATGATGCAATAATGCTGCCTTCAGCCTCGTATCTCCCCCCTGCTTTCAAGTCTCTCTTCCACTCATAGTGAGGGAGTGATTCTAGCGGTGAGGGGTGTGGAGAGCCCGGTGACTTCAACCAATTGTATTCTTACATCAAAACAGTATGATGTGTATCCATTTAAACTTTACTAAAATACAGATATTTAACTTCTATATCCGAATAATTAAAATCAGTGCAGAGGGTTTAATAATTCACTCTCAGTGGTGCGTCCTCAGATGAATTATTAATAAAGTGCAAGAAGCTAGTCAGGTGTTTTCCCACTGCTACTAACACTTGTATCCGAACAAACCCTTAATAAAAGTAGTCATATTAGTTCACTAACTCACCTTGCAAAATGACACTGTCCTTGTACTAAAACAATAGTTATTTTCTATTCATTAAAAAAGTGGATACTTCTTTATGGTCAGACCTGGCTTTTGACCAAAGTATGCTTTATCATTGACATTCCTAGTGTTCCTTGACAGGATTTCTGGTGCGGTTCTGTCCACACAATCTTTTCACTCTTGATGTCCTTTGTCTGTT
The DNA here is from genome assembly GCF_027744825.2 of Synchiropus splendidus. NCBI lineage: Eukaryota > Metazoa > Chordata > Actinopteri > Syngnathiformes > Callionymidae > Synchiropus > Synchiropus splendidus. The sequence continues at coordinate 12,570,464 of NC_071335.1, read as the reverse complement.
TCTAGCTTAGCCCATCCCATCTGGTTCGCTCCATTATTGTGAGCATGACACTTGGTGCTTCAACTGGTGTTAGTCATTGTTAGTCAAGTGCAACAGCAGCATTGATTCATAGCAGCCAGTATTGTTTGCAAAACTGGAATATGTCCTATCCTTTCAGACAAAAGGAGGATTGTATGAACTCAAAATATCTCTCTTTTACATGTGTCAGGAAAAGGAAGTGCACAATCATGCGTGTCCTCCAGACAGAAAGTGCAATCAAGAGGACCGTGATCTTCGAACCTGCACTTCCTTTGTCGTCACAGAGCCCAGCTCGGGAAGAGCTCACACTGTGAACAGCAAAACAAAATCTGAGACACAGGTTCATTCGGGGACGGGCAAAAACCGAAGAGGCAATCACTCTCAAGCTGAAGGGATGGACCCAGCGAACTGCTGTGGAGTGCTTTTTCATCAACTATTGATTTTCAGTTGTTTTACAGACTCTGCTGCACCACATGCTTTATTGGGGATGGATATCCTGCTCATATAGATGAAAATAAATCACAAGACACACAATGGACAAGTGCGCATATTTGCGTATAACAGTGTTCACTTCATATTTAGATGAATATTGGACATGTTCATTTTGGGTGATAAAGCTATAAACTTTGTTTAATTGAAAACATACAACCAAACTCACCAAACTCCTCCTTTCGATTGCTGCATGCTTAGCCACTAAATCTAGATGTGTGAAAGCATTGTGTGTCTAACATCATCGAGCTAATAGAATCGTGGCCTTGGGAGTGTGTCAGGGATTACCAACGTTAACATCCACTACAGCTTCTCTCAGTAGAAATTGTGATGGGGCTGGATGGAAATCAAACAAATCAGTTTTGAGGGACGAGTGGCAGCAAAGTTCACAGGGAGTGAACACGGAAGACTACGCCATTCAACGCCTTTAGCTAGGCCACAAAACATAGCATTGCAGGATGGTTTACTTGGATTTTAGAGAGCAGTTGTTCTGTACTGGTTGCCTCACAAATAAGTTTCATTAGGGAGCAGGATGTGGATGTAAGTTATTTTGGACTGCAGTCTATGTTCAGGAATAAACTGTGAAATGCAATGATCCCCGTGCCTAATTCCTCCTAAATCATTGAATGTGGAAAAAAGTGGACATGAACAGCAGTCCGTCCTCAAAACCAACATGAAATGTTGTCGCTAGCAACCAGCTCCCATTATTAGCAGTCTTTTTTTATACAAATCACATCTTTCTGTGAAAGCGCGTCTTGAGGTCTGTACCTTCTCAGATAAGGAAGACAAGGAGAATCTAAATTTGGCAGTTGGAGGAACTCCGCTTTTTACTTTTTAGAGACATTAGCAGTAAACATGACTTGTTTTGTATTACGTTCGCAAGAGTCACCAAAATCAGCTGTAAAATCAGACAACTAGACTGAACCAACTGTTCTTAAAAAAACTTTTATTCTGCCATCTTTCATCACCATCATGAAGCATTAAAATAGTCTGAGCTCTCAAAAGATTTCTATTTTAAGGCAACTGAATTTACCTTTCAACACCCAATTTTCAGTTGGCTCACTGGGCTTCTCTGAGAAGTAGAATATTCATCGAGCATAACATTAATTCAGCATCTGCAAAACACAGGCTCACAACCAGAACATGCGAAGTGCACACAGAAAGATACCATCAGGCAGAAATAGAACCTGCTACTTTCTTGCTGAGAGGCAGCAGCCTCATCTCCTGCTCAAGAATGACAGGAAAACACTTCTCTATATAATAATGTTCAGAGCAGAATCTCACACTCGCATCTGGTCAAACACATTCTGATCACACATCATGTGTAATTTGACTGAAGAAAATCAGTAGCACGGTTGCTAAGCAGAGAGAGCGATTGAAAATGACAGCCATCGCAAAAACCTTGTCATGCTCTCATCGAATCAGCAAAGAGCAGCGGCAAACACTGGCGGACCCCTGAAATGGCTCAGTATGCACCGGCCATGATCTCAGTGCTGAAGATGACAGGCTCAAAAATGCACCGTGCGCCGCTGTGAAGAGTTTAATGAGCTGTCCTGTTTTCACAGATGAACGACGGTCAGATAGGAACTCACACAGCAGCACACAGGAGTCTTCTTGGCCCAGCACGATTAACATGCAGGATTATGTTGTGTCACTTGGGCTTCAAGCCTTTCCATTGTGAAGTGATTAAAGATAGATTTAACATGCAATGATGGGTAAACCTTGGGCTGCTTAACCCACATTCCATACGTTAAAGGGATCAAAAACGATCCAATAGCATGTTTAAATATAGCAGCAAGGCTATATTGTGTGACGTGACAACACAAAACACTGACATTGGAAGACTCAACCTCACTGGCATGAGAATGTGGCTTTCACATTTGAAACTGTGTGCTGGCAAAATCAATTCACATATGAATCACACAAGAATCGTAATTCTCATTTGCTACAAAATCCATTAGACAAGTCCCAAAACCTTTTTTTGTTGTTGTTGTTGTTGTTTTTTTAATGTGCAGGTCACTCCCTGCCCCTGGATGCACACAAGCACTAAAGTAAAGGCTAGAGTTTGGCGTCATTTCGGTTTCACCAAACACCTGAAAACATTAAGCTGGACATGACGTACACAGTGAGCAGTCATTGCAAAACTAAGAGCGAGCACTTGGGCAACACAACAAATGTGATAGCTCCAATTGTGAGACATCTCCCAGAGATCGCAGACACACACTGCTGTGCTTCATAGACATTACAGCCCGTAAGCTTTACCAAGAGACAAAAAGAACGGTCCCCAATAAGAACACTTTCTTCAGATTAAAAGAAAAAAACTTTAATATCTATTTGTCATTCCATCTTGCAAAGCAGATTAGATTAGATCATCATAATGAATTTTATTATAAATGTAATCGAAAAACTATTTTGAATCGCAACGTGGCTCCAAAAATTGGAATTGGACTGAATCGTGAGATATAAGATTCCCACCACTACATTTTCCTTAAAACAGTTTGGTTAGTGATTCAGTTTTATGAGAATCTAATGGCTTGTATCAGTCTAAGTTAAAGTTGAAGATCATACGAGAGGACAACAACAGTTTTACGTGGGTGATCAAGCCCACGGGCTGAGAGCGAAGCAGAGTAGAGTGCCATTGTCCAAGGGCCAAAGGCAGCGACTGGCCACCCCAGAGTATTCCGTTATCTAACTGGTATATGTCTTACAACAGGCTGTGATGAGTAATGGTAAATTTCCACTCAAGTAGGAGCAGCAGACTTTAATAAAATAAACAGGGAGCAACAGCAGATTGTGTTGGCTGATCAGTGGAGACTCTCTCAGAGTTTTGCTTTGATATACTTCTACAGTAGATAAGGGGCTACAATTCCGCCTGTCTGATCTGCCGTGTTAACATTCAACTAACTTCAGACAGACTGACCCGCCTTTTCACAGCAACTTGACAAATGGGGGAAGTTGCTTGAGTCACCAAATCACGTTGGGTGGCAACGTACAATTACAGCGTGTGTGCATGATTTTCTTGACTGAGCATGTATTTATCCTTGACTTCAGGTGACTCATAATTAGTTATGTTTAAAGAATGATGCCAATGATGACTGAAATATTCTAAACACATCTAAATCATCATTTCATACCTAAACATTTAAAGCTGAAGCATGTGCTGTGTATTTACTAAGTATAATTACCTATGTAATCCTACAGTTTGCCCAACAATATATCGTCTTTCTACAAGAGAATTGATGCGACAATATATATATATATATATATATATATATATATATATATATATATATATATATATATATAAAGACAAGGAAGCTTACAAAATGGCAGTTGTTGACAGCAGCATGATGAAAGGTTTGAGACCTCGCCATTGTGTGAAACTGAAAGTACAGATGAGCTTTTACCAACATGGTTGTTAAGAGAAGGAAACTGAACAATTCCACATATTCGTAATTTCACCACTACTGTGAATGGTCGTTCCTCAGTCTCATTAATGTCACTATCATGGACCCTACAGTTAGCACAAACACGAGAAAACAACAACTAAAATACTATTTTTTTAAGTAATTGATAGGAAATATGAAGCAAGTTATATATATTTTTTTAAATACAAGTACATAGAGCACAAAATATTCTTAGCTAGCTCTCCATTCAGACACTTTCATAAGGTTTTCACATGATCTGAAATTGAAGACACATTATATTATGCAACATGTGATTATACTGAAGCAAATAGACTGGTTTCCCTGAGGCACGGCTTAAGTAAACCTCGACCTCTGATGGGATCAACAACATGAACTCTTGATATCTCAGGCTTTATCACTGCAAGCACTGTTTTGTAGGCAGAATCAACTATTGCTGTTTCTGATAAAGGGTAAACAAGGTTTTAAACCTGGAGGTGGAATGTGAGGCTGGATTTACATGACAACACTGAGGTGGCCCAGAGGACACAGGACAAACCTGCAGTTCATCTTGGAGGCAGAAATGTTTCACAAAGAGAGAGAAAGAAATCCAATTGTCAGATGTCAAGTCAGTAAAAAAGGAGACTCATACAACTGACTTCATTTTAAGATGAAAATGTTTCCCAAAGTCCCCAAGTCCTGTGTCCTAATGCATTGTAAAATATTAAAACAATCCCTCAAACCTTGCCAGAACAAAATCTCTACAGGTGAATGATCAAGAGGAACAGCCGTGAGAAATTTCATCTGACAAGTGCAAATAAGCTTGCACATATTTACACATTCAAACATATCTATGCAAGCTGACGCCTGACACTGATCACTTGTGCAAACCAAAACCATTAATATCAGTCTTGTGGGAAGTTTTGAGGGTAACTCTAAACTGCTCTCTTTTTAAACTCCAAACCAGTAGCTCAACGATCCATCTCAACATCACAGACATTCCTATTGCAAACAGGCAGCATTCCAACAATGTAATCCTCCACAATAAACCAAAGTAGTCACTGGGCTAAAGACTAGCACATCAGACTAATGACTATATTTTTATTGTTCATAATGTGAAGAGATCAGCAGCAAAGGAAGCCACTTTAAGAGTCTCTTTGCAATCTAGGATTAACATTGGCATGTACCAGCAGGCATCTACGATAAGCTTGCAAGACTGCGTCAAACTGGTTGTAAGAGAAATCTGTTGTAATCCAGTGTCAGTTATTTTTGTGACTGTGTAATAGGTATTTATGCTCCAGGCATTGCCACTCACTCCATTCCACACACATCATAGATGATGCAAAGGAAACAATTTATGAAATTATCTTTTCAAGACCAAATACATTTAAAGCTTATTTTTTGACAGATTATCCATTACAATCACTGCTTAAGTCTATTTTATTTAGTATCATTGTGAATGGGAACAAACATTCATAGTTCTATTGATAATAAATTACTTTTTCCCCACAAAATTATACTAAATGGTGCTGCAATTGGGTTGGTCTCATCACAAATTACACAAAAAACAGACTCATCCTTAAAATCCTCTAAAATAGACTATATTGCAGGAAAATCCAGGGTCACTCTGTCATTATGCTGAAAACAGTTTGAAAGCTGATTACATAGCATTAAATAAATTGGAGATAAATACAGTAATAATGGAGTCCATTTTCAAAGCAAAATTGAAGTTTTGATTTTAGAGCTTCTTCGAGCTTGAAGACTTACTTTAGCAGAAGATCGGATGAATAATTTATCTCATCAAAACAATTCTATTTTTGTTCAAAAGTTCTATTTATCCAGAGCAGTGGTGCCACACTTTTTCAGCTTGCAAGCTACGACCAAGTCACAATGATCTACCATACCATAACAATTAAAACCATATACATAATAATTATATTGAGCATGCTTTATTGCTCTTGTTTGTTATTCAGTCTCTCTCTGCAGCATGTTCAAGTTGGTGGCAGAGACAAAACACAGTACGCACAGATTGAAAGAACAGAACAAATTTAAAGCTAGGGTATCAAAATTTCCTTTCACAAAACTCAAAGGAGGATGCTCCATGGTTGCAGTTGCATGACTGCAAGAATCCATATTACACAATGAAAATCTGTACACCGGTCTATAAGCTGCAGGAACAGCGGTGCAGTCCACGGCATGGGAAGGCCAGTCAATTCAACACCTTAAAAACAAGCGAGGATACGGAGCATGACACCTGAACTAGTCTTCAAAACAGGTGCAGCACGAACTGTTTAATGATGAAAAGAAACGCAGCAATGTTCTGAACGCGCATTAAACCGATTAAACTTTTAACCATCACATCAGACCACTGAATATTACAAGGCGTTTTATTGCCATTAAAGTGCTCAATGTTTTCACTTCTCCACTGTTCCCAGCGGACCAACTGTGAAAGCCGAGCTGCGAGGAGACAGAAGTGCCCAGGTTATACACATGAACCAAAACAGCTCCTTGGCAATTTCACTGTCCTGATGTGACGAAGCTCCATCTTGGTGGTAAGAAGCTTGTTGGCCCGTAAAAATCGTCGTGATCGACCACTGTGATTGGCTGAATGGACAGCAGAGCATCATGGAAACCTCTGGTTACGGTTTTGAATCAGAATTTCATGATGTGAAGGTAAACCAGCATGACGTGTGTGCTCGTGTATAGGCCTCTTTCTTTTATCACTTTCATTTTACGGCACACAACACAACACAATTTGAGGATAATAACTTCAGATGACTGTAAAGACTTGATCTCCAGCTTGAAGTAGACAACTTTGTAGGAGGAACGGAAATAAGTCAACAAGCTGAACAGATGGTTTTTAACATGCACTACACTTTTAGGAACCCACTATTGTAGAGTAGGCTCCTCATGCTAAAACAAACCCACACAACTTGTGTCCTGTGATATAGGACACACCGGCCTCACCTGGTCCTCTATGATTCCAGCTTGAACAGCTTTGCACCCAAGATGAAGGACTGAATAAACCTCAGGCTAATCAAGCAGACTGGTCATACTAGCTGACAAGAAGCAAGGTGCGACCAAGTGTCATATGTGGAGTGCACAAATAAGGCTTCGCCTCGGGCCTTTGCCGCTCTATATTTTCTACCCACCCAAACACGCTCTAAATAGCTTTTGAAAAATGTTGATTACAGTCGTAACAGATAATAGCATTAAACACTTTTACAATTCACTCTGCCTGTGACAAGTGGGAATTCGACTGTGGAATTCATCAGACTGTGCTCATGAGCTTCCTGTCAAGAAATCCACGTCCTTGACAAAGCATCACATAATCATTAACTAACTTAACGTTTCAAACTGTGACTGCTTCTACTACTGCAAACTAGACTGGACCAGTTTGCCTGTTTCCACTGACAAACTAGGCGGCCACTTAGACCACAGCAAAACTGCAATAAAGTTAAAAATACATCAATAAACAATCAGTTACGGTCACTCTTCTCGAGTGAGGTTCAACATGTCAGAGCAGTGTCTCATTACTGTAGTTCTGCAAAATGTGTAATTGAAATGAGACGTTCATATCACTCTCAGACGATTATTGGGATACACATGACTGGTGTATGCCCTTGGCTTCCAGACAAACATGATGGAGACTTTGAAATACTGTACATCAGAAGTCTCAAAAGTTCAGTTCAGACTAGCATGTTGCAGCAGGGCTGGAATCTCAAGCATTCTTGGGCTCTGTCATTTAGGTAAAGGACAAGGACCTGTTTTGCAAATATTAACACGAAGCCCAAACATTTTAGAATGTCCACGGTTTCATTTTTTGTGTTATGAGAATTTTTCATCTGGGTTTTACCTTTCATCGAGGTGCTATCAAAGGCAAATCAATATCATGTAATATTGAAGGTTGTCATAGTCATAATCACTTTCTCTGAGTCATAACTACTATAGTTAGCCCTAGCTTAAGGATTTGCACAAGGTTAAAGTCTTTGGCAGTTAAAATTAAGATGCTGACAAAAATGATTATTGCAGTACAAGTGCATGTCTTTTTATCAATCTGCACAAAAGAAACACAGCAGTCTTCCCAAAAACACAGAGTATGGGGGAGAAAATGGTCTTCGATTTTTGGAACCTTTACCTAAACGGTTCATCACACTGCTCCTTTTCAATCTCCAGCCCCTCCAGGAAATCTCAATATTTACAACTGCAACTATTAACACAATTTCAATCAATCCCCACAAGTTCTGCAAGGTGCTGAAATTAGGTCCAATCCCTCCGACTCTCCTTCAAATCCAACCAATCACTCAAGTCTCCTTTCGCCCACCCCTCTACACGGGACGTGCGTCAACATATACACCACCACCCAGTTGAGATAAGTCATGTGCAACGCCACTCACATTTGCACACAAACATTACCACCAACCCTGTGATTCGGACGTGAATAAATTTACTTAAATGTAGAATCAAAATAAAAAGGAGAACTCACCAGACACCTGAACACTATATGGGGCGGACATAAACAAACATGACTGACGGACGCAATGCTATTTCTGACACTACACTTCACGACCACGAGGAACATATCACCAGTCAAAGTTTTAATTCTCTGTATTAATGAACTGCTGAACTCCGGTCACCCACACACAAACATTCCCCACCTTTAACTCTCAGTCTCCGCCCTTGCAAGGAGCCCCACGACAAAACCAGTGCTTACTACACACTGCCTGCTCTTATCATCACTTTATATTTTTCATGCATTTATAATAAATTTTGTGTGTGTTCTTTGTACTTGAAATACTCGTTTCTTTTTGCAAATAAAGAATATTTAATTAAAATCATTGAGGTCTGTAACTTTTTTTAAAAGTTACAGACCTCAATGAGGTCTGTAACTTTTAAATACATTGGCAAGTTAATTTGCCAATGTATTTGCCTTATTTCCAGTCATGTTGTACCATGAGTGAACGCAACTTTGACTGCATTTTTTTTTTTTTTTTATCTGCTGCAAAATGGGGCATTTTTGGCCGCAACAATCAATTAAAGAATCTCAGTGGAATCCTTGAGGGCCTGAATATGGACTGAACTGTATGCAATGTAACAATAATGAAGTCATGTTATATAATAGATGTCATAATATGTCATGCAAGGTATTTACAATGAATTAGATGAGATTGAAACAAACATTTGTTCATTCAATAAAGATGTTTAAAAGTAATGATCTGAGTGTAACAAATTAAGAATCATGATTGTTGTTTCATTTGAATGCTCTTTCTTACTCATGATTTCAACATTCGTTCCGCACTCCAGATCTAAAAAGTCTTCTTCTAGGATTCTTATTTTAGTTTCACCCAGCCTCAACACAAAATTAAATCACTGTATTTACTACATACACATACAAGTCATATCAGTCAAGTCAATCCTCCGCTCCAAAGTATTAAAGAAACAAACATTGTTTTACAGATTTTCAGCACAGTATATGATGTTTAAAGACAAACTATTGGTCGTTTTACAACGGTGAGTTGTAGTTCATTATTTTGTTCATGAAGACATAAACACATGCTAATTGAATCAAGACATGGTGGTATGTGACCCTAAAAATAGAAAGGAAGCATAAGCAGTCTAATTTCAGGTGACAATATTGGAGTGAATAACCGGGAGACAGACAGGCAGACAGATTCGCCAGGAGCGACGTGGCACGGAGGAATTTCCCTCCTGCTGGAAATTCATCCATCATCCAGTTACAGAGGACAAGAAGTGGTGGATTTCATCACTTGGAGCTACTGCTTTGTCTCCTCCCTTTATCTCCCAGGTTTTAATCTCCCTTCATCTTGTCAGAGTTTGACTCGCTGAGCTCTTCAACTTGATATGAAAAAGATAAAACCCGTTCTGATTGTTAGTGCTGACGACCACACAGTTTCGCCTCTTTATCTAACTTTAGCAGCTATGTCGCCCACTCTCTAAAAAAAAAAGTTTTTTTTCATGTAGATTTACATAGAAATAATGCACTATGTGATATATTTAATGCAGAGATGATGAAACTTTTCTGCTGAATCGGTGCAAGCAGACTCCTCACAATAAATGGGGTCGCTGTCGGCTGGTTGTGGAGATTCTAAAAATACATTTAAGTTATTGTAATTTGAATGAGAATTCATTCATCATTATTTAGCTGAACAGTACTGTTGCCAATGCATCATTAAGTACATTCTGACAAACTCTCACCAAAATACGCAGGAGCAGAATATGAAAAATACTATTTCACTTGCGTTTTTGACAGAAGCATCTTTTGTAAGACCAGTCTCAGCTCTGAGGGAGCCACTCAACAAAACATCCCACCCTTTTAATCAGAGTGAGATGAAGACAGTGAGTGTTACCATTTGAAAAGGCCTCAGGGTTCGCCCTCCGCCAGACTGATGATGACATGTGGGGAGCCTATTTTGTCACCTGTGAGATAACCCTTGACAGATGGGATTTGAGGGTAGAAACCGAGTCTCTTTAAACCAAACCAGTGTGAATACTGCATAGCTGTGGTTAATGGTGATGAAACAGCAAGAGTTTGGGGTCGACCCGAGCTGCAACATTTAAAATCAGAATGCATTATTTGTGTCTCAGCAGCAGTGAGAAGAATCTGAAACAGTTACAGTTAAATGAAAAAAGATTTTGCTTCATCACCTCACTCTGCAGAACTAATAAAACTTTACAGGTCAGACTTAAGAGACACTTAGTAAACTCTTGAAGGAATACTCTAAATCATCTGTTTTCATAATGACATTTGCAAATTTAATGATTACACTTAAACAAAGAATTTGTGACTTGTTAATATGACTTATATTACTTATGTTAAGTACTTATGTTACTATCATACCTGAATAATAACTACTGAAACGATTACATTTCCCCTTCACTGATCTTGTGATGAAACTCATTGCATGTTTTTACAGATTAATAAACAAACCCAAACTTTGGGCGCTTTAATATCTGACCTATTATTATTGGATGATGTAATGTCATGTACAGTATATTTGGCACATACGTTCGTGTAAAACTGAGGACGGTTAAACTCAGTTTCACATCGGAATCAGGTGAAAATGAAAAGAACCGCTGGCAAGTAGTATTTTCCTTTGCCATAGAAGCTCAAGTTTACTTTCAAGAGCGCTGACAACCTAAATAATTTTTAAGTAACTTAACGCTTGAGCACACGAATAGAGATGCTAAACGGCTAAAGGTGACCGCACCACTTAGCAGCCGCGTATCAACTGGTGTCAACAAACCACGTAAACGAAACAAATCCATGGAACGATCAAAACCGGTTTTACTAAGTAATTCAGGATTCCATACCTGTTCAAACGTCCTCAAGTTGCGGCGTTGATTCCAGTTAAGTCAATAATAAGCCGGATGTAAGGTGTTAAAAGGTGAAAAAAGCTCGCTATGGTATGAATTAAGGTGAAAGACAGTTTTTTTAAATGCAGCGAAGTAGAACACCTGTGGGTCAAACAGGGAAGCTAACTGCTAACATGACCCGTCCGTGGAAAAGGTACTTCAGAAGAGAAAGCGGGAGCTGACATCTGGGATACGCCGCCGAGGAACTTCGCCAAAAGTGAGTCCGTGAGCGAGGACGTGGTTACCTGACTCCCGTCCCCGTGAGGCTCCAGTCACCGTGGGACCAGCCCTCCGCCGTGCCGCTGCCGCCTCATGTTTCCTGCTGTCTGCGCTAACACAACAAACACCTCAAGCCGTCAGGTTAGTCGTGTTTGCTGAAGTGTTCTGTTCGCACTTGCTCAAAGTCAAGTTCAACTATTAACTGAACTATTCAGTTTAAATATAGACTTTGATACTGCCTGGCTCGTTGCTGTGACACATTCTAACTGCGTTTTCACCGGTCAATTCTCCTCTATTCTTGAGGTCTCTGGAACGGTCAGCTGTAGTAAGAGGTTCATCCATTCATGAATTCATTCATTCGCAGTTCATCCTTATCAACTTGCAACAAGCGTTTTTTGGCAAAGACAGTGAAACAATTAGTGGAGTTGGTATGGTTGTATTATAAATTTTATATTCACCACCCAAGAAACTGAATGAAAGTTTGCTACTGCGTTTTCGGAGGTCTACGGTTCGCTATATATTGTCTGTATTTTGAGAAGGGACAGTGCATAATAAATAAAAATGTTTGGCTTACTGTAGGAGAAAAGAGTTATACAACTGTGCTTCCAAACAAATGTGCATGTTTCTTTTCTTTTTTTATTGTAACATTTGTAACAAGCACTTGATACAATCAAGTAGATAATACAGCTGTATCGTATAGTAATATAAGTATAGTATAGTAGTAGTAATTAGAAGTATGGTGGTATTAGAGCGGAGTACAAGAGTATGTTTTTGTTCCAATTCAAATTAATCCATATAATCTTAGATTCTTAGTTAATGCATTTTATGTTTTGTTGCTTAGTCAAATCTATGATGAGAACATTTTATTTATTTGAATATGCAGCAGTCATTAGTTTTTGATATTACTGCCAGTGTGAAAAACAGGATTGTAGATTAAAACTGTATTTTGAGTTTGAGCAGTAGTGAACAACAAGGGTTGGTTGCTTTACATGTTACAACAACACAATCACATTTTAAAAATTCATCACCCGTTAATGATGAGGAACAAGTGCTGGTGAAAGCAGAAGGATGAAAAGATGAGCAGGGGAAAAAATGTGAGTAAGGCATCCTGGATGCCTGAAAAGCTAGATTTGATAGGCCTCATAACGTCTGAGGTGGTGAAATATGGGAAGTCATTACACGCATGTGAGACTAATCCATGAGTCAGGTGATGTTGATGACACGGCCCAAGGCAGGAGGACTCCTGGAGAGTCTCTGCATGCTTTGGCCACCACTACCATCACAGGTGATGGAGAAGATCCATGACTAGATTAATGAAATCAGGAGACACACTGTCTTTTCTGCACTTCATTCCAAAAGCGGCAGACGATATTCAATCAGCATAAATGTCTCATTATCATCAAATGCATTTAAAATCTTACCTGGGGCAATTTCAGTTCATCAGATAGTGAAGATGGGAAAAACAAGGTGTCATTTGTTGGCTCAGTTGGAGGAAAAATCTCAAGCCAGATGTCTAATGTGGTATAAAACACTATTTTATTACTATCTATAATGATTATATCATTCACCTTATAGTTGTGCACTATATGTGTTTTATTGGTGCATTTTATGTCAGAATTTTCATTTTGTATATATAGATATATAAATATATTTATATATCTATATATATATACACACACAAAAATAAAACTCCCTCATCCCTTGTAAACAACTGGCTGCTTTCACTCATAGTGTGGTGACTTCTTTTTTAAACTATGGAACAAATAATAAAACAACAATGCATGAACAATGACCTGTATAAATAACACCTCATGTTAGAATCAAACCAGGCTACAAAACAGTTGAAACACAGTTGTCTGAGATTTTGTGTTTGTTTTTTTTTTGTTCTTTGGATAACGCAGTTCAGTTCAGCGCTTATCTACCTGTGTTGTTATTAAGGTGACAGCCATAGAGTTTCCAATGATTAAATCAACATCTGGAAATTCCTCACCTACGGAGCTCAGACCTGACATGGCAAAAAAAAAAAATTGTGGCCCTGAAATAAGTAAAATGCGCACACAAAATACTAATCTAGGGCAATTAAATACTAATTTGAGGGAATAAAATGCTTTTTATATATAATAGTGCCTAGAAATATGTGTGTTTTTCAAGGACTTTAAAACAAGCAGTAGAGTAATAAAGAATATGTTCAGGAATAACCTTGTTATGGCACTGTTAAATACATTTAATTACATGAATGTAAGTTCACACAACTTTTGTTGTAATTTACAAGGCACATCTTCCTGCAGCGTAATGGCTTTTATAATGTTCCGCATTGCTTGCTCTGAACCTCTTAAAAAACTGTGACCATTAACATAAGGGATGGCTGCTGCTTAAGCATCTATGGAGTGTCTGCTCTGTTTTTAACCGCCCCTTGCTGTCTTTTCATGCATTCTTTAAGGCTGTGGGAATATATTGTGGAGCTCCATTGTCTTTGGCTGTAATCCACCCCGATGGTACAAGAAATTAGTGCATCTTCTGACTCGACCTACTTCTGATTCCCTAAGAAACAAAAGTCTTCATCTAAACTGCTCTGGTGCAGGGCTCGCGCAGGCTCAATCACATGGTCTTGCTAGACAATGTAGCCGCACAATCTCTTTCTCTGTGTGTGAGGCTTTTGTAAGTGAAGCAACCTTTCATTAACAATACCAAATATGTGTTGCCTTTGTGTGTACGTGCGCTATCGCCAGAACTTTCTAAACCCCTCATTGCTTTGTTGGTATGGGATTGTGCATGTCCATGCAGGCACCATAGAAATAGCACCGTTTGGATCTCATTGTTTTGAATAGATTCTTGCCATGTGGTCCGGAACCAAAGGGATTAAGTCATGACAGAGGATGTTCACTCTTTAACTTGAGAATTCATCTGCAGACATACTCAGTGCTGGAGGATGGACTTGAGACATCCTTGAGAAGAAGCCGTGTCAAATCCCTTTAACCTTGTTTTGAAAATAGTTCGCAAGGAGAGAAAAAGGTGACACTCTGAATGATGCAGAATTATTTTATTAAAAGAAAACAAAATGGAATCCCTATGTTGAATGACAGAATCCATTGAGATTACATTTTATTCACCCTGTTAAATGTCTAAAAGAGGAAAAAAACATACTGCCCATTGTACATTTCAGCCTAACCCCAGTTTGAATCACGTTTAATGAAAAGTTCCTTTTTCACATTTGTTTTAACGGCGCGTGTTCCTTGTTAGCGAGCTGTGGTTTTCCATGAGAAGTCTTAATGAATGTGTCATCACTGTGAACGGCAGCTAGTAACCATGGGAACCAAGTAACCAAGGAAGTGAGGTTACAGTACAGCATAGATTCAACACTGTAGAACATCTGAGGTAACTAATGTCCAGATATGACTGATTTGTATTCCTCATTTCAATTTTATGTTTTTTTTTCCACTTTAAATCAGTAAACTGGTGGTCAGTAAAATTCATGAACTGGAATAAGATGTAGTTGCTGCTGCAGACGTAAACTAGATTCATGTCGGAGCTTACTCTGAGACACTATTCCCTGTATGAATGGAACCCCAGTGAGAGTGGGGATCAGCGGCCAGCAACTATGAGAATAAAAAAAAAAAAAAAAAAAAAAAAAAAAGACAGTTAAGTTCAACCTAACACAAGTAGATGGAATTGAAGAAATAATCTGAAAACTAGCACGAAGAAACACAGAGGTCTGACACACACACCAAAATGAATATTCCGATCGAATAAAACACTAGGTAAGCATTGGGTCAAAACTTGTGCACTTATTTGCAAGCGAAATAATAACAAAGAAAATACGCTTGTTGTGTAGACATGTACACACAGCAGGAAAGAAAAGGAGAGAAGACAAAGACTCACACATTTAACTATAAAAGCACTCCAAGAAGCAAACAGGAAAAGAAAACAAACCAAGTCACAAACATGTCTCCGCAGGACCAATGTCATTGGGGCACACACCTCAGGGAGAGCAGGAGTCTTAGCAGGTGTGATGATTGCTGGGGATGAGCTCCAGGTGTGTGCCATTAGCAGGACTCCAGCACTCAGGAAGACAGATGGGAGAACACAGGAAGTGACAAGCAAATAGGACCAAAATAAAAACATGACACTGACATAGATATGAAGTTTTCTTTTGAGATTCTAACCCGTGTCCCTCTGCTAGCTGCCTCTTGGAAACTGCCCCAATCCACAGTGTCACCAACTATTTTTACTGTATGCCTCTTATTTATTTATTCACTTATCATGAATTATGCAAAATAAACACAGAAAATAGGCAAATCTCTGCTTGTACGTGTCCACTTGTGGACGCGTGACCCATATAAATCTGCAGGAGGTTCCAGTTGGGTTGACACTGATTTATTAACTCATGGCTTGGGTGTTGGTTTTTGTCTTAGCTGCTCTCACCCACGGACATTTACAGTGTATTTCTGCCACCATGAATTCAACTCTCCTTTTCCAGCCATGTCCATACTTGTGGTGCTTTCCGTATTAGCGCCTGTGCTGTCTTCACCTCCTGTCACACTCTGTCACTCTCCCCCTCTCATGTCCCTGCATGTATTCGATGGCTCTTTTAGCCTCTACTCCCACTGTCTCTCTCTCTTATTCCCTCTTACAGCCCTTGTTTTGTATTCCTCCTCTTCGCAGCCTCTCCTCCTCAGATGCTCAGAAATACTCGCTCCCCTTCCCTTCCCCTCCATTCCCTCTCTCCTCGTATGCATCATCTACCGCTCTGAGGGACTTCTTGCACAGAGCTTGTGCATCTAGTCACTTGTCTAATTAGCCTTGAAGTGCTTTTGAAGACCTTGATATTAAGCTGTGTGTCATGAATAGAGCGCAGACGGATGTGGACTCGCCTGGCTGGAGGAAGGTTGTCTAGCAGTGGCTTGAAATTGCTTTTTTTTTTTCTCTTTTTTTTCCTCTCCGCGCTCAGTTCTGAGGGTATTCAGTAGTGGAGCAGCGGAAGTGAGAGGTGGTTCTGCTTTGAGGGAGGCAAGAACAGAAAAGAGCTTGTAAGACCAAGAGACGTTGGAATGAGGAGCAAATATTCCTGAGCGCCAACGAAGCATAAGGTAAGCTTCAGATCACTCTTGTTATCTGTTTGAAAACACTGTGAACCAGTGCGTAATGGATTCTCTTTGCATATTTATTGGATGATGCATGCTGTGACCCACATTGATGAACCTGAGGTGCAGCGCAGCGGGGTGACTGCCCTCCCACCCCACCCCCTTCCCCAGCTCTTTCACTGCTGACTCCGTCACAGACACTCTTCAGCACAGCCCTTCTTGTAGTGTGACAAGTGGAACCAGTCATATCATTCTGATCTCCAGACCAGTTGTTTGCACAGATCTGGTGAAGGTGCTTTGGGGCCATGTTGGTTTTTTTTTTTTTTTTGCTGGCTCAGTGCATGTATAACAAGCTATCATTTAGCAATTTGCTGTGTATGATAGTGTGTACAATACTTTCTGTTTAATATTAAGCAGACTTTGATCATAATAAGTCAGTATTAATTCAGTGAGTATTTCTTACAGTGCCTCCACGTACTGATGCTTTTGGGGATTGTTTAGAGGGAGGTTCATCATATAACAACATACTGTACAGTACACAAGAAGGAGCAGAGTGGATTATACAGTATTTTAAAACCTCTTTACTGCAATTTTCCTCTCTTCGACAGATTGTCGTATTTGTATCATTCTCTTCTTTGTATTATTCCGAGGTCCTGCGGTTACGAAATGAAACATGATTTTTAGGAAAGGTGTATTGGCGAGTACTTTTTGCTCTGAGAATCCAACGCGACATTCCTTGCCTGCCAAGCTGCCCTGAGCGCAGTGTATTTCATCAGTGCAAGTGACGAGAATCAGTCCAGAGTGTGATCTGTCGTGCTGAGTGCACAACAAACTCCTCCTTGTATTATCAGTTTCCATTTCTTCTGGCAGAGAATATATCATATCATATTCCTCACTCTCGCATGGCTTCCAATCTGGAGAATGTCTCCTCTGTCTCTGCTTAATTATGTCCATTGATTCCATCCCATCTTATCCTGATGTTTTTGCTCTACCACTCCACAACTGTTCTAGTTCTTATATATTTCTTTCAGTGGGGGAAAATCCCTTAGTGTATGTTAGTGCATTATGTTCACCACTTTGTTTATTTTGGCATCTTCCTCTTGTAGCCTTCTCTTAATCCCCACCTTCACCTGTCTCATTTGTTCCTTTACTGCTTATCCACATTCATCTGGGGGCAACGACCAGTCCACATAGTCGACAATAATCCACTATTACTATTAGTCGCTGGTGGTTTCAGTCATGACTTCATTCTTCTATGATGACATGACTTAGCACAATCCGCTGTTAAGACCAGATATGTCTGAAGCTCTGGAACTATGTATTGACCGCGACAGAAAGATGCAAAGATGTAACATTAGCAATTAACAATTAAAAATTCAGCATTTTTTTTGTTACTATTCCCAACGCTACAGTCAGACAGGTCGGCATGTTCATCAACCCATACATGTCACACTCTGTCATGTCTTATGTCACTACATGTCTTATTTCGACTAGGATCTCTAGGATAGTTGCTTTTTGCATCCCATTCCATTTTATTTTCCAGTCTTCGTTTTTTTTTCCGGAATGTCCATGTTTCATTTATTAATTCCTTCAATTCTTCCTGCATCATTTGTCTTTACAAATTTCCATTTACTGCTTTTCCACTGTTCCTCCAATGGCTTCTCCTTCCGCTCATCTCTCTGCTGGTGCAGAGATTTCTTCACCTGTCTTTCCCACAGTCCGTCACATCATATTCCATTCCATGCTGATGCTGCTAGCTACATAGCGCCAATACATTTTTTGACAACCTCTTTTTGCTTAGTTACAATCATTGCCTCTGACACTCCCATAGCCCACTGTGCTATAAATTTCTGCTGCTGAGTCTGCCGGAACCCGCCAAACCCTCATTACCTCAGAAGAGTCTCCAAAGTCTGCATCAGGACTTTGTCTCTCTCTGTTATCTTCTTCTGGCAGGCTTTTGTTTTTGATCATCGCTCCTTTGCCTCAGCTCTTCTTCCTCTCTCCTCAACGCCATCCTCCCATTCCTCATGCGACCTGATTCCTTCAAATGCCTACCTGTGTTGTCTCTTTGAACAAATCACTTAGCCTAGCATCCGGTTAAGACGTAGTAAAATGCAATGCTCAAAGTGAAACTAATGCCTGTGGACAGGTGTTGTTCTGTCCTTGGTTAAGGTCAACAAAATATTGTTTTATTGTCTCAGACGGTAGACTGACACTTGATGAATAGACCGGATTACTCTGAAACATTGAACTTCAACTGTTTTTTAATTGTTTTTCTTTTGTTAAGGACATTTGTAACCTCATTGGAAAGTTATTTATGTTTCTGCAGTCTGCATTTGTTACGAGTGAGTGATTTAAAAAATATATATATTGTGATACAACTTTAATTTTGCAGATTGGCTGGTGTTTGGGAGAAAATTGGACTGACCTTGAAAGTGTTACCTTGAGTTACGTAAAGGAGCCCTATTGTGTGTATTGTTTTTTTTCTCTTCAGTAGTTGAGTCTCATACATGGCATCCAAAGCTCCTTAACCCTCATTCAACAAAACTTCATAGATAAAAATCGATTTTTGTCTCATGAATCACCAACGTCCTCACCGACAGTGTCTTTTGGAGATGTTCATGGATAAAGGCGGGTTTGATAAATTTTTTATTTAGTATTTCAAGCTGCTGCCTCTAAATTTTCTTCAGAAGAAAGAGAGTGTTTGTGAACAGACACACTTATACAGATGCATGTTATATGGCTTCTTTTTCCTCAACACACACACTAGCACCGGACTTTGAAGCTACTTTGCAAGAGTTGGTTGTAAAGCTATATTGGCAGTAGCTGGAACAAACTACATTTCTACCCGTGGAGAAATTACCCAAAAGGTAGTTGAATTCCTTGATGCTGCACATTACAGATATAGTTCAATCACCGGTAAGTCGCAACAAATTGTAGTTGAGAGATGTGGTTTTCGGCCACACGTTGTCAAACTAATATGTGTGGCCATTTTTGTAGCACATCAACGCCAATTTATGCTCCTTTTATGTACAAAATTATACCCATCCGTTGCAATCTATCTTACTGTTACTGTGAGGAAGAAGCCCAGAGTCAAAAGTGTCTGACAGCAAACTCCAAAACTAACATGGTAACTGTGGAAGATGTATTGATAATGTACCTCTAGGACAAAAGATGAAATGGAGGCAGCGTTGTAGGAAGCGGTGGTCACTGAGGCCATTAAATATATCACGACTGGAGGATGGAGAATTTCCGCTATTGTTATGTCTTCTTCGTGTCTTACTAGAGCTACTTATCGGGTGGAAGCAGTAACACTGCCCCCACAGTTTCCAGTGGTGCTGCTCCGTTTGGTCTGTGTATGAAAGCTTTGTGGAAATGTGTAGGAATACGGACGAAAGGCTCCATACGGATCCCCTAAGTAATGTTGGGCATAAATGTGCCTTCAGTCAGTTTAGTGGGGAGCATTTTAGTCAAGTTGCACATCATCTCTTACTACGCTATGCTTGTAGGAAAAGTCTGCTATGTTTTGGTGACTAAAACATAGAAAGAACAGAGTTCTTATCAGTACAAAATGCTTGCGACTACTCAATATATATTTTAGAGGCATAACTAAAACAGCGTTCATCCACAGCCTTCAACTTTTAGTGATTATATATCTCGCTCTCTGTTAACATTGATACCTTTGCTCTTTATAGATGATTGACAGTCGAATTTCAGCACAAAGGAGAGAGATGAGGAAGTTTCCGGGGGAGAGGGGTCATCAGAAAACCAGCACCTACATTGTGCCCTGCTTCCTTCTCGTGGAGGTGAGTGACTGTTTCATGATAATGGTTTTAAAAAAAGCTTTATTCAAAAGACTGTGGAAAACCGCGTGTCTATTCTTAAAGTTAGTGCAGCGCAGCCAGCAAATGTGTGGCAGCCATCATCGCAGAACAGGATTACAGTGCTTAAATAGAACTCGTCTGGACTTTATTTTGGAAAGCAGTTTCTTAGCTGTAACGGAATGTCATTCCTGAATCCCAACGCGTCCTTTAGTCATTTTGAAAGGAGTCATTTTTCCAGCACTCATCCGTCAATTAGTCGCAGCATTCATCTGAACACTGAAGAGTTATTTCAGGGGCTTTTGTTCCGATGTGATCTTTCACTCATAATCTCCTTCTTTCGCTTGTGTGCTCTTCCCACGGCTCCCCTTCTTCTTGGCTAAGCCTTAAATGACCTGCTGCGGCACTGGCAGAGTCTGCTGGATTTATTAATTAACCTGGCTAATTAGAATCGGAGACTCAATTATCCCGTGCCACCGCTGACACGCTTAATGGCTCTGTGTCCTCCGTGCTGCCGCGTGCCAAAAAACATGTTTGCACACAACTGCATTTCGATTTGAAAATGTCAATGTTTTATGGGTACTTATTTTTCTACTGATCTGTTTTCAATTTCGTTTATTTCCCTCATCCTCCGGAGACGATCTAAATATGATCTCCTCTCCCTGCGTACTTTTGTGCACCTCTACAAGGCCTGCTGCATGCTTTTATGTGTCAGGCTGTCTATTATGTTTAGACATCAAGCTTTTCAGGGCTTTTTTTCACTATTTAGAGTGCATATTAAATGTTTTCTTTTTTATGTTGGAGCTGTCTTGTCAGATCAGGCATATTTGGATGTTTTTTTCTGGGTGATGTTGCCTTCATTGACAATTAATCTTGTTCAGAATATCAAGTACACTCTTTATGGGTCTCTAATACCACAACAATCCTAACAACTCTGTGCCAGAGATGTATTTCAGGGCCTGGATTTCCATGGCTGGATGTCCCTGTCTGAGACCAGCTGGCATTTTGTTGGGATGAATTTACCATATTTTTTTTACTTAAAGAACTGCATGCAGAAAACTAAAACAGAACCAAAAACAAGAACAAATAATCAGATTAGATTAGATTAAATGGCCTTTAATTGTGTCACACTTGCTCTGGAAAGTCGGTCGACACAAGGATTAGTATCTTTCAATGAGCCTAAAAGTAAAATGTCGATACTAATTCTCCAAAATGTATATGCGTTATAGGGCTCTGTTAAGCCTTCAAGTTCTCAACCATTTTGCCGAGATGAAGTGTCACTTCAGCATATACTGGATTGTTTGCTTTTGACTGTCAAGGAGAGGTGCATGCATTTGCCTTTGCTGAGGACTCTGCCATGAAGGCCCTGTAGAGTAGGTTTGTTTTTCAAGATGGCAGTCTCCCGGTGCAGCTGACGTTTCACTATGGGAAGTTTCACAGACTTGACCAGCTACCGGTTATGTGGAGAAGCACTCATGCTTAGTCAAGAAGCTTTTTTAAAGACTCGTCGTGGATCATAAACTTTGATGTCCGTCAGAATCCGATACTGTACGATGCCTTTGTCACATCCTAAACCACCAATGAACACGTTTCAGTCTTGTAAAACTTTATACTGACCACTACAAGAATGAGGAGAACCATATCAACTGAGGGAGACGTCACATGGTTTGCTGTTACACTAACAGTTAAAATGCAGCAGCAGACGTCTTGCCAAGATGACAAGTGGGTCAGTTTTGTTCTTTGTCCCAACAGGTTTATTTAAGTTGCTCTAAATGGGTCTGTGATTCATATTTTTAATTGGTTGAAACCTGAACATAGTCTTTGTCTAGTTTCGTGCTCAGTGAATGCGGAGTGAGGTTCCCACTTTGTTAACCTTAAATTAATATGAGTTCAGTTTGTAATTACAAACATTTAAAATTAAATTTTCTCTATTAGTATGTGAGATTTGTTGCCATTGATTGAATCTCCCATCTATTTGGTGCTACTGTAAGTTGACAAACATTTCTTTGTCACATAGCCCTGAAATGATCATTTACTCAAGAGCTTGGTCTTAAGGTCTTAATTGTATTTATTCCAATGCTGTTTATTTTTAAATTCTTGAAATGTGTACTGGAGGTGCTTGGTCATGCTACCACAAGCTAGAAAACAGTCTCCTCGCTTCATTTTGTCCTTGACCTTTGCTAATGTCAAACTAAAATACATGCCTTGCACCTAAGGCCCTGACTCCTCAGTGGAGTGTGCGCTACCCAAAAGAATGCTATTTATAAATCTTTAATGTTCAATAAGGATATCATGGTCTGTACACTTAGTGGCGGTTTCTTTTGCGGTGTTCATGTTAAGAGCGTCTCACTGCAGCACAGCTACCCGGCGGGCACTCAGTCCTTTCTTCTTATATTACCAGCTGCTCTAAAGCCATGTTATGCCATTCAGTCACAGCTTTTCCCCCTTGTTATTATTTCCTCCACATACTTTTCGGCTGTCAGTTTCATTGCTATCGTTGAACGTGATCCTCCTTTTTTTCACTGCCATTGCCTCTCCTCCCCACTTATTTCCATTGAGATGTCTCAACTGGTGTCATCAGTTCTTGTTCAAACAAACATTTGATTTAATTACAACCAAATTCTGACATTGGTAAGACTGTGAAGAAAGCTGATAAGCAGTCATTCCCCCACTCTTTGTTGCCTTTCCAGCCTTACAATCCTCTTTCATGTTTACACAGCATGGTGCAGCAGCCGGTGCCGTTGTCCTGTGGTGAAGCTGCGTACACAGAGTGTGGCGCCAGGGAAAACACTGACTCTCCACTAGATCTTCTTTAAAAAGTCATTTTCAAACAGTGAACGTGCTGGCTGAAGGCTGCTATGATCTGACCCTGAGCTCGGCCGAATCCAACTTCTCTGTGTGATGGCAAGATTCTTTTCAATTGCACTGAGCAGACAATTCCCTGTCTAAAGAGTCTTGGACCTCAATGTCATGAGGTCTAACCGAAGTCATCGCATTAATTACATGAATAGCCGCTCAATCTTTACTTATTGATATTATGAGATTTTCTAAACATTTCTTTAACCGATCAGCTTGAATGTGGTTTGAATTTATGCACTGGTTTTGCGAGACTTTGCAGAACTATGTTGATGTCAAACCGTCGCCATATTCTGAGGTGTTTTCATCTGAGCACCAAGGCCTGTGGCATTCTTCTGCTGAGCTGCTGCACTGTATCTAAACTGCACCAGGCCACCAGTTATTCACTACAAAGTCTCTCTCAGTGTGTGCCTCAACTTTCATCCCCGTTCCAGACTGCCTCGGTACATCTTCTACCTGCAGGCGGTGTTTTTGTTGAATCTGTTGTTTCTGTTCTCAAAATGTTTTATTTCAGATATTTCCAATGTGGCAACTAAACCCCATCTCCGACTGCCTTGGAAACACATTCTTCAATAGTGTTGGGAAACGCACACCCTGACTGCTCTACGCCAGTGATTATCCCAGTTTTGCAACTGTGGATTTCCGCAAGGTTTTCAGAGAAGAGATTCGAACCGAACCAAGTGATTTTTATTTTTTTGAACCCATCATTTGCACTGTAGTGTAGTCACAAAAGGTCATGTGTGGGTGAATTTTGTATGTTCACCCTGTGCTTGGTGGACACTTTCCTCCCACTGGCTCAAACCATTAAAAGGTCATTAAGTATGAGATAAGTTCGACTTTAAAACTGTCAATTCTGCATTCATATATAATGTACATGGAGTAAGTGAGATATTGTGCCGAGCGTAGGGCAGCCCTATCCAGGGCTTTCACCTCTTAGGGGGAGGCCACCTTTTTTTTTTCTTTTTTTGTCAGCCATGTGTTGAACTGCGACATGCAGTATCAGCACTCCATCGTCGCCAGTCAAGGAGTAGTGTGGTTGTCAAGACTGTGTTGAGACCAAAGCAGACTAAGGGGGTGAGGTGCAGACCAAGCGAAAAACAGAACGTCCAATAAATCATTCCAGTTCTTGATTTATTTAGGAAAAAATGGCTACCTGTAATTCTGTATTCTGTTTGGTCCAGGTTTTGGTCTCACCCCCTCATTGTTCTTGGTCTCCGTATGCTCTGTCTCCAGTCTTGACTAAAACACTCTCGAGAAGAACTCTGCCTTTTAAGGGTGGCTGTGAAGGAGGTGCATGAAGGACGTGTAATGCCCTCTGCCGTTCTGCTTATCACCTTGTAATGGAGTCTGGCTCAACCTTTTTTTTATTGAAGCTACGCCACACAGCACACCTTGAAATAACATTTCTGAACATGCCTGTTATTTAAGCATCAGGCACTGATGACATGACTATTTACAGAAGATAATTCATTTGTTTTAAAATGTTTCCAGACAAATTAAGTGAAAGTGGATACACCAGATGATCTCTCCTCGCACACTGCTGTGGAAAAGAAGAAGAAGAATATCATGACTGAACCAACATTAATTTCTAGCTTGACCTGACCCAGTGAAGTTATTTATTCAATTGTTCAACCATTAATCTTATTTTGATGCTTCCACATTGGATATGAGGAAAATCTCAACAATTTTTTTTGGTTTCGGAAACAATTAATAGTATTTGCAACATGTTTAGCGCAGAACGCTCAGAGCCCATGATACATTGCATTTTTTCCTCTCAGTGATGTCACACTTTTAAGCCTATTGTGTGCGCAATCCAGGTATGAAGAGAGTCTTAAGCAGTCAAGAACACTGCTGCTTACCTTATAACATGATGGTAAGCTTCCCCGTGAACCGCTGACACCACTGACTGTCTGGTTCTCATGATAACATCAGGTGTTTAACGTGCGCATGTAAGTATAGATCTGACTGAACCGACCTACTGATTAACCTCTGAGCTTCCTATTATTCTGTGTCTGTTGGTGTACTACAGTTGTTTTCATAAGTGAGGTCACCTCTCAAAGTGCCTTTATTAGGCGTCCATTAACAGTGTTTACGCTGGTCTTGTGGATCACTTAGATGATGATTAGGGCTGTTTCTCCTTCAAGTGATTCACGTTACTACTGAGAACGAGGAGCAGCACAGACCAGGCGAAAACATGAAGGCGGATAATATCTCGTCTCTCAGAGTGAGCCCTGTAAAGTGGTCAGCTTAAGGCTAAGATTCCGACTGATGTTTTTCTCCAACCACTGCCACGTTTGATAAAACCAGCTCGTGGTTTGAAAGTGCAGCGTCTCCCTGCCTTCACTTCATAATGGCGATCAAAGACAAGACGAGACAAAGACAGTTTTAAATAATGCTCTGTTGCATGTGAGCTTTTATCAGCTGCGGTAATGCGTGCAGTGTGGGGGTTTGTTTGTTGGATGGCGGGATTCTGTTCAACTCTTGTTGATTGTTCATTTCTGTACCATTAGCAGTGGCAGCCGGAGGTTAAAATTACTATGTGGGCGAATTTTTGGAGCCTGAAAACACTGTCCTTTACAGTTATTGCTGAAGCAGTCATGCTCAGAACGATGAGGAACTGCACAGGAGCGATTGTTGCTCTCTGAGAACAGTGAGTTTTAGTTGTTTATTTATTTTAATCACTGTCACGGTCTTAATACCAGAACAAAGAATCCAGTCTGAATTCAATGAGTGAATGACTTTTCCTCCTTTTCCTGTCATGCATCTCTTCTCTCATTGCAATAACACACTGTGACGCTAGGAGGCAGTGAAGCCCATTTGTTATAAGCGCGTGTGCCTTATGGCAGGCAGTGAATTTCATGCAGGTGGTTTGGCAGTTCTACTCATCTGACACCCTGTTCCACTCCCTGGAAGGAGACTGAAAAGGCCATCATCACATGATTCAGATCAGCATTTTTTTCTCTGTTTCTCTGGTGAAGGTGGCTGCTACTTAAATGTTTACAATAAGCATGGATACACAAATGTAGTTATTAATCGCCACACAAATGATATTCACTTTATCAGAGGTGCGTGTTGTTTTGAGTGCACTGTTTTTTAGGCCACATTGTTGGAATGAATTTGACTTCAACAAACACACACATCTTGAAAGGTAATAAAGCAGCCTAAACAGAGGCCATTAAGATCCCTGGTGCGTCCAATGTGACACTGCACCCTGAGCAGAGTTGGCACCCTCAGCGGGGGGCCTGCCATCTCCATACAAGCCCCTTCTGTGCACCCTGTAAACAACTCTGACTTTGTAAGTTGACTTTTGTGCCATCTGGCTTTTCCATTTGATTTGAATTCCAACGCTCTTCCTCCCTCCCTCCATTCTTGTGACAATTATTATGGCTGTGACACTTAGATCAAAGTGCCGTCTTGGGCATAGAGTTTTCTTTTGTTTCTATCTACAATAGCGTTTCATCTGTGATCGTCTCGCTGCTGCTCAGTTGGATGTTAAGATGTGATAAAATTACCATCAGTGGAATACTGAAGCCGCTTCAGTCAAATCAGCCAAATGTTTGTGGGAACTGTCCCTAGTTGAAATGAATTTGACAGATTTTAACAGTGGAGCATGTTACTGTTGGGCAAGATTAAATGTTTGCGTGTTTCGAGTGTGAACAGTTTAACATGTCTTTGATATTACTTTTTTTTCTGAAAATGTCACAACTGCCGTTAGATTTCTTGTCAGCAATTCAACCAAAACACACTTTGTCCAACCCCTGTAGACCTTCTCAGTGATGTTATGCCATGTTAAACCACCAGAACAAGTGTGGCACTTGTTCTGGTGCCATTACATTGATCGTGATCTAAAAAATGAAAGTAATTTCCAGACTAGCCATCACATTTTTCACACACCCTGTGGCCTATACAAGGATGCAGCGAATGTATTTTGTGATTAATTTATCTCAATTAATCACAGTTTAATGGTGTAAGAATATTTGCCACAAGAAGTCACATTTTTCACTTGAATTTGGTGTATTACTGAATCAAATGATGGACCCATGCATACATTTAAATAACCAAAGATTGGTTATTTTGCATCAGTTTAGCACAATAACTCACGATGGTGGATATATTCAAGTTTTTATATCACCTTATTTAAACTAAAGCTCTTTTAATGTCTTGAAAATATTTGTATAAGAATTTCAATTTTATAAGAATTTCAAGTACATTCAGAGTAGTGGAAACCCTGGCCATTGTGTAGCAAAAACATCCATGTACAAAAGCAAACAGATGCTTTTGTTTGCTTTTGTTCAGGGATTCCTCCATGTTTGTTGTTGTTGTTATCATCCTAGCTGCCACGTGTCTTGTGCATCAGTGGGATCAGTGGACCAGGAACTCCTGCACTTACAAAGGTTCTGTATATATATGTATATATATATATGATGCTTCAAGGTAACAAAATGTAATGTAAATGTAAACATGAAGGGATAAGAGTAACCTTGCTATTGAAATCAAAGGCTAACCCCTTGTTCATCATGCTCATTTCATACTCTCCTAAAAGCTGAAACATGAATGCAAATCACAGGAAAAGCTGTTCAGCATGACGATGTGGTGAAGTGCAGCGCAGATGTGGTTCTACCTCCCACCCAGGGCAGGTGGATAGGGGCCTTCATTCAAGGCTGTGTGTGTCCAAGCTGATGCAGCTGCTTAACTGAAAGAAGGCCATTATGGGCTGGTCAGCTGATAAGCAGAGTGTTCCTGTATGTTCAGGAAACAAGGCCATTGGTCCATTTCCCTCCTTCAAACACACATATGAAAGCTGTCAGAAGTGCAAATGCATGTTAAATATGTCTCCCAGAATTACTTTGGACCTGAGTGTCACCAGGTGGCTGTGCGCGGCTACAATAGTTGTTCTCTGCAGCCAGTCCTGTGTTTATATGCAAATATATGGTTCAAGGTGACTTGAGCAGGTTGTGCTAGACTCTCTAAACTTGACACTTGGACCTTCATGAATATTGAAATGAACTGAGGCTGCAGCCAAATGTTTGCTCCGGCATGCGTGACGGGAACACGATAAAATCCCAATTAACCTTTCATTCTCCGCAGGAGTAGACAGATCTGTCACATGCGATGACGTGCTCCTAAAATTAGGGAGTAGGTATAACAGGTATGTTTTTAATGACAGAGTAGCTGTCCTGTGAGCGTGTGTGTTTGCTGGAGCTCCTTGATTGACAGAGCAGTGTGATGGCTCAGTTGTGGGATGAGGACAAGCTCGAATGTTTTTTTACCAGCGATGGTTATTTGGCCCTCGCTCATGATCTTCCTCCCACCTACCTACACTTCTCTCCCTCGCGCCTCCAAACCTTCTGTAATTCAGCAAGTGGAGATGATTGATGATGAACACAAGGTGTCTGTGTCAGAGTTCCTGCTCAGACATAGGAATGCACCCACATGCCTACAAACGTACTCACACTAACATTTGTGGGAAAAAAAAAGAAAAATCCACACACACACACCCACACTGTCGAACACTCACTAAGCTGAAAACAAACACGGGAAATGTGAAGCGCTGCTGGATATTCTTGGCCTAAATATGAGCGACTGCCTGGGGATGTTTGTTAGTGGAGGCTTGGATGTATGTGTGTGTACGTCGTGGTGCGGCTTGTAACGGCCCTCGCGGCTAATGATCTGTCACTGAATACGCTGCACCTCCACCGTGACTCTCTCCCCACAGTGAAGCCTGTTGAACATGAGCACCTACCCAGACAAACCGACCGCACATCATCAAACTTTGATTTTACAACTCACATATGAATCCATAAACAGAATAGAAAGACATAGATCACTTGCTGCTCAAGCTAGAGCTAGCATCCACCAGGCTTTTAGCTTGGGCAGCGTCTTGGAATCCTGGGGACCCTGGGTTTTTGTATCACCCTGCATTTCTGTATCATTCTCTTATCACAGTGCCATCACACTAGTTTCTATGATTAGAGTGTTACTCGTAATTTTGCTGAATTATCCACAAACTCATGGCTTTGTGGAAACATTGTTTTATAATATGTTAAAAAAAATTTGGATATTCTGCCATACAGAAGCGATGGAGAGTTAACTATTAGAAGCACTTGTTTTATATCCATGATTGCTGTATATTATTTTGCTATATATTATATTTGTGGATCTATCTATCTATCATACGATCGATCTATCTATTTGTCTATTATTGCTGACTTGTTTGGGACCAGACCTTGTTATGGTGGCCATCTTTGCAATGTAGCACATAGCATATAGCATACAGCAACCCTGCGGTGTGCACAGAATACTCTAGATTTTATTTATATGTAAAGTGAATACAGTGGAAGTAAAAGTAAAAATTTAACTCCCAAGAAGCTGTACAGTGAGGACCAGTGTGATTAAATAAGAGATATTTGGAGTGGTTTGGAAACCAGATATTTGTGTAGGAAATAACCAGGACAGAGGATAGGCGGCTACTAGAGTGGTGTTAACCGATGTTAAACGAATGGACTTGGGTAACATGCTTGTTTTTATTATCCAAATATCTTTAGCCTAACTCTACTGCATGCTGGGTAATTTAAGTTTAACGGGATGGACCTGACCGTTGGAAATAAATGACTGTTTCAAAATCGGTTAACCGAAATAACTAGCTTGACATGAACATGAGTTTGCTGCAAGACGATTGCTTCTATCAAGGATGTGTGAACAGCCCTGAAATGCATGGCTGAGCATCACTTCTTTACGGCCATTATTTAAAATGAAGTGTCAATTGAAAAGCAATTGACAGCAGTTACACAACCGAAGAAACATGTTGGAGCTGAGAATGTTTATAATGAAGGTGAAAGAAGAAGAGGGAAAGAGGTGCATGAGGAGAGTAAGTGTGACAAAGGTGAAGCTGGATGGGAGATAAACACAGGGGAAGCTTTTTCCTTTTTTGACAATGAACGCTTCATGCTGACGCACAGGCATTTCAATGGCGTACAAAACGTTTTTGCTACCCATGTAGAAGGTGCGTGGGCGAGACGTTCAGAAGCTGATTTGCATTGGGTGTCAGTTGCTATTTATAACCGCTTGTGTGGCTCTCCTCTTTACTAACAATGCCATAGTCACTGTAACTGAAACGTAGGGCTTTAAATAGCAGTTGACACATGATTATGTGAAGGATGACAGTGCCATGCCATGGCTTACCTCACACCAACCTCCATCTTTTACTTGGCGGGCTGCCTACGGCGTCAGCATAAGTCCACTTTCCCTACGTCAATATATGACTCAATGGGAGTGAGGATGTGTTGCGGCCATTGCCCTCAGATTTAGTGATGACAACTTATTTTCTCATAAAATCTTGCATTTGGATTGTTGTTTGTTTTGCCTAACCAAAATATTGAAGTTGTATAACTGAAGGCAGACTTGCTTCTGTGTTTCATGTTCTGTGTGTTTATCCTATCATTCCATCCACCTCATTTACGTCTGCCATTTCTGCGAATTTTGTGTTTTGTTATCATGGTTATTACTTTGAGTGGTGTAACTGCATTACAGCAAAGCACAATGTTACTACCTCTCCAAATCCCACTGTAAGATATTCTCTTCACGCTTGTTTAATTTCCCGTCTCATTCCCTACTTCTTCTTTTATTTCTCCCCAAATTGACCCTCTCTTTTTCAGATTCTTGATCAGTTATTTTCGTGCACCCTGTGACGTTGCTTTTCTTTTTTCCCCATGTGTTTCTCCTCCCTCCCACTCATCACACTAACACAGCTGAAGAGATCTTGCTCGCTCAAGCTCACGCCGCATCTCTTTCATTCCTCTCACAGTCCTTCTCCTTGTTTTTCTCTCACAGTCCCCGTCTCTCATCTGTCCCTCCTGTCATCTCCTTTCCTCACTTCACACAGCATTTTCATTTTTTTTCTCTTTTGGCTATATGAACTATTTTCTCGGCTGTTGTCTGAACTCTCAGATTCTAAACCTGGGACCACTATGTTTTATTTCCAGCTGGTCATCATGGCAGGAACTGTTTTGTTGGCGTACTACTTTGAGTACACGGACACGTTTCCCGTGCACATCCAGGGCTTTTTCTGCTTCGACAAAGCCTACTCCAAGCCATACCCGGGACCTGAGGACTACAGCAAGGCACCGCCGGTCCTTGTCTACTCCCTCGTCACCGCCATCCCAACTGTGACGGTGAGTGTCTCTTGTATGACTCGACTCCACAGGTGCCTTTTCAGTGTTTGACAAGGAATTCCAGTTAACAAAATGCAGGGGCCGACTATCATTCGCACGTGGTGCTGAGCGGAAAGAGAAGTGTGTAGGTGTCTCCTCATGGTCTGACTCTTCTGTTTGCATGCATGTTCGATTTCATTACCATGGCGACGGCACTATATTTGTCCGAAGAGAGCCTTCTCTTGTTTATATAACTCAAGGCATTTTTTTTTTTTTTTTTATTATTATTATGATTCAGTTAACACCTGTGATCATTACTATATAGGACAGTCCAAAATGTATGGCAGCAGTCGCAGAGCACGATAAATAATAAATGACATCTCCGCATCCTCATCAAAGCGATGTCTTCATGACCGTCTGTCTTGTCCCCGCGGGCTCGCCTCATCTTTGAAGTCCTATAATGAAGTGGTAACATGGCTGCCTTGAAGCCACAAATGAGAGCGGCACACTAGCAAACACAGCACACATGCTAACATGCAAAGACACTCAACACTTCAAATATTTTCCCTGGTGACCCAATTTTTTTGCATGAATATGTGCTCGCTTTCATCTTCTGAATGTGAATATATTGTAGAGGATGTATGTTTTCACGCTGTTAAATCAAAAACGTACATCTCAAAACACCCTGCAGTTCAAAGACGTGTCATGGTTAGCTTAGTTGTAAGTAGCAACTGTTGACTGTTGGGATTCTGAGCAAAAGAATGAATAGACGAATGTTGCTCTTCATAACCATGCTCAATGTGTCACCGGGCAAATATCTTTAGGTTGTTAAAGCTGTAGTTATAGTGTTTATTGTGTGGACAGGTCACGATTAAATCCCAAACCCAACACATCAATAAACAAAGTTGCATATAGTTAGTGCACTGGAGACTGGTTCTCTATACATGCTGTTATCAAGCGCCACAGATGATTCCTTCAGAGTGGCTGTCCAGGCATGTCAAAACAGCAAGTAATGTGTAGTGACTGGATCAACTAGATAGAGTTCAAGAGAGGCGGAGAGAAGAGTGCAGGCCGGGTGGAGAAGACGGAGGTGACTGCCAGGTGTGATCTAGTCCGTAGCACTGCTTTAGGTTTGCCACGATCTGTTAGAGGCTAAGAAGAGACAAGAAGCAGAGCTGCTTACATCTTCAGGAGTGATGTGAAACGGCTCATGCAGAAAGCTTTTGCGACCAAGTTGTAAACTCAGATTGGTTGGTTGAAATCAGAAGAACAAAAATAGGATGGCAGTGCTACAACCTACATCAACAAGACAGTACACAACAAGTCCAAAGGTCATCCCTAATTCTTTACACTTTACAACGGATGGTCACTTTTACGGTTGGATAATTATAACACCACGTTCTTCAGTAGTATAGTAAGTGTTGGGAAGTAGGGTTGAGCTTTGCACTCTATAAATCTGGATCATCCTGGACTGTCTTGCTTGTGTACTGCCTGGCACTGATGTCCCTATTTCACTCTTCAGTTGATCTCAGTTCTCTATACTTGTTTGTATGTATTTTCGGAACATTATGTTGTTTATTCACAGTCGTGTGTAAATCAAGCTGTTTACTGTGGAAGTGTGCAAGCTAATCTTAAATGAATTACATGTAGCTAGGCAACCACAGCATGTGTCGGGCTGCCACTTTCTGTTGACGTTATGCTGTGCAATTCCAAGACCGGTGCAGTAATCGCGTCATCGATGCATGGTTTCCTGGAATGAGCCTTATACCAAAATAGAAAAACTGCTCGCCTAGTCAAGGTGTCCCGTCACCATGGAGAAATAAGTGAGTTTTGCCACTGCTGCGCTAGGTGTAAAGTTACTAGGATGTGATGGTTAATGTTAGGTGAATGTGTACTTCGGGATACTTCAGATTGATTCATCCACTGACCCTGCAATGCGTTGTATAGATCTGACGTGACCTGAAAATTAGCAGTAACTTGGTATAGAATTCAGAACTTGCACAATACTGGCGGTTAAAGGTACAAACCACTCCAGTGTTCTACTGAGGATGAGCAATGTATGAGGTGTGAAATGGCTGCTGTTGGAGAGAGTGTGGCTGTCTTCACTTAAAAACAGCTAGTTTTGTCAGTGGTCTGATCATCTGATTTTTATGTCAGTCCGTGTTTGTTTTCAACAAATGACGTCTACTATACAACTAACCCATCCCAAAAAGAACAAAGTTGTGGTGAACTATGTTTGACTTCATGTTGACAAAGGAAACCATGACGTACGCCTTTAACCAACTCATGTTTGGGAAATTCTATTTTGAGCTTATTCTTTTATCTAAGCTGTGTACTGTACAGCAGAGTAGCGATGACTGAAGGTTTAAACAGAAGACGGGCATGTGGGAGTAAAGACAGGCACTGACGTTGAGAGAGGTACTTCCTTGAGCGAGTCCTTGACTGAAGTAAACAGCATGACATCTACTCACCCCAGTCTAACCTTCCCTTAAAAACACAGGAATCTTAGAGGAAAAGGAAAATATCTAGTGAGTGTTTACAGCCGCCTGAAAGAGACAGGTGAGAGGCGAAGCACTCGTGAGGTAGAGCGAGAACAACTTGCTGCAGGCAATTTTTCAGCAGAAGCGGATCCATTTTTACTCCAGACATCGATGCATAAGATAAATGTGAGGAGGCAAACTGTGAAGAAGCTGCAGCTGATCAAGCCCAGCCTCTACAGTGTGGCTCGATATAAATTCGAATGAGTTCGTGTCATGATTTATGGCTTGCTTATTTTCTCTAAATCAGGGTCCGCTGTTGTCAGGAGACGACAGATTCAAAGTGATGGTGGATATAAAACATAATGTTGGGTAATACGAAGCGACTACGGAGGCCATTTATGCCATTTGCTGCTCTAAATCTTCACTCTTGGCGCCAGTGGAGCCATCATTCATAATGCATCACCATGTGACAGCGACACACGGATTGGGGAAAGTCATGGCGGCAGGCCATACGATACCATCATGCCAGCTTGTAAAGCAGGAGAATTGGAAGCGTAGTGCGGAAACTTTTGGAGTTGGACTGTTGGACTTATTGGGCTTGTTTGTTTGGGTTTGGGGAGAAATTAATATGTTTTCAAAAACCTTTTGAATGGAACAGAGCTGCCTCTTAGCAAAACGTCCGCAGGTCATGTCGCAGGCAAGAAAAACGTTCTGAGAAGATAAACATTTGAGAAACACGATCGTGGCTTTATCAGATGTTGCATTGCAGTGTCAAAACACATGAACATGGTTGGCAATCTTAGTTATCGTATTGAGATTTTCAAATCAAGTGCAGGTATCTTAAACTGGTTTTGATCAAATTAATTTCTTAGCAGTGAGAAAACAGCTACAGTATGCACTGTTTCAGAATTGGTATCACCAATGCAGCAGGCCAAGTTCACACTCACGAGAGCTTTTCCATAAGAAGTGATTGAGTGGTTTTTATGATTTCATTTGCATTGCACAATTTTACTTTTCCATTTTGTTTCTGTTGGTTGACAGTTCTGGTGAGCTGAAATATATTACAGTGTATGCGTGATGGCCAGATGAGGCGGTAGCAACTGTGGCTTAGTTGTTTCCTTTTTTTAATTTCATTCATTTAATTTACTTGTATGAGGCAATTTATTTTTAGTTGTATTTATTTTTTTACTTTTATTTTTTGACATTAATTAAATATCAACTGCAAACTGTTTCAGGCCGCCCACTGAGCCATCAGGCTCTTTTGATGTGGCTTTTTATCCAACACTAAATTGAACTTGTCAGCTCCCACTTGAATGAATAAATATCTATATTTATTCATCACTTCAGGGAAAATGGATAAATGCTGAAAATTATTGACATTGTTAGCCTTATTTTGTTTCTGATTACATCAATCCATTGAAAGTGGAGTTATGTCTCTTTTAAATTACATCTATTTTTATGTAATTTTAATGCAATAAACTGAAGAAAAGTTATGCTTATACTGTATAAGTTATGCTGATAGATCTGGAGTCCAATCTGGAGCATAAATGGAGTTTAAAAAGCTTTGTTTTAGATTGCTGTTGTATTCAAATGGCTAATTTGGTGAGGACTGCAAACTTTGAATTTATCAGCGTGTTTCACGTTAAACATATTTCCATTATAATCACAGTTGTCTGGAAGTAACTCAGACCTGCCTTCACTCACACTGATTCCTCTTCTTCATCCCGCACATGCCACCATCCTGCTCCTCCGACATCTCCAGCCAACTATCGCCAAACTGCTTTTGCATGACACCAACTGTGCAACATCACCTTCACATGAAAACACGTTGGGAGTGATCACAAAATCTAATTTACATATATTTAATCAACTGAACAGTCTGTAATGGAATTCGGAAACTGCTTTACATAAAGATGAAAAATTCACTTTAAAGTTATCAAATAATTTCCCTTAATGAATTATTCTTCTGGAAGATGGGGACTCACTCAGGCACTCGCCAGCGATTCATAATGAGATTAATGGAATCCACTAGTTGTGATATATTACACTCAGATTTTCCATCTTACTTGTGTTGGATTGATGTGGAAATAAATGGATTCGTGAGGTGCGTGACGATTATGAAGTGATATTATTACACACTTAAAGTTGTTATGCTATGAGGGATAGGTTATTGTCAAATTCATGTCACAGAATAAAGCTGGATGTTCATCGTGTGTTCATGAGAAAATGAATGGAGAGTCACTGGATGCTTTAATTTACTGTGGAGAGAATTTGGGATCAGGAAGGGTAGTGTCAGCTTCATCCTGTCATTGGATAGAGGATTAGGAGAAGTTGCCCCAGGATGGATTGAGTGTGCACTTTTCCCGATCCACCGTGGCAGTAATACGCACACTCAGCCTCTCATCTCACCCCTAACACTCGCACTGCAACACTGGAAGATAAGCCAAACTCTCTTCCCACACGGATCACAATCGCCATTGTTATAAGCTAATGACAGAGGAAAATGGTCTTAAAAGTCTGTTAACTTTCGGTCACGAAATATATGTGAGCAACTCTGATGATCGACTGAGTGTGTGTGTTCGTGGTGGTGATCTGTTTTAGCTTGCGCTTATTTCTTAGACAACCCGATGGTGGCTCGTGTGAGGCTGACTTGGGAGCAGTTGTTCGTCCTCAGCTGTTGCAGGAATGCACATTTCCTGCTGGGATGATGGCATCTACTGCATGTGCTGGAGTGTCCACTCCTAGTCCTGGGTGATCATGCAAGCCTGCTCAGCTCCAGATGGAGAGCCAACCAACCTCTCGCCGCCTCACAGAACTGTCTCCATCCTGAATGCCTTGGTCATCTGACTTGGAGTCGTTGTTTAAAGATTCTGATCATTTCGATGACTCAGGTCATTGAATCTCATGCACCAGAAATTCATCTTTTTTTCTTGTCATATCATTCTTTTAGTTCATTCGAAAACACTCTCTTTTCCAATTGACTTTTCAG
This sequence comes from Synchiropus splendidus, assembly GCF_027744825.2. NCBI lineage: Eukaryota > Metazoa > Chordata > Actinopteri > Syngnathiformes > Callionymidae > Synchiropus > Synchiropus splendidus. The sequence continues at coordinate 12,533,583 of NC_071335.1, read as the reverse complement.
CTTTCTAATGTTTGGATTTAGTTTACATCTCATCCCCTAAAACCATTTGGAGCTTATTGTAATTGCAGGGTTGTGTAGTGTGAAGTCTGTAAAACCAATGAGTTTTGCTCCTATGATATAAGGCTTTGGATGGAATATTTGATCAAATCTTCCAACTCATTGTTTCCATTTGCAGCAAACCTTTTGGTTGAGATTTGATTCATTTATTTATTATTTGAAATTTGCTCCTATCTGTTGCATATGTGAACAAAAAAGTCATTTGACATCGCTTGGGGAAAAAAAAACTGTGGAAAAAGAGCCTGAACAGGAAAAGCACTCAGACAGAGCAAACCTCTGCCAAGTGGCTTCAGTCCACACCCTGGCAAAGTCTCTTGATCTGGCTCAAATGCTGAAAATGGTCTGCCCAGTGTTAAATAATCCTTTAAAGAGTCCCTGGAACCAGGCGGTGGTCCAGATCACTCCGGAAATTGAATCCATCTCTTTCCTTGTCCCATTTTCACATTTCCTGAAGATTTCATCCAAATCCGCCCATTACTTTTCAATTTATTTTGAGCGTTTCTTTTTTTGAAAGAGACAAACCAACGCTGTGGAAAACCTAAGCCCCCTGCGGAGACTATGCCAACCGATAAAGTCCTGAAGATCCAGACCTGATCCGCCAGCTTCACCTGTTGGAGTTGAAACAGACCTTGTCCAGACCTTGTCATTTTGGGATAGGCTAGTCTACTTGGGTTGCTCAAGATAAGTCAGGTTGTGGGACAAATGGGACGCTGGAAAATGCATCTGGCTGTCGTTGTTTCAGCAGAAGATGCTGTTGGTTAAGTCCATAGACATAACAAGTTATTATTTTACAGATCCTCTTGTTGTTACCATAAAGAGGAAAAACTATGATGTGTTCTTTCCAAAACAAAAACAAGCTTTCTTCTGAGCGCACTTATTAAACACACTTAAATCCACACGCAAAAACAATGAATAAGTAAAGGAAAAACTAATGTCTGATTAACCTAGTTTCTGTCTGTAAAACGGCATGGGAAAGCTGCCAGTCACAGCGGAACAGAAGCAGGCACATTCAGGGCAGCCCTGGTGAGTGTGGGGGATGCAGGCAGATCGTCATGGTTACCATCGCTTGTGTGTGGAGAAGAGCGCATTTGTGCATCCTTGTATCAGAGTGCTGGGCTTGCTGCTAGAGCAGATGTCAGCGCTTATTCAAAGAGATAGAATACAAGATGATTGGTGTGGCAACAGCTGCATACAAGCTATTTGATTCAGGGAATTCCAAACACAATGCAACAGATGTAAACACATCCATATGTGAAGTTGTTGGAAGCCTTAAAATGATTCTAAGTGCCTCTCATGTGACCACATCCGCCTCACGCAGGCTTGGATTGGTGCTCCTGGTCCTTCTTCTCTGCCAGGAACCCATGCCTACAGACCGTCTTCTTCTCTCAACACATTTTCCAGTCCTCTTCCAATCTCATTGTCAGTGTTTGTCAGTAAAGATTGCACCCTTTGTCACACAGACTGACACCCTCTGAGCGCACAAAAGCGCAAGAACATCTTGCAAGGAACACGCATCCAGTCACAAAGCATATATAATGAAAGCAAAGCCGTCCATCCTTTTGCAAACAGTTGGATGGCACTCCGCCGTCACCCCTCTCTCCACTGTGACTGATATAAAAAGCAGCCGACAGACTTTCCACTGAAAGGCTTTTTGTCTCTTCACAGTTCAGTGTTACACATTTACTCTGCACGTCCTGCTCACTATCTCCAAATCCATGTTATCGGAGTCCTCCTTATCTTGTTGCTACTGCCTTTGATTTGTCATATCCCCTTAATCGCTGATACCCTAGTTTTCTTTCTCACAGTTTTCTCATCGTTCAAGGCTTCCGCCTGGTGACTACTCTCTGATCTTTTAAACATTGCAGGCTCTCCTTTTTAATCTTTGTTTGATACGGATGCTAAAGGTAGCTGCGCACAGGTCCCCCGCAGGCCAACAAGCATCTTTCCTGCGGGGAGCCTCCTGCTTGCATAGGCTTCCTCCAGATACTCTGGTTGCCTCCCATTCCTCCTGAAAAAACATTGTTACCAAGGATTCACATATTCCATTTTTCATTTTCATACGTTTTAATCTAGTGTCTAGTGCTGGACAGCAGAGAGCAGTAGCATTACTTAGCTCCTATGACATTATAGAAATGAATAAATAAGACATCTTTGAAACCGCAGTAAATTTACATTTTGACTATAGAGTCACATGAAAATCTATTTATTACAATGAGTCTTTTTTATGTTGATATATTGAGTCAAAATGTTTTCACTGAGGCTGGTTACGTCATAATTCATCCATTTTCATCCACGTTCTTCTGTTTGCTACCTCCGCAAAGGAACAAAGAAAGCCATCATATATAATCTGTGATATAGTGTCATATATTTTTAAACATAAAGTGGGATTTCTAATGTAAAAATGATGATTTGATCTTGTGACATACCACCCTGTAACACCTGATCAGGCTGTTACAAAGTGACATCACTGACAGCTCATGACATCACTTAAACCCTTGCCGGAGCTAAGTTCTTAAGCTGGTGTTCCCCGAGAATCTCTCATGATCTACTTGCTCTTTTTGCTCTTTTCTAGATAGGGTCAGTGAATTATTATTGTTTTATTCATTTTTGGACTGCAGTGTTAAGTGAAGGAAATGTCTGAAACTAAATGGCGTGCACTCAAGCTCGCTTGTTGATGATAGTGCAGCCATTCTGAGGTGAAATGAAAAAGGCCATACGTGTCTTATGTTATCTGACTTCTAAAATGGCTTGTCTTTTTGTTGAAAAAAAAACACACACAAAGGTGAGTCTCTAGAGCCGACCCTCTCTCACGCTCCCGTCGTATCACATGGTCCCTGAGAGCGGTTGAACAAAGAGACCGAAGAAACAACTGTAATTCATGGCTTGCTGTGACTGATCAATGTGACATTCAGGAGGAAAAACTTTTTTGTGCGTCATATCCTAACTCGGCGAAGTTTCAAAGTGCTGTCTTGCCGGAGACTACAGGACTCATGCTGCTTTTAAAATATCAAGGTGGCAACACCTATTGGGTTCTCTCCGAGACCTTTCGGCTGATTGCGGTGGGTGTTGTTTCACCGGAGCGGGGCAGCTTTTTAATGATCGATATGTCTGTTGACATGATGTCTCAAACAAAAACCAGCTAATTCCACTATGAATGGATTGTTTTTGGAGCGGTGAAGACATAAGAAGCCTTTTTTTTACCCCCATGGTGCGAGTTATATGTGTGCCGTGATATACAATAAGATCCAACATGGAAGGCACTTGGGCCGATGTCACTTTGGATTCGTTCATCTCTGTCTAGAGGGTCATTCTAAAGTCATCTTCCTCCACCTCTGCCTCTTGTCATGCAGGCAGAGGTGGGGCACCAGTGGCGAGGGCCAAAGATTAGGCAGCTGGATTTCACGGAACTCAATTCTCACTGGCACAGGCTGCTCCAGAATCACATCAGCAGCTGCAAACATTCTGAATATCTGCATAAATAAAGGAGAAAAACACTTGAAAAGATTGACCTGGATGGAAAATCAGTGCGTGGTGATTTGAGGCAGACATTTTTAAAGCAAATTTCCTCTGATGGCGGATGCTTGATTCCGACTGACTAACAAGAGGAACGGTTGGTTTTATGTCACTCACTTTGACTCTGATTTCTGTGTGTGTGTGTGTGTGTGTGTGCTTTATCGTCCAGATACTGATCGGAGAAGTGACCAGCTTCTTTGTCAAGACAGAGAGCGCTCAGGAGAAGACCATTGTGACCGCTGACTGCTGTTATTTCAATCCCCTCCTCAGAAGGATCGTCCGCTTTCTGGGTCAGTGGTAGCGACAAACTCAATGCATCCATTCATGTGACTCTGACGCTAACCTCCGTGTCCACTGAACACAGGTGTGTACTCCTTCGGCCTCTTCACCACCACCATCTTTGCCAACGCGGGTCAAGTGGTGACAGGGAACCAGACCCCTCATTTCCTCACCGCCTGCAAACCAAATTACACCGCTCTGGGGTGTCAGTCTCCGTTGCAGTACATCGCTGAGCGCCGGGCCTGCACTGGGAACCCCTACTTGGTGGCCAACGCCCGGAAATCCTTCCCTTCCAAAGACGCTGCGCTCAGCTTTTATTCAGCCATTTACACCGTGGTAAGAAGAGGTCGTCCAGTAACATGGCGTATGTACGAACTGTGAATTGATGGGTCAGGTTTTGTTTTTTGTTTTTTTGTGGTTCATTTATGCTAGTTCCGTTTGAGTAACCTTTTGTTTTTTTGATTCCCATCAGATGTATGTGACCCTCATTTTTCGGACAAAGGGGACCCGCCTCATGAAGCCCACCCTGTGTCTGGTGCTGCTGTCCTTAGCGGTGCTGGTGGGAGTGGTGAGGGTGACCGAACACAGGAACCACTGGAGCGACATCCTGGCCGGGTTCGTCACCGGGGGAGCCATCGCTGCTTTTCTGGTGAGGGAGAACAGAGCAAAGGTCAATACAAAAGGGCGACTGAAAGAATGCTACGGTGATGACTGGTATTTGTTTTGCTCAGAGCACAATGGTTCCATTAGGACACACAGCAACTGAAATAGCGTCGTCTGCAGCGAGTGTTGACCTTCCATTACGGCTTTGTCCAGCTGGACTCAAAGTTCACCGCCGTTCATAAAAACAATCCGGCATCAGATCGATCTGAAAACTGTGCAGATATGAACCGCATAAGTTGCACGCAGACATCTCCGCACATGCAGATCGCAGGAGGCAACTTCAGCGCAGTGTCTCTCGTCAGAAGCTGCAGGGAGCTGATTAAACTCGCTAGTACGCAGGAATGAAGATAAACTGCTGATGGTTCTGGCGGCGGCGGCGCTCCAGGACAGCGTTGCTCCTGTGCGTCTCGTTAACTCCACCACTTAGAGGAGCGCCTTTGCTCGGGTGGTGATGCGGATTGGAACAGCGTGACGCCGCCCCTCCATTGCGCAAATAAGTACCTGTAACTTAGAGGGACGTCATCTAACGGAACGGTTGAGGTAGTGACATCTGGCTCGCTTGGCGGGTGCTTGATGCTCTGTATATTTTATGATGCTCCTGACTCCTGATTCTGTTGTAACTCATCGTTAATAGCCGTGAAATGATTCTTCTTCAGCGAGGGGTGAGTAAGCCTTTGGGCCCGAGCTCTGTTATTTAGTTACCCGTCTTACTGAACACTCACTTTTGCCTTTTTTTTTTTTTTTTTTTTTGGTTCATTTCATCAGGGGCTCAGGGAAGTGTGAGGAAGTTGTTGCGTTATATATAACGCAAGTCAAGCTACCCGGAGTGTGCCATCTCGTGGTGACTGTGGGAACTGCATCCCTGTTTCCTGAAAACACACACAATAACTGCTCGTATGAGTTGAAGATCAGTTGAATATCAGTCCATAAACTGTTACATCACTGATGTTTGTGCTTTGTCGATGGTAATGTGCTCCCCTGTGTTGAGAGTAAAACAGAAAACAGCTATTCAATGTGATCGTCCTCACCTGCCTTGGTTGCTGTGTGTGGCTTCTTCAGGCTTTAGTCTCTCACAGTGAGGACATCACTAACTGACCAAATCTGTGAACTGCTATAGCTGAAATCACTTCCAAATGCATGGTTCATCAGGTTGTTCTCTTGAAATGCATCATCATAAAGGTCAACAATGTCTAGAAAATTCCAAAAGACTAATCCGGGTGGATGGGAGTTTGATGGAGTGGATCTCTGGTCGGGTGTCAGTGAGAGTGTCACATTAGGAGGTGCAGTGTTTTGAAACCAATTCACAGAGAAGCTTGTTGCTGAAACGCTCATCCCTCTCTGCCACAGGTGTCCTGTGTGATCAATAATTTCCAGCCCACAAGGAGGCCACCGGCACCTCCCCCGCCGATACAGATCTCAGAGACGCCAGTCGGGATTCCTCTGCTCAGTTTGCCTCGCATCGAGAGTCCACTCGAAAAGTTAAGTGGCTTTCAGGTAAGGGGAGGGATCAAAGTTAAGGGGAGACCTACAGGTATCTCAGCTCAAGCGTGAGGTCTTTTTACTAGTGTGATTATTCAAAAGAATAAGAATCATAACGTGTCAAAAGTTTGAACTGTTTCGATCTTCTGTCTCCTGTTAGGCTCCAGGGCTACCGTATTCTGAGATCACATGACCATCAGCCAACCCTGTCCCCCACCCCTCCAGATGTGCTTCTCCCCTCAAGACGTTGTCTCACCAGCTCAGTCTAGATCCGCCCGATGAGGGCGCCACACCATGCCCCGCCCACCCTGAAGGACGCCAACCCCTCCGACGAGTCAAATCCACCCAGGTCTGACCGCTGGAGGCAGAACTGAGTCAGACCAGTTTGGTGTCCTTGCTGCTCCCCCTCCTCCATATGAGTGTGGAGGCACGACGAAAGACTGGTGGAAGCCAGAGCAGTTGAAGCAATACTGTGTCCACGTCTGTGTAAGGAGTCTCAAGACTGCTCAGAAAAGTCATGATGTGGACGAAGGCCCAATAATCTTCAACATTCTTCTCACTCAGGACATCAAATCAGTTAAATCACAGCTATTTATGATCTCAAATTCAGGTAAGCTCTATCAGTATAGACGTGGATCACCTCCAGCACAGAGAGCACGCCAGTGATTTTGACAGAAACACTTGACATCCACACTGCATTCTCCTCAACCTTCACTCATGCCAGCGGAACACGTTTAAGGTTAAAGAAGAGACGACTGCAGGTTTTAAAAAAAAAAGGACCCAACAATGAATAAGATCGTCTTTGGGTGCTGATCTGTTGCCAGGCCGGTTCTGGCTCCCACGACCACAACTTATTTTAATCGCTTTCTCCCCCCCATCATCCCGCCCTCCTGCTGTCTGACAAGCCGTGTGCAACAGGTGTTATTGTACAGTTTATTTACACGTTATTGTGAATACTTCAATGATATAACTCAACATGCACATCAATGACATCACAGGCTGAGACGAAACTGCGTTATCTACAGACGACTGTGCTCGCGCGTGTGTTCACCAGCACGTCCAAGGGCAGTGCCACTGTTATTATTTTGTATTTTCTCTTCTGCTATCTCTGGTAGCTGATATACTACCAAGCGTGTGTCTGAAGGACTGCTGAGGCGTCTGGACAGTGCCAGCTCATAGCAGAACAAACTGGTCATTGTGACTCTGGAGTTAAATGAAAACAACTTTTTTTTTGTAAGTGAAGAGTCAAGATTCTGTTATTTTCTTCTCAAGTGTCTGTTTTGTATTAATTTATTACAATAAATAGCAGTTATATAAAAGGCTGTCCGCTCTGTTATTACACGGAAGAGGAATGACAGCGAAGGAAACCCCATCAGCGGTGGAGTGTCAGTGAGCCACACTGGCCGCTTGGGGGCAGCAGTGAGCCGCTGCGGACACTCGCTCGTGTGAAGAGGGGATGAAGCAAATGTTGAGGGAAGTGAGCGCTTCATGCACGGAGTCGCTCATCGGGCGTTTGGCCCGTAAATGGCCAGATTCAAGTGTGCGTCTCCCCCAGTCCCTCGTTGTGATGCTCTGAGTCGGTTCGAGTCAGTTTTGCTAATGACGACATCACAGAGAGAGAGAGAGAGAGAAAGGAGCGTCTGTGTCCGCTCTCTGAACGACATCTCTCCCGGAAATTGCCTCTCAAGCGCAACCATTAGAAAAGAGGAGCCGCACAGTGTAACCTTTTTAAAAAGCCATTAGTGATACACCTGCTCCCTCCTCCTCCCCCTCCTCACCCCCCACCCTCCCACCGATCAATGGCCGATCTCTGATCGTTTGGTTATTGTCTCTTTTATACATCGTCAGTTTCTTTTTTCTTTTAAATCATCACTTTGACTTTGACTCGATCTGAGTCTCCTGTGTCCAAAAAGCTCCAGCTTGAAAGCTCCAGCTGCATCTCTTGTGTCACCATCAAGGCGAGCAGTTGATGGCTTTGGGAGCTCATGGATGCGTTATGTTTAAGTTGGTAATGAACACTTAACCATGGAATTTAAAAAAATGGTGTTTAAACTTTCGGCTCCTGGATGAGCTCAACCAGCATGAGTAACAAAACACGCCCCCTCCTGGCCAGTAGGGGCAGCACATCAGCGCACCACCACACTTCCTCCTCCAGACTCATCGATCACGCTGGTTGGTGATGCGTATGTATTCATCTGTCAGCAACTAATAATGTTTAGCAACAAATAAATAATAATTTTACTTCTACTACTACTACTGGTTTGTATCTTTAGTCTGATCTTCAGTTAACACCAGAGGATATTATACTGTATGTTCCATCTTTTCTGCGTTGTTTCCCCCCCAAGAAACATTTTCATATTGGGAGCAATTTTCCCAAATATACACTCGTTCTATGAGCAGCAGTACTTCACTTTCATTTTACATTAAAAAAAAAGTGACTAGGACAGCAAAAATGGCAGATGTGTTCTGCCTGTGCTCCAGTATTGAATGATCAAAATTATTATAGAGCAGATTGTGAGTTAAGACGTTTGTAACTGCAATTCAACTCAAGCTCAAAATGTTGTACTACAAATGAAAGGTTTATGGCGGGAACAGAATTTCATTTCCAAATATTCATGCCAGATATCGTGATATTATATGACTGTGGTCTTAGTGATAAACACATTTAAAATGAATAAATAAATTATCATTCAAAAGGATGTAGAAAGTCATGTTAACATCTTGAATGTTCATGTCTCAATATCGATACAGTACAGTATGAGCTGCTTTCATGCAAAAAAAAACAGAATTTACATACATGAGCTTCCATTCCATACTCTACATTGAAATATTTGTCACAGGTGCGTGTCAGCGCTGAACTTTGGTGCCTCACTGACTAGGCATGGATAGCAAAAGGACATCGCCTATTTCCAGCCTGTGTGTGGCGTACGTAAACATTTCTCTTTCAGAAGGTTGAGAGGTTTGGGAGCCAAGGGGCTGATGGGAAGATGAGGTATCATGAAACAGTGTCCTAATTTTCAGAAGCCACCAGATGGCACTGTCAACAATTTCAATGAAACCTGCCATCATTTCTAAACCAAGTGCGCCATCTAGTGGGATCTGGAAATAAGACCACATGTTGTTTTGAAGTCTTCAACCTCAAATTGAGGCTTAACCTCATGGGGTCTGACAAAAGGCCCCCACAAGGAGGTGTGTTTGCAAGAATCTGTCCCCTTAAGTGCATCTATACGAGTTCACACACACCAGACACACACTCACTAGATCAACTATGAATCACTGACATTTCCATCTTCCGGCCTAAACTCCATAAAACACTCATTTCAGTCATTTGTGTGCTCCGCTTTATTTCCTGTGACGGTGAGCCGGAAACCGTGAGTAACACCCTTGTTTGCAAGTTTACCGACAGAGCCGCCCCTCATGAGGGAAGCGAAGCGGAAAGATGAATTGACAAGCTTTGATTCATGTCAAGCAGGAGGCCAATGGTGCTTTTAAAGACCTGATGGGATTTGAGCCTTCAGGTGAAGCCACCAGTTCATCTGTTCGATTCGGGTCAAGCTTGCGAAGTGGTGCGTGAGTAAGGTTGTACGCTATTGTGAAGGTTGTGTTTGGTTTTTTGGTTAGCCTGCATGTTGCGATGGTGTCTCTCGTGTGTGTGAGGTGTGTGTGCTCGCCCCTGATTTGCTCTCATGAGGTGACCTCTGCTCCCAGACTGAGCGACTGTGTTTGACGTAAAGCGTTTGAACTTGAGGTCACACACTGTCTGCTGCGTCTTTGGACCAGAAGTGCAGAGTGTCGATCCGGAACAAATGAGGAAACAAAAGCGAATCGTAAATCACTTTGTGGGATGCAGAGGCAAACCAACAACCCTGACTCATAAAAATCTGTCAGGATAAATGACAAATATAAGTCCTCATCTTTCTGCTGCTGTCTCCTGATTATGCTCGGTGGTCTGCTTCTGCAATTATGAGGCCATTAACACGGCGAGTGTGTGCGCTTGCGTGCGCAGCCTTGATGGCTGGAGTGCATCACAAACCAGCGCCTTGTCCTCAAACGTCCAACTGTTCTTTCCTCTTAAGTGAATGTCTTGTCCATTTCCTGTTGCAATATTGTCTCTGTTGCTCCTGGAGTCTTGAGGTGCCGCTTGTTTTACAGGGCACCAGATGAGCCCCGGATTATCATCAATCCTATCCAGCATGTCGGCTAAGGAAGACCATCAACCGGATACACAAGTCCCCGGAGAGCGGATTAGAGAGACACTCACACACACACACGCACACAATCTCATTCAAGTATTTTATGATTCTGACCATAATGGCACAACAGACTGTGGTGACACTGCTCTGGAGTGAGCCTTCCATGTTGTTTCCAAACTATATGTCGAGTCACACAGCTGTTGAACATTTGTCGTCATCTGTCATTCTGTTTTGATTTGGTCCACAATTGTGAAACATTTTTTTCTTCCTTTTTGTGACAGGATGTTTTTGTTTTGTTTCTTTAAAAAGAAAAGAGGGGACCTAAATAATCTGTCAGAGACTGAGAGTAGAGCGACTTGTTCTCAATATAGAAGATGGGGATGTTACATCAAACCTCTGGCTTGAGAATTCAGGGTCAGTCTGAGCAGGTAAAAGGGTCTCTCCTTTGATGACAAGCTACGTACAGTAAGACTGTCCTTTGATCATGAGCATACAGCATACGTCCCTCTTCTGGAAAGGAAAGTTTGCGTATGCAAGGCGGTCATAATGGCGAGTCTTGAAGGTGAGCAAGACCAACTTAAACTCTTGTGGAAATAAAGAAGAAAGAGGCAATAAAGAAGGACAAATGAAGGCAATGGGAAAATGTATGTTGAAATGACAAGAATAGAAAGGAAAGCAGGAGAAAAAGATGTGATCTGAAGATAGGAGGGGAAAGAAAACAGAGGAAGGGGTCAAGGAAAATGAAAGGAGAGGTTATGGTGAATTGGAAGGGAGGAGAATTACAAATAAATACAAAGGAAACAGGAAATGTGCGATATATTGGGGAAAATGCTAGTAAATACAATGAAAAAAAAAAGTTATTTAAGTAAATCACTCATTATGGAGATGTAATATTATGATAAAAAAGGAATTAATTTTAATGGAAACAAATGTTTAAAATAACAAACAGACCAAAAGGAAGACAATGGGATATGGAGCTGATTTATGAAGAGGAATGTAGAGGAGACTGAATGCAAGACGACTGTAAATAAGATAAGACAGGGGAACATTTATCAAGGTAAAATCCTTGATAAAATAGGAAATAAATGGAATCAGAGAAAGGACATGAACGAGGAATAAATAACAGAAGGAACAAGAAAGTATAAATATTGTAGGTGAATTGATTGCAGTTGTTAAACTCAATAGAAATTGATGTGGGAAGTGGAATTGGAAAAAAAAGGAAAAGGGTCAATATAACGTGTATTTTTGAGCCAGCAAAATATATAGAATAACAGACAAATCACGGAAACGATGGGATATGGCCTTATGAAAAGAGATGACAAGGGCATTAGATAAAATGAGAGAGGGAGGAAGCGGAGGGATTGAAAAGGAAATACAAAGGAAAGGGGTGGAAAATAAAAAAAATGATGGGTGTGCAAGCCCTTGAAAGGAAATGAAAGGAATGGGCACTGAAGATGGAACAAAGAAAGGAGAGGAAAAATGAAACGAAACTGAAGGGAGAGAATCGGTCTAAATTGAAAAGAAATGAAAGGGAAGAAAAGTCAGGAAGGCAAAGAAACTGGTCACTGGAATATAACATGAATGAAAGCAAAGCACTAAAGAAATAAAAACTAGGAAGGTGAAGGAAGAGAGAAGGAAAAAAGACAAGAAGGAATTGATGTCAATGCAAGGATAAGGAAGAAAAAAGAGACGAGATAAAAGGTAATGAAAGAGATGTAAAGTAAATAAAAGGGAAAAAAAGCATGAAACAAAAAAAAACAGTTGAAAATGAATTATACAAGAAAAGGGGAGTGAAGTGACATGCAACAAAAGAAAAGAGCGGAGGAACAGAGGAAAGTAAATTAGACAACATGAAATGAATTAAGAACAGAGAGCGAATACGGCAGTGACTGAACATAAATTAGAAAGACATTTTAATAAAATAAAGGCAAAGGGATGTGGACACTGATGAAAGGAAAGAAGGTTAAAGGAAAGGATGATAGGAAACTGCAGGAGAGCTGAATGGGATGCTGATGCTGCATCGACTCCATCCCTCCCTCAGATGGAAGAGAAGGAAAAACAAGGAGTGGTTGTGTGACTCTCCACTAGCAGGAGGAGAAGCACACAAGGGAGAGGGGGAGGAGGAGGAAGGGAAAGGGGGGGGGGGCGTTTCCCTGCACAGTGTCGTCTATTCTCCCACTCCAGCGTGGATCCGTGGAGCTTCTGCTGCTGCCGGACATCGCGGTAAGTTCCCTGTTTTGTGATTCGTGTCAGTAGGAAAAGCTGCTCGCTGCCAATGCTCCTCCATGGAGGAGAGAAGTTGAGGACGAAGCTGCCGCTCCTCCTCTTCGGTGAACAGGTTGCTCTCATCAGCACCGCAGATGAGTGACAGCTCTCCCTGCTGATGCTTAAAGGGTTAAGTGTCAGTCCCGGTCAGACTCAGCGGTCGTGTTGTGATACACGTCTGAAATGAGAGCGGCGTGAACCTGCGCTGCTTCCAGGGCCAAAGAAGACAAAGTTTTCCCAAAAGCTGCATTTGGTCTTTGGGCTCCCATCGCTCATTGAGAGTCCACGGTGCAGCCAGAACCACTGGAAATATTTCCACATTTACGTCCCGCTCCTTTTAGTTCCGAGCAATTAAGCCGTAATGTGCAGGCAGCAGGCAGACACTTGTGATTTCTCTCTCCCCACCCCCTTCAGAGGAGCCACTATAGGACCAAGACCTTAAAAAAGAAACCACCGTCAGCTTCCTTTACTTTAAACACATCTCAGGAAGTTTCAGCTCAGTTATTCAACGGTGAACGGCTGCATGAGAGAATAAACCTTTGGGTGCAGGGGGAATTTTATTCGCAGATTAAGACTGTTTCGACGTGTATATATGGAGAACCACCCTCTTAGCCGGGTGAGGAGGAAGGTGAGTGTTGGGTTGCCGAAAACACACACTGAAAATTGTACTTTCACAACAAGTCTTGCTACTTGCTTTCGACTACATTCACTTTCACTGGTTTGTAAATCACTCAATGGTCTTGGTCCACATCATCTACCACATCAATACTCATGAAACCTCCTGCTGCCAGGTTTGTATCTTGGAATAGTGGTGTTTGGCTATCAAGGGTGGGTGAGTGAGTGAGGAGCATGGATGTTTTAAAATGGGGTTGAAATCTGCTGTTTAGTTTGAAAAGTTTAGAGTCGTTCCAGACTTTTCTAGCTCTGTACTTTGTCCTCTTAGTTATTGTCCCTCCTTATCATACATATGCGTGTGTGTGTAACTGGTTTAGCTATACAAGGACCACCTCTTGGAAAACAATTGGAAATACTCTGACTTGTGAGGACGTTTTTCTTTGCAGAGAGCAAAGCAACAAGGTTGAGCCTCAATTTGAGGATTAAAACATCAAAGTAACTGGGTCATTATAATTGGGTCTATGTTTGGGTCAGAGTCCTGGTTAAGTTTAGCCATTTGTTTTGGATGGCTGGGTTTATGGTGAGAAGCTAGGGAAAGCATGAAAGTCAATGAGCGGTCCCAACAAAATAAGAATACAAACATGTGTTTGTGTTTAAGCTTATCTATCCTTGTGAGGACCAGTTTTGGGAAAAGACCTCCTTTTTTTTTCGGACCCCACGAGGTTAAGCTTCAGTCTGAAGATAAAGACTTCAGAACAACAAAGTCAATATAAGTGAGTTTAAGTTTGATTCAGAGTCCTGGTTAAAGTTAGCCATTTGTTTTGAATGGTTAAGTTTAGGGTGAGAGGCTGGGGAAAGCATCATGGCAATGAGCCGTCCCCACAAAGATGGTGTGACAAACCAGAGTGTGCATGACTGGTTGATAAACAAAATAAAAACAAGGCTTAAAACATAGTGCTGTTTGTGACACGCTGATATTAATGACTTCCCTGATGTTTATGTGTCACAATGACTGTGAATAATGGCAGAAATAGAAGAGATGTGTGAGTAAGAGTGAGGGGAGCGGCGAAAAAGGTCAATCATGAATCAGTATCTGTGATTCGCTGATAAAAAAGAGAAACAAAAAGCGAGAGAAAGGGCTTTTTAAAAGGCCTCTTGTGTGGCTGACAATTGGAGCTGGTTAGTCACATGTAGGATTAGGTTTTGAAAGACAAAATAATGGATATTCTTCAAAGGTCTGAGATGATCTAGAACAATTATTGGCTCTTTGTTGTGAGCCATCTTTTATTGGGACTTATTCAGTGCTATAGATTGACGCAGCGGCTCTGAGCATGTGAGTCATATTTAAACGTGTAATGGGTCACTTTAGTCTCACCAGGGTGCCGCAGGGATGATTCATATTAAGATGCGTGTACAGATGGGTGGTCCTACATGTGATGTTTGCATGGCTGCCATGTGGAATATTCATCATTTTAATGTTTGAATGTTCACAATGCAGGCCAAAGAGACATATCAACATTTTCAATCCAACTCAGTCATTGGTTTTTGGTGAAAAACCAAGAGGGTCATCTCGCCCAGCTAAGTCATGACCGTCTCATGGGAGGAAGTTCGAAGGTGTCATCACGAAGCTGGGATGCTCCAGCCCCCTGCAGCTCTTTAGAGAGATAAAAAGAGTGGAAATGGTCCATAATAGTTTGGGAAAAGAGACATCAGCTTTCTTACTACACACATGCTGTTAATGAAAACAGAATGGGGTGAACAAGAGGAGCTTGGGTTGCAAGCTAACAGAAATAGCAAGCAGTAAAATTGTCATGTAAAGAGGTCGACACAAGGAATGTGCTGCGGTTTCAGGTCCAATTAAGGAAACTAAAAACACAATAATGAGGTGAAAAAGGAGCGTAAGAAATGCTAACTGTGGCGCTACGGCGCTTCTGATGAGTGTTTATGAGGGAGGTCCAAAGCTATTCTCAGTTTGGGAGCACTCACAACTGAGTGGAGTGGTTCTTACTTGTTTAGTTAGAACGTTCAGGTCGCTTGTGTGTTTGGATATTCTTGCTATGAAGGGATGGGAAAGGAATCTCCAGTGTGTGTGTGTTGCGTGTGGAGGATGCATCTGACAACCAATGGACGGCTGAGTGGGCGGGGCACTTTATACTTAAGACTCCTCTTTATTCATCACAGTAAACAGCGGTAAAATGCAAAAAAAAAAACCCAAAAAAACATAACGCAAATTATATTCAGCATCAGTCCGCTTTCCAAGACTTGACATTGAATGAAATGGGAGGCTGCTCTCCAACAGCAGGGCCTTCAGCGACAGCACATGATACAGTAACAAGATCAAGTCCTTGAGTCGTCTCCCAGGTGATGAACGTCATCATTCCAGCCGCAAAGTGGAAGAGAAGATACAATTAAACAACAATTAAGATGGAATTGAAATGAGCTAATTTGTGTTATAAATAGTTCATAGGCAATGCACCGGAGGTAATTATAGCGTGCGGTGACATCTCATTTGACATGGGGAAGACAGCTGAAGTGCCGCCTATGTTCATGATGCCATTTCAACAGCTGTATAAGGGGAGTGTAAAAAGTAACAACACTTTTTACATCACGTTATTTAGAAGTGGAGAATGAGGGAGTTATAGTCTAACTGACACACAAATCTTTACATGACTCCCAGCGCTGACAAATTATTTAGATTTAAATATGCTTATAAAGACGAAATAATCTCTTTAATAAAGGCAATAGACGCTGAAAAGAGTAATCCGGGAGTGGATGAACGGACGCAGTGATGGCACTTGTTGGACGCAGATCTGAAGCCTGCTAATGGGATGATTTCATTGAAACCTCAGACTCATTTTATCCTCATTATGTTGCCGGCTAATGTCTTGTATGCCCAATCACTACCCCTCAGTGGGAACCACAGCCCCGTGGACATGCAGGAAATCATCTATCAGGGCAAGGAGACACATCTGGAAATCTGCAGCAAAGTGTATTTTTACTCCACTTCTCTGACATTTCGTCTCTTCACAGCTCCCAGTGCGAAGAGAACACACACCCTCTCCAGTTGTCATCACCCTCATCATCAACCCCAGACATGGACGGTGCACAAGAGCACTAGAGGAGGGAAGGAAATATGGGAGCTGAGTGTCAAAGTCATCGAAACGTGATGGATTCTATCTGCACTTTCTCAAAAAGCCAGCGGAGTAGACAGCAGATGTGGCGGAGGTGAGGGGACGCAACTGCCATGTGATGAATTCCAAACCAAAAAATGATCATCAATCACCCTGTTTTGTTCTCTGTCTCACTTGGCATCCAAGACGATGCTTTGGTAATTGATTTTTGTTCATATGCATTCTTTTCTCCTTAAATAATTCAAAATAACTGCAAAAGACAGCAGCAAAATACAAATATGTTGCCATAATCACAGAAGACTGAGGGACAGGCCACACCCCCGTGACCTAAGCATTTAGAAATGTAACAGAAAAACAGTCATATTCAATAAAGAAAAAGACATGAGCACACAATAGAACTAGAACCAGGATTCAATGGGGAAACTTAAGAATATTTTCAATTTTAAAATATTTTTAAATTACATTAATTGAAATGCCACAAATATAGTGTGCAAACTGAAAAGGAAGGTGATAAAGTGAAAAACAAAAGTCATGTTTTTCATATAATCAACATCAGTGCCACTTGGAGGTTAACTGGCGACCCAAAATGTGGGTGTCAGGGTCTGGTTCACTTGCGAGGGAAAGACAGAACATGAATTTTTCAGGTCCCTCAATGCACCTTCATTTAGGAATACACAGTATCATGTCATGAGCTGAGCCAAAAGGCTTCACTGGGCGCTCCGGACAGGAGACTATGACTGTTTGAAAGAAAGATGCACTACCAAAATATCCAACCAAAGTTGTGCAGTTTGGTGGATCTGTTCTTGTACAGATGCACATCTTAACAAAGAAATTGATCATTTGCATGTAAAACCCTGAAATAGATGGCAGAGTCATGTTTGTGCTACTAGAGGAAGCTGTCTGTTGTGCTGATGTAACCCCTAACCAAGCCCCCAATGACGCTCTCGCTTCACTCCCTGCTATTGACTGACAGCTCCGGCGTTAATTGGCATATGTGGGCAGTGAGGATTTATCATCTATCGTACAGACTGAGGAGGAGTGAGAATTGCTCGGGAAGAAACAGCTTGAGAGAAAAGCAGGGAAGTTACATTCTAAGCTGGAGTTAAAAATAAAAAAAAAAAAGAGCAAACATCTGTTTGGTAATCTGTGCCTCCATTCAACGGCCTGTAACAAACTGTGACACCTTTTTTGTTAATAGCTGAAGCTGCCCTGTCCCTCCACGCCGAGATAAATGGTTGCCTGATACCGTGCGGAGCGAAGGGACTGACTGCCGGCAGTTAAATCTGGGGGAAAAGAATAGTCGGGAGAGCGAGAGTTTGTGTCCATTGTGTAAAGCTTGCCATCAGGTTATTAGTCGAACAATACGCTGAAGATGTGAGTTGCATGCGGTGTGTGTTATAACCCTTGAAAGGTGCTGCAGTGTCGATGAATAGTCTCTTTGGTCTCCCTCTCATCCTAGGTGTTGTCCTTTAAGAATTTCCTCCACACAGACCTCCTTCTTACCATCCAAAGGCGGGAGCTGAAGAGATGCGAGCGGAAAGAAAAGAGAATAATTACAAGGGGAAGCGCAGCGGCAGCAGGAGGAGGGCCTCTGCTCCAATCTCGACCACGGGTATTCTTGGGTTGATAATACAGATGTGGATGTTATTGCTTGAGAATACGCGTAGTCGAGTGGACGCCTCGTCTGCACTGAACCGTATCGCCGCTTCCATTCTGAGGGGCCACCGCTTCCAAACCTCCTGGATGTGTTTATGGGGATGTTTGTGGTGTAGTCGAGACTAGCTAACTGAGAGCAATGAGGGGGTCGTGACCAAGATCAACACTGAGTACCGAAGCTAAAGTCTGCTTGCAAGTAGACTCACACTTGCTGTACAAGAAACATGCTTTTTTTCCCAACATAAAAAATGAACTGAAATGTTGTAACTAGACCAAACTTGTAATTTGTCTGGTCTGGGTCTTGAGTTGGCCTCAAAGTCTTGGTCTAGGACTTGGTCTTGGTCTGAGTATCGGGTTAGGTGCTCTCGACTGCAACACTGGCTGATGTGCCCCTGAGCAGCCTACTGCCAGCAGTGTTACAGTAGCTAACCATAACAAACACTATACAAGAGCCACACGCAGGTTGAACTGGCTGTTGACCTGTTGCTAGTGTTTTAAGATCAGAATCTTGTCAAGACAAAATAAACATGCAGCTGTATTACACAGAGCATTTATCCTCTGAGGTGAATAAGACACTTGGCACAACTTGTCTGAGCTCCAACAGAGTTATCAATGTGACTTACTCGGCCAAGATCACCACCCAAATGTGTACAACGCTGAGGTGTGTGTGTGTGGAGGTTGCACCTGAGGATGATGGAGGAGGTGACCATGGACGGCTGAGAGGGCGGGGCAATTTTTGTATGACATTTTTGCATCAAATTTGAATTAGACACTTCATTGTGGAGTTAATAAAAAGAACAGATGCCCCACAACCACTAACTCTACTCATGAAATTCGTGTCCTGAATCACCAATATGTTGATTCGTTTGACAATGTTTCTTTGTTGTGTCAACATGTAACATTCACCTTGCAAAATTGTTTTCAACAAAAACTAGAAAAAATCCAGTTTGTGTTTATTCACTGCAACAGTGAAGTCTTTGGTAGCTTCTTCACTTTGTCTAGTCCTCCATCGTCCTGTGGGTCTCATGGAGGCAGCACACCCGGTTGGTTTGTCATCGCTCCACACCTGACACACGTGTCACACACATGACCTCAGTCCAGCACTGTCACCTACATGTACAAGTCAAAGTGAGAATGAGAATGAACAGTGAATCTCCACCCAGTTCACACAAAACACTGACCACTTGAGTCAGATCTTGTATCTCACCATGGCTTCATCAGCTTTTCTATCACACTAGAAGTTCAACGACTAAAAGGATTTGACTTATTTGTGGGCGTGATGTCCCTCCTGATCCGTAGGTTTGAGAAATACACTGCTGCTTAGAATCCAGTCAGGTGAAGAGCATTTTTCACACCACTGGATTAGACGGAAACATTACGCAGCGGTCACAGACAGGACAAGCGTCTTGAAGACGGAGACTTTTAATGGATTTTTTTGGTTCAGTCAGAGGCGTTCTTGGACTAATTTGCCGCAAACCAGAACCAGGTGCCCTGAAAAGCTTTTGATCAGCCGGTGTTGACACCTGTGGAGAAAATGAATTTGCTTTCACAAGCTGGATTCATGCTCTCCTGCAGTGGTGCTGCCAGCTGGGCGGACATGCACCCTGCCACTAAGCTCCGTCCCCACCTGGGCATTAGTTCAGGGAGATTAACACAATGTTAATTCCAACCCCTCCTGATCACAAACCCTTGTCAGTCGGCCCTAGTCTCAACTGAGCCCGTAATCTTATCACTTGATGCGTGTCTTTTAGATCTCGAGGAAAGCTGGGCAGCTCAGAGGACACTCTGGTTCCAGGAAATCTTTCACAACCTTTTGAAATGAAAGCAGATTTTATCAACAACTTCTTTCCAATTTATTACAAGACTGAGGGCTAAACTGGTTTGTTCTCACCAGATTGGTTTTTCTTCTGCTTGATTTTTAAAGGTGAAACTGTCAATAAGAATTAAAAAATATATATATAAAAATAAGGGGTGGGATTCGATTAAAAAATAATCTAGTTAATGAGAGAATGTGTGATGAATTAATCTCAATTAATCGCAGTTTAATGTGATAAGTATACTTGCCTCAAGAAGCCACATTTTTCAATTTGAATGAATTTGGTATATTACTGAATCAAATGATGGACCCATACATACATTTAAACAACCAAATATTGTTTTTGCTTTGCATCAGTTTGACAATGGCACAATAAACCATGATGGTGGCTATATTCAAGTTTTTATATCACCTTATTTAAAATAAAGCTCTTTTAATGTCTTGAAAATATTTGGATAAGAATTTCACTTTTATAAGAATTTCAAGTACATTCAGAGTAGTGGAAACCCTGGCCATTGTGTAGTGAAAAACCTCCCTGAACAAAAGCAAACAGATGCTTTTGTTTGCTTTTGTTCAGGGATTCCTCCATGTTTGTTGTTGTTGTTATCATCCTAGCTGCCACGTGTCTTGTGCATCAGTGTGATCAGTGGACCAGGAACTCCTGCACTTACAAAGGCTCCCTGTTGTCTGGAGAGCTAACTGTTAACTAACTTTTTGTTGTTGTTGTTGTTGTTGTTGTTGTTGTTTTTGTTGTTGTTATTGTCCCACCACTAATAATAATGAATAACTAGTTTCACCATTGATTATTAGAGTCAAGTGTTCTTCACAAACACATCATGGTCGTCACTAGGTTTCCATTGGCTCTAGCTGAAAGTAGGGATGGGTGAAATCATGGATGAAAAGTCTATTTAAAGTCCTGATTTAAAGCTGTGGCATGAGGCAAGATGTTCATGTATGGACTTGGTTGTCACCGTGTGCATTCTCAGTCTCATCAAAACATTGCAGCTTCACTTGAGCGTTAGTTTGTATATCATTCCAAAACGTTTTGTCTGTTCTGTTTGATGCAGGCTGTGCTTTTTTAAAGAGCCAGAACAACTGTAGACAGTCATTTGTCTTCAGAGTTGTTCATAACAGGAGCAACACTCATAACTGATTGAAATGGTGATGTGTTAAATGTATTAAATATATATCAACAAGTGCCATTTGTGGTTCATGTATGACAGCTTCTTGTTTATCTTATTGAGAAGAGCATTCCTGGAGGGAAACAGAACCAAATGAAAAAAGGAAAAGTGCTTAGTTAGAAGTACAATCACACAGGCGATAAATAATGCAAGTTCCATTTATCAAATGTGCATTTGCAAAGCCAAATGCTAATATCTAGCTGACCAAGCATTTACATCTCTTATTTACAACCGTTAGCAATAATTTAAACGTATCAAATATGTCCTGCGATCAGCAAAACCTGCTGAATTTTCAACACCTTACACAAGTGGACCGGCGAATACATAAACGTCTATCAAAGCGGCTTCATGTTCAATTTGAGTTTTGCCACGGGCGTGAGCCGCGTTGTGTGCAGTTATTCAAGCTGTGATCAAAAGTGAACCTGGATTTTCGTTTGACATGTTTAACCTGTTGATTGAACCTTAACTGGTGATTTTGTTTCGTGCATTTGTGCGTGTGCGAAGCTACATAATGACTATTGTGAGCGCTGCTCCAGGTGCCTAGCAACCGAATGGCTGTTTCCCTGGCAACAGTTGCCGCGCACTCACAGAGTGGATGATTGGCAGCCTTGACAACAGAGACACAATGACACTTGACCTCACGTTCTGAATAGGGGAGGAGGGAGGCTAATATGCTTGGATGTGGAGGAGAAAGGGGCGGCAGGAGAAAGGGACTAAGTAGCAATCATGCTCCTCTGTAATCATCCTACAGCGTTTCGTAAGGCGTCGCCAATACCTCTCCAGCTGGGGTCCATCACCAAACACAACGCAGCGTTCATTGCTGTGTGCACACACACTCTTCCTAGTTGGGGAGTCACGGCAGCCACTCCACATCTCATTTATTATCACTCTGCCTGCTGCGTCTTCTTTCATTTGTGATCTGCTGCATCCTGTGGCCGCCGCCGCCCTGAATGGGAACTGGACTCCTGAAACATGTGCTGTGGTCACAGATGCCATGACGGAATACATTTTACCTTGAATTTTGAGTGTTGCACGGCCTTGTAACCGTTTTCTGGCTGTAGCTGTGTTTTCTTGCTGCTTCTTTCACTTCTGAATGCAGATCGAACAAGTAGGAGACCTTGCTCACAAATGTTTTGAATCGTATGGTACATATAGTTATAGTCTGAAACAGAGGAAGAACGCTTGCCTCCGACCATGAACCCTTTAAAGGGAAATTTAATCAAACCAAATAAGATTACAGGGAAATAATGTTGCATCATTTTCCATCTAAAAGAATCACTCTAGTTAAGGTAAACATCTTTTCACCAGCCAGAAAACCAAATCATTCCAAGCCCTCGCTTCATGAATAAGAAGGGTGAGCTTGCTTGATTTACTGTCCTGTCTTACAGTATATTAACAGCCTGACAATTTCATGAAATGGATTGCCTTGTAACTTCTCTTCATATGGTAAGTGGAGCTGAATCAAAAGGGAAACTGATGATAAGCACTTCCCAGCAAGCAATTTCTCAAATGATATTAAAGTTTAAGATTTTTTTTTAATAATATCGGTATTGAAGAGAAATCTAACAGAAAAAACAGAGACACTGAGGCATTCCTGGCTGTTTTTTTAATTTTTTTTTAAGAAAAGGTCAAATTAATAGGTTGCTATTGCATTCAAACATTCATCGTTTCTGCTTCCAATTCAAGAATCAACTTCATCAATTCATCCAAACCAGGACCATGTGTTGGAACAACCGCACAACAAAAGAAACTAACACCAATTAAAATGCAGAGGCATCGTTTTTTTTTTTTACAGGTCAAATTAGGTACCACACATCAGGATGCACTGAATAAAGACCAACCTCATCAGAAAGTTACAACCCTGTGTGTACTGTACATTATTCGATTTAACAACACCTATAAAATAAAATTAAAAAAAAAAAAATTCACACAAAAGCATTCACGCTTATGCATAAATCATAAGTCACTACAAATGATGCAATACAGCTAATGTTGAAATAATGTCTAGAGAACACTTTAGGAAACAAGGGCGGCAGCAGCAGCTTTTCTTCAGACATTGTGTTGTCCATCCGACTCCTCATCTCAGGAGACCCGACCATTCAGCAGCCGTCCTCTCCTGAGCTGGCTATTAATGTCTCACTTCAACTTTGGGGTGACCACCGCTTCTATTGCTGTCAGAGACATGCAAGCTACTGATTGGCTGACTCGCAGGCATCTATCCAATCACTGTAGACGTCCACAGGCTCTGACAGATCTGGGGAACAATAGATTAAGGAAGTAATACGATTACGTTGATTGTACATTCGCTTAAATATTCATGCGCGTAGACAGAGACACAGAGGAAAGAACACTGCTGACAGCACTCTTTTTTTCCTCAGGTGACTTTTATGCGGGGGGGATTTTTCTTTTTTCTTTTTTTTTGCTTTACATATTTTGCAGTCAGAAAATAATTGTATATCTTGTTGATGTGTAACTGTTAAATATTTCCTCTACTGTGGAATTAAAAGGTTAATACAGATTGTGTTAGGGCATCAACTTAAGTCACACTTTTTAACAGTTTGATCGCTTAAACTCTTGTTTTTCCTGAGTCACCTCAGGCTGCAGGAACTGGTCTACTGGGGTAACAGGACCATTGACAAGGACAGAAATGGAGTGAGCAAGTTCCCACAACAGACCGCTGAACCCTCAGTGCATGATGGAACACTTCAGGAGACGCAGACTGGACAATACTACTGTGTCTCAACTGTGCGATAGATGTCTTACAAATCATATACAAGTACATAGGCAAATAGCCGAATTATCATTTTCTCACCCATTGACAGTTGTTTAAATTAAGATATTGTTCTGCTTCAACTTCATCCATCTACCTTCCTTCCACAACAATAAGCCAGTCAGCACCTGAAGTGAGGTCTTCATGTATCTAAGAACACAGAAGGATACATGTGATAGGCGTCTGAAACTCCTCCAAACAGACCGTGCAGGAGATAATACCCGTGTTTCTACTTCTTTCCCTGTTGCAAGAAGAAAGACAGGAGTTAGATGCGAGTCAAAAGAGCGACTGCTCGGGGTGCTGGATTACATTTTGACGTCGCATGACTTCTCGTGGTTACAGAAAGGACACGTAAACTGGGAGTCCAGGTCCCCAGTCATCTTCTTCTTCGGCGGAGGCTTTCTTTTGGACTTTCGGCGACCCATTTCCACAGAACTTGATCAAACTCTGCACATGTAAACAACAGTCAGTAAGACGCGATCCGCAGCAGAACACAAAAGCTAGACCTTCTGTTTGGACTGCTCAATTAGCAAAGCACTTTTGAGTTAGCCGCTCGAGTTAGCATGTTTTGAGCCGTTAAATTCAAAGACACCAAACACCAAAGATGCATAAACCGATGTGTAGCCAGATACACACGACGCTGTGGGTGAAATACATTGGGTAATTGGAACGATATGTGGGTTTTAGCTTCTTTCAAAGTAAAAACAAGTCATGTTTACCTTCCGTGGTCGAAAAACACGTTGAAGCAATACGGAAGTGGCTTCAGTTAAGCCCGGTAGGCCGACAGTTCCAGCTAAATGATTGGGCAGCGTGGTTCGTCGCGCAATCGATTATTGGTTTAGACATATGTCAATCAAAGGGATTTGAAATGACGACATAGCGCTGGGAGAACACACTCCCGCGTGGTGGCGACAGAATCAGCACAGGTTGGCTCATAAAATTGCGCCTGCTTTATTCGCATAACGATACAAAATGCTTTGAAAAGTAACCTTCAGTCACTCATATTGCACCTTAATTTGGTTTTCAACTTGAGTATCATTTTTTGTCGAGCTACTTTGCACCGTTTGTTCGGTTGACATGGTGACTAGTGCCTCTGAAATACGTTCACTTTCAGTGACGAAATTGACTAGTGATGGTTCATGTCTTTAGTTATTCATGGACTGAGTAGAGAATGAATCACAGAAATTTCGTTTTTCATCGCTGTACTTGTGGTCATTCATCAAATGAGATTTGACGATTCAAATTTCAAACCAATTGTTCAGTAGTGTTTAACATATTTTGAAGTTATCAAAGTTGTCAAAATGACTTGTCTTTGACAACATAAAACAACCACTGTAATATAACAGAAAACGGGTGTAAATTGGACTTAAAATGGAATAATCCACGGTTTTGGTAACAGTGTCGTGATTGTTTTTATTTTTCAGGCCAAATATGAAATCTATGTTAGCTAGTCAGTAAAATCTGAAGTTCAAAACACACTCTAGCATTGTATTTTGTCCGTTGCTGGGGATAGGTGACAGCGATGTGGAAGATTAAGGTGGTTGGACTTGGTGTTGTGGTCCTCTCAGTGAGGCTGCTTGTGTTGATTCACCGTCTGTGGACCAAAAAAGTTCGGAATGAAGTCATCTTCTTCCCCTCTGAGTTGGCTTGTGTGGAGCACATCTTCAACCCAGATTTACCCCAGTAAGTAAATCGTACCTGTAGTATACTCAGTTTATTGTGTACTCGGTTGTACGGCAGCTTTTTATTACGATACAATGCACATTTACTGTATATCAGTTTGTTGGTGTGTGCGTTATTGCTAGCAAATGTATTTGTTGGCTGTGTAGTTTCATTGATGTTATTTCGTTTCTATGTTGTGTTTTTATCTTTTGTTTTGTCAGTGTACGCAACTTGACGTCAATGGCATGATCTTTGCTTCCACACTGCATTTGACATTTAAGTCAACTTAAGTCATTTGACTTAAGTCAGTTGCTAAACATATCAGTACATTGATTTCCTTTCAGTTTTTCCAATTAAAGATGGAATGAAGTGTGAAAAATTCAAAGTGAGTTTAGTACGATAACAATAAATGTTTTACATCCTGTTTTTTCCAGACCTTGTTTGTGTCCCTTACCTCACGGTGTGGAGACATCTTTCTCTCGACTCCTCCGCTACATCCTCTCTGCGTCCTCCTCTCTGGACTTGTGTGTTTTCGCCTTTTCCAACATGGACCTGTGCAGAGCTGTGCTTGCACTGCACAAAAGAAAAGTGACCATCCGAGTCCTCACTGACAAGGACTACACTGCCATCACAGGCTCCCAGATCGGTGTGCTTTATAAGGCAGGTAAGGACACCACGGCTACTGAAACAGCTGTCACTTCTAACTTTTCTGACTTGTGTAAAATACTAGATTCTTGTGCTGCACAATGCATAGTTGCTACATCATCATAAGTCACTGGACTTCCGTGAGAATTTCTGAACTTTGAGAAGTACATTTATGACATTGTAAATGCTGCTCAGCGGTAACCCCTCCAGGCAAGTTGTTTTTGTACGTATACAATAAACTCCCAGACTTTGACCCTATTTTACTAGATCGAGCCACATTGTTATTTCAGTCCCGCATCACACTCTCAACAACTCTTTCATCTCAACTTGATCTGCAGGATTGGAAAGAGGCAGAGAGAAGAATATTTGTTATCACTCCCGCCTCCTTTTTCATTTCCCATTTTTCTTAATGAAGTTGATGAGTCTCAATGAGTCCCATAAGTAAAGTTAAGTAATGATTGGTAGAGACAGTAAAAGCAAATGGTGATGATGCATTTCACTTCATTGTCCTTCACTTTTCAACTTGGGTTTCAGTCAGTAAAAGCAAATGGTGATGATGCGTTTCACTTCTTTGTCCTTCACTTTTCAACTTGGGTTTCAGTCATAGTCTCCCTCTTCCTCAGTTTCCATTGGCAAGGCACCGGTGAGCCTGGAATGCTGCGTCTGGATTTTGGTTCTGGTCCTCTTTACCATGGACCTCAACTCTAATCTTTGCAGGGAAGAGACTGTCTGTCTCAGCCTTCATTTCCAGGAACTTCTTCCTCATTGATTCTTGCATCTTTCTGTATTCATTTATATATACTTTTGCATGTTAGTACCTGCTCAAGTGAGGAACAGAAAGCCACCCTACACCCTCATTTTCAAAAACAAAAGCCCACTATGCGGATGAGTTATTCAGAAGAGAGTTAAGTATTTCACATGCTCCATATTTAGACAAAACCTTTGATTTTGAGAGTTCATGTCTGTTATGACAGATCCGGCATGAGTCACGGCAGCTGCCCCAATGTGCAGCAAAATTTTGTTCCTGACCTCGTCTTTCAGTTTCTGCCTCAGTCATCTGCATCTACAAAATTAGCTATATTGTTAAGCAAGAATTAAGTAAGTAAGAGATTGGCAAGGAGGGCTGCTGATTTAATTAGGCAAAGTGTTTCTGTGTGTGTGTGTGAGTGTGCATCAATATTGCAAGCCTCAGGAAACTTGGCCCTTTTTTTGCCCCCATATTGTCTCACATTTTGTCGCTGTCCTGCAGAATTCTTTCATCTTAAAATTGCAGACACCAAACAGCCCGAGCTGAGTTTGCAGTTGTTGGTCTGACTAGTCCAGTTTGGTGATCAAATATTTCTACAGTTTGTAGAGTTGTTTAGGAATATGTGTTGAGCATATGAATGAGGTTGATCGCGCTTAAGAAAAAGTGTGTTTCATAGTCAGGGGGCCATTAATGTAGCTTTTGAATACACGTCTGTCTTTCCTAACAAGGCTATTGCACTATGTTTTTTAAACTGGATATTTTGTCATTTATTTGTGTTAATACTAAACTGTGTATTTCTTTAATCCTGTTCATCCCTACATCAGTTTTCCCATGGTTCGCACTGTTTCCAATCTCCTTTAAAGAGCTGGTTTCTTACAAAGTGAAGGCCCACTCTTACTCTTCATAAAGTTGATGCTCTCTGTCACTTGGTGTGTATATAAACAACAACTATTGTAGCTGTTATTCCAAGGTCGAGAATTTTTCTCTTTAAACCATCTTCTTTTCACTGATATTCTGTCTTATCTCTGTAGGAATCAGGGTGCGCAACGACTATGGTTCTGTGTACATGCACCACAAATTTGCCATTGTTGATGGCCTGCAGCTCATCACTGGCTCCCTCAACTGGACACTGACAGCAGTGCAATGCAACATGGAGAACGTTCTGGTCACAGAGGAACCCGACTTGGTCAAGCCCTTCATCAGGGAGTTCCAGAGGCTGTGGGAGTGCAACGATCCGCTTCACTCTTACCCCTCAGCTCTTGGTGAACCTCCCAACATGACCGGCCACTGATCAGGTGTGCCAAGACTCCCAGTGATGACTCCCAGGTGTTTATTTGGAGCTTCCAGAGCATGACATTGTGATGCTAGTAGAAACAAGAATTGTTTTAGGTCTGTTCAGTTGCACCTGTGCATTTGATTAGACTGTACTGTTGTCTTCATATTTTAACTGTTTGACTGGGTGTGTTTAGTAAAGGACCCAAGATTTGTCTCATGTTCTGCACTCTCAGAGACCAGACTCCAATAAAAGTGCTATTTTCAATCACTTTTTCTCACTTTAATCCAAATTTTACATATAAGAGAATTAGATTCATTGCCATGGTGAGTGGGGATGCCACCAAGTAGGAAAGTGCTTTGTAAAACGTGCAGTCAAAAACATAATAATAGTCACCTTCACCTTCACCTTCTTCTACCACAGCATTCGGAGCAGGGAAGCCCAAACTTCCCGGTCCGCACAAACCTCCTCCAGCTCCTCCCGGGGGATCCCGAGGCGTTCCCAGGCCAGACCGGAGACATAATCTCTCCAGCGAGTCCTGGGTCTTCCCCGGGGTCTCCTCCCGGTAGGACATGCCCGGAACACCTCCCCAGGGAGGCGTCCAGGGGGCATCCTGATCAGATGCCCGAGCCACCTCAGCTGGTTCCTCTCGATGTGGAGGAGCAGCGGCTCCACCCCGAGCTCCTCCCGGATGACCGAACTCCTCACCCTATCTCTAAGGGTGCGCCCAGCCACCCTGCGGAGGAAACTCATCTCAGCCGCTTGTATCCGCGATCTCATCCTTTCGGTCATTACCCAAAGCTCGTGACCATAGGTGAGGGTGGGAACGTAGATCGATAGCTTCGTCTTGTGACTCAGCTCCCTCTTCACCACGACGGTCCGATACAGCGACCGCATCACTGCTGCTGCTGCACCAACCCGTCTATCAATCTCACGCTCCCCTTTTCCCTCACTCGAGAACAAGACCCCGAGATACTTAAACTCCACCACTTGGGGCAAGAACTCTCCACCTACCTGGAGAGAGCAAACCACCATAATAATAGTAATAATCATAATAATAATTTAAAAAAGAATAAATAAACAGAAACAACTAATAAATTAATAACCCACAAACAACAAAGGCTGATCACAAATTCATCACTCTGACGGCCGAGAGAAAGAAGCTGTTCCTGTGACGGGAGGTTCTGGTCTGGATCGACCGTCACCTCCTGCCAGAGAACAAACAGTCCATCTCCATCTGAGATGAGCCCGATGATGGTGGTGTCATCCGCAAACTTGATCTACTTCACGGACTGGTGGCTGGAGGTGCAGCAGTAGGTGTCCAGGGAGAAGAGCCCTGAAGAGACCCGAGGTTGAGGGTCGGAGTGTTTAAGACAGTCGTCACCAGCCGCACATGCTGACTCAGGCTGGTCAGGAAGTCTGTAATTCACCTGCAGAGGGAGTCAGGCACGTTGAGCTGGCGAGGCTTGTCTTCAAGCAGACCTGGGGGAATTGTGCTAAAAGCAGAGTTGAAGTCCATAAGCTGGATTCTGGCATAGGTTCCTGGG
The DNA here is from genome assembly GCF_027744825.2 of Synchiropus splendidus. NCBI lineage: Eukaryota > Metazoa > Chordata > Actinopteri > Syngnathiformes > Callionymidae > Synchiropus > Synchiropus splendidus. The sequence goes on along the minus strand of NC_071335.1, from coordinate 12,504,090 downwards.
GAGTCCAGATGCTCCAGAATTAAATGAAGGGCCTGGTTTACTGCATCGTCCACAGATCTGTTGGCTCTGTCGGCAAACTGCACTGAGTCCCGGAGGGGAGCAGAGATGGATTTAAGGTGTGATAGAACCACAAACGTCAGTGCCACCAGTCTGTAGTCATTCAGTCCTATGATCCTGGCTTCCTTGTAAACAGTAATAATAGTGGATGATTTAAAACAGGCAGGAACATGACAAGACACCAAGAGGTCCGTAGAATTAACAATTAGTCATTCTGCATTAAAGAGACTGTTGGTATTACTGTTCTCCTCTTCAGCTTCAGTGAAGCAGACCAATGTTTATTGGTCAAGGTCACTGACTTTAAATATTCATACAGAAAATAAGCTTGTGGGGTGAATCGTTTTGTCACGCTGAAATAATCAGATGTTATAGTTTATCCCCAGTGAATAAGTCACTGTTTTGGGTGATCATGAGTTTGGATGTGTCACCAATGACTGCACGTGTGCAAATCCAGCAAAGGTTGTCTGTCGTGCCAATGAATGGGGAGGAAAAATAAATCATTGATATGGAAATGGTTAGCCTTCAAAGTAAAAGCATGGAAGGTCAGATTGCGCAATTGGTTGAATAAAATCAACTACCGAATTGCACACTCAAAATGACATTAATTATTCATTCATTTTTTGGCGTTTATGCGCCAAACCTAGAAAACCGGATGTACATTCAGAGTGCAGCAGCCTCAACTTTCACTCAGACGCTCCTTCCGGACAGGAAGTGTATCTATTGCTCACGCAAATTGAATGTTTCTTTACTATAGTTGTGAATTTTAAGACAATGTGTGATTAGATGGCAATCATGTCATTGTTCCATCAATCTTTCGTGTCCAAACGATATTTCATAATAAACATAAGGGTGAAAGTCTTCGGTGAGGGAGAATCCTGATGTTTAAATTTAACAGTCACTCGTTTGATTTACGTTGTAATTTTTTTACTTTACATTTTTTATATATTGGTAAAGTATTCTTGTTTTTTTGTTTCGCAGAGTCACAGTCACATGAAGCACATCTTTATTATCGTAATCTCCAGTGACTTCAATTGGTGGTGGTAAATCCACGCAGATTTTATTTTGAAGCTGGGTAGGAAGTGTGATGCTCGGCCGCTCGCTTGACTTGTTGACTAGTGCGGTGACGGACGTCCCAGGATCAAACGCTCGCCGCCAAGTGTGCAGCTCCGCGAGCCCGCTGACCGACTGCACCACACGGATCTGCCCGGTCGGGGAAGGTGTCTTTGAGTCGTCGGGACCAGCTGTTTCCGAGGTAAACCTGAAGGAAGCGTGTGTTTATTGCCGTTGAAAGTTAGCTTAAGGTGGCGCAACAGGGTGACTAATTAACAATTAGTAGTAAATAGCAACGCTTCGTGTCTTTGACGACAAACGTGGCTTCAACTAGCGCTTAAACGTCATGTGACCATTCTAAAGCTGCTTGGAAGACGCGAGAATTTTCAAATCAAATGCTGCTGCTGTGTAGTAAGAAAAAGTCTTGTTAATGAACGTGTGACGCGCATGCGCGTGTGATGTGCGGCAGCACGCCGGCTGTTCGTGTATGTAAGTATGAACTGCTTATGTGTTCCCAGCCGTCTGCGTGTGCTTCCATTGCTCTCCTAATGGAGAGGGAGGTGGTGTGGGGATGTGGCCGGAGGAGTTTGAAAGTGGAAATTAATGGATATATATATATATATGTGTGTGTGTGTGTGTGTGTGTGTGTGGTGCGCGCGCTTTGATTGTTCATTAAAGTGGGAATGTGCATGGCTAGATAAGTGTCCTGATGGATGAGGAATGGCATACAGAGTCGAGCCTCAATTGCTCCTCACCCACCGCTCTGAGCAGCCCGTGATGTGAGAAATGGACACTAAGAGTTGTGGCTGAGTGATGGAGGGAGGGGCAGGCTTGCAGCGTGGCCTGGCTGTGATTCATGACAGCCCTGAGCCACAGAGGAGACGGATGGGGCACTTCTGAAATAACTCCTCTGCTAACCAGCCTCCAACAAATGTGATGCTGGTTAGTGTTCACAGGATCAGGCCACTTCTCTCATTCACCAATACGACGCAGATGCATAGCTGGTAAATCTTCAGGACACTCACAGGACGATAAGAGGCATGGTATGGAGATCTTGTCGAGGCAATACACTTGGTTTTACGCTGAAAAAATGACCTGGGTGTGGTGTTGCGTCATGTATGTATGTATGTATGTATGTAGACTGTCCCCTCCTCACATAACCTACGGGTCACACTGGGTCACAACGGTTATCGACGATGAGGATGACTATTCAGAAACTCTTCTCTCTTTTTGTGTCATGTCTGCAGATGGCATTAGCTAAAGATCCACAGAGCAGTCCGGAGCAGGACGCAGCTGACCAGAACTTTGACTACATGTTCAAGTTGCTGATCATCGGAAACAGCAGTGTGGGAAAGACGTCCTTCCTATTCCGCTTTGCAGACGACTCCTTCACGTCGGCCTTTGTCAGCACCGTCGGCATCGACTTTAAAGTGAAGACCATCCACAGGAACAACAAGCGAGTGAAGCTTCAGATCTGGGTGAGCACCAATCAAGTGTTTAATTTAGGCTTTCAAAAGGGTGTTTAAGAGCAGAGATGATGATGATGTCATCCTTCCTTTAATGAATACATTAAATACATTACGGCGCACAAGCCCAAGTGGAGCACTACAGATTTTCATCTCAGAACATTACCTTTCAAAAATGCCACTTGCATTGTTATGAAATCCATCTCAACAACACCATTGTGATGTGAGGCTTGGTTTCAAGAGAGTGAGACGTCTGAGCTTGTTCAGGGCTGCACTCTCCAAAAGATGAGTTGCAACAGAGCGGTTGTTCATTTTAACATTTAATACATACCAGGGATTTGAAGTCACATTGTGCTGATGGTGAGCACGTCACTTGGGCTTGGCTGTGAAGTGAGTTAAAGGTCTTTAGAAACTCTGAATCTGTCTCAGATTCAGTGAACTGTTAGATGTTACCAGTTGATCACTATGCTCTAACATTATTCTACATTATTCATTTTAAGGCCACTGAGCTATATTCATTCTTTATCATTTGGTTTATCTAGGGTTGTTCATGCCATGTTTACGTTTGGTGATCCAGTGTTTCTGTTTTACTTTGCAACTTTTTTCTAAAGTGACTAAAACCTCACGCTGAGACTTCATGAAGACTTTATTTTCTTTTTGGTCACCAAAATAACTTATTATAAAGTCCATAGTTAGTGTACATATTACAGGGTTTCTGCCAGGATTTTTTGAAACTGTGGCAAAGCAGCCACCGCCCCCCAAAAAAACAAAAAACTAAACATGGAACTCTGCCAGAAATGAAGCGATAGAGAAATAATGAATCAGACAGGGAAGTTTTGAGATGTACTGAATTGTTGACAATAAAAACGCTCAATCGTGAGAAGTAAATAAGTAAATCTCTCCATTCAGCCACATTCCGTCTCTGTGTATGCCCAGCTGGAATGTGCAACTTGAGTTCAGCGAACATACATATAGACTTCAGTCTATGTGTTTCTTTCGGGTGAAAAACACAGCGAATATGTTCATGTCCACCCCCAGGAGTTAGTTTGTTTCGATGTTTCCACTCAGTTGTAATACGTTTGATCATGCCAGATTTCATCTTTGGTGCTGTTGGCTCTCAATTAATCTGTGGTGATGCGCCACGCTTGTTTACACACAAACCTTCTATTTAACCACTTTGGCACACACACAGAGACACACACACACACAATTTTGTTGATTTAAGTCATCATTAGATTTGATTGAAATCCTTGTGGGAAAACAAGTTTACCCTATGAATTTTTGTGAAAAAAAAAGCAACCTTGTTTAGTCTTTTTCATGTCTGTTATGAAGCAGTTATGCACCCGTAAATCTTTATGGACATATTGATCTCTGTAGCACGTGTGATGTATAGCTACTGTTCTTGTCATAAAATCAAACATGGAAGTGTAGAAAGTGCAGTCACTGGATGTTCTATCACCTCTATTGTTCCACTCTCACAAGTATGGGTTAAAAGAGAACGTACAGAGACATATGAAAGTGGTTAAAATAAATGCATAATTTTCCATCTACTCCTGCTGAAATATGAAGGATCATTACACTACACTAACATTAGTCAAAATTAATTGCAATGTCAGATTTGAATCCTCTATCATAAAGAGCAGACCTGAAACACTTCCCTCATGTACTCTAACAAATACATGCTAAATTGTGCATTTTTAAATTAATTTAAAATGCTATTGATATTTCAAAAATATCAGTAGCATTTTCAGGGTGCTCCGATTGAACTTCACACATTTCCTTAATTTTGGAGGATCTGAAATCAGCCATTGACCTCTTCTACTCTGCGGTGAGAGAGACCTGACTGACAGGTTACACTTTGGGATCATTTGTTTTCCCTCAGTTTAGCAGCGTTCAGGGCCTACTGAGAAAGTGAGAAGATGATACCCTGACATCATAACCCAAGGCTGAGGGTACTCTTCAGACCGGAGCCTTGTTTTGGAGGAAGGTGCTAGCAAAGTTACAGTGGGGACTGTGTGGTCAAGAGAGCTATTTGCGTAAGAAATAACAGTTCAAGATCAGTGTACAATGTAGAGGAGCACTCAGAATGAGTTACTGACAAGACCTGCTAAGTTAATCATAGATTGTGCATTTTTTTTAAATTCATTTATTAAGTCTCACCTGCAACAAGAGCAGCTTTGCATCGCATATGTCTAGCTAAAGTTTACAGAATGTGCTGCTTAAGAGTAGGAGTTTTTTGTCCTGTAAGCTGTTACAGCCACTATACGGGACATTTGTTGACAGTTCCTTCTGCATTGTCTCTTACATGATTCTCTCATGAACTGTTAGTTCTTTCTTCTAACCTTACTTCCTTTATGTGCAACAGCATTACTTAATGTCCTTAGTGCTAATGAGTGGTGAGGAAGTATTTCAGAAGTTGCCGTTGAGCTTGGTCAGTCGGCTTTTGTGGGTTTCAGCTGAGTTTGTGGAAGATGAAGCTCATTATGGAACAGTTAACAATGGTGGGCGTCAGACTTCACTGGCTTTGTGGCCCAGCATCTCTGGAGGGTTCAGCTTTTGAACTCGACACCCCCTCAGCAAGGGCAGCCCCCTGCAGGGTGGCCAGTCCTCACCGTGTGGCCCATGGCCAGCCACCTTTGCACATAAAAATGCAGTGAAGAAATAAAAGTATGGTTACTTTGTGTGCATTTTGAGCCCAGCATGCTTCATCTCGCTCTTTGCCAATCCATTAGGTGTCTCTTTCTGCCTGGTCTCAGAATGCTTTGATGGTCTTCCCACAGTTCCGTCCACAGATTCCAGAATCTTTTAGCAGTTTGTGGTGGATGATGCCACAAAACCTCTGCACTCAACTTCAAAAGGATAGATTTGGGTATTCCAGCTAGGGAACCTCACATGTGGTGCCAGTCTTGCACAGCTTTTTGATCTCCAAGCACAGGTCCCATGGGAGCTCTGTGATGTTCACCGTCTTTAATGCAGGTGTAGATTAGCAAATCTGGTTTGAGGTTTGTGAATCTCAGGTTGGTTATGCACAATGTTTAATTTGGATATATTTGTTGTTGACAAAGAAATCTGTTTGATATGGATCATTGTATTTGTTGTTTATGCATTGTTACTGCTATTATTTCCCTCAGTCTTGGAAATCTTGGAAGTTGAGTCATATGTGCTTATGGTGGTTATGTATGAAAATCAGTGGTTGGACTTCAATGAATTAATTATGATTAATTAATTGCAACATTATTGCAATTAATTAATTACAACAACAAAAAATAATTTTATTTAAGTTAACAGTTTGCTCTCCAGACAACGGGGAACCTTTGTCAGTCAAGACACGTGGCAGCTAGGATGATAACAACAACAACAAACATGGAGGAATCCCTGAACCAAAGCAAACAAAAGCATCTGTTTGCTTTTGTTCAGGGAGGTTTTTCACTACACAATGGCCAGGGTTTCCACTACTCTGAATGGACTTGAAATTCCTATAACATTGTTTTCAAGACATTAAAAGTGCTTTAGTTTAAATGAAGTGAAAACTTTAATATTGTCACCATCCTGAGTTATTGTGCTATTGTCAATCTGATGCAAAATAAACAGTATTTTGTTGTTTAAATGTATGTATGGCTCCATCATTTGATTCAGTAATATACCAAATTCATTCAAATTGAAAAATGTGGCTTCTTCTGGCAAATATTCTTATACCATTAAACTGTGATTCATTGAGATTAATTAATCACAAATTCTCCAATTAACTAGATTATTTTTTTTAAACGAGTCCCACCGCTATTGAAAATATTTGTCACTCATATGTGAGAAATTCCATATTAAGCATACTTTTTATTTATTCATACTAACCTTTGATTCTATTCATAGTCAGAGGAGAGAGTACGTTTTATATTAAGAATTTTGTATTTTAAGAGAAAATAACAGTCTCTGATAATTAAAATCAGAGCAGCCCACATGATAAGCAACTCTTTATCAAGTGTATGTCATCGTCTTTATAGCCTTATTAATGCTCCGGGATCAATTACCCGAAAGCTCTTTAGAAATGATTGTTACTCCACACTGACTCCTCCTCGCTCTCCTGCTGCTGCTGGCTGCCATGGCTCTGGCGCAAACTAATTTCTCGCGCTGCAAAGTTAATGACAGTTGATGTTTAACATCGTCCCTAGACAGCAGGCCTCATGAAAGATGCATGCGCTAGAGCTGCAGGAGCTGAATGTGCTTACTGTGCAGGCAGACGCCAGGACAGATATATGACTGACTGTTAGTGTGAAGGCAGCGACGCCCATGCTGTTGTGTTGTGAAGCCAAAGTAATGCATCTTATTTTGAACGTGATGTATTCCCTCTCAGCACAGACCGTGATTCAGTCGCAGAGTTTCGAATCAGGACATTATGAGTTACAAGTTATTGAGCTATTCCTGTAGCCTGAAGGCTTGTTCTGATTCTTATAATACATGCAGATGTACCTCTTCATGTAGTGTCTGTTCCTTCAGGTCACAGCAGGTCCTTGGTTATATGCGGTGTGTGTGTAAGGAAACAGCACATGACTCGTGTGTGCAAGTACTTCTCTTAAAAACTAGTTAACCATTCCTATTCCCTTTGAAGGGAAGTAGATTCAAACAAATTCCGGCTCCTTATGACGCTTGGGTTTCCTGAGGGGAAGGTGTTTTATGAGCTGAGACGCACAACAGATTTGATTTCTAACCATGACAACCAAATCACGTGAAATATTTTCTCTGGGCACACACAGAAGGTTGGCTCCATTTTCCATTTGAGAGATTGTCTGTTGCTTAAATTGAGGTTGGAAATTATATTATTATTGTCATTTTTTGGATACATTGCTTCATGGGGGATGAGTAAATAGAAGAAGAGAAACAACAAGACTTAGATTCTTGATTTAATTAAACCGGGTTTGTTCAGGAGATGTGGGAGTTTTCCAGCTTTGATAAGAGCATGACAAACATTGAGGTCCTGTACTTTTCCTCAGTGATCCCCATGAAGTCCTTCCATTGATATTCAACATGATGAACTTGGACCACTGTGCCTTTTGTGTTCAATCAGAAAATGCATCTTCAAACCAAACAAATATAATAGGGCTCTGATACATACACTGCCTTGAAGAATATTCATCTTGCACAATACTTGCTTATGAAGCTGCCTAGACTGGTTCACCACTGTTTACCCCTTTCAGGGTTTCTGCTTTACTTTGATCGACCTTGAAAACGCAACCTTGAGCTATTCCAACCTGTCTTTTCAGCAGCCTCTGACTTGTTGAGGCAAAGTGAAAAGTTGCCACAGCTAGCCAACCTCCTCCACCTCAACCTATGTAGTGCATCCTCCCTACACATGGTGCACAACAGTTAGTTCACTGTTCTACATTTACATGCAGTTATACGATTGGCCGTGATGTTTTATTGTTATTTTTGCAAGCAGATGATGATGATGATGATGATGGTGGTGGTGGTGGTGGTGATTGCAGGACACTGCGGGCCAGGAGCGCTACAGAACCATTACGACAGCCTACTACAGAGGAGCCATGGGATTCCTGCTCATGTATGACATCACAAGCCAGGAATCTTTCTGCACTATTCAGGACTGGTAGGTGTTCCTCAGGACACAACTTCAGTAGTGAGTGCATGTACGTACTTTTTGGCACCGTAATTTTGGCACCTAGTTTTCTTTCTTTTTTTATGACTTTCTGTGAGTTAATGATACGAATATGGATCTGTGTTATCACACTATATAGTATGGTTCATTCAGGTGAGTCAAAATGGTAAACTTTAACAGCATCGGTGTTGCATAGCTAAATGCTTTTATATATTTTACTCTGAGCCCTCATAGATGGCCATTTTATTACATACTCAGCAATTGTCATGTGGAAACAGAACTAGCCTCGGCCAAGGTAACAAGCTCAAGTTTAAGGTCCTATTCTCTGAAGTCTGTTACAACCCCAGAATAGTGTTAAATAAATATCCCTCTGCGTGTGTGTGGTGATGGAGAAATAAAAAGTCATGGAACAAAAGCATGATGAGCATATTTTGAGCACCAAACGCTTATGTTTTCATGGCAACTCCTACTGACGAGTGCTACAGTAAGAAGGCGTCTAATAAAGTCTATCGACTGAAACAGTGCTTTTGAAAATGGCATTAAAATAAAGAGCCCAAGTTGATTAGCTTATTGATAGTGTCAGCAGTGATGAGTGCAGAGACGTCAGTGCAGCCGGTCTGTGGGCGGAACACTAGCTCAAGTGCTGTGTCAGCAGCGTTCTATATATAGGGGCCATTGATTTGTGCTTTATTTTCCCAGGGCCACGCAGATCAAGACGTATTCATGGGACAACGCTCAGGTGGTACTGGTTGGCAATAAGCTGGACTTGGAGGAAGACCGCCAAGTTCCCACCGAAGAAGCTGAGAGACTTGCTAAAGAGCTAGGTCAGCGCTCTCAATAATAAATCTGATGATTTGATACAATGCTGCGGTTAGCTCAGTAGTGGGAGGTCAGAGGTGGGAATGACGTCACAGCTGAGATCAGTGAGCTCCAGTTGTCACAGTCTGTGTATGAAAGCTATTCTGCTCTGATGTAAGCAGCTTCTTGATACATAGAAAACCTGACAGATGATGAGGAGACACACGTTTGCAAAATGTCTCTACATCCTGTTCATGTTTGGGGAAGCCATCTTGAATGCTTGCTTTTCCTGGGGTGACATTCCGACTTGGAAATCCAACACCGGGTGATTTACCTGGAGGCGTAACTGGGAATTTCCAAGTTCCAGCTACTGTCTATTACTGGTTTTACCCAACGAGCACACGCGCTTTATCAGTCCGGTGCCTGAAGACTGTAATCGGTTGATCATCTGGTGCTGCTTGTTTCAATCGCATCTGACACCCGTGCACTACTTATAATGTAGTTAGCTGTGCCCCTCAGTCCACCACCATTTCTCCCAACTGCGGTGGCCTGAGGAGGACATTGGGCAAACCAGTGTACTGCCTTGCCAAAAAAGAAGTCGGATCCTGGATCTGGGGTTGCTGCAGTTGGTCAGGTCTAGGTTCAGCAACATTATGTGCTCAAAGAATGAGGTCATCTGAATATACTGAGTGACCAGGTTGTGGAAGACTGGTTCAGGGAGCATGAGACATCATTTTCACACATGGATTGGCCACCACAGAGTCCAGACTTTAACCCCGTTGAGAATCTTTGGGATGTGCTGCAGAAGGCTTTGCGCAGCGGTCAGACTCTACCATCATCACTGCAAGATCTTGGTGAAAGATTAATGCAACACTGGATGGAAATAAGTCTTGTGACAGTGCAGAAGCTTATTGAAACAATCCCTTTTTTGGTGCCACTTTTTTTTTGGCCAGGCAGTGAATGCGTGTGTCCCGAGGATGGGGCAGGTTGCACAGCAGTGGTCACATGGGCAAACCTCCGGCCACTATGATGATAATATAATAATAAAGCTTTATTTTTATTGTACTTTTTAGAACACTGTTCTGAACACAGATCTTTACAGACAACAATGAAGGAAGTTTAGACTTGCTCGATTATGAAAGTAGAACAAAGTGAAAGTTTGGAGGATATTACATAAGTGAGTCCAGATTTAAAGGTGGCTTAAAGCTCACCTCGGGTCTTGAGCTGGACTTAGGGGATGCTAGCAGAGACCCACCAGTGGATCTCCTGGCTGGTTATCCACCAGATGTGGAGATGTGACTACACATTTCTTTGACACAATATGTACATGTAGTATATGTGCTGTAGTTGCTGCAGCCATTTTTTCTAGCGGTTGTTTGTTCAAACTACTGGCAGCTGAACGACATGTAGTTTACTTGCTAGGCTAGCAAAGTAGCTTCCCCGCACAGATGTGTATGACCTTTTGAACTCACATCAGTGAGTCAAACCTCAAACCACAATGGCTACTAAAACACAACCAGTGGGGCTCGTCATTAGCACCTGGGTGAAGCAGTAACCTGCAAAATCTGTTTGGAAAAAAAACTTTTAAGCTTTTAGAAGTAGCCAGTGAATATTGAAAGATACCAAACCTCTTATTTGCCTACAGGCAGAATATCTGCTTGTTATTCTAAAATGCTCACTTTGTTCTTGTTGGTTTGCTTTTAGCTTGATGCGGTATCAGAGCAGCAGTCGATGAAGTGCTTGGTTGGTTAGTCACGGAATACTGAACATCAGGAAAATCATCTGAAGACCTCTGAATTTGCTCTGTGTGGATGTCATTTGATCAGACTTTCGTAACCCGTCTAAATGCCAGATATTGGGACCAAAAAGTCTTCTGACTTCTTCACGCATTAGTCAGCCACTTGACTGAGACAGTTATTGACAACAGTGGTCATCATTGTTATTACCGTTCACCTGGCATGCAAGCACGGCCTGCAGTCTCATACCACCGCATGTTTAACAGGCTTTCATTCATCGTGCTTTAGTATTCTCACCGCTTCTATTCCAGTTAGTACGCCGACATGGGGCCGAGCAGAGGCAACGGAATTGAAAGTGAAAATAGAAACATCTTTGTTGTGCTTGCACTATAGGTACTTATGCTGGCTAAACCGTGTTTGTCTCCAGGCTTCCAGTTCTTCGAGGCCAGTGCCAAAGACAACATCAACGTCAAGCAAGTGTTTGATAAACTGGTGGATGTGATCTGTGAGAAGATGAATGATGGGGACAACATGGACGCCACTCCAGCCAACCACAGAGGAACAGCATTAAAGGAAGTGCCCCAGAACAACCAGGGAGGCTGTGCATGCTGACTCCTGTCTGACCCTTTAGGTTATAGTAAAACTGACTCCTCAATGTTTTAGTCCCTGCTGTTCACCAGGACCCTGCAAAATCTGCTGATATTCTAATGTGACTGTCGCACGTATCTGCCAATGAGCTGGTCAGAGCTGCTGTGCCTTTGACACATATCCTGTTTACACAGTCGTCTGTGCGAAAAGCATCTGTTGCTGGCGCAAATGTTCACAGAGGAGTCATCTGCTTGTGTAGTAGCTCCCTCTTGTGGCTGATTTCCGGCAATGCCTCACAGTGACTGAGCAGACTGTTAAAATGTGCATTATAAAGTTGCTTTAAAACGCGTTCATAGCCCTGTCTCCTTTTTTTAAGTACAGGTGTTTATAGCCAATCCTAAAATGTTATTGTCAAAGTAATCGCCTCTGTTTAAGTTGTAATTAAAAGATTGAAAGATTTTTACGACTTGCCTTTTTATTCTGTTTAGTTTGACAAGAAGACACTCATTTTGAAGATGAAAGGTTGTTGATCCGTTGAAAAGCTCTGAGAATAACGACACAAACAATTGTAGCTTGTAGTTCAGGTCTTGTTTGACTAAAAACACCTAGAAGGTTCACTAGAACTGTAAAAGTTTTGTTCCCATGACTAACCAAAATGAGAAGTTCACAGTGATGTTTTCTCTTTATGGCACCCGCTGTTCTCGTGGACTTTGGTCAGCAGGAAACCGGACCATTTTCCTATAAGTTAGTGACGTAAAGTTCATGAACTTTGTGTTTGAGAAGGACAGGGAGAGACAGAGGGGGGAGGAACCAAAGTTTCGATAAATGGTCATGCACAAGCATCACTTGGGAGACACTCCTGACTGACCAGCCGACGCAGCACCAGGTACTTTCTCTGTGTTTTTACACTGTTGCCTGACATCCAGGTGGATGACCTGTAATGCATATCTGAAGCTGGTTTTAGTTCTCAGAAGATCCAAGGTGTTTAGGAAACCTTTGTGGAGAAGCTCTCAAAATACTCTTTGTCTACTAGATAACTATGCTGATCTTGAACGTTGATCTTAAGTTTTTAACTGCGAACAAAATTGTTGAGAGACAAAATAGAAATTGCATCTCCAGGTGCACAACAGGTTTTTAAAGGCCGCATCACCTCAAAAGATATTGAGTTATTTTTATCACACTATGTTTCAAAGCTAAAACATGAACGTATTTTCCCATTAACTTGGAAGAACGTGTAAAAATATTCAAGTGCAAGATGACCTTTTGGAATATAGGGAATATAAAATATATATATAGTGAATAGTGAATATAATGAATATAAAATATAGTGAAACAAGTTTTCACTATATTCACAAGGCGGGGCGATTCCATTTCCTAAGGAGACACGTTACATACTTTGTAATAATATAAAGGGCCGTCAATTCAAAAGATCAGAAAGAACAGAAATGATCCAAAATTTGTCCTTTTCTTTTTACTTAAATATTATAAAATAACATTATAACATAATACACTTACAGTGTTTCATTCTAACTTTCATTCCATCTGCATAGTTACTTAAAGATTCTTGATATATATATATTTTTTAAACTGGTATCTTAACTGAACACTACCTTAAAAAAAATAAATAAATAGTAAAGACACTTTATAACCAAGTGTTTTCTCTGACTTCATGAGAGCAGTACTGCTATTACTAGGGGAACTACTGGATTTTGAGTTCCAGTTTTCCTCCTGACCGGGTTCATTGTAGTAACCGTTTATGAGACAACTGTGGCCCCAGATTGAAGCCCAACTATCAATATTTGTCGGTGCTTCCCTGCGCAGCAGGAAAGGAACAGGAACAGCACTCGATAATGCTCATCCGACTCCCTCGTGCTTTTATTGACGTGACAGCTTTAAAATCTTCAATTGCCTCCTGGAAACACAGCTGCCACCGGCCTGACCGCTACCGCTAAGGCGGCAATAAGGAAGAAATACGCAGTTGGTTCAATAAAACCTGCTTAATGATCCGGGAAGGAACTGTGTGTGGAAAAAAAAACCCAAGTATTTAATAATTAAACAATGTGATGACTAATTGCTGCTTGTCTTCTTAAGCAGGTCAGATCAGTTATAAACATATGTACAGTATTGTCATTTACAACAGCACCATCAGCTCACCCGAAACCACAAGGCTCTGATGAATGACCTGTCACCTTCATTCAGGATTAGAACCTGAAGTCACGGAGGTTAATGTGTAACCATGGCCGGCACTATCCTGCTGTTGTGCAAGCAGCCCACCTCTGCTGCTCCACTCTGGTCCCATTTTGAGACAGAGTCTAACCAAAGTCTTTCTTCCTCAGCAGTGTGAGGGACATATTTATCCGCCAAGATGTGTTGTGCCGGCTTCCTCAAGATGATGATGTTCCTCTTCAACGGGATCATTTTTGTGAGTGGGATTTCCTTCTTTGTCTCTTTTGTGAACACACTTTGAGAAGTGATTTAAACAGAGGACGAAGGAGAAGGGAGGTTGTCTGAGAGGATGCCTCCTCACCGGCATCTCTCACTGTAGATGGTTTACCATGAGTCTCTCCGAAGTGACCAAGCTTCTCAGACCACGTGGCAGTGTCCTCACTCTGGTGGCTCTCCAGCAACTTTCCATCCCACCCTATTTCAGTGGTCTAGTTTTAAAACATGAACTTTAAAGACATGTTTTGATCAACGGTGCACCATTCTTAAAAATCTGGTGGCCACAGAGACTCACATAACTCGGGTGTATTAAGCCTGTGCTTGTTGCCAGGCAACACCCAAAATGAGTATGCGTAAAATTGTGTCACGCCATAAAGCCCCATAGTGCCATTAGTTTTGTGGAAATCACATCCACGCTGATGAGCTTTGGGTGTTTCAGCTTCACAGTGGACCTTCATGCTGAGCTGATCTACCACTGACTTTGGTACAAATGTGTCTCTGACTTTTATTGTTTCGCTCTCTCAGCTGGCCGGAGCTGCCATTCTCGCCGTGGGAATTTGGTTCAGGGTGGATGGTGAATCTCTGCTGGGCTTAGTGAACAGCATACCGGGCGCTCCATCCGAGCTGTCCCTCCTCGCCAACATCAGCTACCTGCTCATCGGAGTGGGCGCCTTCCTGCTGATCATCGGCTTCCTCGGCTGCTGTGGAGCCATCACCGAGAGCCGGTGTATGTTGCTGACGGTGAGCGAGAATGTTCTGCGACGCCAAACACACACACACATTTGAAATGGCTATCCTTATGGGGACCTCTCATTGCCTTAATGCTTTCCCCGGCCTCTCACCGTAAACCTAACCATCCAAAACACATGGCTGACTTTAACCAGGACTTTGAACCAAACTTAAATAAAAAAAAAAAACAATTAAAATGACAATGTTATTTTGATGCATTCATCTTCAAATTGAGGCTTGGACTTGTGGGGACCGGCAAAATGCCCCCCACAAACTATACAAGTACACACACACACGTACCTATTTTTGTGAGGACCTCTCATTGCCATAATGCTTTCCCCAGCCTCTCACCCTGAACTTATCCTTAACCAAGACATGAACCAAGCTTAAATCTAACTATAATAAACTATTTTTACCGTCATTTTAACCCTCTACACCTTGAGAGGACAAGCCAAAATGACCTCACCAAGCTAAGTGTCCTCACAAAAAGTCAAGACTTGGTGCTCACAAGTATGGCAGAACATAACACACACACTTGTACTGCTGTCTTTCTGAGGACATTTCATTGACACAATGCGTTCCCTAGCCTCTCACCCTTAACCTAACCACCCAAAATAAATGGCTCACCTTAACCAGGACTTCAAACCAAACTATGATAATAACCTATAGTTTTACTGCAGTTTTAACCCTCTAGACCTTGTGAGTCCTCAGAGAAAGGTGCCTTGTCAAGACTTACAACTATGGACTTTGGATGAAAGTTTTTAAAAACCTGCTGAAAGTTTTTTTTTTTTTTTTTCAAAACTCGTGATTTCTATAGTAGTTAATAGCAGGGGATTTATAACTGAGCTGGTTGACGATTAACGTGGGTGTTCAGGGGTGTGAGGGAGATGCTTTGGTAACACACACAGGAAATGAACAGACTGTTCCACATTGTGCTGCTTTCCTTGCTTCATTATTGTTTTGTTGCTTTCTGTTTTAGTTTTTCTGTATCGTGCTGATCTTATTCCTGGCAGAGGTGGCAGGAGCAGTGGTCCTCCTTGCGTTCAATGGTGTGGTAAGTCTGTGCGGAGAATTCATGTCAGAAATGAGAGGGAACGTCTCATATATTTGTGTTACTTTAACCTCTCTTTCCAACCTTTAAGGTGGAAGATGCACTCAAGACGGTCGAGGTAAAGGTTGTGAATAGCATTAAAGGCAAATACGGGGCAGACGCTGACTTCACTCAGTTCTGGGACGTCACCATGGACAAGGTAACGCATGGATGGTTTGAGGTCGGTGACGTCCACTGTTGACATGTCTCTCTTGGACTCCTCCGTCTAGCTTTCATGCTGTGGATACACAAACTACACTGATTTTGAGGGCTCCCCGTTTAATAGAAACGGCAGCATTCCATCTCCATGCTGCACTGGAACCAGTGACATGTGCGCTGAAGCCAACGCAATGGAATCTGTGAGAATTCTCTTTTTTACCATTAAAACTAGAGATTCTTATTCAGACATTTGCGCTAACCTCATATTTGTGTTTCAGAACGTCAATGGTTGCTATTACAGACTGTTGGCGCTGATTGAGGAGAACACACCGATCGTTGCAGGCGTGGCTCTCGGGGTCGCCGCTCTGGAGGTACAACACTCACAAGCATCTTTTTAGCGACTGATGAAGAAGCTCTCCCTTCCTCACAAGACTGAGGGATCTCTCTAGACAGGGGCCATAAGGCTCTTTGATAGGCTGTCGCCCACCAACAGTTTTCACTGAGCACGTGACCTTTACAAACGTGACACTTGTTATGCCTAAACAGACTGCAAGTGAACTCTTGTCCTTCCAGATTGCTGCCATGACGGTGTCCATGATTCTCTACAAGAAGATTGGTGCAGACGCAAGACAGAAGTGAACAAAGTGACTGAGGGGAAAAAAAAAACTCAACATGTTTGTAAAGTTTGTTACTTGTGTTTGAGCGAAGATGAACATGAACAATTCCCAATTGTAGATCAATAAGAATGGAGGCCATGCACTTTCGGATCGGGTCGGGCAACACTATTTATTGTCTAATTTACATACAATTCACAATTGTACTTCTTTACATATTTTGTCAAAAGCTGGTGATAATATGGTGTCATTTTACGCTGTGATTACACTGTATTAAAATATTTTTATAGCACCTATGGCGTCTTTTGTCATTTTGTTTTAAGGCATGTTTGCATTTGAAAGCTCAGTACATTTCAAACAACACAACAATAGTGGAGACAGCCTGGACACGGGACCATGGGAGCATCACAGAACCACACACACGCACTCGCACCTGGGTGATCCCTGTCAGGGATCATTAACATGTCGCCTTGCAAACTTTATTTGTAGTTGGATTAGTTAGCTATTGTTGTTAAATTGCGTTGGTGATGTCGCCTCACAACCTAAACTCAACACTAAGTTGGAGTGTGAGAGATTGTGGTTTCCAAATGATGCTATTGAAGTTACAGATGCTATGAAGTTACGCTTCATTGGTGTTACAGTGAAGAAAAGGAGTTGTCCACCATGACTGTTTAGCTGGTAAAAGACAGAATCTTTTCAGTTATCAAATGACAACTGGAGTTGTGTGTTAAAGGAGCTGCATAATTGCTGCCCACTTGTGTTTTAGGTCAGGTCAGTTTAGAGTCTTCAGTCACACACACAGTTGCATTACTAATTAACTAGTAACTCTTAGATTTTTCCATTTGAAGTTCGCACCACAAGTTGATATGGGTTAATACTCAACTGATCGTAAAAGTGCTGTTCTAAATGTTGCTTCATTTTGATCCATTACGACAGAGAAGTGGATGTGTAATCTAACACATAAAGAAAAAAAGTGATTCATGCTTTGTGGATATCTTTGATGTTTGTTAGGTATTAATCGAAATAATAATAATAATAATGACAATAATACTTATAAGTTCAGATGGAAATTATGCTTCTTTTTTTATGTCATCTTTGATGACATCAGTGCTTTGTCATTCCCCATAAACGCCAACAAGTGACAGTGGTGAGGTCATTTACAGTCTAACTGAGTCGGTCTGCACCTGTTTTTCTTCTCATCAGCCTGTGGTGCAGTACAGATGCCAGCTGCCGCTGTACGCTGTAAACATTTCAACATCCTTTACCACCACTCAGAAATCTTTTATTTGGTTTAGTCTCCTCCGTACATTTCTTGTCATTTGGGCATCCTGTCTGTGATCTTTCTATATATCATCAAATTTTAAAAATATTCTTCAAATTCTTTTATTTTTTTTATTATTTAATTCCATTTTTTTTTCTGAGGAAAGAGGCTAGTGATTTAAGCAGACTGTTGATAATATAATTGATAGATACTGTATAATAATGTTGTGCAGTTTATGCATTTAATAACAGTATTATTTAAAAAATAAAATAAAATAAAAAGTTTTTATAAAAAAAAACGGAAGTGTGTAGCAGAAGTCCGGCTAGCGTAAAGGGCTAATTAGATAGTGGCATTGGTTTTGCTGAAAAGTTCATTCTAAATGTTGTGGTTTGTATGACCTACGGGTAGGTTTCTCAATTTATTATATTATTTAGTCATGTTTTATTGACATCCCATGAGGTTTGCTTTCAATGGCATTCAACATCCTCCTTAATTTAACACTTTTGCACTAAATTTACACGCGAAACAAATACATGCAGCTTTGCAGTTGTTTGTATAATCCTTAATGGAATCGGAAAACTTAAAGCAAGAGTGTATTTCATTGCCTAATCTCCTTTTTACTAGGTAAATAAAGCATTTTGACGGTCTCTGCACTTCCCAATTGGATTTGTTCTCCTACCAAGACTGCATTCCGAATCGGCGCAGACTGTTCGACACTGAAAGGAGCCTTATCTATGCCGCACTTTTGAGACTAAATCTTGCTCTACACAAGTTCCACATCATATTTCTTTTTTTTTTTTCATACATACATTTATTAATTTCCATAATTACAAATGACAAATACAAAGAAACAACCAATACACATTTCCCCACCCTCAATACCAACTTACTCAGTGTACAAAATCCAGTCACATAAAGTCACGATCACAGGAAAGAAAACAATGGCTTCTCTTGTAGAGATATCACAGAAGTCATGCACTTTCCCTTTTGATGTACTGGTCAGTTTTTCGAGAGCCAGATTGCTGGACATTTCCCTGATCCGTTGACCAACTGTAGGACCTGAAACATTTTTTCAATTCAATGCAACAACATGCGTGGCCTGTAGCAAACAGAAAATTAGATTTTTTTTTTCTTATGTGCATTAATAGAAAGATTTAAAGGAATCTTGTGTAGAATAGCCAAATGAGGATCCAAAGGAATCTTTATTTTTGTCATTTTTGAGATCAAATCAAACGTGTATTTGTAATTCATGAACCTCAGCATAATAATACTCGTATTTGGGGGTGTGTGATTTATGAATACATAATCCATGGACCTTTTGATTCAGACTTTGTTTCATGAGATATAGGCATATCTGTTCAGATTCTTCTGTGACAATAGCACGATTGACAGATCTGAACTTTGCGCATTGATCAAAGTGGAGATGAAGATAGTGCTCATTAGTTTTCAGACCCTGTTGAACTGTGAATGAACTGTTGATCAAGAAACTACAGTTTTGCCAATGATTTTATTATTATTGATAATAATACATTCATTTAAGTGTGTTAGTTAACATGAATGCAAAGTGATATGCTTGTTATTTTTTAGATATTTGTCTCAATGACTTTTCAATTTAAATGAATTACTAAAACTTTGTTTACATTTAAACAAATGTATTGATTTGTTTAACTATTTAATAATAATTTAATATAACTTTCTTATTTTGGTGTTAGTCATTCGGGAACACTGGTGTAACAACCATTTGAAGAAGGAAGTACAGGTGGCAGTTCCACATTGCTCACAAATAAGAGTAAAGTATAGTCCTGACCAGTACAAAGGTCATCCATACATAAGACTAGCCGTTTACAACACGCTATCATCAATCATCTTGGTTATAAAATTAATACACCACAATGTTCAACCATTATCATATATACACCCTGATATTGTGTAATGTGCATAACACCCCACCCCACGTTGAGCCATGATATTGTATATTTGTAAATATGTTATGACGACTACCTGTTTATTTACTTATTTCTGTTTTTGCACAACAACTTAAGAAATCCTGTAATGCTAAATGTCTCCTTAGTGAGCTCTTGTGTTCAGTAGCCTTGTAGGTGCAAAAGCAATGAAGTTTTGAAAGTGTACTGTTCGGGAGATATTACCATTTTTATACATTTATGTTCAGTTGTGTACATGTATGTGTTTATGTTTCGTCAATGTAATGTCTAGACAGGCTACTTGCAGGGTCCACTTATCAGGATGACTACAAGAAAAAACTTCTAAAAAAGATCCTAAGCCGCACATACGTTTTATTGTATTGAATCTCTCACAAGAACTGAAATAAAATAATGAAAAATAGTATCAATAAGATGACGTTCAGATCAAAGAATTTATTCGTCGTTGGCGCCATCTAGTGGATATAACGCTTCTAAGCACAGTGGCGCAGTCAGTCTGTTACGAGGCTGTGTGTCGAAGAATCAAACTGTGATCTGGGAAAAGCTCGTGGAAAGAACGCAGAAAAGGAAGAGAGCGGTAGTTTACACCCAGGTCTCTATGAGAAAGGCAAATAAGCGCTCACCTTTAGTGGTCTAGTCACAAACAATGAGCGCTCTGGTCACGGGCGACCGAGCCTAATGGTGGCGTGATCGCCGGTGAGACTGCAGAACTGCTGGTGGGAAACGAGGCATGATTGTTTTACTGCGCGAGATGAGATGCTGTAGAATGTGGCCGGTCCATTCTCCATTGTCTATCATCATACACATTTTATACAACACCTTTTTTTTTTTTTTTTTTTTTTTTTTACAGTTTTTGCTATTCTACTGTTATTAATATTGGTATTTGTTAGTGTTTAGTATAGGTTCGATTATTCATACATTTAATGTTTTCAATCATTTGTATTAAATATGGCATCTTAAGTTGATATTCTAAATTTATGAGCATACATTCCCTGAAACTTTGCCATAAACTGGGCAGGAGGATGATCAATGAACTGCTTGAAAAGGAAAATTTTGGTGGCTAGTGATTTTTTTAATCTTAAAATTATAAGAAATATTTCTTATGTCTTGTTACTAACAGTTTTTCTTGTTTTAGCATTCGGATTCATTTTGTTCGTTGTCATTATTACACTATATCATTATTATCCCTGTACACTTCCGTACTATTGCATGTTTTTCTCTTTTCAAATTTTTAAATCAAGAACTCTTGAAGCTGCCTCTGCATGTGTGGCGGTGGTTAAAAGTCATGGCATTCGTTTGTTTTATTGTCAGGTGAAGTTCAGTCGTCTCGCACCTGAATGTGTAGCTTTGGTGTGACGTCTGGTCTGGTGTGGGAAATGCGACACCTTCTTCACATTCAAACTCTGCTGGGAAGCGGCTGCTGACTATATAAGTCGACTGGAGCCTTCACCTCATGAGAGCACTGACAGCAAGGTCTTCCTTCTAGACCTTGAACCGCAACAAGATTTAAAAAAATACTTCTCTAGCTGTTTAATTTGTTTTTGACGGAGCGATTCGCTGTTAAAATGTCTCAGCTCTTCAACATCATTTTTTTGTGTTGTTGGACGCCATTTGCGACTTCATTTTCTTTTGACAAAATCCTGAAAGGGTCGCGGGTTGAATTTGAGTCGTCTGCCAGTGGTCCAGTTGAGCCTGTGCATGGAGCGGTCAAGGTTGTGCAGCTGGAGCCACACTTGGTAGCCCAGTCTGGGTTCTTTAGAAGAACAATGAACTCCAGACGGGCTCCTTCTGGCAGCTCCAGGTTGGCCTTGCCCACGTTCTTGTCTCAGGGCCGTCCTGGACCAGCCTTTCGGGGCCTTTCGCATCCTCTGCAGCACCTTCAACCAAAGATTTCTGCTGAGCCAGAGCTGAAGAAGAAGCAGGGTCTGCAGATGTGGCAGCGAGCGATTGAGAAAGGAGATAAGATCAGCTCGTTGCTACCTATTCGACTCAAGGACACGAAGCAGACGTGCAGCGCTGTTCCCTTCACTCAGGTAAAACTGGTTTGAACATCAGATTTTCCTGCCCTTTATTCAGCTTCTTTGTTTGAAATATATAGACTCTACTCTTTCTTTGTTTGACTCTTCCAGCGTGTGACAGCACCGGGATGCGATGCTGTGACGGTGCACAACAACCTGTGCTTTGGCCAGTGCAGCTCCCTCTTCGTTCCACCTGAAGGAGAGTTTGGTTTGGGAGCCCACCGTCGCAGCCCCTGCTCGAGATGCGCCCCATCCAAAGTTCACACCGTGACAGTTCCCCTGAAATGTGGCTCTGTCATCCGCTCCAGAAAAGTGATGGTGGTGGAAGAATGCAAATGTGAGACAGGACGTGAAGAAAACACGGCGACTGCACATTCATAGACGTCTCTCTTTAAATGTTTTTGTCTGTCTATTTAAGCGCAACTGTTGTCACGGTTGTTTCTTGTTTGTTTGTCCAAGTCTGAATTCCTTGTTCAGAATTCTTGATTGTTGACAAAATGACTTTAATTTGAGTCATGCATTTTACCTTCTGACAGTCCACGCTGGACATAAATATTGTTTAGATTGACCTAAACCTGACAAGTGTATTTTCATATAATGCCAATAAATCTTTTTTGTCAAATCATCCTCATGTGATCTGGTCATTTGCTTGCACCATTAACCGTAACTATAATTCAGGACAGAAGGTCTGCAACTTTTTTTGGAAGATGAACTGTTTGACTTGTTATCTACAACAATTGAAATAAGTAGGAGACTTTAACATGCAGATTCTGATTTATTCATTGCATTGGATTATGATTATTATTATTGAAATTATTATTATTATTATTATTATTATTATTAGTATTATTAAACAAATTCCAGGTGCAGGTCTTTATACAATGTGAGATAGCACCAAAACATTCATGATGAGGGAGACTAAATAAGAGGGACGGAAAATGTATGTTTAAAAAAGGTTAGAAGGTTAGACTCCTCACCTCAAAATGTGATTATTTACAAATAATCCAATTACTGGCATAAATTTTTGTTCATTGAGTCTCTCCTTTGACAATAAGGGAAGGTGACATCGTCTTGTCAAATTCCAGGTTCCTTCACCTGGTGGCACCCACAAAGATGAGAAGTAGTTGTTCCATGCTCAGTGACATCACACTACAACACATTGACCCATGCGTTAGTCTGGTAGTAATAATGAAAGTTCCCCCAAAAAATATATATATTAGTAGTAGGAATGAACAGAAATATTTGTATGAATGTATCGTGCACTTGGCGGTATTAATGCGGAGCGTACAATTAGAAGAAGAATAACAAATGTCTGTCTGCGTTTGTGTCCATTACTCTTCGATGAACCTGCGTCTAACAGTCTTACAAGTGTTCCCACTTGTTTTCTGTTTTGTTCCTTCTACTCATGCGTGCGACATTCGAGTATCAGGTCCTATATTTTATTAAAAAAAGCTCTTGTTCCACAGACTTTACGCACAAAGCGTTTGCATTTGAAAGCAGCGAAGGCACTTTTAAGCAGGGGTACTTAGCTGTAAGCAAACATAATTGTTTCAGCATGGAGCCCTGAATTATGTATAGGAAGCAGCTTCTCATGCCCAGTCTCCTTTTAGTTTGGTTGTGGGAATTTGAACGTCATTCAGTACAGATGCACTTGAACCAGTGGGCATGTGTGCTTTTTTTCGGTTAGGGCCCATAAAACCTATTATTCATTTATGCCCTGGCACCTGGGCCTGGTAAAGTGAACTCATCCCACACATCCCAAAGTACATTCCCAAAGGAGCATAAAGAAGGGGGCTCTTTACGTTGCCTTGGCATGCAGTCAAAATGACTGCTTAGATGGCCATTTGCATTCACGTGGGCTCTCTGGAAAAGTGAAAGCCTTCATTGCTCTACGGGGGAGCATTGAAACCCTCAGATTCCATTAGCATTTGATTAACATCTTTGCTTGATGGCTATATTTTTAAAGATTTATGGGACAAATATTTGCTCAGGGCTTCAGCATGAGGAGTTCAAAGACTCTTCAAATTGGGCTCTCGTATCTGAGTAGAAGGTGGAAAAGTCGATCACTTCTGTCGACTGACGGTGATGATTCAAAGACAATGTAAACACTCCTAACACACTGGAATCTTATCGGGCATGTTGCGTTGAGATAAGAAGAGACGCCGCGGCTTTGGGCAAATTTGTTTGTGGGAGAGTGGCGGATAGTTAAGGCAGTAATGATCTATCTGCGTGTCTATTGTTTCTGTATTTAGAGCTACTTAATCTTTTATCGACTCTCAGGAAAACTAGATAAAAAAAAAATAGAGCATACACGGTGAATGGAAGGAGGAAGAGGGGAGGAGGCGGTTGTTGATTGAACAAACAAGGTGCACAAGAGAGTGCACCACTTAGCAAGACAGATGTCAGCCCTCTTTGCATTGTGGGATCGGGCAGAGCACTCCTGCGTCATTAAGGATGGCCTGGTTCCCATGGCGAGGGGAAAGGAAGGAGCGAAAGGAGGAGGGCGCAGTGCCAAGTTCAGCGCCTCAGGGATCAGATCAGCGTCACGGGGTGCTAAGTGGCCTAGTTAGCGCTTTAAAACACACAATGAGCTGCCTGCTCCGTCTCTTCGCGTGTACGCCTTTTTACTGTTTGACATGGAAATGGATGTTAGGTGCAAATGATGGGCGACCCTTGAAGTCTCACGACCACGGTCGCGGCGGAAATTCATTTATAGTCATGTTTTAATTAGATTATATCGATTTACATTAGTTACGTACTTGAGACACTGGAGTGCATTAGTGCAGCAGGTTCCAAAGGTGATAAGAGTGTCTGTCCTGGTCATGAAAGAGCTGAGCCATAAGTCTAGTTGTTGATCGACTGTGTTTCCCACCCTAAGTTTGGGGCACTGACTGAAAGCTTAAAATGCAAGCCACTACAATGAATGTCCAATACGCGGGCGCTAGACTTGCCTCTTGGGTGAGGAGGCTGGTCCTTCAGGTGACACTCCACGTACTGCTTCTACTTTCATTGAGACAAGCCAGGTCAGGTGGCTTGGCCATTTTGTCGTGACACCTCATGCGCAGCTTCGCTGGTCTTGTGGTTGGCTCATGAAACACGATAAATTTTAATTTTCTCCCAGAACAGAGGAACCTTTCCTTGTTAAACTTCATTTGTTATCTTTAAAATTGAGAGTTGCGTTAAAAGCACATTTCTTAGAAACCTGCTTAAACAAACCTGCACCCAAGTCCGACCCAAAATATTCACCCAGATGAAGGTCTTTTTAGAGTGAATGCAGATAAATGCTCGCCGCAGCTCAGTGTGTGTCGGTAGAAAAAAAAAAAGTCCCGTATTCATCAGGACCGTGCTGCTCAACAGTCATGGTAGATTGGGCTTTTTGGCGGATCAGGCTCCAAATTTTGGCAGCAGCACGGAAGCGCGAACCCGAGCCCAGTTCCTGCAGAAGAAAATCCTTTGATAAAATCAGATATTTCGTCAAAGTGATATATCGACCGCCCACGCACAGTTAACTGTTTCACACATCAGCTTGTTTGGGATAAAGTTGCCTGGGTGACTGTGGACAGTTGCAAGCATACATCGTCATATTGATACTGGGGAAGGTGCCCAGACTGTGGTGTTAGCCTGGAGCAGCTGGTCGAAGCTGGCTCGTCCGACCGCCACTCTGCCCGGCGACTGGTCTGTTGCAGGCTTCTGAAGTGAACCGTGATTGGTGCAGACTGCTGATAGGGCCACATCAGAGGTGTCGATTGGAAAGTGCCCTTATTTGGTTTTGGGGTATTAGCTTGATCACTGGTGCTTGACTGATTCAGAAAGCATCACTTTAAGATTTAGGGTTGTTGGGATTTCTATCATTTGTCTCTTGTCAAGCAAGAAAACTAAGGCCATACTGTTTTAAAGTCTTGTCTTCGAGGCCATAGTTAAGACTTTTGCAGGTCTTAGAAACAAAGCCAAACAATTC
The DNA here is from genome assembly GCF_027744825.2 of Synchiropus splendidus. Classification (NCBI taxonomy): domain Eukaryota; kingdom Metazoa; phylum Chordata; class Actinopteri; order Syngnathiformes; family Callionymidae; genus Synchiropus; species Synchiropus splendidus. The sequence goes on along the minus strand of NC_071335.1, from coordinate 12,478,579 downwards.
CCACGTTGTAATAAACACCTAAGACTAATTTTGATTGCCATAGTTGGAATAGAATTATTATGAAAGAAAGATTTGAGCCTATAAATAAAGGCCGCCTCTAGTGTATTTTTCCTTCACTGGAACCTCACATACCTATTGAAGAGGCGTCACATCAATATGATATTAAGTAAGTTAAATGTAGTTTGCTGGGGCAAAAACAAAAATATGGTCATCAGTGTGAATTATTTAGGGTGATCAGTATTGTTTATTTATTCCTGTGACAGCAGGTGTAGGGGAGGAAAGTCATAAGGGGCAGGAACGGCATCAAGTTTGTGCCACAACATAGTTTACATGATGGCTTCCTATTGAATTGGGAACAGGGGACTTGGCCATGGAAATGGCAATGGCACCTTCCTGCTGAAGCCCATAATCCTTTACAAATTTGTAGCAACTCCATTCCTTTATCAACTCATCGGAAATGTCAGTCAACAACACATGAAGAGAATCTGGAAGTGACTTGAATCTTCTTGGTAAGATTCGACTGTGCATTTCAACTCTAGCTACAAACCATGTGACACCAACTCCCAACTGAGGCACTGGTTTAAGGAGCACAGTGTGTCTGTGGAGATGTTCTCTCCCTCCCTCTGGTTATAGATTTGCCCCCCTTCTTCTTTCAGACAGCATAAAATTCACAGTTTTATCTATCCCAAATGGTTTTTGTTAGCGTTTTGTTTCTATTTACTTTTTTTCTTTTTGGTTTTATGAAGATAAAGATGATGTTTTTCTATTGGCCCCTCTACTGTATCAACATCATCCAAATGAAATACATTTCTGTGGTTCTCATTTGGTAGTTTGGGGAAACGGGTAACAAGTGAAGGTGTTTGTTTTGGTTGAGAGTGGATCCGGCAGTAAACACGCTGGTTGTGTGTTGATGGTGATCCAGCAAGGCCGATGCAGGTGCGCGCCTGTCTGCCTGCAGGTGACGTCTCGCACTTTCTCTCGCCTAATGACTCCAATTAAGGTAATTAAGAGCTGGCGCATAGGAGCTCGCACCCTACAAACCCCTCCACCTCCTCGATGTGTTGCCATGGTGTGACCCCGTATTCGGCACCGTCTCTCCTCCCGGGTCCTAAACTCCTGGCTTTTTAAAGAAACATGATTTTGTTGAAGTCAGCTAAACGCTCCACTTCAGATGCACTTAAGAGACCCCTCAGCCTGACTTAGTGTCAGACCGACAGCTATGGATAGAAGAGCGTGAAGACTGGATCCGGCAGGAGACTGAAGGGCATTAGAGAGGTTGAGGGGATGCCAACCGTGTCCTGACCAGGGAAGAGATAATTGTTTTGTTTTGTTAGGGGCCCTTCTTCAGCAGGAGGGAGTTAAAATGACACGACGCACATGGTTTTTGGATGAAGTGGACCGGGGGAGGGGGCTGAGGGGATGTCTGCAAGAGTAGAAGTACAAAGGCGCAAGGTTGCCGCATGGAAAAACAACAAGAAGTGGATATCACTGTGTTAAAATCCTGACGTTCTTATGAAACTTGGAGTCCCAGATTGACGGCCGATGTGTCTGGATATGTTTTTGGCATGCGGTAATTGAAGGTAAAATATTTGAGTCTGGATAATTTAGAGGCATTAACAATGACATGTGAGATAGTTTTCCATGATGAGTTGAAAGCAGGAGAGGATCATCAAAATTACAGCTGAGCACACTTTGGTAATCTGGCCACCAACAGCATGGAGCAAATTATCCTGGTGGACTGCTTCTTAGAGCCAGGACAGTGAGTCTACTCCAGAAGTCTGTCAGGAGCTCCATGATGATAAATGGCATCATTAAACAGCCCCTATCAGGCATGAACTGAAGCGGAATGCGCTCTGCAAAAAACTCTCTGGATTCATCAGATAACAGCGACAGAATGTGCGACAAACATGCAAACCAGATTTGCCGAGACCAATGTTTGATAACCAGGCAGTTTGTCACTTTTCCTCGTCTTGAATAATGAAAGTGTTAAAAGGATCAATACCAATACAGACGCCATTTATGCAACACATTCTGCCAGTGCCATAGATATCTGTCCACAAACAGTCGTCCTCGCAGTGTGCCAGCGTGGGAGAGTGAGTGATGGCGGTTGGGGGTAATATTTGCCAGTGTTCAAGGGAGATAGGGCAGGAGAGAAAGTGAGGCAGCGTGTGTTCGAGTTTGTGTGCTTGGGTACAGAAGAGGGGTGCAGGTGGAACCGCGCTGGCACCGGCCTGGCCCACTGTCCCCTGGCAGTGCCAGGCTCCATCTGTCATCAGCAGGAACATCTGCAGCCCAAGGTGCCCTTGTCACCCAGCGTTAGAGTAACGAGTTTGGCGTTTCCATTAGTCCAGGGCCTTCGTCTGCCTCCCCGGCTTTGGCCAATTCCGTGGCATTTTGGGTGTGAGCGCGTGTGTTTGCTTGTGAAGGAGTGTGTGTCCTGATATGAGCCCGAGTGAGAGAGGCTGTATTTGTTTGTTGCTCTGTGCGCCTGTGCATGTGCTTATAAAAGCTCCAAGCCAAAACAACATGGCAGCAGCGAGCATTGACCCAGCTGGGCTGAGCCGGCATGTCGAGTCATGTCCCCACCTGATGCCAGCGTGCCCAGTGCATTCACACCACTGCCAGGCCCAATCTCTGGTTCCCACTCAGCCTCTTTCTCTCTCCCACACATCCTCCTGTCTTCCATCTGTCCGCCTCGCTCTCATCCGCCTTTGCCCCCCCACCTCTTCGTGCACCCCTGTATGTAGAGTCCTCACACCCCGAGTCTACTAACATTTTCCATCTGAGCTCGACTCTCATCTTTATCTTTCCCACAGAAGCAGATGGTCCGTCTGTACTACTTCCGACTCCCTCCTTTCATACCTCTCATTGGGCTTTGCTGCTCCCTTCTTTTGTCCCTGAGTTACGGGTTATCAGTGATCTTCGCTGGCAGCCCTCCAGTTAAATCTGTCATTACGGCAAATGTACTTCACTGAGGTATTTTTTCTGTCTTTAAGAGCGATTGATGAACAATGGCCTTTTTAGTACAGCTGCTGTTCTCATTTGTAAACACATGGTGGCTCTGGAGAGCAAGTTGTTTTTTTCTGTCTTTTTATTCATAATCAGAACGTGGTGTGACGGGAAAATTCAGCTCTGTAGGATGCTTTTTGTTTTGCTGGTGAACAGTTAACCATCTGGAAAAACAATATATAAAGTAAATGGTAGTTGAAATAGAGTTGATTTGCAGCAAAACTGGTGTAAATGTATCCGTGATTTACATTATGGTGGTCATTAGGAAACAGGCACTTGGACCATTAGATTATGTCCCGCACATTACAAATTCATGTCCAGCACTATAAACGTGTACAACAACAGTCAAAGCCTCTACAACGATATCATCTGTAAAATTTAAGATTTAAGTCAATCAATTTGAAAATTCAAATTTACATTTTGGAATTTTATTAAGTAAAAAACATGTGGACATAATGTTTTTTTAATGTGTGAATATGAAATAAATCCAACAAACGTGCGTTTAAAAAAGGTTTTATTTGAAATATTCTGTTAAACAATGTTTGACATGCTTTTATGTAACTTACCCAGATCAATAGTTTCAAGTGATTGAGGGCAAAAAAGTAGAGATAAAGAAAAGGGAAGGCTAATCAATAAGATGTTCTCAAACCTCTTCTTTTTCTCTCCCCCTCGAGGCCTGTCGCATTCAAGATGAGCCAAGACCAGCTTGGCATTGTCAAGCATGCCTTAAAAAGAAACACCTGCGAGGTGGAATATTTTAAAAAAAAAAAAAAAATCCTGCTTTTTCGCAGCTCTTAAAATGTTGGCAAATGTTCCATGGCTTTTCTGGGAACAAAACAGTAAAAAGAAAGAAGTCCCATGCAAGTGAAGACAAAAGGGGATGGTTTTCCATAGAGATGGAAGTGTCATTACACTTGAGACGGTTGCCAGATTTGGATTTATCGTATACCCCCAGCCCCCACTCTCACACTCGCTCTTCTATCTGGACCTTCTTAGTTTATTATCAGCGCCGGAACAGTGTTTGGAAAACAACTAATAAATGGTTTATATTTTCCACTTTTGGGGACCAGAAATGCATGTGGCCCTCATGGGACGTGGGAATGAGGGAATGCGCAGAGAGAAGGACGTGGAGAAGTACAGAGAGAGATGGAAGAACAGGGTGAGGATACTGGAAAGGGGTTGGGGGTAACTCAAACAGATGGCACTCTTGGCATCCATTTCTCTCTTAAATCTGTTTCTGCTGTTTTTCTCATGTGCATGAGGCTTTAACCCTGTGCTAACCTGTGTCCCGGGGTGACCCCGAACCTGAGTACGGCTGAAACAAGAGAACAAGTGTGAGTCCACTGTATCCACTTGTCTGAGCTCTTTTATTTAACTGTTATATTGATATTGAGAGTGAGGAATTCGATTTTAAAAAGGTTTCTGTTTGATCCTTATAATATAATGGGGTTGGTAGGAACGGATAGCCCAGATGTTACATTGATGTAATATGTTACATAAAAGGAAATATCTCGAGAACAGGACACTTTCAAGTCAGCTTGAAAGTCCTGTGTTTTTCGAGCAATTTTACATCTAGTAAGAAGACTGATGTGGTGAACTGGCCGTCCACATTCTGAATGCAGCAGTGCCAAAACTGACTTTCTGTCTGGTAACAGGATAACTGGACTTGAAGAAAATGTTGTGGTTAGGTTCATGTCACTTGGTAAATAAAGTAGGTGTGACGTCCCATCTGAGTGTTTAGTGCATTTCTTCTGTACAGTTTTCTGTGAAAACTCTGTTGTGTGGCAACACATCCCATGGTATAATTGAGGTTAAATCGGTTTTGAGTAGATTTATTTTGGTTCCTTCCTAAAAGTTACATTAATTTGGCAATGCCTGGGAAATTACCCTTCAAGTGCTCGAGTTTAAAGACGAAAAACGATTCTCAGTTTCAACAAAGAAGCTGTACTTATAGTTATCCAGCCAGTATCCCAACCTGGTGGTTCTTTGCACTGGTTTGCTTGTCGGACTGGAGTCACAGGTCGGGCCGGTGACAGCTTCACTGACTGCAGGGAACCTCTCCGCTGCAATCTTCTCCTTTTTCTTCAGACTCACCTGCACCTATCATTTTTTTCTGGAGTTGCCTTTGTTGCTCTCCCTACATCAGTTATCTTTAGCTTCGTGGTTTTGACTGACCAAACTCTGACTTGCAAACTGCAGTGGTCTTCCCTACTTCTTTACACTAACTAGACTACTGAAGACAGTGGATAAATTATCCATCAAAATCTGTGTGTCAACAAACTTTTGTCAATAGCTGTGTAGCATGAAAGATAACTTTAAGGGAGGATTCTGGGGGGGTTAATGAAGTCCTTACTTAATTCGTCAATACATTTCAACTGTGTTTATACAGGAAAGACATCAAATTAAAAAGCATGTTTATGTGTATTTGCCGTCAAGACCACCTGCAAGCAATACTGCAGGCAAGTGAGATCAAAACATCATCGGGACTTTTTTTTCAGTCAAGTCTTGTAAAAGTTTAGTGCAGGAAAAGACCCTGCCCGAAGGACCAGGGAACATATTTCAAACCAAACGACAGGTATTTTACAGTCAGGAGGTTGAGGAGCTTTCAAAAAGCTCAAGAAAACAAAAGACAAAAATCAAATCATGTTTCCGAGGTCACTTGCAGCACGAGGGGAATTTATGTCCTTTTCTGGGTTTGCCTTTCACCCTCTCCTACAGAAAGAAAATAGTAAAGGAAAATTCTTTCCTTTACTATTTTCTTTATGTTACTCAGTTGAAGAATCTCTTTCCAAGATACTGGTGCAAAGCCAGGTGTGTTGTGTGTTAAAAACTTGAAAGCTCACCAACATTTTATGTTTAGCGTTCCGAAACCCACCTTATCTCAGGCTGAAAACGCGTTTACCGCATTGTGCCATAACTTCTCAGGGAAGCTTCAGAACATGACATTTTCAACTCCCACTATAGCAGAAACGGTCTTTCTAGAAGTTGCACATCAAATCTAAGCTGTCTGAAGTGTTTTTCGACTTTTGAAGAAGTAGCTCAGGTAGAGGGTCAATGACTTCAGATATCTGTGGTGGTAATTATATTATAGTAATTAGCTAAGTAGCTTCATGCCATTTGCATATGTCAGCTAAGGCTTTGACTGTTATACAGGACTTGGACATTCCATTTTACTGTGGAAAAAGTCATATACAGGAAGCACTGTACAAATAACAAACAGCAGCTTGCGATTGCGAGGTGAACACCTGTGACGTCGACTATCTAGGCCACATCCGTCTGTCTCTCAGCTTCATCGCTCCTGTTGTGACTCCCGTGCATTTTCTCATAGACTAAAGCACGATGGTGATATCTATGTAGCGCGCTGCTGTGGTGTGAGCTCATTTGCATAATCTCCCATTTAAAGAGGGATGTGCTGGAAGCCAGTGGGGGCCGGGAGGCGGGGGGGGGGCTGTACAAAGTGTTCATTGTAAAATCTCAGTGCAAGGAAAATGCCCTGTAGGGTCGAGCCTGTGTGAGAAGAGAGTCTGTTCATGTGTGTTGGTCAAATGTTTATCTGTGAGTGTTTGTATGTGGGAGCCACACCTGTCAGGAGACCCTGAGGGGAGTAATGAGACCACTGTCGTGCGTGTGTAAGTGTGTGTGTGTGAAGCCTGGATAGTCAAAGGGACTTCATTATGAGACAGAAGAGCATTAAAAGCGACGGACCATATCAATCTTTTATGTGTTAATTGTTTCTCTTTATTAAATTGGCTCGTAATCTTTCTTTCTTTCTCAGCTGCATGATTCCTTCATCATGCCAAATCTCCTCTAGATCCAGCCGGCCGAAGAAATACCCAGAAGTGTTGCAATAGCTGGTGGCTGTATGTCGAATCAGAAATGCTCCGCAATCTGCTTAATATCCCCATCGCTCCCGTTAGATTAGCAACCAATAAGGCGATTGTAAGATTTGCTTCCCATTGTTTTAGAATGGAGGCGGAGGGCACAGAGGCCGGCATGAACCAAACAGTACGGTGGTAGTAAAAGGACGGACTGAGCAGCTGGCTGGTCTCACCTCAGTCAAGTCATTCACGCCGTCATCCTCATGTGATAGCACTCTTTTACACTCATTTTTCTTCTTTGAATTACATAAAAGTCTTTTTTTTTCTTTTAGTGGTTGAGAGTGTTTCATATCATGTACTTTTATCAAAGCCTTTTATGGCGGAATTTTTAAATCAGATTAGGCCTGGAAGAAATACTTGAAGTAGTTTCTTTGTCTCTTGGCGTCAAGGGGTGTCAAACTTAATAACTTCATTTTGAAACAACGTCCAGATCATCGGCCCGAATAAAATGGCTTATTATTAATTAGTGTTTGTAAGCTGATTCTTGTTTTGTAGGAAATAAAAGTCTGAAAAGCATTGTCATATATGTAAGTTAATTAAACATGAATAAATATATATATATATATATATATATATATATATATATATATATATATATATATATATATATATATATATATATATATATATATATATAATTTATAATTCATACAAAAATACACATTTCATTTAAATAAAAAGCTCAGAATAAGTTTTCACCAAAAAGGAGAAGCTCTTCCTTCTTGCCAGCTAATTCTGTTGTATGGATATCAAAAGCAACCCACTGGCCTTGGTTGCCAATAAAGAGGGGTGCCACTCTGTAGTGATGTCGAAGTTAGAGGCAGCAAACTATAGAAGCACAGAAAAACCGCTCATTTGATTTGATTATTCTGTAACAGTCTTAGAATGAGTCAATTACTCTAATACTTTTAACCCCTAAATGCCCGGCACGGCCAGTTGGCATCCACTTGTTTCCATCGTATTATCAGCCAAGATGTCGAACGTATTCCCACAATGACCGTCTGAGCACATTCAGTGTACTGGAGGAACCTCTGATTAACATCCATTTCTAGTCCGTGACACTTTGAAGCTACTAAAAATGAATAAATGTGGAACTCAGGCCTCACGACCCGTCGTGGATTGTTATTGTTTCTCCTCAGTTTGTCGTGTTTCGAGACCCTAAAAACAATGACCTTCATTTTTCAACTGGGTTGAAAGAGATTACTTGATATTGTGCGGGTTTCAAATGGCAGTCCATATTTTTTTTACACTTTAAATTCCTCAAACAAATGGAAAACAATTGAAAGCTGAATATGGGATATTCAAAGATAAAAGTCTTTTCACACTGGGAATTCTGTCAGCAGTAATCAGAAAAAAATCATCTCTGGCTGCACGATAAAAAATGTTTTGTTTCCCTTGCCTCGGCACATACTCAAATGATAAATGTGAGGCTTTATTTTGCAATCCATCAGTTGCTGGATGTGTTCATGAATATAACAATTTCATCTCCATCATTTATTCATTTATTATTACAGCCATTTGTTGTGATTTGTTTTACTTTTACCTGCCTTTAATTTTATTTTTTACTTTGGATTACTTATTTATGAATTCTCTGTTCCTGCATTCCCCATTTCCCGTTTTATTATTTTTTTCCCCCCTTTTTTTTGGCAAGTGGGGAAACTTTGCCAGAATCCCTGATTACCCACAATGCTGGCTGCTTGGATAAGTTACACAAGACTTTGACAGAACACACAGAGTAGCACAAAACCCTGCGGACATTGAACAGATGTCAGTTATAAATGCAACACGCGTTTACTGGACCATTCAGTTCAAATTTTGCTGTTAAATAATGCCTTCCTCTCCTTCTGACACATTCGATTGGTGATTTAACTTTAGCAAGACAAGCACCTCTTTCCTACCGCTGACAAAGTTGTGTATTCCACAAAGGTCAACAGCTTTAAATTCATTTGAAATTCAGTCAGTTGTGATCAGGTCACTTTCCATTTCTTCCAATCTGAGTGTGTAATACTGGTTATTGCTATGCTAAAAATATAAAAATACCATGGCCTTTATTTTCAATGGATGAATATGAGTGTCATGAACTAATGTACAACTACTTCAGTTTAAGAGCGGCTGCGCTAGTTTATTATTATAAATACTGTATTTCAAGTGAATGTAAAATGTCTGCAGTGTCACATGCAACCCACTAGAGGTCAGTAAAGGCTCTCGTCCATAATCTGCGCATAAGCATCTGCTATTCTCAGGCTTTGCCTCCATTAAGGTTCTTGTCTCTCCAAATGCTTTTGGATGGATTTTTGTTTTTGTTATGTTACGAACAATTGGCTGCTTTTCCACCATTTCTGGCGCACAAATCAGGACAAACTGTTTGCCATTCTTTAAACTTTATTAACTTTACAAATGGAAAAGATTAATACAATTCTCGAAGTGCTTTTCTTGGAGAATTATCTGGAGGAGAACGAGATGTATTTTTCACAAACATACATGACAAAGAAATGAAAGGGTATTATGCACCGTAAATGGATGAAGACAGAACAAACAAGGTCGATTTAAAGTCAGTAACATAAAGTTAGTCAAATAAAGCATACTGAAAGTGTCAACCAATTTAAAACATTTACAGTTGGGTTAATTGATGCCTCTAAATGAAGTATGAGTGTGCTGGCATATGTGTGAGTTGGTGCCCTGTGAATAGCGGCCTGTTCAAAGCGTCCCGCCCCATAACTGTCTGGAATTAGCTCCTGCCAGTGTTAACTGGTTGACAGTTAGAGAAGTATCCCAGATGTACAGGTGAGAGTTATGTGTCACAAACTGCTGATGAACAGTATATTTCTTTTGGTAGTCTTTGTCCACCTTCTCTAGGTTTATAACTCAAGCTATTATCTCGGTGGATTATTGACTTAGACATTGACTTAGACTTAGAAACAACTGGAAAGAGAAAGAAATTCCTTTATTTGACAAATGTGTTAATAGAAACAGGCTAAAGTGATGTTGAACATTCCACTGTGAATTTACTTCTAAATATCTAGCGACTGTTTTACTGAAGTATATGATTAAATCATTGAAAATATAAAGACCATGAAGAACTCCTGATTTCTGGCAAATAAATTAAATATTAAAAATGAATGCAAGAAGAAAAGAAGAACAAATAAAAACAAGTATGGAAATGAACGCTAACATTCCAAAGCTTTATAAAACAAGATTTTTAACGGGTGTTCTGTGGTCACAAATATGAGATAAGACTTGAATATGGCTCTTAGATTGTGGGGTAACACTTCGAACACACCAGCTTCCTATTTGTCAACCAAATTATGTGAAAAAAGTGGCATTAATTAGTGTCAGTATGTCATGATACAAACATCAAAGCTGCTTTCAGAGCTGCAAGAACGTTTCTGAACAGCAGCATAGCAACGTTTCACCAAAACACCAGACCAAAGTATCAACAGATATCAGTGTATGAACTTTGAACTCTGCGGTTGCCAACGTCCTGGGTGTTAGTCCAAGCTTTTTCGCTGAGGTTGGCACGGTCCGTCTCACAAAGTGCACACACAGAGAGAGATCTGTATGCTTTCTGGGGTTCCCTCTGATGTCATGGCAACCCCATATCTTCAACCAGAGGACAAGATGCCATGTGCCAAATAAATGCCATGGTAACTTTTTTTTCAAACTCATGTTGCCCAGAGACCTTTGAGGCATGTTTAGTGGAACCAGTAGGAGGAAGAGAGAGCACAGAGGGAGAGAGCGTCCTGTTTCTGGGCCAAAGTGGCTCTTTGTTTTAGGGAACACTGTGAACCTGCAGTGACCAGTAGAGACTCACCAGTCAGTTATATTGCTTTTCGTACTTCTGTGATTGCATGCGGGTGTGTTTGATTTGAAATCACTGGCGATCATCGTCTGTGAGCAAGTGTCTGTGTGTGTGTGAGTCTGTCCGCCCTGGCTGTTTAATTAAATTGCCTTTTTTCTCCTCGGTTTAGCTTGCTGCGCCAACACGGCTGCCCAGCGAGACTGCCCTGCCAGTTTCATTAGACCCGATGGATGACCTCATGGCTGACCTCATGACAGGCCCTGGCCTCTCCTGCACATCAAAGAGAGAAGTCAGCGGTTTCAGATGAGTGACATAAGTAAGTGCTGTCATGTCATGCGTAGCTTGTTGCTTTATCATTAGGACATATTCTCATTTATCCACAGAATTTAAAATAAACAGAGCACTATAAAACTACATTGAAAAAAGACACTCACTCATCTCACACGCACCAAATTTATTGAACATAGAAGGGTGGAAGTCTGCTCTGAAGAAGATGAAGGACTTGAGTTCCAGCACAGTTTTTTTGTTTTGTTTTGTTTTGTTTTGTTTTGTTTATAAATGTTCTGCTGAAAGTGCAGCTCTAGTACACCACAAAGAACACAGAAATATAGTACTGCTGCTCAGAAAGGCTGCTTCTTTGGGGGACAATCCTCTGTGGAACTTTACTCTGGGATGGTGGTCACTTCCACCGCTGACTCATAGTGCAGATATGATGTGTGTGTCATTCATATCAACTAGCAAATCAGTTCTTTCAATATTTTTCTTGCATTGTTGTCAAACAAAATACAGTGGCATCACCGACTAGTTCTGAATCTGATACCTTCTGATGAAGCCATGAAAATGGTCAAAAAGATTAATTTCATTCACATGTTTAGTTGATCTGCAGTTATGCTACTGGCGTATGCAACAGTCATTAAGAAACATCTAAACCTGTCTGGGGGAAAGAAAATACAAAAAAAAGGGACAGAAATTCTGTCCTCCTTTTGATCCATCACCTGAAGTTGATGATGAAAGAATTGTTGTTTGATGTGGGATTGAAGTAAATATTCATGTATAACGTTGACAACACCTCTAGTCCTCTATTCAAATTTGACACGTTTTTTTGTTCCTGGTGCTTCCGTTGTACTCTCCACCTGTAGTTTTACTTAACTTTTAAATCCTGATAATGTTAAGCATTCATTGTTTCATCATCCAGATGGATGACTGATTTGTTTTTCAGAAACTGGCTGTAGTCAGCAATAGCAAGTCTGGTACTTGCATTATTATATCCTTATCATTGGTGACAGGGTTTGTCTTTGTGGGACCCATTTCCTCAGTGCCGTATCAGTCTCCATTGTGTATATAGCAAAGTGTATTCAAAGCTCACTTCAGAGCCTGATTCATGTTCACTATACGGTGGGGTCATCTCTTGGGGTAGAAATAGTTGCACCAGCAGCGGTTACGCAGTAGTTGGCTGACCTGTTGGTCGGCTACCTCAGGCAGGGACGGCCGTCTCTTGACCAGTTTGGAGGTGATCGCCACATACGTTACACATGCTGACAGACTCCATTTAAATTGTTCATTTCTGGCGCCGGGAATGCTGGGAGGGGTAGAATAAATGTGAATTTTAACAAACACATGAACACTTCACATACTTTTTTGTCATGTTGTGAGTTCAGTGTGTACAGAACCATTGTGAGAAAATCACTGTGTGCCCGTCTGTGTGTACTCTGCACCAGAGAAGAGGGCCCGGTGCTTAGTTAGGATTTTGGTGGCAATTTCCATATTGCCTAGGGTCAAATGGGCACGGTGCCCACTCCTGGTGATGAGGGTGCCCGCTGAGGCGTGGAGAGATTAAAGCGGGTGCACAGTGCCACAAAGGGGCCTGTCTAGTGCTTTTTAATTCCCCTAAATTAGGGCGCGGTGCCAAGGCAGCTCCCTGCTATGGCAAAGTCTCCATAACTGGCACTATAGCTACTGCACAGCCAGACAGAGAGACGGGGAACACGAGAAGCACACATTCTCTCTCCTCTTCACACTCTTGCACACACATGCTTGGATTCTTGTCATTAGCAGTCTCCAGTCTTTGCTGGTGAGCAGGGGATGGCCTTGCTGATTTGTTATCACTCACATCCCGTCACTTGTCATGATGTCAGACTGACTGGTGGAATGTGTGGCCCAGCGTCCGTGTGGATGCATCTGCATGACCTCAGGCCTATGGCACTCCACTAAAGACACAGTAGGTGGACACTTGGTTGTTGTTGGTCCGGCTGAATTTGACTTTGTGTGTGTTTATGCCCTGAGGGTGGTGGCATGTTTCTAAAGGGTCCAGACGCAGGGGTGCGTGTGTGTGTATATGTCAGGTCTCCAAGGTCCTTCCCTTATTCTGTTTAATCCACATCCACCCGCTGAGGTGCTGGATTGGCAGGCTCGGCCCACACTGAGAGCAACACGGGGATCCATCATGCATTTGTTCGTACCTGCATTAATGCGTGTGATACAAAATTGCATTCATCTCATAAAAGCTTTGTTTCCTCCAACTGTTGTATGAAGCTGATATTGCTGTTAAATGCAGCATGTGATCTGCGTGATATCAATACATCGCTGTAAGTGCAAATAAATTCCCCGGTGGAAACATGCTACACACAGCACGTGAGCGGGCCCAGAGAGTGTTGTGTGTGTGTGTGTGTGCGCGTTTCTGTTTGTGCTCATGTGTCTGCATACAAGAGCCTGTGTTAATCCCAGTTTCTCCCAGCATCTGGAGCCTTGACACAGTTTAAAGGGCTGGCCATGTCCGCTGTGAACCGGGCCAGGGCTCACACAAACACACTGACTCGCACACATGCACACACACTCACAGCTATCTGGGGCACCAGAAGGACTCTGTAATGCCAAGGCAGAGGCTGCCCACCTTGGCACCACGAGGTGGAGGCTGCACTGGCGCTTTGAGGGAGGAATGGCAGGAGTGGGAGTGTGAGAGAAAAGGGGAGTGATGCTATATATCTCTATAAGAGTATATAGAACGGGGGGCACCTGGCGTGTGATAATAACCCTGGGAAAACACATCCAGTGAGGAAAAAGGGGGTTGTGTGTGAGAAAACCAGAATTGAAGGCAGAATGAAAGGTATGCGGGGTTTAAGTCCAGACCTGGAGCCATCATTTTTATGCTAATGTTTCCGTGCAGGACGGCCGCCACGTTTCATTGTGCAAAACAAGAGCGAGATATGTCCTTGTCACTTTTTCTCTCGTCCCCAAAACGATTTCAAGTAGTTCAATATTGAGCTCCAGAACTTTATTTGCATTTGGTCACTGAAGTGAACTCGTCAAGATTCAACATTGTGTCAAACAAATACGATAGAATATTAGAATGCTGACTCATGTTTCGCTAGTGCTGGTCAAAAAAGGAGTGGGCTTGGTGTTTCAGTGTCAAACAAAGAGTAAATAAAGAAGGCATGACTTGACGTGTTGAACAAAATTTAAACTATTGAATCGAAGACAGTTCCTCCATCGCTTGTTATTTAACTATTGTACAATGTCAAAGTTTTTCAGAGATCAATTATTTAATCTTTATTTTCACCAATGTCTTATAGCACCCTTAATCGGGGTGAATGATTCCGATATTATAATTATCTAAATTATTCAATATTTTTGCTGAAATGTCGCAGTACTTTGATTGTGAGGTATTCTCTTGATACACTGCCATTAATGTGCAACGTAAGATGAATGACAGATCAGAGTCACCTGAACATTAGATTGATCACCTTATTTATACATCAAAGAACACAAATTTGATCATTGTATCATGTTTTTTTTATTATTTCAATGAGCTCACAGTGGCTCCTTAAATCCAAAAAAGGCGAGTGACAGCACAAATCTGTAGAACATCATTGTATATAGATTAAAACAGAATGTTCATCAGTGATATCATTCAAACTTTAATTTAAATGACCACTCTAATCTGATCAAACAACATCCAGTCATTCATATATATTAATGATACTTATTAAATAGGGTCACTGATTTTTGTGGAGATTTTTTGATATCCACTTTATTTACTTTTTTATTTTTATTTTTCATTTGTTTACAACTCCTTTTAACAGTCAGCCACCATAATGTATTCCTGGAAAACCACCATCTATCCACTTAACTGAGGTCAGGTCTCAGGGGCAGCAGCTGATTTTCCTCTCTTCCGAAACCTCCTTTTGGGAGAACATGAGGCAATTCAAACAAGGGCCTTGATTGCGTGTTGTTTAGAATTCCGTGCTGTGGCAGAGCCACAGGCTGATTTAACAGGTTGTGTGATCAATTAAAAACAGGTGCGAATGGTTGGAGACACGCCTTTGGAAATCAGCGCTAAGGTGTTTCCTGGTTTGCAGCGTGGCCAGTTTGAGTTAACACAAGCACATGAAGCCAACTTCTTGAACCATTCCACTTCACCCAGTATTAAGCGACGTTGTAATGTTTCATCCGAGTAACTAGGAAGGAAGGAATTGAGAGCCCCGATGTTTGGACCCTTTAGATGGACGGCATGCAAATTATTTTCACTTTTAAAAACTCAGAAATAAATCGCACGACTCAAATTTTTGTAGTCATTGCTGAGCGCTGTCTCCTCTCACACCTGCTTTTCAGACACACAAAGACAGCACTACTTGCTGCCTGGCACTGTCAAACAAGTAGCACGCTAGAATTGTAACATTAAATGACGGTTGGTCGGAATTCAATGGCACCAATAGGCCAACAAATTCTTACTGGTGTCATCTTGGCAGCATGGATGACTCCTGTCATGCTGGTCCATGGTATCAACTGTCATCATCCTTCGCCCAGGAGGCTAGGTTCCTGTGTCGCCATGGAGGACATAATATTGACCTTTCCGTGCAAAATCTGCTCTACTGTAGATTGACGTGGACGTGCTTCCCTGAGTGACGCCATGTGACACCGCGCCTGGAACACTGCAGAGTAATGTGCCAGGTGGGAACACACTCATTGACTGGAGCTGAAGTTAGCAGCGGTGCTTCAGTAAGACACGGGAACACTTCACCAGGGAGTCAACTAAGTAAACCCGATAGCAACAGTGACATCAGGAGGTCAAACTGGTCATTAGAGGCGAATATCTGGTTTGATACCAGAATAGGTTGGGATTTATCCAATGTATTTAGGCTGAAACGAACAGAAAGTTTTCACTTTTTTGACTCATTTATAACTCATTTGAGTGTTCTGCTGTTCTACCCATAAAATTAGATTTCAATGTCTGTCAAGAGAGATGTTTGTGCCACATACATGATGAGGAGAGAGAATTGGCCCAATTTAAGTAGTAAATAAGACTGTCTCTAAAATGCATCCAGTATAGTATCAAACACATTTGGAGAGATAATTTGTTCTCCAGCATGAGAACTTTGTCAAACTTAAATTGTACACACAGAGTGAGAGGGGGAGTAGCGTCCCCTTCACTTGATCCCCCTACAAACACCCCCACAACCCCACATTATCTTCCTTTTTCCTCGTCGCACCACAGATGCCCATGTTGCCCTGCAACAGCTGTCTCACCATGTGCCCGACCAAGTGTTGCCACCCAATGGAGGGGAGAGGAAGTGAGGAGGGGGTGTGGGAGGATTTAGGGATGGGGAAGGGGGGTACATTTGGACGGCAGAGACAGAATCATGAATATTCATTTCAACCTTTTTTGTTTCAATTTTTTTCAACCTCGACGTGCGCTCTGTGAGGCCCAAACGCCGCTCTGTATTCAAAATCAAGGTGGGATTGTAATTTCAGATGAACCCAGTCAGGATTCTCATCAATGAACCTGTCACTCTCTCATTTGGTTCGGGATGTGGTGGAGGTGATAGCCAGACCCAGCCCGTCTCTGCACCCCCCGCCATCCAGGCATGGGAAGCCAATAGAACCTGAAAGCCAAAATCTCACCAAGACCGTCTATTGGTGCGGCGGGTCAATGACACATGCGGTGACCAATAACAGGACGAGGGAAGCCTGGTAACAGTGGGACATAGTGAGGGGGTCTTTTCAAACGTGCACACTGTTCCAAAAACTCAGGTGCCGGATCCAGCAACAGAACAAAATGGAGGCCGGGCGTGGTTGCCGCCATTTTAGAGGGAAATATTTGGAGATTGCCCGCAGTCTTGTCAAATGAAGTTAAAGCTACTTTTAACACTGTAACAAATTGAAAATACTCTTCCTTTATCATGTAGTTAGTGTTTTTTATAAGAAAGTAGAGTATCAGGATGTCAACAAGAACGTTTTAACCAAATTCAGACCAGTCAATTGGTGATTCTATATCGTCTGTAGGTGTGCCTGTGTGGTTGCCTTTTGCCTCGAGAAGCTCGTATTGGCTCCAGTCCCCGTGAGACTATGAAGGGATCAACAGAAGAGAAACTGTTCCTTACATTTCGGTCATATGTATTGACTTGTCCATGCATTGTTACTGCACAGGTTTATGACAAATCCATCCATTCAAATTAAACTTTAGTAAGTTGTAGCCGCTTTAAAGAAGAATTTGCCTCATAACAAAGTAAGCTGTTTTCAAGTGGCTCAGAAGAAAACTAAGCAACCTCAAGTTCAAACTCAAGTGAAGTATGAATGAGTTTGATCCAGATTTGATTAGATTGATATCCATGGAGCGTTTGTTTCAAATAGGTTTTGCCACTTTCACTTTCCTGTTTTCCAATCACATCTAAATTCACGGTTAGATTACATTTTGCTGTGTGTGACACGAGGTATGGACATGTCATATCACACAGATTTTCTAATGTATCTCGACTTGTATTTTGCGTTGTGCTGTGTACGTTTGGAACCAAACTCTTTGGCTTCTTTGGAAAAAAAAGAACGAAAGACAAAAAAGACTATTTTTGGCAGGGGGCGGGCGAGGTGACTCAGAGGTGCCACAGTCGCCACTAAGCCGTCCTAAATGTTGTGCAAATTGCTTTAAATTAATTCAAAGAAAGACATCTGCGCCGCACACAAAGCCATACCTGCGACTTTCAATTTTATTTTAAAATTGGAGAATTGAAGGCGTAAAAGCTGCCAGGACAGATGGATGTGAGTGAAGTACCATCCGAGAAACTGATGCCACCTTCCCTTCCCCTGTGGCCGCGGTCCAGCCTAAATAAACGCAGTTGAGATCTTAAGACGCCCAGTAAATCAAAACTAATTTTAAAAAAGTGGCTGCATAAGTATTGGAGAGTTCCGAGCGAGACACGGCTCTGTGTGTGTTTGTTCATTTAATTTTGAAGGGATGAAAGCAGACAGGCATAAATAGGGGCAGACGTAGAGAGATCACTGCGTCGTGTAGCGTATTGGCGGGTAACGTGCCACACAGTCTGCCTCCTAAAGCAATAAATCTGAAACAGCATAATAGATAAACGCAATACAGAACACAAAATACCCTGCGACGGAAAACTAATAAAAAAGGCAGCGATTAAGTGGAATCAGCGCTCTTAGGCACTATCTGGTGATGGAGGCTGTCGCCGTACAAAGACCGCAACGGGCCAACACGACAGATGAGAGAGCATAGGGATGGGGGGCCCAGAAAACCAGGCCTAAAAGCAGAGAGAGACAGATGATGACGGGTGCGTGTCGAGAGAAAGTGAGGGATGGATGGGGCAGCGGATCAGAGAGAGCCTCTGGTGTGTCTTGCTCTCCCTTTAAAGGAGAGCCAGGAAAGCAGATTAGGAGTCCTCTGTTCTCCTGGGGGAGCACATACACATGCACATTAAAGCACCCACCCTTCTCAACACAAACTAACTTCTCCACTGACCTATCCAGCCCACCGCTAATCCACGCAGACAATCACAGCAGTCCTGGGTGCTGCGGCGGGGATGACCCCTCGTCAGGTCACGTTTACTGACTGTTTAGGACACAATGAGGAGGCATGTTAGGGAGGGTCTGCCGCTCCCCGTTGGACCATTAAGCAGGTCCTGCAAAATAATGAAGAGACCATATAGTTATGAGGACATCCAGCGCTCTCTCCCAAATGTGTTGCGGGCAAACTTTTAAAGGACCTTAGTGAAACGCCAGCAGGGTGTGGAAAATATTTATTTAAATTGCAAAGAAAAGTATTTTAAAACTGATAAAAATAAGGTTAGAAATCTTTTTTTAATTAAGGTGAATCATCATGTTAGCAGTTATTTGCCATTGTCTCTAACTTTGGTATTTAATGTAATTATATTTACCTACAACAAATACCTTTCTTCAAGCACTGTTAATAAAGTAACGTCATAGCAATTGGATTAAACAAACCGCATGAGGAGATCGGCATATACAAGACGCTAATTCCTCAACTTTCATTTCACTTTTCTATCTGGACTTGAGGAACTCTTGACATATGCAATTTATTGCATTTTTTCCATCGAAATATTTATTTCACATCCAGCCCTCTGGAGTTTGGATATGGCCTTTCATCATGAGCTCTTAGTGGAAATGACACTTGACCTCGGATACATACCTGGAACTCCGACGCAGTTCATACAGTCAGGTTCCGCTTCTTAAACCTCCAGATTAATGAAAAGAGATAACGCTGAAAGTTTCCTCCAGTATCTCAAACTTGAGTTTAAAAGTGAACTTATTGATGCCAGAAACGTCTGCTCATTCTCCCAACGGTTTGCATGAGACTGGAGTTGACCCCAGCTACACAGGGCAGGAGGTGAGGGACACCCCGGACAGGATTAAGTGAAACAGCCACTTTCAATGTGAAACGGTAACTCGAGTGCCAATAGAAAGCTACACGCAGAAAAGGACACAGGTTCGCTCCAAGAGTTGCCTCCAGCTTGATGCTTTGACAAAGTGAACTGACATGAATCTCAGAGATGTTGTGAACTGTCATCTGAAAGAAATGCTGTTTTTTCACCCGCCCCCCCCAAATCTTTGTCTTCAACCTCCTCCACGTTTGTGTAGTCAAATGCGGCCGCAGCACAGCCGACCCAGTGTTCAGTGCCAGGACCAGCCAGGCGTTCCTCGGGCTGCAAAAGAAGGACTCTGCTGGACACTCTCTTTGCTGTACACCAGCACCAGACCTATAATTCACTTTTATTTTACCCACATACATTTGGGCGCTCGCTCTGGCCATCTATTATCACGATACCAGCCCTTCGTCTCCGCCGGCTTTTCTCTGGTTCTGGTTTGTTTGCATGGCAGAGCATAAAGGATGCAGACACTGTGAGCTGGGCCAGCTGAACCCTTCTGTGTCCATCCAGCCTGGGCCGGAGATTTGTAATGCTAGACAACACTCTGCAGTCCTCCCAGAAGAGGAAAAAACCTGGGTGACTGCAGACAAAAAGAGCCTTGTTTATTCCCACTTTTGTTTTTTGGAGAATTTTCCAGAAGCCAGAGAACACCACCACTGACACATTGTGCGGTGATGCGTGAACTAGCTCAGGTCAGACTTATTATAAAGTGACAAACTTCTTTCTTTATTTTTATTTGGCTTTGATTCTACTCATTGCTTTCATAGACAAACAGGAAGATTTTTTTTAACCCTGCTCTCATTTGTGCTGTCAATGAATTTCTTCCATCCCTTGTAATATTATTTGGTGTGGGTGTGCAAATTTTGTATTGGTATTATATATTAATACTATTGTAATTTGACATTTTTAAGTTCCTTTGACTGTTTTGAATGCTATATTTTGCTACTTTAAAGCAACCTGTAAGCTGTGTTGATACATTTTGTTTAGCAGACTATATAATATACTCCAATATTTTCAGACCTTTTTCCACTTATGTATCGGCATTCAAGTTTCAACTACTATAGATAAAATACAGCAATTCATTTGTGAGCGAATAGAAAATCATCATGGAAAATAATACACATAATTCCTAATTTTTCATCATTCTCATTCTCAGACTAGTCTGGCATTATTTATTTATGATTGGAGCATCGACTACACCATTGATTGAATTTGATATTGAGAACAAATGTATATTGTAATTTGAAAATGAGAATCATCTGTTGATTTCTATTTTTTATTATATTAAGTGTTGATCGATCGAGGCAGTTGTAATAATGTGCTAATGAGCTTATGTGTCTTAAATCTCCAATGTCACTTCTGTGTTTTTCCCACACTGACTCCAATGTTGTGGGGGAAAAAAATCTCTTTATGACTTTGACAATAGGTAATTTGACCCAGATTATAGTTTTGGGATTTCCTCCATTTTGTGCTCTAAAAAAATCTCAAGCAGAAATAATCAAACAAGTGGGCTACAACACTTTTACTCTGTTCATGTGATATAAATAAAACAAAATTACATAATTGTTTTCAAAGTCTTATGCATTCTTTTATTGTGTTAATGAATGAATTCACGCAATTTTATAGATTCTATTATTTATTGCAGTGTAAAACATATTCATTACAACATTGCACTTGGTGGCAATAGCACACCAATTTGACTTATGCTCTGACAACAGTGAAAAAACATATTGGTGGTTACAAAAATAAATACGGTGAAGCGTAAATGTGCCAAGACATGATTTCTTTTAAATATTGAGAGCTTTGTCATGTTTTGTAATAGCTAGATTTTTGGAATCATTGCTTAATGTGCCTTAAAATATTCCAATATTGTTGCAACTAAATGAATACTGGAATTGTTATATGCACTTTGAAGTATGTCTTCAGAAAACCTAGGGTACTGATATTTATTTGCTGAGGTTTAGCCCCCGCACTGCCCCAAATTCTTTGTCCGATTTCTCATTACAGTTTGTTTTCTTTTGATGGGTTTTGGCAAACATTTAGATCTAAAGTTTGCCTGCCTTATCCTCCAATCCGCCGCTCTTACCACATAATAGCAACTCTTGAAGTGATCTCAGGCTTTGTGGTTAGGCTCCTGGCTGCATGTGTGGTGTGTTGTCTGCTTTGTGCTATATATTTTTGTATTGTTTCAGAATTATTCCAAAGGGTAATTAAATTATTTCTTTTTTGGAAACAAATTCTGTTGAGCAGAAATCAACATTTTTTTGTTTAATAAAATGTGTTGATGTTGAGCAGCAGAAAAAATATGGGATTTATAAATGAGGTCAAATTAACATATGGTGCATCACAGCTATGAATTGTGTTTTCAATCATATAAATAGACAAACAAATGCCCTCACTGAATAGTAATTGTTTTATTTATAATTTAAGAACAACATGTTTCATTGTGTGGCATTCTTTTTTATGTTTTTTTTTTCTGAACAGAATCCCTGATAATTTTTTTAAGAATAAAGTTGCATTCCCTTATATTTCTATATTTCCCTTATATACTTATATAACAAGCAGGTGCCTTCCATTCGAAATATTATTAGAAGGTCGCCATGTTATATGTTGTTTCCAGAAGTATGCATAAAAATGCATCTTTAAATAGAGCGTTTAGCTAGTTGAGTAATTCATTCGTATTTTGTTTGAACTAGGTTAATTTCAATTTGTTTGTTTCGTTTGATTTATAAAACAAATATTTCATTGAAATTGCACTGGCTATTTTTATGTCGTTTTTTGGGCGTGAAATATTAATTATTATTAATTATTATTATTATTCCACGGAATTTGGTGGAAATAAAATGGAATTATCCGCGTTTGCTTCTCTCCCATCGGCATCTGAAAGAAAAACACATTCGATTAGAAATAATGTTACAGTATAGAAAAAAGTTGTTTGAAAAATAAAGGCCATTGTCATTTTAAAAGAGGTTTTAAAATACTACGATTATATTACGCAATTTGAAACAGGGTGATACATTTCTTCGAGTTTGTTTTTTTTTTTTTTCGTTATTTAATATAACTTTATCCTAATATTCATTTTTGCTCTAACGCAAATTCATTACTTTTCAATTTCAGGCCTTGAACTAGTTTTAGGTCATTTGTGTTATTCTTTCGATTTTTTTTTATTTTAAACGTGAAATTTAATGTAACAGAAAAATAAATTCAGTGTTGCAATGAATTTAACGAAACGTAAATTAAAATTGCACCAAGACACATCGGATATTTTTATTTTTAGCCGTCGGGAGTGTCCACTATAAGATACTTATGACATTTAAATCAATATAGAACCATTAAATGTAACAGACTCAGAGTTTTGAAGAGAGTGGGAAGCTGTAGGCCTCACCTGGACTCACTGTCCCACCACACACACACGGTCACACACACGCAAGTCCATGCACCCACTTACATATTCAACACTCATTCGCGATTGTGTTGAATTAATCGAATCACACAAATGAGTCCGAAACACAAGTAATAAAAGAGCAAAACAGTAATCAATGAAAGATTGATGAGGCCAAATGTGGTGGGAGGTCACGGCTGAATTATTAATGCGCAGTCGTATTACAGGAATGTCATTAGATGTGGGGCACGGTGGATGACGACACACTGAACGCGCAAATCGAGGTAAATTTTGAGACGAAAAGTAACATTTAATCAATTAAAAGAAAATGGGATTACATTTGGTTAAATGGAATAATATGGAATGTTATATTGTGACGTCAGTGCTGCACTTGTTGAAGGTAATGTAGTGTGTGTGTGTATATATATATATATATATATATATATATATATTTATATATATATATATATATAAATTTTGTATGAGTGCAGTCAACAAAAATGTGATATTTTGATATCTGAAAGTGGTAAATCACCATATTAAAACAAACATTTAAAAAAAAATTGTGACACCCTTTTTATGTGATGAATTACTACTATTTATATACATTTTACTCTCTTATATATTTTATTTGTCCATTTTATTTGTATTCCACTTAAATTGGTGGTTTATATGGCCAATATAGAAATATAATCCTTTAAATGTGTAAGTCGACATGGCAAGTAAAGTCTTTCAATTACACAATACCCTCATTGGGAAACAATAATGATTACGCTCGTTAGTGACGTCATCGCCGGAAAGTTTCAGACTTCAAACTTGTGGCCAATGGTTAGGGTTTTTTTTTTTTTTTTTTGTAAGTTGAAACGTTGTCATCTCGCTACACACGCACACAAACTCAAACACGCACTATGAATATAGATATGGACTTATTTTTCATTACGTGGGAAACGAGTGTTTTTATCTTTTGCGGGGTTAAATGAAGGTAACCTTGCCCAAAACTGTTTTCCCCACTTTAAAACGTAGTTTTATGTATCTCCCGACAGGCGGTAGAATTAAGTTAATATGGCTTCTTCGGGTACTCCACCTACACAAAGGTGGATGTACAAAGGTTGGTGACTGCAAACTCTTTAGTAAATTCATTGCAGATTGTCCGTAATATATGTATTATAATCCATTCTTCATTTATTGTTGGGAAATTATTGTTCCTTGTTATTTAATACTATTCGCATTATTTAGGTGTAACAGTGGAAGACGAGTTTTTTTTATTTATTTTTTTTAACGGGGAGTAAGCTCGTTGTTCTTACAATCCCTTAAGAGAGTACAATATCCTCGACCATACTGCATTCATTTTAGAATGCCAGTTATTTGTTTACTGGAAAAAATAGTGTCGAATTTACGACTCGTGTGAATGCAACAGATGAAAATGTGACCGCATTTCCAGGCGAAATTATTCTGTCAGCAACCTCGTAGTCTGGTCGCGTTGAACCGAGTGAACAGATGCAGACAGGTCTGTCGCGCTGACCGCGGATGGTGCGTGAAAGGCGGCAGACAGGAGCCGTTTGGGCTAATCCAGTCCCCGGTTTTCTCAAGCCCCTGGAGCCGCAGCTGCTCCATTATTAATTATTCACCCGATAATTCAACAATAATCCCCCTCCCTCCAGAATCCGAACCAGCTCTCGGTCCTCCGACTGGAGATGTCGTGCGTAAACGCGGCGGGGTGAGCGACTTGTGACGGCTGAGCGTTTTGACGCGCGGACGACGCGTCAGCAAAGAAGCGGCTCTTTCATCTCGTCAGCTTTGGGGAGGAGGCGGTGAGGGACAGGGGTGCCCCGAGTGTGTGTGTGCATTTTGTCAGACGCTGCGAGTGTGAAGGTGTTTGTGTGTGCGCGACCGACGAGCAGAGATAGAGCTAGAGGGAGGGAGAGAGAGAGGGAGAGAGATACGAGGCTAAAACGGATCCGACTCGCCGGATCCAGCCGCTTTTGGAGACGCGAGCTGTCAGACTTTAAAGCCACAAACGGAATCATACCGAACTTACTTTGCGCAAATCCTCCCGTCCCGTTAGCGCGCAGGCGGCGTGGTTTCAGGAGCGTCTCCTCGTCAAGTTTGGACGCAGCCCGCTGGACATGGACGAGGTCGGCACCCAGTGAAGTTCTGTCCTGTGCTCCCTGCGCGCTCCTTCTGACTGGACCCGGTTCTGAAAGAGTCTGATTTTCTATGTTGGACTGACTCGATCCCCTTTTTCGCTTCCGGCAACAGCGAAGCGACCAAGTCTGCCTCCTCCAGCTCTCGACTCTCTCTCTCACCGTTTTTTGGAAGCTGAACTTTAAAGGAAAATGGGGCATTGAGCGGTTTGGCAGATCTCCCTTCGCTATAATGGTACGTGCTGTGTGAGTCAATGGTTCTGTTTAGACTGGACCGTATAGAACAAACCCAACTCTATCCGTTCCCACAAAACATTGTCGCTTTTGTTTTCAAGTTGTTGTTGTTGTTGTTTTAATTATTTGGTTTGAAAGCAGGCCTGTACACCTGTGCATGCGAGTGTGTCAGTGTGTGTGCGTGTATGTGTGTGTGTTTGCTCACTGACCGACCGTAATTATTATATAATGAAGTGAGTTGTCGAGTAATTAACCAACCTTATTAAATAAAAGGAGAGACGACGTGAATACAAACAGCATTCATTCAATTTAAAGTCAACTGGTACTTTTCATCGTTTTATATATTGTCACTTTACTTATTATTATCATTATTATATTATTATTATTATTATTATTATTATTATTATTATTATTATTATTATTATTATTATTATTATTATTATTATCCAAAATGTCCCTACAACGAAAGCTGCTGTTCACTGACAGAGTTGGTGTTCTTTTTTCTTACTCTAATTTCATCCAATGCACACAGAAGACCATTTAATTGTTTATATATTAAAACAAAAAATGTTCAATGTATTTTTAATCATCATTTTCATTCATTTCACCGTCTATTGTTTTTTTTTTTATTATTATTATTATTCTGTAATATTCTGAAATAACTGGCACCATGTATCACATTCACACTGAGGTGGATGCATGTTGTGGTAGTAAACCAGGACATAAAACTGCAGTTTATAAATGACTTACAATAAAATCAACCTTTCCTGTCAGTATTATATATTGACTTACAATCTCTTTGGTGTTTGAAGACCATTAAGTCAGTGAAAATAAAGATTACTGTTGTGTTGGGAATTTAAAAACCATGAAAATAGAAGTGTAAGTAACTTCTAGTCCTGCCTTTGTTTGAGGACCTTTGAGAAGGTCTACAATTGGCTTGTGAATATTGACCCAAAAGTCCCAGCAATTGTTTGTAGATTAACATTTCCCATCATTTATTATCCATCACAAGAATATGAATATTATATGACGGAAGTTTCTAATGATACAGCGGACATGTGAGTGCTGAAGCGCTTGTGTTGACATTGTAGACGGTCCTGCACTGTTCAGATCAAACAGAATAAAACACACCACTGCTGGATGCTGCCGATCTAAAAGGCCGGTGTATATAGTGAGGAGTGGAGGGGGGGGTTATTTTAATTATCACTGTGGTAATGTTCTGCAAACATCCGTAAGTCTGTGTGGCTGCTGCTCCTCCTCCAGCTTGTCTCCTCTGACAGAGCTGGCAGCTTGTTTTGTCAATGAGCTTCTCACAGTGCAACTTGAAAAGGCCAGAGAGATGTCGCTGTCAAAAAGAAAAGTTCTATAATAACACATTTTCATTCAAAGGATCTGGTTTTGATGCTTATGGCACCCTTTGCCTCTTGAATGGAACAAGCGAGTCCACTCTGTTGTTTTATGGCCAAAGTTGAGATGATTCTTTTTGCAGATTTCCATCTGTCCTCAAATAGCCTTCTGAGCACCAGAGCATGCCACAATTCTGCGCCACGTTTCCACATAATTGTCGCACAAATGGATTGTTATTGTTAATAGGACAACATCAAAATGTGTCACCTTGGATAAATGCATTGACTGAATGTCTTTTTTACTTTGAAAAGATTTTAAAATCGTATTGTAAAATGACAACCCCTCGATCAATGGGAGAAAATCCTTTCCGTTGTTGTACTGCACACAACTGCTATAAAACAATGTGGTTCACACCATCTTTCACACTTAATCAAACTCCTGCTTCAAGGGCATCTTCTTTTATAGCATAATGTTAGCGGCGAGCAAAATGGTCATAATTTAACACACTGTCGCAGCTCACACATGTAATAGGTTTATCACCAGAGTTCTTCCACATTGTTGTCAACACTGTAATTATATGCAACAAGTGGCAACGCTTTGTGACATAATGTGAATTTGATGTCAACCTTTGGCTGTTGCGTCGACTGTTGCAGTGCATGATGGTGCTTGTGTGAGTGGTCGACTGCTTTTTAGTGGCATGTAAGTCATCAAAAACAAATGATGTTGCAGGTTGTTTATAAATTATTGGTGACTCAATTCTGCCCACAGGCCTCGGGTTGGTCACACATACACTGCATGAGCAATACAGTCTGACATCCATCGTTCTGATTTCCGAGCGTTTTCATCTTAATTCAGTCTAGCGCGCAAACTACTTCCTGCGTGCGATGGAGGAATACGCACCAATGAAGACGGGTTGGTTTCATTGCTGCATTTCAGCATAGTCTCCGACTCTGTTTTTCTAAACGCTAGCTATGTTGCTCGCTAATCTCAAGAGTGAGTGGTGTCGTCAGACCCGGGATGAAATCCAACTCGCAACATAACATAGGAATGGAATCCTGCTCCAAGTCCTTAAGTTTAGTAAGTCAAAAAATGGTTTTGGATAAGACAGGCACGAATGCATTGGTGCAGTTTGCAATACATTTCAGTTCTTTTATGCAGCAGGAAGTGACAAGTTTATTCACTTGTCAGTTAATGAGCTGTAATTGAATCCGGACCGACTGGTGCCGCCGATCTGTCAAACTTCTATTGTATCTTTTGATCTATTAAATATAAATCTGTCACAAGACAAAAACCAATTATCATCACGGCTATTATTATCCTCGTTTCGTTTCAGTTGTGCTCTAAATTTCTACACTTTTCACGGCACTCGTTTTCTTAAGAAAGTATGCCAACTGTGGAGCGCTGGATTGTCTGTTGGCCATGAGCGATGGGGATGAGCCAAGGGGCCAATATTAACCTTGCAGCCTTATGGTCGCTCAACTGGTCCAGTTGAGAGATTTCAAATGAGCTCCACTACCTTATGAGGTCAGTCCTGGCGTGTACGTGTTTGCGTCGTGCTCGGTCTTTGTGGTTACAGTCTGCTGTATAAGAGCCATAACCACAAGAAACTCTGTCTGCGGATCAGTCCTTGTGTGACACAAAGGGCTGATTGTACCAGCCAAAACCTCATTGTTAGAAGCACTTAGGCACTGTAGCAATGCCTTAACTGAGTGCGGCTGGAGTAAGGAGGGGAAATGGGTGTTGGTGTGAGCGGTGTGGCAACGCAGCGGCAAAGTCCAGTGTCACAATTGGCACAGGTTTATCTGAAGGCCACAGTCCAGGAGCTGCGGTTTATCAAAGATGATCAGAAGTTCCCTGCCGAATGTTGCCCGTCTAGGTAGAGAGTAGGGTGTGTCTCAGTGTGAGCTCTGTTCAAACCAGTTTAAACTCAACAGCCTGGTGGACAGACAGGTGTTGACTGTTGAAATAGTTCTCTTCTGACATTCACCACGCCTTTTCTGTTTGAATTATCGGCACCATTGATTTCCCTGCAACAATTAATCACATGTTCATGTGTCACAGACCCAAATGGTTTCACTCTTTCGTCCTCATAAAGCCAAGCAGCGTCTTTGACTGTGCGTCTTGGCTTCACTTCCGACCCGATGGAACCTTCAGGACCCTCAAGTGAAGTGAAATAATTATCCCCTCTCTGCTCAGCCATCCATCGCGGCTTCGTTTTAGCGCAATCCCTTCGGTTCCTCGTCTTCTTTCTTATTCTCCTCGTTTTCTCATCACCCCCTTGAGATCACTGTGTGAAGGAAAAAAAAAAATCATATTTTTCCAAACGTTTCCCCCTGAGGTGTCTTTGGCAGTCGCTCACACGGCGGCCATTTCTGCCTTTCATACACCCCTCACACACCGTGGAACAGATCGCCAGTGACGCCCGCTCTCTTTGAAGTGGTTGCCATCTCTCAGGTTGGCTGGACTCTCATCTCTTTCCCATCCCCCCATTTTTAGTCCATGCCTTAATACTTAGAAGTATTATTCTTTCAGGCTCGGAATCGTAAAAATCTCCTTTTGACCATTTTTATTCGACGCGTGCATTTTATGATATATGACTGATTTCGATTGGTTTATCCAGGATAGCATCGCTCTGTTTGTGTTTGCTGTTGCCGACATGTGTGTTTTTGTGTGGCTAATATAAGATGCAGAGGCAGAGAAGAAGCGGCCAGATCATTGATTCGTTGCCATGTGCTTTAAAATGGAGCCATCTGATAACAAATTCCACCATCAGGGACTTTAATACACAAAGCTCCGTGGAGGTGTGTGTGAGTACATGAGAACATGAGTGTGTGTGTGTGAGCAGGTTTTCAGGGATCTCACCTCTAAAGAATTTGGCCATATGGTCATCAAAACACACGTACACACCAGCAGACAGATATTTAGGGAGCCAAGAAAAGATGGTGACACAGTGAGGGAGAAAGTCTTCTTTTGTCAAAACAGACAGCAGAGAGAATCCTCCAGCATTTCTCCTGTACTATTGTGGAGCCGGAAAATCTGTCCCAATTAGCACATTTGCATTGGGCGATGATGGACTCCAAATAGGTCACTGACTCAATCTCCCGCCTCCAAATCTTCCCTCTAAAATGTTAATTAAGGAGGGCTTTGAGAATTTCTTCGCTCCAGGGTGGCCATATGGGCCGGGCATATGCTCCATATATATAGTACAATATATAATTCATACGCTTCTGCGGGAGAATGGTGTTTGGGGGTCTGGAGTTTTTCTGGGGTTTACTACAAAGAGAGGCAGAATGTTCCGGCCTCCCCAGTGGCAGGTACAGAGCTTAGCCTATTCATTAGCTTCGTGTAAGTCGTGTTGCACAATCGGATTGATTTTCGTCAACACCTGTTTCTGCGGATGATGAAATTAAAGGGGCAATTAAAATATCCAGTTTTGGCTGGTTAATGTAACGTGAGCGAACTGAGTTGAAACACTCGCAAATGTTTACATTGGGTGACTCGGTCCTGATTCTAACGCTGATCCCGTCTGGGGAAACTGGATTGTTGGATGGCACATGAGAGGAAATAAAGCAGAGGTACTCAAAGGATGTTGTCACTTTCAGTGATGGATTTTTGAAACAATTGTTGAAGCGTGCAGCGCACATGAAGCGCCTTGACCATTAACGTACTTACACTGTATAAATGTAGCCTTGCGGGGGTTAATGAATCGGAGATGTCTGACCAAGGGAAGAGTGTGAGTCAGTGGCAATGCCTGAAATAAATGTTGCTGATATGTCAGAAAGTTGGTGTTTTTTTGTCGTCTGGGCCATGACAGTGATGCTATAAAGCTATCATAGAGTCGTAAAACAAATTGCTGTGGTAGAGAACGATGCTTTTGAACTCATTTTAAAATGAAATAGGATACTGGACTCACGCTGCTTCGGGTTTTGTTCTAGTTAGTTAACTGTCTGCCCTGTGAATGGCAATAAACGTAAATACATAACTTGTTCTTTTAGATGTATTGTAACAATCATTAATGTGGGATTAGAAACATAAATTGTATCATTCTGAGAGCGCATCAAAATGAATAATAAACGCTGCGGTAAATCACTTTTGTAAAACGCTAGCATAACTTATGAGTAAAATGCTTATAGCTTTTGATTATTTGAGCATTGGGCCCAGAGTTATTGGATTAATAATTGGATTAGTATGAATTTTGTAGTCGTGGTCAAACCTCTGACTCTGGAGTTACAGATTGTTTGAATATATAAAATGAGAAAGTTGACCTTTGGGTTTCCAGTCTGAGCTGGATCATAATTCCTGCTTTTAATGTGCAACGTTATCTTACAACTGTTTAGAAATTCTCCACCTTATCTGACTGTTGTTGTACGTTTGATGTGTCACCCTTAAAGTTATTGCCATTCAATGGAATTTCTAAATTTTGTATTTGCATTACAAAGAGTCAGCAATAACCCTGAGATTGCTTTGCCCACACAGCTTTCTAGATTGCTCCATGCCACATTGGAACTTTAATTTCTAATACACAAGCCTCGTAATAATGACATTAGTACTTAATGAGCAACTATCAACCACTGAAATGAAAGATTGGCTTTGTACTAAATCCTCATTTTCAAAGCGTGAAGTCTGCGATTCATCTCATCTCAGTATGTCAAAGCAGCCAAGACACAGACAAGATGTTCAGATAAGAACAGAGCTGGCCAGGCTTCAGCACAGGTTTTGAACCAGCATGTGAATTGAAGTTCAGTCTTTCACATTTATTCGATTTGTGTCAAACATGTTTGAAACAAACTTGAGTTTTTTTCCGGTGAACTGGACCTCTGACCTCTCAGTGCTGATCACTCAAAGCCTCTGCCTGCAGACTGGCTGCCACTGATGCTTAGTACTGCTACAGTATTATCTCGTGCACCTAATTTGATAGTATTTAAGAAAAAAACTAGTAGGTGCAAGATCATTTTAAATCCGCTTCAATGAGCAGGAATGGCCCCCTTGAAATGTGAGATTTGAGTTTTTAATCACAAATATTGCCTTACTGAAAGTCAATAAATATAGTCTCAAATTAATATTTTTGAAGTATCCTGGTTATGGGCCGTGACTCTGCTGAGGAATGAACACAAGCTCTCGCATCAATCACTTAAAATTCATCTTTCTCTCCCCTGCGCGCTTTTACAAAAATTGTTTGTTTTTGTAATGTTACAAACAGAGCAAGGGTCTTTTAAAAAAAAAAAAAAAACCCTCCACTTCCTTTCGGACGGGTTGTCCCAGAGCCAGTCATTTACTGACCAGCCGCACGAGATGTCGGTAGCCAATAAAAACAGCTTGTTTTTCATCTGTAGCTTTTTGGAATTACCCAAACCAATGAGAAGAGGTTTCCTGGAGCAGCTGACCTTGTTACTGACTACGGTGGCCAATGACAGACGCTGCAGCACACCTGATGCTGTGTTGTCTGGCTGCTGCTCGTCCACAGCCTCCTCGCAGGTGTGGTGGATCCAGGCCATCATTCTGTCTTGTTGTCAGACACATCGAGTCTGGCACACTATGATTTGCACTGCTGCCTTTTTGTGTCTTATCAGCAGGCTGAGCCCGCTCACTCACCGGGTTCATCCTCGCAGACTCCACAATGGACAATCATGCCCCTCTTCTGAGGCCTCCTCTTTAAAAAGAAATAAAACGTGTTTGTATTCTAATAAAGTTGATTAGAAGTTGCCGAATTGCAGAAAAATGGAATGTTTGCGAGAGCAGATAATCTGTCATAAAACGTTGAGGGGGGGAGATGGGGGAGTTGTACAGACCTCTCATTGCGAAGGATATGAATAGCCTTTGTTTTCACCACAACTCAGGGCTGTGTGGTCTGCCAACGTCTGGCTCTTATTATGGGGTTTGTGTCTGTGTGTCTCCGTCAGTGGCATGCACGTGTGCGCATGCTGCTGTATACAGCAGGGAGCACTCACACATGGAAATGAAAGTACATGCAGGTGATGCCATTTTCAGGAGGCCATAACTATATATTTGAGAATGCTTAACATCGCCTCGTCCGATACATGGCTTTCTCTCTCCTCTCTCCATTTTGACGAAATAAATGTGGCGTGGGGTTTGGAGCTGGCACAATGCAAGAGTGTGTGCATGCTTCTTTATCCGGTAAAGTTGTGAAATGAAATAGGATTTCACAGAACGGCACAGCGGCTGTGGGATTTGGACTCCCTTTGGCTAAGTCGAGCGGGATAGGTTGATCCAATCAATGGCAGAACTGCAAGAAGAGCCCATTTCACAGCTCTGGGCTTTGCCAGAACCCTGCCCGCTTGACTCAGAATACAAATGAAGTTCCCTGAATGCACGCATGCATGTGTACACACTTGTACTTGCAGACAGTTTGGCTTGGGATGCAAAGTGCAAGATGCTATTTGTTTGGACCGTAGCTCTGCTGGGTAAGATTATACGGCTGTCGTTTTGACGTGACATGGAATATGTGTGTACTATGTCACCAGATTATCTTAAATAAGTTACTAAATGTAAAGAGTCATGAACAGAAAGAAACTCACGTTCTTCTTCTTTTTCTCGTTTTAGGCTACTGACACCTACCTGGTTAACGACGACCCAGCAAGAGGCCCAGGGATGCCCGAATGCTTCCTTGTGTCCGACACCTACAGGGTATATACAACAACTCACATTTGACACTCAGAAAAAAAACAGTCACACGTAGCCCAACAGCGCCATGCTAATCTAATTACATTGTAAATATATCCTTTTATTCAGCACATTAGATCATATCTGATTTGGGCTCCAGCATCTTAAACACCCAAATTTCGGAGGAAATTCAGAAGGACGGAATAATTTTAATGTTGTCCTTTTTATCACACATCTATATTAAAATCTTGGGTCTTGACTCATTTGCACAAAGGGGAAACTATTTATGAGGGCAAATTAGTCACCCGGCTGTGCTCTTTTGTGGCTTTTACACAGCTGAAACTCGTTCTTCGGTTGAATTTGTATTTATTTATTTATTTTTTAAAACAGGAAATAATGAACTTATTTGTTCTCAAAATGGCACCGAGACACTACTAGATTACAATCCCGACTTGTCATCAACATTGAGGTATCAACATGATGGAATGTAATTCACTTGTTTCATTAGTTTCAGCGCATTGACCGCACTAACATTTATTTACTCTTGAGAGGAGCTGGCCTCCGTCGTAGACGTCCGCACATTTTCCCCATTAATGTCAAGGCCTGTTTCGAGTTTCAGCCAAACAAAATGTAAAACAAAAGTGAAGACATGGTTTATGTATAACAATGTGTGTATGGTTATTATCAGCGCAAAAACAACACGTTACTGTCACTGTGCGTTTGCAGAAGACTGCCCAGACCGTCTGGAAATCGCTTCCTTCTGCCTTGTGTGTTGTAATCTAGCGTTGCTGTTAAGGAACGATGACATCAGACTAGGAAAATAAACCTATACATTCTTCTTCGGCTGAATACAAACACAGTAGAAAGTCAGTAAATCCAAACCAGTTGGGGGCTGTTCAGCCTGCGCACACAGTGAAGGCATAAAACTCAGCAGGCGTGACACATTGATACACACGTTCAGATATTCTGATCTGGGATGTTCTCTTGGATGATGTGCTCGCTCTCCATTCAGTCAGTCTCCTCTGACTGTAATAGACCATGAGTTCTTCCTACGTGCTCCCACACTAATGACCCGGTACAGTAATTCAGACAGCACCTGTCTCACCATTTTTCCCCCTCAAATTAAAAAAAACAAACCTGATGCTGCATCCTGCCCTGTGTGACTACTGCAGTTTATTGTGCAACTTTCAAATATCATGCAGCCATGAGGAAAGTTTTCACATCTTTGTCTGTAATCTGTCGTATTTTATGTGACTGTCGCTGGTAAATTCATTGAGATCTTAAAAATATTTACATTAGTGTAGTTTATCCTGATTCAGAAGTGCTGAATAAAAATCCCTTAAAGTCCAAAATTGATGTTTGTTAAGGTTAATAAAGTTGGCTACGTGTGCTTGCACTGTTGCAATTGTCTCTGACAATTTGCATGTGTTTTAGGTTGAAGCCACTGTGTTGACAGAACCTATGACTTTTTTCCGATCCGACCTCATGAACTGAAACTTGAAGATGAAATAATACTTTAAAAAGACTTTTCCTAAATATTTAAATGACAGAAATTCAAATATTTTCAAATATTTGTAAATGAAAAATGGTTTCAATGACTAAAATAGTACACAATCATTACTATGTGATACATAGTTTACTATAATAATTCAAAATATTTCAAATATGTGATGTAAAAATTAATGTCATATATAAAGTATTAAATTTGAAAAAGAAAATCTAATAGTAGCATCTTCTTGGCAGTGAGGGGGATTAGCATCTAAGTACAGTAAGACGCTTTTGTAACATGTTGTTCGAGACATACATGTATTAAACCAGCAGGGGACACTAACTTTAATCCATCAGTTAGAAGTCACTGAGTACTAAATAAGCGTTCATTAGTGGTGGGCAGTCTGGCAAAAATGACTATAGTTAGTAAACCAGAGCCTGATTCCCTTGTTGCCATGGTGTGTTTGCTAGAGCTACTGTCAGTAGACTGCACCTGCAGTCATAATGCTACCCTGGAGGAAGTGCTGACCCGTCAGGGTGACAACTCAGGCCACAGTGTCGAAGAAGGACTCTCCACTACTATAGTGACAGCCGCTGCATTTACTGTTGTGGCTCCAACTATGCTCAAATGTGCACACATTATTTTATCCACCACTGTGACCACATGTTTTTCTGCTACTGCCCCTACTCACTATAATGCGTCATTTCCTCCTGATATTATTACCACTGCTACTACAGTTTGTAGTTCTACTCTAACACCCAAGTTCTGTCTTCCATCTTAATGCTACAATGGAGGTTTTCCAACGGCCAATACTTATTTCTACTGCTGCTAACGCCATCTGTACTAGTACATCTACAATTGCTCTTGCCTTCACATTGACTACAAACCCTTCTGACACTACTTCTTCCAGTACTACTACATCTACTGATACTCTTCACCACCATATGTTAGACACCATTACTATTACAGCAACCTCTTGTACTTCTGCTTCTATTACTGTACCACTCTGACCATCACATGGGGTGAAACCATTACTTCTTGTGACTACTTTCTTTTCTACTACTACTTCTTTTACTACTCTGACAAGCGTATGTACTGCTGCACAGTTTCTCCTACTGCTATTGTACTACTAACTTTAATCTAACCAGTCTAGTTCTAGTGTTAGTACTACTGCTTTTATGACTTCTTGTACTAGCACCTCTCTGACAACCATCTACTACTTGCTACAATACTGCTATACTTCCCACCGCCACTATTGATGCTGTGATTTCTTTTACTACTACCTCCATTAGTCTAATCAACATTTCTACCACTACTTTACCTCTGTTATTCCTCTATATGTGCTGATAAATCCCCTCTTACTACTTCACCGTAGTATCACTTTAGAGTTGCTTCATCCCTTCCTTATCTTCTTTTTGTTCTACTAAAACCAGCTTATATGCTACTGCCACTATTTCTATTTCTAGTCATCAAATCACCTGCTGCCTTTACTACACTACAAATACTTCAGGTGCTGTCAGGACTCGAATACTCCTGAAGGGAAAACAGTTGCCATGACAAACCGCTTCATAAAAACAAGCTCGTAAGAGTGAAAGTAAGGGAACATATTAAGCTTTTGGGGGCTTTGTGGGCTTGTGGGGTGTGGTTTGGAAAAAGGGAGAGTGACTTAACAAACTCCTCCACTTGATATCCCTCACATTCTAGCCCGTATTTCAGTTGTTGTGGAGCCTGAGTACCTCGAAGCCATTTGTGTTTGGATATGCATGTGCTGCACATTACGTGAACGTGTGTCTGTGGCGAATATCCTACACAGGCTGAGGTCTCATAAAGCTGGGCTGCTTCATATCCCCCTGAAAAAACTTGGCATCCAAGCAGCAGGGTGACTTCAACCCCAAAAACCGCACCCTAGTGCACAGACACACACACACACACACATTTTGCTTGAATAAAAACAGAGCACCAGTCGCTCATATAGAATCGTATTCACACGCACGCATGCAGCAGGGGCTTATGTGTAATTGCCGGCACTTTGCCTGCATATATAAGTTTGATTAGGCCGAGGAGCAGGAGCGAGCGAGGATAAAGCCTGGCCTGATTAGAAACAGAGTATCGCTTCCATACAATGGAGGCTAAATGAAACTGGCTTAGACTTCTTTGTCCAATTTCAGGTATCATCTGTCTCTTGGTGCGTTTACACTACACTGGAATATGACTTGGACATAATTAGAATGGGGAATAAATTACAGTCACTCAGCCAGGAAATTCAGGACTGATGTATATGTTAGGATTAGTTTGGATTATTAAAATGAGGTCCTTAGCTGAAGCATTTTTGTTCGGATTTAAATATGATATATTGTTGGTTATGAGTTGCGCACCAGCAGGAAGCGACAGGCCTGGTTGAGCCAATAGTGTTCGGTACGCTGTGTTTAATAAGCTCAGCATAAATTTGTTCATGAGCATTTATAGTGCTTTGCAAAAAATAAAAAATAAAAAAATAATAATTTAGCACACAGCACACCAGTCTACTTTATATGACTATGAAATCATTCTACCTTCTCCCCTTCCAGGCACAACTTTTTTTCCATTTTAGATTTTTTTTTTCCAGATTTTTCTTGTATTTGACTCCCCCTCAGTATTGATATCATTTCCGATCATCAAACTAATGCGTCTGTGAAATGATAATAAACCGACTTGTCGTCTGACGTACCTCATAAGAATTTGTTTTTTTTACCAATTCACTGGTGCGGCACGATACGGCATCATTGTGACGCATGTTTTCAAGTATGACATGTCTTTTGTCATCCTTAGAAGCAACTTATATAACTTATATGACATATTCTTCCAAAAGTACGACGGTCGTTAATGTGGTGATTTAGCGTTCAGCAGGGCCGGGGCGCGCGCTGTGCTGTTCTGCGGTACACGTTTGGACCGAACCAGCTCATAAACTTGATTAAAACGATTCGTATCCGTCCCTTTGACAGTTTTTGTCATATCCGAGTAGGAGCGGGAGGGAGGGAGGGGGGGACGGAGGAGGGGAGGAGGGGGAGAAAGAGTGAGGGAGGGAGCGAGGAAACTTTGCAGTAAAGTTGCGCTGGATCTGTGAGTGAGGCGGGGTTACAGTGTGGACCGAGCCACAGCGGCTTTGCAATGCGGCGCCACAGCGAACCTCCATCCAACTTTACAACCAACTCCAAATTTGAACAGTAGACTCCGCCATGTACTCCCCGTACTGCCTGACACAGGTATGATCCGACTTTGAGACTCGCGTGTTGCTGGTGTTCCGTTGCGGGTCGCGGTTCTTGACTCTCTGTCGGACGTTGTCGATGCTTTTGCCGGTCATTTGTTGCGTTTGAGGACCGGGGTACTTCCCGGCTCTGCTCTTCCCCACTCTGCCTTGACTTTATCTTTCTCCCGCTCTTTCTTCCTCTTCTTTTACTCACATGGCACGGGTCCAGCGGATTCCCTCGAGCGTGGGGGGAAATGGCGCAACTTTATTTTTGTATTAAACACGCGGCATAAAGAGTTAATAACAGTGTAATGACGCTCGTGCTATCGTCCGCGCTTTTGAGTGGCTTGACTGCGCGGTGGTTCTGGTGGACCGAGCGTTTAGCGCCGTGGGTTCCGTGGATCACCCCGCCTGTCACTCAACCACGTTTCCTTTTTTTTTCATGACTTAAAATGACTTTGGTTTAGCAAATATGAGGACAAGTCTGTTCACACTAGTATCGGTAGAAAGTGGGCGTGTGTGGGGTCAAACTTCTCCTTTTATCGCCATACATTAAAACAATATAGCCAATGTTCCACAAAATTAAAGCCGATAAAGTTATCATGCAACATCGATGTTATCATTATTATTAAGATTAATGAAATGTTTACTGCCGCACAAATAAAAACGCTTAACTAAGTGACCTGCTCGCAGAGGCCGGTCAAGGTGCACCAGTGTAAAGTGGAATAAACGCGAGTACATTTTCAGTAAATACCACTGTATCTTAACACCTATTATACAAATGTATAATCATTTTTGTGCCAAACTATTATACTGCTATTGCTAAACTGGGTTGCGCGTTCAGGTTGCGGCAGTGATTGGTGGTAATTGTCGGTAATTGCACCGACGGAATCTGCTAACAACAATTAAGAAATTATATTTGCGAGTGATTATTGAAGTACACTGAGGCAGTGATTAATAATGAAACTTTTAGTCGCTATCATTCTAGTGGTATTTTGTCTTTTTAGAACACTGTATCTATTGAATTAACTTGCTACGTTTGTCGTTTTCTTATTCCTAAATAATGATCAACATTGTTTTAATGCACAGCACATGACTAGTTAAAGGTGTATATCTGATTATATATTTAGAAAACAGTGAGGAAAAGCTTGCAACAGCAAAGGTCATGTATGTGACCTTTGAGTGTATTCTTTCAGTTTAAAATGGGAATTTATATAAAAATGGTGCCCAACTGTGCAGTCTAAATGACTGATGAGATATCGCTTCATTGTCTTCCGAATTAAGATACAGTTAACAAGAAAAGGTCGCTCAGAGTTAAACGTAAGGGCTCATCCTTTGTCTGTGGAGCAGCCTTTAGCGTTTACTCATTTTAATATATTAGACACATCGTTCGGCAATTGCTTTAAATAAAACGGACTTCATACATTAACCTTCTGTGGTGCTTAATATAAAATAATTCTGCACTGCCAAAGTTCCAGTTAAACTCTCAGGTCAAGGCCTGAAGCCCCCTATCTTTTCCTGGAATATAAAAAAAACAAATTTACACTAGGATTCCAGCAGACATATTTCCAGTTTCTGTGGAATAGCAGTTGGATCACACTCCATAACCAGAACCGTGTGCCGCTGGTCGACCTCCGTGGAAAACATGTGGATTCTCTCTCAGTGTTATTTCAGGCCGCAGTGTGTGTGTGTGTTCTTGTCACTAACAAGACGTACAAACATGTTTCATCACACGTTTTTATATTGCTGTAATTGCCCGCTTTTAGAATTCATTACAAGAGTTAAATATGCACAATCTATTTTCCTCTCGACCCTGTTCTGCCAGAAAAGAGAGAACTGGAGACGCGCTCTGTTCGACTGCGTTGCGCAAAAATAAGCCCAGTCGATTCTCCATAAAGGATCCGCGTCGAGTTTCGTCTTACTTTCCGTTAATTAAAATGAATTGGCAGCCGATTCACTCTCACTTCCACACACATTGATCCGTTCAGGCTGTGCGACTCTCTTTATTATATAGAGTTGTGGTCGATCGTTGTGGCTTCTAGTGCGCGCCCAGACACACACACACAGAGAGAGACACGCGTGGTAGTGTATTTCTCAATAAATCACATCTCGGAGGAAAAAAACAGTAAACAAAGTCATTGTATAATTAATGGTGAT
Organism: Synchiropus splendidus; assembly: GCF_027744825.2. Lineage (NCBI taxonomy): Eukaryota > Metazoa > Chordata > Actinopteri > Syngnathiformes > Callionymidae > Synchiropus > Synchiropus splendidus. The sequence goes on along the minus strand of NC_071335.1, from coordinate 12,438,621 downwards.
AAAAGCTTTTCTGGATCGAAGGAACCTGCCAGGTGAACACATCTGCAGCAAAGCGGTGCCAATAAAACACGAGGTGCGTATTTAAAAAAAAAAAAAAACGTTGCGCATTAGCATGAAGTTTTAATGCGTCTTTAAATTGAACTTCATCAATAATTTCACACTCGAGTTAGTTAAGTCCTGCTTATCCCTAAAAACGTCTCATGAACGCTGCCAACTTTTAAAGCCTTTTTTTCCCTGCAACAGCGACGTGAAGGAGATTTTAACTCGAGCGGAAAAGATAGAGAAAATACTCCTTGTCAACTTTTGTGTGCAAATAAACCTCTTTCATAAGTGTATTATAAATATAGCTCGTGTTACAGCGACACACGAATAGTTAAAGAAGATAGCGAAAGGTATCGTGCTCCTCCAAATCACAAAGTAAAGGCGCCTCCGTGACTAAAACCATAAATATTTTGGATTCATACTCATGATTTCTGCAGGTACACAGTACAATTGTGTTGTTTTTTTTAAATTAATGGATTCCAAGTATTGTAATATTTAACAATATTCATTAATTACTATGATAGTCTGATTATTTTTGTGCAGTTTAGCAGCCTTTCAGTTGTGCATTTTTTAAGATCATTTTGTTGTTGTATCATATCACAATAATAGTAACTAGAAGGTTGTGCCTGAGGGTTTCTTGGTCAGAATTGAAGTCATTTTGTTGGATTAAGCACTCATATGACATCACTGCTCTTGTGTCAAACATGTCAGTACAAATCTGACTTTTTGGCTCTCAGATCCGTCTATGTATTCTTTGTGATTGTGCCTACAAGTGACGAAGAAAAAAGTCACATCTTGACTCTCGTATGAATAATGGTGGAAGAAAAGTCCTTTTTGTGTTCCCTTTGGTGAAAGCTGAAATTGTCGTGGTCTCTTTTGCTTTTTGGTCATGGTAACTCTCTTGTGTCAGCTCGGGTTCTGGTTTCACGTTGACTGGACAATGCTGTAAACTGAGGTGGGCCGACATTCTCTTGTAACATCCCGGACAGCGCTGCTTTACTTTGTTTCACTCACACACACACACACACGTTTCTTTCTCTTGGAAGGAAAAAAGTACTTCGCTAGGTTTGTAATTTTGAAGGGATAAAAAAATGGCCGGGTGCCGGTGCCAGGACGCCAGGAAGGCAGGCAGGCGGTGGGTTGCAGGCAGGACCCAGGGGTACATTGTGTTCCTTTTACTTATTCATCCTCACTTCTGGAGAAAGACCAGGTCCACCATGCACTGCTTGGCGCGCAGTCAGGGCTGGTGGGCAGAGATGTGGCGGCACAGCGAGTCCGTGATAGTTAAATATATCAGGGTATAACAAGAATACTTGATGTTAAAGGCCACATGAGACCCTTATATCAAGGGACGGCTGGTATATTGTGCGAGTCTGCGAGCGTGTCTTGGAGGTGTGTTAAATCCTGCGCTGTGCTCATCTCTTATCTGTGCAGTCTTCCTGACTGCCCATAGAAAATGGATTTATCAAGCTTAACCCAAGCAGTTGGCACAACAGGGTAATAGGTGGCTGTCCCTTGGATGGATGGGCTTGTGTGTGTCTGCATGTGGAGATACTTGTGGGTATCCATGTGAATATTGCCTCCATGCCCGTGGTCCTCTGCCTCCCAGTGTGGATTAGGTTTAGGCTGATCTGTGGCCAGGAGACGCGGGAAGCCCCTATAGCTGACTTGTGTGGGTCTGCGATACAGTCTAACTCACCACACTGACACAATCAGACAAAGCACACACGAATGTGAAACACTGATAGAAGAAGTGGAGAGGTAAAATCTTTCTGTGCCAGTCCCGAGAGTATCTGTGTCAGTGTTGGGGAGGAGAGGAAGTACCTTAACATTCGATACACCTATTATGCAAGCAATCTTTTCTTCATCAAGAGCTCATTACCAGCTGGGATTTCTGCAGCAGTGGACGTTCGGGAGCGTTGCCTCCGCAATTAGCAGATCACTGTAGCTATAACTTCTCATTCACACAAGTTTGAAGACAACAATTGCAGTGACGTGAGATCCTCTCTTTCTGCAGCTGTCTGATCTTGCCCCTCACCTTCCTCCTCCTCCTCTTCGTCCCCGGCCTCCTTCATTAGCTCCTTTTAGAGAGATGTAACGGTTGGTGAGAGATCGGCATTGTTGAAGGATGAGCCGCATTTGTTGTTGTTGTTGTTGTTTGTCACCCACTGCTTCTCCCCCCTCCCCTCCATCCAGGATTGCTGTGTTTTCTTTCTTTTTTATTTTTCTCAGAGGCTTTTTTTTTTTCGCAGGGGTAACCCCACTGAGTGTCACAATGCAGCCTAGCGTGAAATTAAAGCTCTTAGTTAGTTTAGAGTTTCTCAAAAGAGGATTTTACACATGCATGCATTCATGCACCCTCCCACACGCTATAGATATAGCTAATTAGAGGAAGTACACCCTATGTTGAGCATCAAGGGCCCAATTAAAAGAAAAGCTCTATGAGCACGATCTAGGGCAAAGTGAAAACCTTTCTCTGACTAGCGTGTGAACAGCATGTCTGCCGTCTTTATCCAGGCGCGAGAATGTGGACATGGCTTCAACAAGGAATGCACCAAGTTCCATTAACATATGCACAGTACATACACAGCAAGTAAATCACCAAAACGGTCGGGTGGAACATCTTGACAGGCTGATGTATAACAGATTGGCTTGCTCTTGCTGACTCTTCCAAGTCTTCTTTTGGAAGCCGTCTCTGATGAAATGTCTGTCATATGTGCACGTTAGACTTTTTGTCTGTTGATGTTTTAGACATTTATCTGACAGATATTTCATATTTCGTCTTGGTAAAGTCACGTTGAGTACAACTGGAAAAAAAAAAAAGCGACGTCTTTTTCAGGTGAATGGAGGATTCAGGGCCTCAGGCTTGACCTCCAGTGCTATACTCACACACCTGCACCACTGGTCACATCTTCAATCTCCACTGGTTCTCCCAGGGTCCATAAACTAATGCGAGTGGTTAAGAGTCACATCTTCCTCAATGACTGCTGGGATTTGTTCCAACATTGAGTGATCCGACGAGATTTAACTAAGAAACAGGAAGCTGACAAAAGATAATGGGTTGAATAGATGAGTTACAATTGCTGTTAAGAGCGGAATGTTTTGATAGTTAGTGCGAACCACAACAGGAAGATACTGGAAGAAATTCCTGCAAATGACTGTGGGAGAGTACAGAATGTGGAGTACCGTACGTGTCAAAGCCACGGCCTGGGGGCCAAATGTGGCCCAGGGAAGCCTTTGAAGTTGCCTGCAAAAGCTTAAAATGGTTGCCGCAAAAGTCCATTCAATACAAGTTCAAAGCATGTAAGTGCATGTTGACGTCGCGGAGATGATTTGTCTTTCGACAGGCTGCGTACATGGTGCCGATTATAGTTGTCCACAACCTAGTGACTCCAAAAAATAAGTGATGCAGAAGGAAGAGCAATGATGATAGCGGATGCATGTTTCTTGTGTCTTTTATGTTTTGTGGGAATTGTACCATTAAAGACAAATGAGTGTGAATGACTGTCAGGGAGTCAAAGTGAATCCCACAAAGGCTGTGTGGTGTAGGTTTTTGTTCCAACCAAACATGCAGCACCAGGCTGACATTCAGCTGATCACAGTCTTCAGAAACCCGAGTGGTGAGCCTGTGTGCTCTTGACTGGTTTGGACTAACACCTGCAGCTACTGCAGCCTTTTGCAGAACAGTGTGAGATCCGTGGTTTAGACCCATTTTTCCCATGTGCAGAGCAACAGCTAGAGAACTGGAGTGGTTAAGTTTGACTAACCGGAACTATGAGTTTGTTGCCGATACACTTTTGGGACGGGAGGAATGCTTCTTCTGCAGCTTCACGCCCTATTAAATATTAAAAAAACAGCATATGTAACAAAATCCCCGAAACAGTCAATAGAAACAGAGAGAAACACAGAAAGAAAGGTATCGACACCATTTGTTACTGCTTCAACTGAGCTCAGGTTGTTATAAAAGCTGCCGTGACTAATGCAAATGTGTGACAAGTTAAGGCACTGCATAATTCCACGGTAGTTTAATGTTTTCAGCAAATATTATTTTTTCTTGCAGCAACTTTTGTACTTTGTCTACAGCAGGAAAAAAAAGATTCCTGTCATTGAGTCCAATATCAACAGTCAGGTAGACCATTTTGTTGACTTAAAAATGTATCACTTGAGGAGGAAAAGTTGCAAAATCTCATACACAAGTGTGAAAAATGAAACTGATTCTGAATCAGCTTAGAACGCGTCAGACAGTAAAACAGCATGCAACTTAACCATTATGTGCACTTAGCCAAATCTGTCACGACTCGTGAGTCCGGCCAGTGGACGTGTTTTTGTGGAACAGTGTGTGCTGCTCTGTGATCCCCTTTCTCACTCACTCCGCTCTTCCCTTTTCTCCATGCTGTTGCGATCATTGGCTGCCGGCCAGCGCTGGAAAAATCTATAGCCTATTGCGTAATATATCATATCTTTACCTCCGCTGAACCCGGTGCAAGATCCACAGCTGTGTGTGCACACAAACAGAGGAGGGTGTTTTTATGAGTGCGTGTGACACAGACAAGAGAACTCGACAGCAAGTGGCCTGCGTGGTGAGCTTGTCAAGTCCACACCCACATCAACAGTAACTCACTAGGAAGATCAGAGGTCAAAATATGTTGTTGCTCTCTGTGCAGCTTCCTTGATCGGATAGTTTGTGCCACGAAATATCAGCTTCACATTTGCTCTTAGTGTCACATGAACATTTGGGGAAATTAATATTCTGGATCAGCTCGTTTTTAATCTGAGGCTGCAAACTGCAGCATGTGAGACTTTAACGTCGTTTGATGCATGCAAACTTGATTTTGAAGTTTAATGAGATTCACCTTGCAGTGTCAGTGAGTTTAGTGCTGTGTTTGCACAGGAGCTGGCTGTGCTTGCAATAGGAGCTTCTTCAGGAGCTCCGAGTTCGAGGGACTGCATTGTTTTTATTGGATGGCTTCATTGTTGGCCTCAGTTCCTCACTTCCACACTGCTGTGTTGTGTTTTAAAGTTCAAGGGTGTCAGCTTTGGAGTTGCTCTGCACTCACACTCACATACACACTGTCATACACTATTCACTGCTGGGGAAAGTCGCCAGCCAATGAATGTAAACTAAAGTCGTATTTTATATGCAAACCAGAAGGTCAGGAGTCCGTCTTTTGCTCATCATTTTCTTGAAAAATATTCTAATCATATCTAAATCTAAAATCATAACTCCTGTATATTTGCTGCTCAGCTGCTCAACGGTATTGAGGTGTTATTGCTACCCGCATAGTAAACTTGGCCAGCCGACAAGCAGTTTTGGCCTTGGTTCATCACTTGGTTTCAGTTCAGTACATACATTTTATCATTTTAAGCAATGAAGGAACCATGTGGGTTTGTCAATGTCATTACTGCGCTCACACACCTTTTCTACGATATGAATGCTGCATGGAGATTTAATCTTCCCTTTTGTCATTACGCAAAATAACAATATCCAATTCAGATGTGCGTGTTAATGCAGCAAGTATTTCATCTGAATTGAACTACTCTGACCTAAGCAGTACCACAATGCCAAGTTTAAGTAGCCAGACGCGCAGAAGACGAGACCCTTGTGCCACACCGCTTCCTCGATCCATTTGTAAACAAACTGCCGTCCACTACCTATAGTAGCAACACCTTCGACCATAGAGAGTGCCATTATTCCAGTTATTCAGATCTGTATTTTGTTAATGCAGTCGTTTCATGTTATTTTGAAATGAACGTTCAGTCGCTGCGGCGAGTGGTTTTGCTGGCGGAACATTTGCTGTGATGGGGGTAGCGCTGCAGTCGCCGATGTCGGGTGTGCACTTGGACGCCAGAAACGCCCTCTGAATCAGTCATTTTTCTTAAACATTTTAATACAGATCAGGAATTGATTCCGACTAGTTTCATCCAGGTAAACGTAGCAACTCTTTAGTTTGCGAAAGTAAACCAAAATAGTCTCCACTAATTCACTTAGGCATCATCATATCAGGCCCTGGTTGTTTATTGATAGTGGTGATTGTTATGACCTGTAATGACTTCAGATAACTCCCACGTGCAGTCGGCCATCACAGATCCACTGGGAGGGCGTTTGTTAATGCGCCACTGAAATCTAAAACACATACAGATGTGTGTGGGTTCAAAACCACAAACTCAGCGGAGATTACTGCCGTCATTGTAGAGCGTGCTCATGCTTAAATTTTAACAGTCTCTCTTATGGAAAAAATTCAACAAAACAGGCAACTTTAGAGTCGAGTGTTTCCATTTTAAACCCATTTAGCAGCACATCCAAAAAGATCAAACTGTGTCATGTATTTTATCAGAGTGTGAGTGTGCGAGGCCAACTGCTGATATGTTTGTGTTTATTGACTTAATGAGACGGGCCTCGGCTGCGTACGCAGCGGTGCTGGGGTGGCAGGGGTCCAGGCTTTGGGGAAACGTGTGTGTTTAAAGTACACACAGTCCTAATTATGCTGATTTAAGCATTCTTGTGGTCCTCCCTATGGCTTGTGGTGAGTTAACTGGCACTGGGGGCGTCCAGCAGGGAGTGAGAGAAAGCGAGAGAAAAAGAGGGGGTAAAAAAAAAAGAGGAAAAAAGGAGTCGATATTATGTCTAAAGACAGATTAGGACGACAAGAAACAATCTGCGGGGCAGTGGAAACTCAGGGGAAAAGAGGACAGAGTAGACAAAAATTTAATCCGCGTATCCTACAGGTTTTTTCCCCCCTTCTTTTAGGGTCGAGAATGTCCTTCATATTTATTTTTATATTCAGATGTTATGGATTGCTCCGGGAAAAAGGACTGCCTTTTCCCAGCAAGTGGAATTAATACTGTTTGAATGTTCTCTCTGGAGTCTGAGGAAGGAATTTTCAAATACATTTCGGGAGGTTTGTGAGGAAAAAAAAAGCTTAACCACTGCTAAATAAACTTTCAAGGGATGATTAATAAAATGACCCTTGTTTGTTGACTTTAAGCGTGTGTATGTGTGTGTCCGTGCTCGTGTGTGTGTGTGTGTGTGTGCTCATGTATTTCAACCTTTTTCCAAATACAGGAAGCTAGTAAAGAGGCCAGAAATAGATATGATATTTGTATGTTATTAATTACTTGAAATATGTTTTTGCTACGCCTTTTGTGGCCAGTTTAAATTGCCCCATGCAGCGCATCAGCCCAATAGCACTTTAATCCGTTACATTGTCAGTGCAATTTATTTGGGTTCACCATTTAATAGTGTATCATGGCATTTAGTTGTTAAGAGGAAAAGGTTTTTCCACATGATTCACCCAGCATTTAGCACTATGATTGTACTGATGTTGTCAGTCTACCGTGGATGTAATCTGATGCACGCTTTGTGACCTTGAGCAAATCACTGTCCAACTTCTGTTTTATTCTTAATTCCATCATGTTCTAAAAATGTTCCTCTTACTTTTATAGACTTTTTCTCATTCTGTTCTGCCAACCCCCCCACAACTCGCCCCAACTTAGGCTCTTCTCTTTCATTCCCGTAGGAAGAGCCTCAGTCTTATCTGGGATATGTTGGATTTAGTGAGCTTAAAAGCCACTTTACTTACTCCCTTACTGGCTCCCCTGAGAACAGCACATGCTTTTCTAAAACAGTTTCACTGTTCGCCAGGTTTTGTCTGGTGGAAAGCTGCTCATTTGGCAAACTCTCTGCGTCCTAATGCTAATCCATTACCTGACTATTCTTCTTCTCGTGGCCTTTTCTCTCTCAGATTCCTCCTCCCTTAGTTCACAGTCTTACTTAAGATAAGCATCATAGGTTTCACAAGGTATGTGAAGAAATGCTTTTTGTCCTCATTATTCAAAAAATGCTGATGTTTCTCTGGAACTTTATATTTTCATCTACCGACCAGAGTCATTTGTTTTTGTTAAGTTGGATGAATGAAATTAGACACCATCACAAGTAAAATACCCAAGTTATGAACATATACGACATAACATCTAATACACCTATTTATATCTTTGTGATCTACTGGTCTCCCTCAATAGAATGTGTAGCTGTAACTGTTTTTTGGAGAACTTTTCTTTTTCTTACTACGGAATATATATATATATATATATATATATATATATATATATATATATATATATATATATATATATATATATATATATATATATATATATATATATACACGACACCTGTAGCTGGAGTGCTGGGTTGTTGAGGTTTCTGTTTAGATGTAGTGATTTCTAGAGGCTTGTCGACTCTGAAATACAGATGGAAATCAGCTGTTTGCTACTCTCTCAGTGCTTTTCTCTCATAGTTGTGCCTGGCAATCTTACTACGTCCTCAGAAAGATGGTTGTATGACATCATAGATGCTTCAGTTAGATGCATTAGATTAACTATCTGATTCATCAATGGTGTCTATTGAAGCTGATTTAGTTGTCAATAAAATATAGGATGTTGGAACCAACTATAAGGTATTGTTGAAGTGAATAAGAGAAAATAGGTTTTTACGAGGTGTGCTGTGATGTTTTGCTGTGAGAGATGAGTCCTGCTGCCAACGGATGCCTTACAAAGTGTATATGTGTTTATGCAAGAGTCAGAATGTATGGTGTGTGTGTGTGTGTGCTGGCGTGCGCTGGAGTCTAGCGTGCGTGCTTCAATCCCGAAAGCCAAGATGCCTCAGCCGCGTCTGACGTGGCAACTCTCTCTGCTTTCAGTCCAGCTCTCTCCTTCTGGCTCACTTTCCCGTGATACTATCTTTTCATACAATCGCATGTTTGTAAATGGAACTGACTTGTGTTTCATAGTCCTCGCTTCCATTTGATAAACATTGCTGTGTTCAATGCAAAACGAGACTGTACATGGAAAGAAATCGTCTCACAGACTCCACTGTAACATGAAAACATGAAACCTGATTGCAGGAAAGTTAAGCTGTAATTTAATTTGGAATGTCAGTCGGTTTCGAGTAGACAGTGTTTGTAGAGTGTAAGAGAAAAGAGCTCAGAAAACATTTCCAGTGGATGTGTCTTTTCGGATTTTTTCGTCAAGTTTATGTCCCTTTCGACAGCATCCACTTATGGCTGTCTGACTGTGGTAGTGTGGTACACCTGAGGTCGGAGCAAGGTGGCTGTTGGTGCTGTAAAAGTGGTCACAGTGGAAATAACTCACACTTGAGTGGCTCTCAAACTAGTGCCTTCTGCCGCATGTGTTGTTGAAAGTAGTGGTTTTTCAGGCAGATAGATAAAAAAATCGAGTAGTTTTAGTTTATGTGCGAGTCTTGTCTGAGAGCTCTTTGTTGCGTTGCATGTCTGCGTCCCCTGCCTCTTTCTACCAACTCAGCAGGGTGTCTGGCCTGCAGCGAATGCCACTCAAAATGGGCAGGGAGACCTTTAACCCTCTCGCTGCCAACTCCCTGCCAGTCATGCGTAGCTCGCAGTCACTTCAAGAGCGTCTCCCCCTTTAACCCGAAACTGTCAAGCGTGGCAAAGCTTAAGACCCGACTCCGTGAAAGCTGTTTGGAACAGTCACCTTTTTAACCCTTGTGAGATCGATGTCGCTCGACACTCGGAGGCACTATCCACCCTTAGCCCCACTGACTCGCGCAGACCGAGCAGAGGTCACAGGCATAGGCCCAGCTCATATCATGCCACAGGGAGTGGGCACTGCTTAACTCTGACGCTGCCAAACCAGCCAGGCGCCTGCTTGAATGATAAGCAGAGTTGAATCTTCAAGCTTCAGTGTGCTTTTTAGGAAGCACTGACAGACATGCTTGGTAATATAACAAGGTTGGTTTGTCATCTTCAAAGAAGCATGTGGCTGACATTTTCTCGGGTCCAATTCTTAAAGTTGCATCTGCATAGTAAGACGCTGTGTGTGTGTGTGCGTGTGCGTGTCCTTTTGTTTTGGTTACCCTGGGTTTGGCTTTCCCTCTCAAGAACCATGTCTGGTAATTGGCAGATGAGGGTCATTGCATCCATTAATGAGTTGACATTGTCAATGAATCTGCACTCAAGATACATTAAGGACTTCATCGTTGTACGGGTTATAGGTTCACTTACTGAATCATAAATTGCAGATGATAATTAGATGTGCAACAAAGCGGCAGTTATAGGTCTTGTCATTAGTCGAGGCATTGTATGGAGTGGGCAACAGAGACGAGTCAGCTTGTGTCTGTCTGGCACCGTCTGAAAAACAAGTGCACATTTTCAAGTCCGTAAACTGACTCACAACAAACGTGGAAATGGAGAAAGTAATTATATATGAGGAGCGGTAGAACCAAGCATTGATATTAAAATTGCAGGTGACTGAAGTAAATCAAGTAGCTGATGAGTAGAAGGTGAGTGCAGGGCGCTGTGGGTGAATGCGTGAGTTGGACTAATGGTGCAGCATTTGAATAAAAGTGTGAGGGCGCAGTGCCCGGCTTTGGGAAAATGCTGGCGTCTTGCCTTTACTGGCAGAATGTGGAGCAGGAAGGAATAAAAGAGTGAGATGGAGCTAAAGAATGAGAGCAAAATCTCTTAATAAGCATCTCTTGTGTGAGGAGAAGTGAGATTCTCAGAGCAGGTCACCAAGGGCAGAGTGTATCTGGTTTGCTGTATTTTCTAACGCCGAGGCCTCGGCTGCCAGTGTATGCCGTTGGCAAGCGGCGACTGAGGTGAGTGCCGAGTAAGTCAGAAAATAGTAGGCAGCCACTTCCAAACTCAGTTGAAGCCCAAATGTGCCAAACTGAGGCAAGATAAGAAGACACACACATAATGGAAAGCACAGCCGCGTTCTCCTCACCATGAAATCTTCTATTGTGCCGTAAGATTCTGAAATAACGTGTGTGTGGGTTGGCGGATGAAGGAGGCTTATCATGCTGCACTAAGGCCTTATTCCCACTATCACCTATTATATAATCTCTGTCTTAGTTCCACTTGGTTATCCCATGATAAAGATATCTGATTTCTTCTGCAACCTAAGGTCTTGGGAAAATATTAAAATAGAAAAAAAATAGTTCTATTATTGTGTTCAGTATATGAGCTCGCCTGGTACATACGCTTGTGTAATGCATCCACTTGGGTTTATCTCACATATTGAAGGCATTTCATTACATTGTTACTTTAAGATGCCAAATTTGAGTAAAAGTGCTCATTCTGCTCATTTTTCTACACAAACATCTCTCCTGCCAAGAACTTTGTTTCTGATTGACAATACTGTTATCAAGATCAAGTGCATTATGAGTCACAGATGTACAGTATTTCACACTCTTTCTTTCCATAACACATCACTCATTCTCTTACAAATGTGTTCACTAAATGCGCCCGTGTTTCATATTGTAATCTACTCTGTAGATAGTTTTTAGAAACAATAACGTGCAGTTGTGGAGCTTTGGACAAAGAAATCTTGTCTTTGATCTCCAAAATGTCTGAAGCAGTAATTGCCTGCCCCTAGAAATCCATAGTGTAAACGTTGAAGCATATTTCGGTATAAAATTACTCTTAAGACGGTGATGTCAGAAGCGCCGTGGTGCTATCTGTCCTGGTGTCCCTGGAGCTGTTTAAACTGTCTTTGCCTCTTCGCCCCATGCCACAAATGGCTTCCAGACTTTCACACATAGTAATGCTTCAGTGTGTAAACAGGCGTAATTACAAACGATGCACGGACACATTTTAACATCAATCTGTGCCAATGAGAGACAGAGTGAGAACTTTTTTCCTTCATGCAAGTGGGAGAATAGTTCGAGGGTTGAAATGGAAGAATTGGCAGTGCTCATTGTTTGACGGTTTGGAAGTTGTGAGTGGATGTGTGTGGGCTTAATGGGTGGATAAGTCAGTGAAATATGAAGATAAACATAAATTATCTGGATTTGAAAATGTGCAAGAATATTATAGCTTTTTTTTTCATTTTCCCCCTCTCTGCTCGTGGGTTTTTAAGACAGATCATATTCCACTAATTTATGTGTGAGTGTTCCTCGCCACATGACTTTCGCTTTTCATGGTGAAATACCATGGAAACTAAAACCATACAGACCCTTTCTCTTTCTTCTTCTGCTGGGGAACCTTGCCTGAGCTGCATTTCAACGGTCAAAAAAAGCCTGTTTTATTTAGTCAACACGGAAGAACTGAAAACAAACTCTGCTTTATTTCAAGTGACTGGAAGCTAGAGCGCAGAGATTGATTGTACAATGAACTGGTCAAATTATGATTTTATGCAGCAGATGTCAGAGACGAATTCCATTTGTGACATGTCCGTGCACGCTGCTCTCATCTGCAATCTCTTCTTTTATAGCCCTTTAATAATCTGTTTTGAATGCCTCACTGAAGTTCAGTGTGCGAATACATCCATCTTGTTCTGAAATGAGGTCCCATGTAGCATGAGGAACAATTCCCATTCACAGATGTGTCTTTCTATCATAGTGTAGATGGTTACAATGTCACCAGATTATTTCAATTACGCAGTTGTGCAATCAATTCTGTCATTTGATTTCTTTAATAATAGTCAAGATTATTTTTAATCTAACGATCTTTAAGTGGATCTAGTTACACACTGCATTTATAGGTCCTGGCCAAATAGTATCCAGAATTAAGTATGGATTCTATTTATATATATTAAAAAATAGCACACATGAATCTGATTTTAGATCATTTGTTTCTTTCCCACCTTCCCTTTCTTTTTCTAATAAATTCTTAAAATCACCACAAACCATGTTTACATTTGTGATCTTTTAAAAAAAACAGTTGAAAGCTGAATTTCTCGCCTCAGGCTTTTACCTAACCAGCCCCTGAGAAAAAGGAATTAACACCATTAATTTATCACGAAAGCAACCATAAAGTGCGTCTTTATGTCCATCAAATTCTGTATTTTAATTAAAGAATTTTGCTGCGGGGCGAAGTTTACCCCTTTTTGAAACCTCTTTTGATGTAGTTGTAAATTCCGTTTTGACTCGTCAGTGCTGCGTGCCGGTGCAGCGGGCCCGGAGCAGGGTGGAGCTCACTGGAAAATCATGGTTGCTAGTTTCAAACCTTTTATTTTAACTTGGTCGAGTTCAAATGACGCCCGTTTTTTCTTTCACGACCTCACGCCAAACCTAGTGAATTATAATTCCGTGGACAGACGAACGATCCTGGCAGCGGCACCGGTCAACCAACGGGTAGAACCGACCACGGTTCGTGTTCACTCGCTCCGTGTGGAAAATGAAATTAGGATTTCGACCCGGTAAGCGGTGATGATGGTGTTTTCCATTTTTGACAACAAAGCAGAAGTACGTTGAAAACGAATTAGGACTTCACTTATGTGACCTATATTAGACGTGTGAAGGGTTTCACTCGATATTTACGTGTATGAAACATGTTGCCGTTATCGTGCAGAATAACCACTGTGTGCGTGTGTAAACACCTTCTTCCTCTCAGTCCTGGCGATCTTTTAAAAGTGCGTTTTTCAGATATGATCACCTTCCACACAGACACTTGTGAGTGCTGAGGCCCCTAATGATAATAATAATAATAAAAGATGAGGCTCACTTAAGAGTTGAAGAATAAAAAAAATACATTTTCTTAAATAATTGTCTTGCTCTCCCAGCGTTTAATAAGATAGTTAATTAATATCATACGCTCGACAGTGGATTTAAAAACGGATTATATGTCACATTTGCCTAATAGAATGGATTAGTGTTGTAACAAGGCACTGGAGCTCCCTCCTCTTTTTTTGAGAGGTGTAAGGCCCAAAATGTTAAAGGGCCGGAAAGCGTTGGCGTCACTAACTTGAATAGACAAAGAGAAAAATGGATTAGGGATTAGGGATTAATAACCAACTATGTCATTGTTATGATCACATGGTGATTTGCTGAAATGATCTAGAACTGCCTTCCTGTTGATAAGGGATTTTAATAGCAGAAAGGATTGCATAATGTCTTTGGTTTTTTCTGTGCCGTCTTTCTTTTATTTCTCATTGTGCATGTGTCTGTTAGAGGCAGGCATAAGGTACGCTACCAGCTAGGCCTCGTCCAGATGGGGCCTGCACCTCCCTCCCACCCGTGCAGGAGTGGTTGATGAGCCAATCCGCCAGCCAGCGAGCTACCTACCCTACTAGCCAACCAGCCATTCACCCAGCCTGCATGTCAGCCAACCTCCCGGCCAGTGTGCCAGCCAGTCAGTGGACTAGCTCGCAGTCCAGGCTGCGGGTTCTCTGTCAGATGATGACAGAGGGAGCAGGCCAGGCTCAGTCTGTTGGTCCTGGTAGCCAACCAGAGTACTCTGGCTTTTGTTGGGTGTTCACACAGACTCCCAGTCCCTTTGCACGGCGGGGAGCTTCACCCACAATGAAATGGCAGGACTGTCAACTTTGCCTCCGGACAAATTAGCTTTTTGGGGAAGCGTTTCTTGCCAGATGCGTCTGTATGACACTTAAGCACATTTCTTAAACACCAGCACTTTGATTAATTTCATCCCAGTTTCTGGCAAATATGACATTCTGTCCGAGGAGTCAACACATGAGCCTTTATGTGGCGGACTGGTCCACACTAAACTGAGCACTTGCCGGGAAACACCTTATTCTGCATTGGAGGAAATGGATTTTGTCTCAGTGAAAACCACATTTTCGTCATTCCCACCTACTGCAGAAAATGGATGACAACGTTCAATAGCCACACAAACTGTGGTGACAAACTTTTAATCTGTTTTTGGTGTTGAGGTTGGGAAGTGACACGCAAGTGAGTGAGAGAGAGGAGCCAGGTTGGACATGAGGATGCATTTTGAAACAGGAGAGCATGTTTTTGGATGCTACTTTTTGTTGGAGGTTAACGGGCATTTTCGTTCCCCTCCTCTCTTTGTTTGTGTGGTAAATCCAGGAGCAGCTGCTGGTCCCAGGGTCTAGTGGGATTTTGGGCCTGTGTTTTCTCATGCCATCCCATGCCAAGGTGGTGTAACGCGAGCAGGGAGGGAGAGAGGGCTGTCGTAGGAGGGGGGTGGGAGCCACGGGGACGGGGGATGCAGCTGCATACAGGCGACTTTGATGAGACCGATATTTAGTATTAGCATTGGGGGAAAATAGAGAACAACATTTTTGCTATGTCGTTTTTTTTCTAGATATAATTTGCCTTTTTTTACTAGGCTGGAACTTTCGTTTGGATAATGACGAGCCCTCTGCTGGCACCTAACACACAGACATCGCTCTCTCTCTCTCTCTCCCCCTCGCTCGCTCGCTCTCACTCGCTTTCTACCACCAGAAACCATCCACCAGCCATTCACCCCCCCCTGCCTTTTTTGCTTCTCCCTCTGCCATCACTCTCATCCCTCCCTCTCGGTGCTGGAAGCGTGCGTATTGGCTGAGCTGCTTGAGTCCTGGTGCCAAATAGGTGGGCCCTCCGCATGTTGGCACAGACTCAGTCAATGGTTAGAGAAGGAAAGTAGAGAGGAAGAGAAAGACAGAGACCGAGTTGGAGAGAAAGAGGGGGAAAAAGAAGCGGCACTTGGGCTTGCCAGCGGTCGTGCACACTCTTCCAACATTGATTTGGTCCTCTTGATTTGTTTTTGTTTTTTCTTCTTCTCTTTCTGCACCCCCCTTGTCCATCTTTCGCTCTGTCTCTTATCCATGGTGCTTGTATAGACCAGGATTCACCCCATATCAGGCACCGCGTTGCCAAGCCTTTTCCTAGATTTCTTCTCCAGATATTTTTGATGCTATGTTGTTTATTTTTTCCCATTTTTAGCAGTTTTGCCGAATTACCTGTTTTTTTCTTCTACATTTTATAATTCAACCAGCTTAGTCTCGTACCCGCTCCCTGCTCTACTTCTGTGGTTTCGCCCGTGAGCGGCACCTGAACTTGGGCATCTCTTGGCTTCAGTCCTTTTTTCTCTGAATTTTACCTCCTGCCGCTTCCATTGGACCACTTTGTCTCAGTTTTGCAAAATTTTCATCACTCTTTCTGACTTTTTGAAGCAAAAGATACTTTGTTTGTTTTTTTGCATTTTGACATTTTTGGCGCATTTAAGTTTCAATCGACTGAGTGAACTTATGATGAGAAAGCAAAATGGTAAACAGCATGTTATAAATGTTATGGTTTTGTTTTTAATTAAGTCTTTGGATTTAATACAACTGTGTTTTTCTATAGTGTTTAATTTAGTTTATTTAATTTTTTTATTGGCCATGATATGTGTTAGGTTTATAATTAATTTTGCTGATGTATAAAAAGCTGAACATTTCTTAGATAGAAATGAAATTGCACCTTAATTTAAGAGCGAAAAAACTCAAGGATAAAATTGTCTATTATCTTGCACCTGTCTCAGTAGTGTTTAGTTGTAAAGTGCGTCCTTCATTGAGATGCGCCTGTCACACACGCACTCTCTCTTCTTCTCGCTCTCTCTCTCTCTCTCTCCCTCTCTCACTCTTCCGTCCTCTCTCTTTCTTGTCACCTCTCGCTCATTCTCTTTCTACACTCATACAGAGAAGGCGCCGTTCCTCCATGCTGCGCGCCGGTGCTAACTGCCTCTCCTCTCTTTATCCCTCCTCACCCCCGCTCCCTCTCTCCCCATCTTTCTCTCCCCCATTCTCGCCGTCTCTCTCCAATGCCTCGTCCTGCTTCCCCCCACCCTCCCTCTCGTCCTCCACCCTCCCCCCGTCCTCTTCCCTCATCCAGGATGAATTCCACCCCTTCATCGAGGCCCTGCTGCCCCATGTCCGAGCCTTCGCCTACACCTGGTTTAACTTGCAGGCCCGCAAGCGCAAATACTTCAAGAAGCACGAGAAGCGTATGTCCAAGGAGGAAGAACGTGCGGTGAAGGACGAACTGTTGGGAGAGAAGCCAGAGATAAAACAGAAGTGGGCCTCGCGCCTGCTGGCCAAGCTCCGAAAGGACATCCGGCCAGAGTTCCGTGAGGACTTTGTGCTCAGCATCACTGGGAAAAAGCCTCCCTGCTGCGTACTGTCCAACCCAGACCAGAAGGGCAAGATCCGTCGCATCGACTGCCTGCGCCAGGCCGACAAGGTGTGGCGGCTCGACCTGGTGATGGTCATCCTGTTCAAGGGCAGCCCCCTGGAGAGCACGGACGGAGAGCGACTGGTCAAGTCACCTCAGTGCACCAATCCAGGCCTCTGCGTTCAGCCGCACCACATCGGAGTGTCTGTGAAGGAGCTGGACCTCTACCTGGCCTACTTCGTCCACACGCCAGGTATGTGCCAAACTCCAGACATTCTAGGGACAAGCACACACTTTAACAAACAGATGTGATGACAATGCCTGTGTGACTCACTCACAATATCCATTCTTAATTAATGCCTCAGGATGTCATTTTACTTGCTGACAAGGACACAATAAACCCTTCTTAAAAAAGTAGAAGTAAATGGATATGGGCTTAGAAATAATTAATACAGTAATTAATTAATACAATTCTTAACCGAGAGTCTGACAGTTCCATAAATGTCACAACATTTACAAGCCACTTGATATTTATTAGAATTAAACAAAAACAAGAATTATTTTGTATTATATGTTGTGTTTTCCATTTCTTTCTCTTAGCTCCGGTTTTACTGATAAAATAGCATCTCAGAAAAAAACAGCTATATTCTTTGTAGACTACTAAACAAAAGGGTTTCATTGCTCCACATTGTCAATAAAAATAAGATAGAATATCCAAGTGTGTGTCAAGGGCAATCTGTCATATTGAATACAAGGCAGTGACATTTTTTTTGGCTTCGTATAACTGTAATACAGTGTTGAATTTTCTTGTGTATTTTTATTTCCACCATGTATGCCAGGTTGCCATTTTCTTCCCTTTATAAGATTCAGAGTACACAGCTCACGATCAGACTATTATAACCATTAAAATTCAAGCCAGTCTGTTCGTGTCTTTTTGTCCGAGGCCACCACGAGACACTGTTTCCCGCCAAGCTACCTGAAAGCCTCTGACACACACTTTGGGCTTTGTACCCAGCTATATTATATTATATTAAATGTCAAAAAGCGAGAAGGAAAATCCTTCTTCATGGCACACTTTCACACCAACTGCCAAACATGGTTTTTGTCACAATTGCAATCACACCCACAGTGTGGACATTCAGCCAAGGAGCGCCATAGTTAGATTCTGATGCAGCCAAACAGCCTTGTATCACAGCCACTATCCCGGACACACACATACTTGCATTCAGCCAAACACTGCACGCCACAGCCTCCAGTGTGCGTACATTATAAACACACGGCCAAAATGCTTGCTGTTATTTTTTTTCCCGCGTTAAAAACAGCACTATCTCAACTACCCCACACAATCTTGAAGCACATTTTGCAGCCAACTGTGCGCGCGCACACACACACACACGTCCGCCAAATACAAACAGGCCCATGACCTAATATTATCTCAGCTGGAATTTTCTGGACATTTTGTATCATTTCCCAGCCAAAATGTCACACACACATGAATTTGCATGAACGCGATGTAATGCAGTTTCACAAATGTACGTACTCACACCATATCCTCCTGCTACCCAAATACACACTCCTTGCCCAGGCAGAATTATTTTGGTAACACAGCCACGGTTTCTCTCCGAGAAAGACTCGCTCAGAAAAATTTGCCGTCCAGGCCAAACACCTCACACCGCCGAGCCAAACCCTGGCAGCGGCTCTTGCAGTTCTGTTCCCACTTTGGATGATCTCGCTGTGGAACTCCTAATATCCACTCTGGTGTCTATTTTTTTTTTTTTTTTTTTTCACATTTCAAGTCCATTTCTTTTTGTTTTATGGCCTGCGCTCTGTTAATTTATAATCTTTATAGCATTTCAAAACAATAACTTCAACAAACTAAATTCAATCCCAATACATATTTTTATGTCGTGAGTTGCATTTTCTTATCCACTTTATTTATTGCTGTGATTATTACAGCGTTTTGGTCCGGAGCTGTAAATCATAAAACAGCTGCGTGGAGTGACTTTCAATTACATTACTCATTCGCACTGTGGCTTATCTGCTGGACCTTAAGTTACCCCTATAAAAGACCCAATATAAATGGGGAACACATCTGGTAGCATTTCGAAAGCAGAGCCGAAGCTTAAACGAATAACTGCTCATCTACCTGTGTGTTTTGGATGGTTCTTTCGCGCCACAGTGTTTTCTCCCCTCAAATTATGCAATCATGACAAGATGCGCTCTTTGTTTGTTTTTGTTTGTTTTTCCCTTTTGTCAGGGTTTAGTATTTTCTGTCTTTCCGGCTCCTCTTTGATCCCGTGCACACTGTTGTTTTGTCTCCTTAAACATCACCCTCATTGTCGCGCTCATAGAGGTAAAGTCTCTGCTGATCTCTTTTGTTTATATAGAAAGAGCGGTAGACGGGGAGAGAGAGGGAAAGAGTGTGTGTTGGAAAGGAGAAGAAGCTGCGAAAGTGATTGTTCTGTTTGGCACCGCCTGAGCCCGGTTGGTGTGGGAAGAGGAGAAAGACGTCTTGTGTTTTGTTTATGACAGAGTGGCAAAAGCTGCCACAGGGAATCTCTGGGCTTGCCGTCAGGCTTTCTCAGGCTGCTCAGAAGCCAGACAGTCTTTCAGATCTGTTACGGAGCGTAACACACCGCAGCCGAAGCAGAACAAACCACACAACCACAACTCACCACCTTCCCTGCCTGTTGTTCCGTCAAGCCAGAAGAAGTTACGACCAAGAATATTTTAGTAAGATCCTGGATGTTAATGATGTTATTCATCAAACCCTGGTATTGTCTCATTCTAATTTAATGTCTCATGTAATTTGAAACAAATGCTCTTTATTACGAAGGCAGTCATTAAGCATTAGCTGCTAAGATTAGATTTCCCAAGCACTTATAGACTTGTTTTGAAGGTTTCGAAAAGACATTTGTCAGTTGATCCTTCATTCACACTTTTTGTAATTTTTTTGTGAATGCATAATTCATGATGTGCGGCGCGAGTGTGATCATGAAAAGATGTTCCAAATGTGTTTCCAATCTCAAGTGCAGTACAGGAAATTTGCAGTCACTCCGAGGGAGGTGTGAAATGTGCTCACCGTGCCATTTCTGCCATGACCGCAAAACACTCCACTTTCCATGCTCGGCGGTGCCAGATCCCGCCTCTCCCTCGCTCTCTGCTGCTCGAGCAGTAGTCATATCTTGGACGGCACTGTGAGAAAGCCAAGAGAAAACCCACTGCTACAGCCAGCGCCCCCCTGGCCAACTCACTGACCATAGGAAGGATTCACAGATAAAAATCCCTCTAGAGTTCAGCATGGCGTAGAAAGATTAGGTCCAGTGGAGAGTGGGAGGAGGAGTACAGACAGGGTGAAAGAGACGGATCAGATCAGACTTGAAAAAGTGAAGGAAGCTGATTGATTTCACACTTACGAACAACATTTCCCCAGTTAAATACTTCCTGCGCCTCTTGTGTGACTCCCATGACATCACAGGGGTTGAGCTGACTGTCATCGGGAGCTAGTGCTGTGCTGCCAGTCTGTGTGTTCTGATCCTCTGACAACTTGCAGCAGGGAAAGTCGTAAAACACATAAAGAGGTCACTGAACAAGGGAGTGCACAGTCATGTTGTATTAAGAAAAAAAAGTGAGTATAAGTGTCCTCTCCATTTTCTTGGCTTTCTTAAAAAGTGTGGATTTGGATGGCTAATAGTGTTGAGCTCGCCAAAGCCTCATTGTTCGGTCCAAAACATGCTGGATGAGCTCGCGTTTGTGGAGCGCAATAGCACGCAGAGTACAAAGAAAATTCCAGGATATATCTCAGTCCGGACCAATAATAAATTCAGCAATGAAAGACATGGAATGTAACGTTTTGGTAACATGAGCAACCTGTGGCAGCTGGAAAGCTCTACAATATTTCTCAATGCAGTTAATTAATCATTGAGAAATGCGGGTAAACACATTTAAGGTAATTTCAGTTCATTGAGTTTCAATGTATTTTTTATAAAAATAAATATTTACAATTATGAGGTTGCTGGCTTGAGCTGGTAAATTCACTTTACGTTGATGCTGTCCTTTAAATATGAGTTTTATTTGAATTTTAAACGCATTTCTGGTAATTGTGAGCTAAAGAAATTAGTAAAAAAAATTAGAGTTAAAGTCTAATTTCATACTGAAACACAGCCGAGATAGCCAAATAAACTAACCTTCCTTTATGTATTTATTTTAACACGCAAAAGGACTATAAAAAGAGTTAGAAGCAGAGCAGCGCTCTCACTGCCTCATCCTTTTTGTCCACTTGTAGTGGTGCCAGTCGTGAAATGTGTCTGTCACCGAAAACCTTATATCTACTCACCACTTTTCTTGCTGAGACAGAGAGAAGGAGGCGGAGAAGTGCAGTGAGCAATGCTTACTTCCAGCAGGTCCGCCAAAAAGGAAGGGATGCTGGTTCATTCAGCAGGCTGCTCTCACAGCACGGCCTTGGCATCGCCAGCTTGCTCTGGCTCACATTACTATTCAGCAGCGCGCAGTGGCCGTCCTGCTTATGTGACGTGTGTATTGTTTAAAGCTAATTATTCCTCCTTTTCGCTAGTTTCATTTTGGTTCGTAGGCTGAAGTTATTTTCCGTCTTTGAAACTAACGTCAGGTCATTCGGAAAAACATCTATGATTTCACACCAGTAGAAGAGTGAAGTAAATCATTATGTGGGTGAGTTAAACGCAGAAAACAAGTCTGATGTTCAGAAAGTGAGAGGAGTTGAGTCGGCGGTTGTGTTTGGCACAAAGCTATCTTTCTCTATTGAAGACGCCAAATTTTCATACACAGTCTCTGCCAACCTCCTCCCTCTGATCCTTGCTTTCTTCCCTCGTCGTTCCTTTCTTTTCCTTGTTCCCGTTTTTCTTTCATTCCTCTTTAGGGTTCAAATGAATGCCCTCCCCGAGCCTCATTAGCACCCGGGTCTCCCGTTTGTGGCCACGGAAAAAATGTATAATAATTTGTAAGCAGAAACATTTTAGCGCTCAATAGGACCATTATCTTTGCTTTTTCAGGAAAACCGGCGATCGCCAGCTTGTGGGTCTTTTTTTTTTTCTTTCCATCCTGTGATCTTTCTTTCATTGCCTATACAAAGATGCTTTGTCACCAGTTGGTTTTGCTGTTTCTCTGCATATCTTATTTGATGGAAAACATTGATTTCAGATTGTGTTACTTTGTTATTTTACGGGCACCGTCTTGGCACAGGATCTTTTCCCCCCTTCTTGTCCAATTAAAATCACATCTTAATCTGTAGCTGCAACTTCTAAAACTTTTCAAGTGTCACACTTCCATGTCCATTCTGGATTTAATTATAATTTAGGGGAAAAGCTGGCCCGACTCCTCATTATGGGACAACCTTCATGAGGGCATCGTTTGGTGTTCATTACACCGTGAGAAGAAAGATTGAAAGTGGGGGTGTGGGGTGGCGATGAATTTCTGAGCTTGCTGAGAAGCACAACAGAATGCAAAGAATCAAATTTGGCATGCGTCTGTGTAAGCGAGTAAGCTTCAAATCAGTTTGGACGCAGATCTAGGACACTAGACGGAGAGAAGAAAGCAGGATGAAACAGGATAGGGAATGACATGGGTTTGCAGTGGGGGGGTGGGGTGTCTGTGTGTGTAAATGTATGTGTTTTTGCAGATGGGAGAGTATAGTTGAGAAGAGGATGAGATGCTGGGGGTAGTCGGGTGAGGACGAGGCGTATGTGAGTGCTGTGGAGGTTACTCTTTGGTAGTGAGTCCCTCAATGACAACTTGAAAAACAGGCCGGTAAATAAATTGAGTGGCGGTAAACAAGGCTCGGCTCTTCATCAAAAGAATCCATTCATCTGTGAACAGGAGAGTCTCTCTTTCTTTCGAGACAGTGAATAGAATCCACTGACGGGAGGACAAGGCTTGTTTAGATAACTGGATGCGTTTGGAGTGCCACCGGTGTGTGCGCTTGCTCGTGTTTGGCTGAACTTCGAGGTGGGGGGGGGGGGCGGAGCAGATGGATTGTTGAGGCAAGTGGGTGCAAAGGGGTTAAAGATCCTCATCTTCATCGGTAATGTGGAGTGACTGTAGTATGACGTATTTTGGATTTTGGCCCTTGACAAAAAAGAAAGAGGAACATCAAATCAATATTCTCCGGTTAGACATTTTAGGAACATCCTATGCCGCAGCTTTTAAAATGTGATATTTGATAACCGCACAACCTGACTGGAGGCCTATCTGCAGACATCCGAAATGACTCATTTTGTTGACACGTGAAGATAAAATCCAAGACAATACAGCGCCGACGTTGAAAAACGCTTTTGAGTTTGAGTTGAGCCTTGTTCCTTCTCACCATTCACACCTCACTAGCCAGGCTTCTCAATGAATGGAAGACTCTCGGCGTGTCACAATTCCTTGATATTTTATTTCCCCCATAAATTTCAATCCATGTACTTCCATTCATCTTTGCCTTTAATTGCTCAGTTGATGTTTTTTTTTTCTTTTTACGCACTTCATGAAGTCATCAAGTGTCTTTCTTTATTTAATGCACTGCAGCAAAGAGCGAGGCCAAGGATGAGCTTTTATTTAGCTGCTGTTCACCTTTGCCATATTTAAACATAAATGTCGACTTGGTTGTGTTGTTTATGGCTTTTACCTTGAGATTTTCATGATTCTGTCACTTAATGAAGTCGCAGCTGCAGAATATGTTGAACATTTATTAAGTGTACCCATCAAGGTGCTTTGTGTTGGCTCTCATCCTGTGGAATTTGTTTACAGGTCTTAGAGCTTATCATTGTCACCACTTGACAAACCTTCGATTGATATACCCTTCAAAAGAAAAATAGTTTTGCTGTACTCTGAGAATAGGTGGAAATATTTTCAGTTTGGTTTTTTTTTGCCCCCATCCAGTACCTCGATGAAATACTGCCTCACAAACCCGCAGATTGTTGCTCTCACGTTTTTGGACTCTAATTTGGCTAGTACCATGGCAACTGGGGTGCTGAGGGAAACTTCCTGGGTACAGTCCAATGAACCTCCAGCACGACTCTGGCTTGTGCATCAACGGGTTGTCATCGCTGCAGGATGCTACAAGCAAGACTAGCTTTGAAATTGCATTTAAAAATGTTTTTAATTATTTTATTTTTGTGCAGTTCAGATGTGTTCTTCTACTCCTTTTGTGTGGAGTAGTCATAGAAAAGTAAAACTCAAATGCTGACCTACTTTCCCGATTCCTGCTAATGGACTTGAATTCATGGTCATAAAATGAGATTAAATGTTTTACGTTAAAAGTCAAATTTGGCCATTGCTTTGAAAGGTGTCTGTGGCTTATGAAGGAAGATCAATGTGAGCTGTTACCCTGGACGATCAGAATGCCAGTACTGTACATCTCTGTATCTGCTGATCAGTTGAGTCCACATGGTACGGCACTTTGATGAATTCAGTGACTTTATGGGATTGTCACTGCCACGACTAAAGCCGAAGTTCCCAGCGGAAACTGATGAAAAACCCCGTCCAAGCTGAAAAGATGAGTGATGCTTCTTTGGCAGGCATTTGATGTTCAGGCAATTCAAGTGGTCATCTGTGATTGAATAGTTTCCAGCTGAAGAGATTTCATCTCTCTGGTTAATGACGTTTGTATGTAAAAGAGAGTTTCAGAAGATGCCATTGAAATCTTTAACTGGCTGGAAGACAAATATGGATTTGGAAATGAATAAACATTTCTGTTGACGCAACTTTTAGATACACAGTGATCTTAAATTAGATTATTGTCCAAGTCATGAGCCAATTTATGTTCTGATAATTGTCTGCTTATTGAATTTAGCTGCGCTAAGCTGAACTGCGATCCAACTCTAGGCCCTTTAGTAAATCAACCGCAATGGCACTTGGGAGTCTACTGTCTCCAGAAGCAAGGAACTGTGACCCCGATGCCCCTTGCATTAGGGCTGTACATTAAGAGCCACCTGTGAGTCTAAAGGAGCCATGACTTTCACCTGCCATGAGTACGGAACCTTTATTTAATAAATCTTTTGTCTTGCTGATATGATGGTTGCTTTCTAACTTACATTGAAGAAGCATTTTAGGGTGTTGACATATTTCAAATGACATTATAGGCCCGTGCTTCATTAGCCTGACGTGAGCCAACTGTGTGTGTAAAAGTAACTAGGTCAAGTTTATATGGACAGAATGAACCTTGGTTTGTAATTCTCACCTCTCTTATCCTCTTTTCTAAGCTTCATTCGTCGTTCATTCTTGACCTAAATGTTTTTTGCTTGTGTTTATTTTAATCTAATTCAGGTGCGCTCCTTGGTTGGTATTTCCTCAGTTATTTGGCATTTGCTGTGTTATTGCTGCCTTTCCCCTTGTGTTACTGAACAGTGATGCAAGCCGGCCGTACCTGTACATAGTATAATGAAATGGGCTGCTGTCACCTCTGAAGTCATGGATGTGGCACTTTGTGTATGGTGGAGCGGGTTGCCACATCATTTTTCTGGTCATATGGTGAGTTTTTTTTTTTTCATGAAAGCACTTAAAAAAGTGATTCTTACTGGTATTAAATAGATACTCTATGACAAAAAAAAATTATATTGGAGAATCAATAAAATTGCCCAGCCCTAACTGTCTTTGTATAGAGCCTCAATCTGGATCCTGAGTCACAGTTGCCACAAATGATTCAGTTTCCTTTTGTGTTTAGGTTTTTATGAATCGTAATAATATGCGTTAGTGGCAAAGGTTTTCTTCCAAAAATGCTGCAGAATACCATCTGTAAGCATTCTTAAGCTTCGCTGGCAACCAGCGCATTGTTTGGGTGGCCCTAACCTTTGCTGGCTTTACACTGGCCACACTGAACCTGCTGCACCACCATACAGACGTAAATATTAGAGTTGGGGAAAGTAGCTAAAGCGGGTAATTTTACGGGGATTACCAAGGTATCAAGTTAGTAACACGACGCGTCACTTGATCGTAAATGCCGAACACGGGTGCTAATTGGATGCTACCACCGAGATTAGTGCCGACTTTTTCACATATTATTTTGGAATCATGTCAAGCCAAGTAAAAGTCACCCTGGAATTGAAATCCTCAGCAACAAGTTCTGAATTGGGCTCATCCCTGTCAATACCGTGGGTTACAATAAGCCCTCAGTGTGGCCTGTAGCTTTAAGAGTACACTCAGTCAGCGCCTGCGAGAGCGAGACGACTGATTCCTGACTATATGTGACACATGTGCGGCTGTTGTTGATTAAAAGTTGTTGTTGTAATTGCGCAGCTTAGAATGCCAGGTGGTGGATGTGTTCCGCTAATCCCCTATCTAATTTTGAGGTCCAGGGGTGAAGCTCTTAATCCGTGCCACACACATACACTCGCTTGTTGTCTTGCAAATGCTCGCGCATACACACCACGACAGTCTCCCAAAGTTACACGCCTAGTTAGACGCTTCCAAAACTGTTCACGCACAGCACTCCAGAAAGTGATCTGGGGAGGTATGCCGCTTTTATTTGCTTGTTTATTTTAGCAACTCCGTAGAGCATGTCTCACGCACAGGCAACAGGAGGAAATAGATTGGTGGCGATATCCTGCAAAAATACTTTACCGCGATTAAGCTTCACTTCTTTTGAGTCAGTAATCTATTATTCGTGAAGTTTTTTTAAACTGAAATTTACCGTCCACCAGTCGTGTTGTCATTTTGTTTTTGTTATGACATCACATTGTGTCATGTGCTGCCGCTGGAGTTGGTGCGCTGAAAGTTTATATGTGCTTCGAAATGAATCCCTTCAAGTTCCAGCCCAGCTGTTCATTCATGAGGCTGATTTTGACATGTATTTCTGTGCATGTATTTTAATGATCATAAGACAAGTCACGCATGTGAGAATACTCTTTTTCCGCTTCACCAATCACTTGATTTGTGAACCTCTGGGCCTCATCTGGACCCTCTTATTTGCCTTACCCACCTGACCCTGTATTTATCATTGATTGTTCTCATATGGTACATTAAACAAAGTAGCGAAATGTTTTCTAACATTTTTTCTTGATAAATAATTTTCATAGGTTGATGTGTCTTCAGTTGCTCTGCCTTGTTTACTTTACTGGCTGCACCGCGCTGGCGTTGATGCCGCACACTCATGCCTTATAAAGATGCACATTCAAGAGAAGTGGGTGTGAGGAGATAAGAGGGAGGACTTGTGGCTCCACCCTTCACCTTAGTTAACCCCAGTTTTGTCCTGCGCTAATGTAAGTGGGTCAAACACCCTGCTCACATTGGAGAGCTTCTGTCGAACACTGGAAGGCCTCCTTTGATGGGGGGGTCACAGGAGAGTATTACTGTCTACAATGATTATCTTTCACTCCGGCTTCTTTTGGATTCTGGATCGCACCCAAGAAGTCGATCTTGCTTTCATTTTAGAAACACTGAGCAAAAACAAACTCATTTTGCTCACTTGTTAGTAGATGTATTGCTGGCAAATGCCCTTGATCCTTACATAGTTGCTTTTACCAAAGCTCCCTCCTCAGTCTTAGAGTTGCCCTCCGCATTCTGCAGGTGTGGTGTCCATGTGTTCTAGTGTGTTTTGCAGCTTGCAGCCCAAGTTATGAGAGTGAGAAGGAAGGTTGGCTTTCAGGAGAGAGGGAGGAAGGGAAGGAGGAGGAGCTGCCTGGCCTCCGGTCGCAGGGTCATCTTAGGTGAAACGTCTGTGTGGGTATGTAGGCAGGGCTGAAGCGAAAAGAGGGAGGAGCCAGAAACAAAGTCTGTCAATTCACTTCCACAGAGCATTTGTCGTTGTGAGCTTCAAGTGTTTTGAAAACTTGTATGTGTGTTGATATTATCAAGCGCTGAAAAATAAAATAGATATCAGGAAATAGTAAACACCTGGATGTTTTGGATTAAATGAGTTTGTAGCGTTTAAGTGTGGTGCAAAGAAAGCAGGAAGAAAGAAAGCGTCTGAAACAGAAGGGAAAAATGCTGCAAGAAGAAAGGGAACAAATGTAAGCAAAAGAGACGGAGCTTCTCTGTAGGGCGGGTTTCCTGAGGTCACAGGACTGAATATCACAGAAGAATGTGGAATGCTGAACCGGTGCCAATGCAAACACACCGTCCGCCCCGCCGCCGCCCCCAGTTGCTGTCAAGGGCCGCTTTATATACACACACACAAAGAATCACATACATGTTATCGTACTGTATATGAGCATGGATTTGCAGTGTGGCCCAGAAGCACTGGGATTAAAATGTGATGCAAATATAATCTAATGTCGAGCGGTAAGTATACATGCACAGACATATTTTTCACTTGTGCAAACAGCCGTGCTGTCAGCAGGAGACGTGTTTTTGTTACTGTAGCTGTCGGCGCTATGATCATCAGAAACCATGGCAAATCACATGATCAACTTTTTTTGCTATTCATTTTCATAGTGCTTTGTGACTGAATTTCTGAAAATTCAGGGGGCTGTTCGTTGTTGCAGCTGTAGCTCGGTGAAGCGCACATGTGTAGACACGCACTTACACAGTCATGCGCAGAGCTAGGGCTGCACAGGTTGCATAAACATGTCAAAACACCCATACGCACAAAGAATGACTCATGCATTCTGCACGCATGACAAACCAGTTTGA
Organism: Synchiropus splendidus; assembly: GCF_027744825.2. Taxonomy (NCBI): domain Eukaryota; kingdom Metazoa; phylum Chordata; class Actinopteri; order Syngnathiformes; family Callionymidae; genus Synchiropus; species Synchiropus splendidus. The sequence continues at coordinate 12,410,117 of NC_071335.1, read as the reverse complement.
TGTTTTAATAATGAACACTGCGCCACACATGTATGACCACGCATTCACATTCAGTTCGACAGAAAAGTATTTGACATTTAATGTGCTATTTGACATGTCGAGGAGAAAAGTCACGCTTAAAAAGAAAATCACTGTTTTTTGACAGTTTCTTTAGTTTTTCTACCTTTCATGTGTGAGACCTTGAAGTTAACAAACAAGCTGTGAAGCAATTGACAAAGTGAGAATGTCAAAATTGCTGGAAAAGAGAGTTTTCCTGTAGTTACTGACAAGAATTTTAATTTGTAAATTTCACAAAAATAGACCTCATTAAAAATGTGTTTCTGATTCCTTGCTCGTCTTATAACAGATTTCACTTCTGTGCATTCCACCATAAGGTGCTGTGTATTAAACAAAAGGACACAGAGTGGGCAGAAGAATAGAAGAGTGTGACCATTTTCCAGAGATAGCATATGCACTACAAAGATCCACTTGTGTGCCTCTGCTCACAGCTCTATAAAAGTTAACAAGACAAATTGCTATGTTTCTTTCCAAGTATGTTTTTCTGGCTGTAAATTGAAGCTTGTTAACATGTGTTCCAGACGATTCTTTGTGTGTGTGAAGTAGGAGGGAGGTCATGTTTTACTGTGTCTTCCCCTCCGCCTTCATGTGTGTCGGAGCACGCCAGGGTCAGAGGTCATAACAACTGAGCCGCCCCCTGCTCTTTGATGTGGTTCACCACACACACATGTGCGCACAACTACCAAGGTCAGTTGAAGTGTCAAACGACAGCACATCTGTTTACTTACATACAAAATGAGAAATGGTCTCCAGGGTTTAGATCATTTTATCATCAGACATTGATTAGCGCTTTAGTCGCAGGCTCTTGAGTGGCTCAACTTGCAGTGTTGACTAATGGGCATCTGTGCGACAAGGATTCTCAGGAGTCAGTTTATCACTGTTGCAGGTCATTGAGAATGATCACATAGTTGTATTATTACCTTTAAAGCCTGAAACTGTTTCTCTAAATAAAATGCTTTGTCATTGTTAAATAGTTATCATATGCTCGATCGTGGGTCTCGTAGATCTGGGGATTTCATTAAAAGATCTTGTTTACAGATCCGCACCACTATTTGGTTGAACACATTTGTATTGAAGTTCATCCTGCTTTGCTTATTTATTCTATTTTTTCTGCCAGCTCTGTATGCCTGCCAATAAAACTACAGCAGTTTTAGTCTGCCTGGTTTTAAAATCACAAGTATTTATATGCACACATGCACATGTTTATGCACACGCTAATAGCAGCCAAGTTTGCATGTGTGTTATTCATTCTGTCCACACCCTGTCATTCCCTTCATCCCGCCATACTCTTCCCTCCCTAGCTCTTGGCTGTGCTGCAGAAAGAAGTGGGCAAGAGTCAAAAGTGCAAGTGTGTTCCACTCGGCTAATGAGTCACAGAGAGGCAGCTTTACCCCACTGTTTGTAAATATGTGGTTTCAGCAATTGAGCACAGTTACAGTAACATTTGGTGGTTGAGACAATGGCCACAGCTTCAGCAAGAAGCACTTCTGTGCCTATTGTTCTGTCCTATTGAAAAGTACTGCTGTTTTTGGTGGAAAGGAAAACACATAAATCACTGTATCAACAATGCAGTTTACTGGACCTTACACCTGCGAGACATTACATTCACTTGTTTATATTCCTCCTATTAAATTTATTATTTAACAGAGTAACCCACATAAGAAACTAGCACAGGTGTCGATTTATACACGCATACATCTTAAAGAGGGACTTGCTGGATGAGGATTCTGACGGGATACTCTGCTCATGCTCATTCTCTCGTAAGCACACACACACACAGAGAGAGACACACGCACACAACTTTAACATCTCCATAATTACAGGCTGTGTGATCCCTGTCTGGAGGCTGTGGTTTGGCTGGCCTTCCCTCTCCTCCATTAAGACACTAAGCAGCGTCTGTCACTCAGCGCTTGCATGGCTACTCCCAGAGGTAGCAGCAGGGGGCCAATACATTCACTTTCCCTCTTTCTGCTTCTCAGTCACACACACACCGTCGCACATCCGTGGAGGTGTTAGGATAGGTCAGTAAATGTTTTCCTGGAGGGTTCTCCAGCAGTAACACCACCAACTTCCCTGCCAATAATCATGGTTTCTGTATCAATTAAACACCAGTTTTCATTTGACTCCTCATGCAGCAGAGCTTTTCACTGACGTTGAATAGATTCTAGACTTGGATTGCCTGAACACTGATTGGCTGTGACACTTTGGGAACAGGATCATGATGTAGCAGAGAGAGAGAGCAAAAGATGGCTTGTGTGTTTGGATCCAAACGCAACGCTTATGTGACTAGGAAAAGTTTGTAACGGTCATGAAAGGAAATAATAAAATCTCTCAAGTGCATCTTTAAGACTTTGCTTCCCATGACTTGGACCTCCCCAAAGTTTTTGGCGGCAAAAGAGAGACCACCTACTCCTGTTTCAGGTGGGGTAAAACAAACTTTTATCTTCAGTTCTTTAAAGTGGCTGCAGAATGTCTTATTTCACATTCAAACATTGTTTTCATATCTCATTTATACCACATGCCCAGTCTGTATCTTGCAGCCTGTTGTGACCTCTAGGCTTAGCATGCGTCTGCTTCGGTGAACTCCTGCTCCCATGTCCTCAAATGTGACTTCATTTGATTAACCTAAGTTGACTCTCAGATCAAACTGTAGAAGTCATGGCCTCTCCAGCTCCAGCAGTAGACTAATCCCCTGATGACCTGGGAAACCAAGATTAGGATGTATGTTTGGGAGTAACGTTTGCACCATGCTGTGGTTGCTCTAGATTAATTGATGTGTTCAATAAGCACATAAAATTGGCCTCCCTTTATGTTTGAATTATTGATTTCATTCCTTAAAAGCAGCAATTGAAAGTGACCACAAAATCTATTTGACCTCACTGAAAGTCAAAAGATGAGAGGTCATGGCTGCAGCATGTTTCTGGAGCTGCATTAAAAGCAATATGGAAAAAGGCAGCTGTGCAGACAGTCTCACACCACACAGTACTGACAGTAAACATAGTTCAGATCCACTGGGATTACAAGTCCACTTATACTGGGTCAGTTTATGCCAGCTGCAGGCTGATCCTGCTGCCTTTCCTCACTGCTCCTTGCTACATCTGATATGAACATGATGAATTCCCCAAGTCATTTGTTGCTATATGTTTAGGCTCATGTGTCGGAGGGTAGCAACACACACATATAGGCTGTGTTCATGCTGTTGTCACGGAGACCGTACTTTTTTGATACTTAATTCAGTGTTGGAACGAGATGAGGTAATAATGGATGAGGACGATTTTTTAAATGTAAAAGTGGTTAAGGGTGTGCTATCTAGAAAAAATGAAATGAAACATCTGACTGGCTTACAAAGCTGCTCGAACAAATGAAGGAATTATTTATGGGTTCCATGGTCATGTGATACATTAGTGTGGACGAGTAAGAGAGTCCTCTGTCTGAATGAGTAATGATACATACGATATTGACTTAACAACATCTGTTTATGTGATTTCCACTCTCCCTCTATCCTCCTTGGACCCTCTCTTCTTGGAATGGACTGCTGCCTGCTCTGCCAAAAATAATCCCTTGTTTGCTGCTATTTACTTAAATTTGTCAAATGAGTCTGTGCTGTTTTGGTACTCTCTGATGCTGCATATGTTGTATGTATGTATGACTGAGACGCCCACAGGGTTGAGCCAATGTGGACTGTGTTTTCTGTCAGATGTGTGCAAGAGTTTTGCGTATCTAGGCATCGCTCTTTCATCCACACAAACCTAAGGCTGCCAGTTTATGAGTGTGAGACGCCTTAATATCTCTCTGTGTGGAGGAACCTGGCAGAGGCACGGGGTTCTTCTCAACAGCTCTCTGTGTGATACCAAAGGCCTGTGAAAAAAATAAACCCTGAGCATATAACTCAGACACACGCATGCACACACGCACCGCCTCAGATAAGCGAAGAAGTGTCAGCTGGCTGTTGTGAAGGGATTTATGTGGTTTGGATGTTTGCCTTTGTCTGATGAGTAATGTCATTTTTCTTCCCGCTTCATGAAAGAGTGAATGGTTGAAGAGCATGTGAGGTGAAAATAAGCCAGGCAGATGTCAGCTTGCACCTTACCTCCCTTTTTCCTACCCCACTCTGACTCTTCCTTTTTTTCCACACTGAATGTCTGAAAACGACTCCCAGCTGGATAATGGCGTAATAACACGAGTGATATATCAGATTATTCAACCTGCTTTCACTTTATGAAATACCTTCACGCACATGTATGTGAGGACACGCACTCACCTGGCACAGGCTGGAAATCACTTCTGGCATGAAGGAAGCCCAAAGAAGAAAAACCTGAATGGTTAGAGGTTAAGGACATTGGTCATGAATCTTCTCTATTGTGATTGAAAAACGGTAAACACCTGTCAAAACTATCCACCATACCAAGCCGCTTTTGTCTTTGCTCTAACCCAAATGAGAATTGTCAATCACAAACTAATAAAATGCCAAAGGACAATGAAGAAAATATTTCTCTGCCTTGTCTCATAAACTGGAACTGCGTGCATTCCATCACTCCAAAGTGTATTATCCAGTTGTCGAAGTTGAAATGTGAGTTTGCATCAATACCTCTGTTTCCACCGCTTTGACTAATAAATGTCAATACATTTTTAAAAGTGCGCCCTTCATATCTGTCCAACAATATCCATGTGCCTTTTTTGGGAATGTATTTTGTTTTTCACAAAATGCATTCCACTATGTGACCACTTCCAATCCCCTATCACTGGTTTCGGACTGGCTCGCTCGTCCTCCTCTCCCTCAGCAATAGGATTAGGAGCAGTGTTGGCATCAAGCGCCTTTCAGCGCAGCGTTAATGGAGCATTACACGTTCATGAGAGATGAATCCAGCAACTTGAGATGGTTTGCACTTGCAGATTTTTCATTCCGGTATTAGAAGTGAAGGAAAGAAGGAGCAAATGTTACACTGAGGGTGAGGGTGAAATGAGTGGAGGGAAAATGGTAGTTCTTTTTTTATTGTTTGAAACTTGTTTAGTGCACAAAGGTAATGTTTGCAGCCTTTTATTTTGGATGGGAGGGGAGGGCATTTTTCACTATGAAAGAGGAGCCACTTGTTCCCGACAAAGCCTTATGTTATGCTTGCTTACACTTCAACCAAAGCAGGGCCATGCTCACCAGAGAGAAAGCTTTTCTGTTATCAGTCTTGTTCACGTTGCAGACAGACTTGCATTACATACATCAGCGCACACAGTGACATGCACCTTCCTGGCCACTTCCTGACATGCACTATCTGCTCACCAGGAAACATTGATTGAGCAGACGTCGCGATACATTTTATGTTGCTATGAACAATGGCAACATTATCACAGGACTGACAAGCTCGACTGTCCGGGGAGAGGGAAAAATAAATAGGTCGACGGAAGGGGTGTAGATGAAGTGAGCGAGAGAGTCAAGTGAAAGAAAATGGCTTTGAGAAGGAAAAGGTCACTGATAAGTTTGAACAAAAGAGTGACAAACATCTTGTTAGCTGTTTATTGCTCTGAAATCTGGATTCAGGTTCTGTACAAACTGCAGAAAACAGCAGTCATGGTCCATTTAAAGCAGCATTGCATGTTCATCCAAATAGACGCCGCACCTGTTTGAGATACTGTTGGAATTCACGAGTTCACATCACAACTTTGCCAACTGAAAGCATGAAAATCAAGACACTAAAACGGAAGACTATTTGCTTCAGTCAACCTTTCATCTGTGTTCCCTCTGCCACTGCAAATAAATTAATTACCCACAGGCGCAGGGACATACTGCATACTAGTACTGGACAACAACGTCTACTTTGTGACTCTTAAAACAACATTGAAAGAGATGTGACTGCATTGCCAAATTTGTCCCCACACCTTGCTCGCTATCAGCTAATATGAATCCTCTTTCATTTTATAAGCAGTTTCAAAAGCAGTGCTTTTAAAACTGCTTTTAAAACAGCCGTTTTAAAAGCACTGCTAGCTCTTTTCTAATGTATGCACTATCAGAGACTGCAGGCCAATGTTCTCATCACCTCCTTTACCACAGCCTTTAACTGGGTGCCACCTTTGTTTGAGACAAACCACCACTGTGTTTTCCTTGCCCTCTTATATATCCTGCCTTCCCTGTCTATCCAGGAAACGTTCCTCCTCCCTTCCTTCCTCCTCCCATTTCACCCTCCTTTACTCCTGTCTGGGCCTTTATCACAGCTCTGCCTCCTTCCGCTTTCTATCTATCTGCGGGGATGAAAGAGTTAGTTAGGGAGTGTGAGAGTTTAATGGGGTATTCACTGCGTGTCTACGTTTGTCTTTGTCTGCCTTTGTATGTCTGATTAATATTCGCTTGACTCTACAGAGTGTGCTGTATGAGGGGTCCTATTGACTCAGAGCAGGTGGGCTTCTGCAGCTACAGTCCTGCTGAGCTCTCCTTCCTCAGGGTGACTGACTGGGCTGGACTGAAGGCAGCTGACATACAGGCAGCCCACTGTTTAGGCCCATTAGAGTGAGAATGCATCAGTGATGTTGTGACAGTGTTTGTGCTTGGTGAGCTGTATTGAAATGGCCCGGTCGGTGCCTTTGGTCAGCCATGGTACTTATTGGACTTTCTAACCACAGTTTACCCACTAGCTTAAAATGAATTTATTTAAAAATTTGAATTATATTTTTAAACACAACTTTTTGAATACTATTACTTGAGAGTACATAATTAAACAAGAGTAAATATTGCAGGAACATCTCCTTTATAATGTCTAAGCTGAAGTTTCCTTTCTGCTCTTTTGTAATCGCTATAGTTTGATGAGTTAGAGGTCAAAACAGAAACATCTAGACCCAAATTGTTGTTACAGAAAGTCAAACATAAGTAACCAGACTCTGCTGCACACTGCAACCATGTAATTTTTTTTTCTTTTAAGGAAAATCCCAGTTTAATAATTCCAAACAGATGAAGCCAGGTATTTCCAACACTTTGCACACAGGTCATTGACTTAATCGTCTTGTGCACTACAGCCAATAAAACCTTATTCAGAACAAATGACTACTTCCTGTTCGTTTAGTTTGAAGCAACTGATTAGTAATCTATCACTTCTAAATATGTTTCTGCGGTTCCTACCGGGCTGGCAGAGAGGATTTGATCTCCCAACTGTCTTATATCCTGTGGGGAAGGGATTACAAAAACATTGGTCAGATGGAGGATTAAATCAGGTGTGTATTTCTGAGGTAACTTTTCTCTCTGGACTGTTGCCCAGTGCTGCCCTTGGCTCATTTCCTGGACTGCTTCCAGTCTAAACTTCAGACCAGTCAGACTGGTTGGAGCATTAACAGTGAAAGGAGATCATTGCTAATCTCTGAATAGAAAAAAAAGTTACATAAAGTATTGTGAGCTGCAGAGTATTATTTCAGATTCCTTGGCTCAAGACCAAAATGCTCTTAAGTCCAACTGGGATTGCAGTTCTTTTTGTGTGTGTGTCCCCTGTGCAAAAAAGTACAGAGGATTCATTGTGTCTTTTTCTGTCTGTGCTAGGAGGGGGTGCATTCATGTGCGCACAGACCAGAGTACGCATACCGTCCTAAAAAACCTTGCCTAAGTATGTTGTAAAGAAGAGATGAAAGTCACAGTGCTAAATAGAAATCCACCTCCTGTTTCCTTCCCCCTTTCCCTCCCACTCTCTTTACTTGCCACCATCCTTTCCTACGATGTCTCTTTTTCATGTTCCCTTTCTTCCCATCAGGCTTAATGCCTACTTACAGCTCTATTTAGGCTTCATGCATGGAAATTGGGCAGGGGATCTTGTGGGTTTTGTGTTCTTGAAGATAACCACTGTGTGGGAGGTGACAAAGGTAGCGTAAGCCGAGTACGTGCGAAAGCGTGCTAGAGGATCTATACACGTTTGTGTGTGTGTGTGTGTGTCTGTGTTTGGAGTGTGCAGGAAGAGGAGAATTAATCTGAAGAAGGCTCTCCTTGTTGTATTTGATCTGCTTGGCCTCATCACTTCTGCCCTCCGCTCTCAGCTAGTTTTTCAAAATGAACTCAAGGAGTGCTGTAGTATGAAGTTGTTGGTTCTCTCATAGCGAAAAGACCTGTCAGTGGTCAGCTCTTTTAGAAGTTTGAACAATATTGGTCAGAAGTGTGACTTTTATAACATGTTGCTTCTTTCATTTTGAGTTATTGTTTCATGTCAGTTACTCTTAACGTTGACATGAATAAACTTAAATCTATTCTTCTGTGTGTTAGTAGCATATTGGGCTGCAATTGTTCAGTTTAGATCACTGATAATTGTCAGACTAGATTTTAGCCTAGAATGTTCACTCAAAATCCCACCAAAATGACTGATCATTAAAGATGTATCCACAATTGTTTGCCATTAGAGAGTTTTTATGTGTTTTAATTAACAGATTAAGATGTAACAAATAGGCAAATGAAGTTTTGTCAAAAGATTTTTAAACATCTACTTTAAGCTTTACAGCCTTCATGTCATGTGACTTGAATCACTGAAAGGATCACTGCATGTTTGATATGCACAAAATCAAAAGCCGCTTCAGTAAAGCCAAACATGAGCATAGGATCAGAGGTTAGCTTATATTTCCCATAAAGCAGAACACAGATGAACAAAATCTCTAGTCAAATAGAGTGTAGTTGAAATTTTAAGTCTCTTTGCCCTTAAGCACCAAGTTTATTTTTGATCATTTCAGCTTTGCACATCACATGCACCATTGTGTTGCCCCACTTCTGTAATCCCAGCTTGTTCTCTCTAAACAGTTTCTCATAACTCAGGTTCAACATTAGCCTGTCAATAAGCCACATTAATCATCATCCGCTGTTTGTCAGCTGAAGCAGGAGGATGTAGAGCATCTGTTGCTGCACATGAGCGGCGTACTGGCTCCTACTGCAGTTTAAATTCAGCCCAGCCTGGACCACCGGCTCAAACAGTTCAGAGGTTTATTGATCACGCACATTGATTTTGTCCACGTGTGCGCTAATACCAAAGCTGCTACGAGATTGATGGCGCGATCATTAATGTACTGACAATTCTGTCTTGTCCTTTTTGGCTCAGTACTGCTTCTAACTCTAGAATAAAGTGGTATCCTGGTGGAGGCTGAGAAACAATCTGAAGAGAAGAAAGACTCTCCGGCGCAGAGGGAGGTGGATAATTGCAGGAAAGGGAGGATTATTAGTTTGTCACTATCCCCAGACCAAGGCCGTGGATAAGTGAAGTCATATGGCTGGCTCATCTCTCATAAGAAGGCTGTTGATGAATGCAGATGGTTTCTGAATATTTATTCGAGTGGGCTCATTAAAACATCCAACTCATTCATGCTATGGGCCCATATGGTTTCTCTTTGTTAGAGAAGATTTTCTCTCCTCTGATACATGTGCTGGAGTGTACAGTAAGCCTGGTGTTCTGGTGCTGCACAGTAGGTTGAGTGCAGCACCAGAATGCAGCAGTAGTTTAAACATAGATGTGAGATGACAATTCCACCGTGCTAGTTGTGATGTTGGACCATGGTCACAAGTATTTATATAAGTGCTTCCACTGGGCATTCCTATATTTATTCGCAAGAGTTCTTTAATTCCTCTCATGTCCTGTTTCCTCATTTTTCTTTGATTCTGTTCCAACTCTTGTCAAATAGAAAAGATGCTGTGTTTACTTTTTAAATCCACAGCAAGAAAAACAGTTAATACGGCTCACACTAACCTGCTTTGAAATCCCTCGCGTTCTCAAAATGTACCGTACTATGAACCATTTAACTGCTTGTTCATTTCTAATGAAGTGTGAATGTTTCAGTATTTTCCATCTTAATCACACTTAAAAACACAATAAACAATGTCCAGTCAAAATGGATTGCATTCACCAGCTGTCTCTTCACCTTCAGATTTGGATTCCTATGCAGTTCACGATCACGATCGCCACCCCCTTTCTCATCCTCGTGGACCTTAGCAGTGAAAAAAAAACACAATGAAAGCTCCATCTAATGGACTTGCAGGCATCAATAAATTCACTTAGAGAGTGAAATTTCAAAAAGAGGGAGTTGAATGGAAAAGAGAAATGATGTGTTTGAGCCTGCACGACTGCACTCGGCCTTGATACTTCATTGTGACAATTTATTTGACGAACACGATGGTTGAATGATTATGTGCTTTTATTTATGCACTTGTTTAAAGTGCTTTTAGAAAAACATCCTAGCGAACTGTGGAGTAATTAAGTCATGCATCATTCATCCTTTCTCATGAAGCATCATCGTCATCCACCTCCATAGGATTAAAGAGTAAATACTGACTTGATATACACGATATATTGGGAAATCTTTGGCTTTAGTCTATAGGTCAGTATTAATATTTTAAAACTCCTCCCCGGCTTTTCAGCCTGCTCATCTGTTACGTATGTTTTGCCAAGCCAAGCAGCTTTCATTTCTGCTGTTTAAGGGAGCTGCTTTGCTCAACGGCAATCCAGATCTGTCAAGCAAAATGCCTTAAAACCAATGAAATCCCTTCAAAGCTGATCATACAAAGCTGGACAGTAGAAGCTTATGTGAGCCAGCACGGTCATCAATTGGGTGATAGAGAGAAGGATGGAGTGAGGGAGGTCGGTTGGTCCACTCAAATGGGATTCCATTATCAATCCTGTTACGTAGTAATAGAATTGATAATGGCACCTATTACTCGCACCAAACTGAGGGTCAACTGTGACTCGTGTACTCTCAAATCAAATGGAGTGGAGTTAACATTAAAACTTCTGGTGAATGTTTCATCAACTTTTCTGTATTTGATTCTACCTTGAGCTCCCTCAGCCCCTCATTTCTCCACATATCAATAATGTCATCGGCTGCAGCCAAGCCATGCAAGCGCCTGCTCACCAGCTGGACCTATTTGTGGCCACAGTTATGAGAGTGAGTCACAAAATAGTCCCCAATCTTTGTACATTTTTTTTTACAGTAGAAACATATTTATAAAATATAATAAATAAATAAGTCTCCACTGTTGATATCGATGTAGGAGTTTGAAACTTGAAGCACTGACTCCTGAAGCACTGCAGTAAGTATATGAGAACTATATATTCTGAAATGAGAAAAACACTTTTCTTGTTTCATTCTTTTAGAAAGACAATCAATCTCGATGCCCTAACTCCCCACGTCTGTTTATTTTCTTCCCTTCCAACTGATCCCGCTCTTTCATCCGTCTTCCCCGCTTCCCTCGTTCCATCAATTAGCTCATATAAACTCCGCTTTCCCTGATTGTTTCTCCAGCGAAAAGAGTCTCTGCTTTTGATTAAACTCTGGACCCCGCTTTAATGCCATAACCCACTGCGACGCACAACACACCCGGTACCACCATCATCCATTATGTCGAGCCCATCTGAGCGGCGGTTGTGGCTTGTGCAACCAGACTCCGATTGACTCAACCCATGTTTCTCAGAGTACCACCATCCTCAGATGTAGTATGATGCGTTTGTTTGTGTCTGTCCGCACTGTCCTCACTCACGATGCACCGACACCTAATTATCTGAGCACACACAAATAAACACAGCGAGACATGTACTCAGGTGTTCGTATGGGAGCTAGAGGGCAAAGACACCTGTCTGCCAGCTGTTTGTTGTCCCCTGGGGTGTTTCAGATGTCTGACTGACAGGTGAGGGGGCCCGTGGCTGAGAGCCACAACACAGCTGGCCTTGCCCAGATGTAGAGGAGGGACAGGGAACAAGTGTGTATGTGTGTGTGGGAGTGATTGTTCTTCTGGCTGTCCAGTGTTTAGATTAGCTGAGATATGTAAAACAAAAATGATGGCTATCTCTTTGACCCCTTATATTTCCGACTGTAGTGAGGTCACCACAACATCTTTGGTTGCTGTGGTTATTACCAACACAGGTTATTCAAGTGCAGCTGTGAATGTGTCCCGGATGCGCTGGGGAATGATTTAAATCATATAAACATGTGACACATGGACTTCATGGTCCCTTTTTTTTATCCATATATTGGTCTTAAGTGTTAACCAATATGATCATAAAAAATCGGAGATATTTGCTCATTTTCTGACACCGACATCAGCATCCCTCACTTTTTCTTGCTGCTCCCTCCTTCCTTCCCATCACTCCCGCTCTCCTTCCTTCCCTTGTAGCCTGTCTTTCTCCGGTTCCCTTCATCTCCCCTTTTCCACATAAAGCTGTTTTTCATAGAAGCCCATGCAGCCTGGAATAGCATTCCCCCGGGCGCTGCAGGGTGAAACACTAGACTTTTCTGAGCCCCAGCCAAACAGATGCTGGCTCTTGGAGTCCCACCAGAAATGAGCTTTTCTGCCTATTTCTTTTCTCTTCCCCTCTCCTCTAATTTATACTTTTGTCACCTCTGTGCCTTTTCTGTCTTCCTTGTCTGGTTCTTCTGACAGTTTCTCACAGTTATCTCTGGTCCGTAGCCTGCCGTCATCATCGGTGATAAATCTCTCCATGTCCTAATCTCTTCATAAATTGTCTTTGAGCCAATAAACTGTCTGCCCTTGGAGGAACGTTCAATCTTTGTGACAAGAAACATCTTCCTCCCATATTCATTCTAACGGATTCTAACGCCCCCTTCTTTTGTAGTAAGCGTTTGTAGTCGTAAGAAGAAGTGCGCCTTCATCTTTGCCCCTATATATCCTCCTTTCTGCCTCCTCTCTGTCTTCCCCATCAGCACTCAGCCTACCTCATCCCTAAGTTTTTACATTTTGGCAGAGGTTCCTTTCCTGCCCCCATTCATCTCCTCCTATAGCTTTTTGGGCTTTCCTGGCTCACGCGCAGTCTTTAAAATTTGCTTGAACTCAAGGACCTCGCCGGTTACGTAAATGGGTTAAACACAGACACACATGTGCTCATATACTGTATGTACACACACCGATGGCGGCTCATACAAGCCTTCCTTTCACCACACACACACGCGCACACACACACACGCAAGGAGCACTATAGAGCCAAACTTGGCTTTGCAGCTTTTGGCTGGCGTTCAACTCCCTCCCGGTCTCCACTATCGTTCACTTGCTGATGCAGTGTTTACATGAGCTGCCAGTCACAACCAAATCAAAAGCTTTTCCCTCCAAGCTCAGAACAGTTGGGGGCCGAGGAGGTATGCTACGAGTAGGAATGTTAAAAGTGATTTGACTAAAGCCATTTTTGGTGTTGAATGTTGCCATTTGTGCCAATGTGTCTGCTCTGCGTCTAATCAACCCCCATAAAACCTACATCTTAATGTCGGGTTTGCTTCAACGTAGAGCTGCAAATGGTTCTTGACACAAATATATTCACAGTTCTCTTTGCTTATTTTTACATTTGGCAGTACCGGGTGTTTTTGGAGATGTAGTGAGAGAGGCCTTTAATCAAACCATTATCTGATGACTTATTAAACATCTGGCGCAGACAAAAAGGCTTTCATGGTTGGGATGAACCCTGTGAACCCACTGGTGTGTACATCTGTAGCTCTAAGCGCCATACGCAGGTGGGATTAGATGTAGTTGTGCTGAAAGTGAACTAAGATTGATGACGTGTTGAGGCATTGAACCGTCGATCACTGGCGATGATACCACCTTCGCAGTTCCTGATGATGATGATGGCACTATATTTATTTGATTCATATGGTGAGGCACGCTTTACAGGGCGGTGGAGTAAAAAACGACGGTCCACTCACCATATGTGCCATGAGACATTTTGTGTGTCGCTAAGCTTGAGCCAAGAACAGGATGATGTGATGAGTGACTGTGGTAAGGAGGTGATTGAGATTTAGATTTAGGGAAAAGACGTTAAGCGGGATGGGCTTAGAAGCTTAGTGCCAAGAGTTAATGGTAGGGGGTAGCCCTTATATAAACTTGAGCTAACAAGAAGAAGAATTGCTAAAATCACTCTCATCTTCAACCCAATGTAGACCGTTTCTTTTGGAAAGTTCTGTGGCAATTTTCCTCAGAGCTTTGCATTCACTTTGTAATGGATTTAGACATAAGTGATGAAGATGGATGCAGCTTCTGCTAAAACAAAGATGACTTTTTCGAGGCTAGAATGAGGCTGAAATTGTGTGTATTGATCCTGGGAAATGAAGCAAAGCATCTGTTAGATGTTTCTGACAATCCTCTGACCTTAAATGATGGTGATGCAAGTGTCTGTACATTTGCAATTGAAAAACTAACTTACTGACTGACAGCTACATTTATTTTCTTTCACACTCCCTGCTGCCCGTATGCTAGAAGTTCTAGTTCAAGGGTGGGTAACTTAAGAAGACTGTTGTGAAAGCTGTCAAGTCAAAAGCCACAAGGAATTAAACATAATTTTGTTCCTAAAAAAAGTGCTGTTATGCTAAGATGTTATATGCTGAAAGTACGTTGAGTTAAAACAATGATATTATTCAATTCTTAAGTTTGGAATTATTCAATATTAATGTTATATTTATAGATTTTATTTAAAGATTATCATCATGTATCATTATAATTGGAAGATCTTTTTAAGATAGTGAATATCTTAAAACGGAACTGTGAGTTAAACGTGAATGCGATATTATGGCGCTTTATTAGAATTACAATTTCTATTTAGAGGGACAGGAATACTGCTAAGAGTTGTTGGAAAATAAGAATTTAGAATTCGTAAAACAGTGTAATAAGACACATGGCCAACTGGCCGCCCACCTCTGCATCAGCATCTTTGGTATAAAAGATGAAATACAAATTAACGCCCATCTTGTCCAATAATTCCAAATTAACAATCAATGTTCTTTTTGGTCGGGTTCTGCATGAATCCAAAACCTCCATCCCCGCCACATTATACTGTAGTAGAAAAAGTGTGTGTTAAAGTTTGCATTTGCAGACAGATGGCGATCTTATTTACTGTACATCAACAGTACATCAACAACCTAATTTATCCACATCTGCTACGCTCTTGCCTTGTTTTTCCCAAGCAAAGCTGTTTAAGACTATAGCTTGGCAGATTGTGCTACCATTTGCTGAATTTACAGGGTGTAATTATCTGATCATGGTCTTACCTTTGGTTTTACGGCGGTGCTTTTCAGCGGATGGCTTTCACCTTTTTTACGCGTCTTCCTTTCTATTAACCAATGCACGTTTGTGCAAGTAGCTTAGCAGTTTCTTATGTCTGGTTTTCGGTTTGTCCACTGCCACTGATGAAGGAGTCTGATAAAAGTTATCAAAACACATCCGTCTTTTTTCCCTGCACGACAAGTTCAAAAGTCTTTAGAAGTAACACTTATATAAGGTCCTATATTGAGCGAAGGCTAGTCACTCTTAGTGTTATTTACTAGCTGGTGTTGATGTGTTATGAGCACAGATTACTAACCTCAATTCAAGGCACAGCCAGTGCTTTTTGTACTGGACTGGGCTCTAGTTTCTGCAGACTAAGCTGATGTGATAGTTCACTTTTAATGCCAGCAGGTCGTTGAATGATTTCCTTGCTGAAACAGGTTTTTGGTGAACTTGTATATTCCTGCCATTACTAAGAGCTTTCATCGTCCATGCACCTATCCTCACTCTCACCCGCCCACCCCATCAGTCACACGTTCCTGCATAAACTCTGTTGGCATTGCGTATTTCTGCGTTGCCTTCAGGCTGGCCCTCGCGCCTGTCTCCAGCTCCCCCACATGACCTCACCGTCCATCCCTCGCCACA
Organism: Synchiropus splendidus; assembly: GCF_027744825.2. Classification (NCBI taxonomy): domain Eukaryota; kingdom Metazoa; phylum Chordata; class Actinopteri; order Syngnathiformes; family Callionymidae; genus Synchiropus; species Synchiropus splendidus. The sequence continues at coordinate 12,394,444 of NC_071335.1, read as the reverse complement.
TCTGCCCTCAGCAGACCATACAAAGCACAAAGACTGACTCAAGCCTGACTGTGTGTTTATTTAGGACCATTTATCTTTTCTTCCTACTAACTTCTCTCTGCATGTCAACACCTATTTCCATCGACAGCTTTATCTGTGATCCTGACTGACTTGGAAAAACAAGTTGAACATGACGTGTAAGAATCAACCCTTATCAGTCTGACTCATATTATACGGCCTTCGTGGCTGTGATTGGAAAGTTCTGTTCACACCCCTTCGTGCATAAACAAACACACATACACACACCATTTCCTCCACTTCCTGCGCAGTCCTGGTTGGCATCATCCTCAGTAACAGTGCCAACAGGTCAAAGGTCACCTGGCTACTGGGTTTATGCTCTGTGTCCTTGCGCTGCTGTGTTTCTATTGTGTTTGTGTGGGTTGCCAGCGTCACAGTACGGACTCTTTGATCAAGTTCAACGCCATGTTGCTTTCACTCAGCGTAATATGCAGCATTTACTGTATAGGCTGAGTTGTTCCATCCCCCATCGCACTCGTCCTTTTTTCTAATTCTACCCCCTGCCTAGCCATCCTCCCACTGTACCCCTGTGTACGCTTGGCACAGAGTGGCCGAATGAGTCACTTGAAATCTCCCTGCTTCCTGTGAGACATTCTGTGCTTTTGTCCAGCTCAGTTAATTCTCTGTATGTGCCGGCCAACAGTCTTTATCGCCCGGCGTATATAAGTAACTCTCATCACGAAACTCAGCGGCTATAAGAAATTAAGAAAATGACACTTATACTAATGCATTTAATGTCATTCAAACCTTTTGCCTTAAAATGCAGTTGTTGTTTTTCTCCGAATAAATATTCATCCACGTTATAATTTCCTCCATAAATCTGCTGTATTACCTTCTTAGTGTGTATAATGGCGTCTCTCTGGAGAACGGAAGTTATGAGATCTCCTGTAATTGCAGCGCCTGTTTTACCGTAAGTGCCCTAAACAGACCCATCGATGTATTATTATGTTTTCAAACTGTCACAGCTGCTCCAAGTTTTAGTTTAAGCGTACCTCTGGAGAAAGGGACTCGACAGCAGGACTAATGTTTATTGCTGTTATCACAGTGGCACTTTGGAGGAGTTGGCAACCTTGCTCTGTAGCACTTTGGAAGTGCGTGGAAGTGTCCAAACAGTGTGTGTCTGTTGAGGATGTTTTCTTAATGTTATCATCACGTCCTTGATTTTGCAAGTGCACGAGTTTTTTATGTGTGTAATTCGTATTCTTTTATGTGTCTAGCAACAAGCAAAAACATGATGGGCACAAAGGCACTGTAAACATGAGAGTTGCATTGAAATATAGATGTGATGAGGCAATCTTCGCTGTCACTGTATAGGTCCCATCTGATGGTCATTTTGGGCGTCTAACATATGAGAGCCCAGTAGAGCACGACTCTCTGTAGTTTTTAATTCTCCATAAATCTGATCTGCGCAGTTAAAAGTCTGCCTCGCCTTGCCATGACCACGCCCCCTTTGATGCACTTGGTTAAGACCAGTGGAGCAGGAAACAATGATAAAATGAATATTCACATAGTGTCAGCGAATGGAAATTCTTTTGTGACCACTTTATTTTAGATGAAATGAAAATTTTCTGCAGGTTGCTTTAAGAAATCTGTACATAACTACAGTACATGAAAGCTGAGGCACCAAAGACCCAAAGTAACAACCCATATACATGAAATAGTCAGTTTTGCATGGCAACAAAAGGTCAAACTTAAAAACAATGTAGTTGGGTTGATCTCATAAAATCTTCAGTATTTCAGCATATGATTTTGAACTATTACACTTTTTAAACCAATGCGTACTCGGCCATGTTGAGCACTTGTGATACTTTCAAACATCCGACTTACTGTATCGTTGAAACTTCACTTCACTGAGGTCAATCGTGGCACTACCTATTTATTTCATTATTACTGTAACATATTTCCTCTCATTCTTCTGTTCCTATCCTGTCTATTCGCATCCATAGCCTCAGACCAAAAGATGCCGATTTCAGTCTCCATCAATCGGCTCTCGTTTTCTGGCAGAGCTTTGTTTATTCCCAGCCACACGTTATTCCCATTACAGAAGGTCATTTGGAGATTTCCTTTTTACATTTACATCTGAGTGTCTTTTTTTCCAAGCTTTCCATCATTTTGCAGGATTCCCCTTCTCATACTGATTCTTTGTCAAATCAACACTTGGCTTCTAACGTCGAGATGAAAGTCAGTGGAAACACTTTCTTTGATCATTCTTGCGTATATGCAATGTGTGGGATCACGCTATCCGAGGCAGGGATAAGCTCCAACCCACATCTGCATATTATACTCGTCTACAAATTTCAGTTTGATTTCATTTACGTCACATCTCTGTCTTTTCATGTCTTTGTCTTGCATTATTTCTGTTCCTGGCCTGCTTCTCTCCTCAGTCTAGAGTGAAGTCTGAGCTAGACTCTTGGCCCAAGGCCTTGATGCTTTATTTGCATTTCATCATACTTTCTGTCTGCCAAGAAAATGCCTCCTGGTGGTTACTCTCCCCACTGCAGCTGCCTCTCTACACGGAGTGTGACACTGATGTTTGTATCAAATCGGAGCTGTGTAGGTAGCAGCAAAGGGTAAATGTAACACCGCAGCCCCCACTGTTCCTCCTTCCTTCTCCCTCCCCCCGTTTTCCTTCTCTTTCCCTTTCCGGCTTTTGTGCAGCTGTATTTATTTGGACGGCAGCAGGGCAGCAGAGACACTAGTCCTTAATACACTCGGGCCCCCGCCCCAGTTGACTCCTTTACTCTAAGAAGAGATGGAAGTTGTCAGGGTAATAATACCGGTGTCAACACCACTTACTGGACAGTTATATCAGTATCAGCTTGGCAGGGGGATGTTCACACTCTGTTAGGTAGGGTCATGAACTGTGTAGGGGGCCCCTGAGTTAAACACACACTCTTATGCACAGGCAAATATTCAGCAAATGAACTGTAATGTACCCATTAATGCTTGTTGAAAAATAAAGTGTTTATGTTGGATATTTTAAATGAAACTTTTCTTTCAATAAAATACAATACAGTACATTTCAGTTGATGTTGTTGAAAGATAGCAACTGTCGAAATGAGAATGGACTCCTGAAATTAATTGAATATAATTACATCTCGCTAAATCCAGAGTAGCAGGGAGCCAATCCCTGAAGCACTGGGCCGGAGGCACAGCACACATTAAAAGACAGCCACTCGCTCAACTCTGGATACTTTAGAGTCACTCATTCACCCAGGGATTTTTTTTGGACTGTTGGAGGACACATCATTCGGGAAGAGCACAATTGACCTTGGGTTGCAGTGTGTCTGCAGTATCATAGAACATCTATCTATTTCGTAATTGGGGATTATGTGGGTCAACTATTTGTTTGTTCTCTACATGGTTCAGTATTCCATGTGTGGTTCCATGGTGATGGTTTGGTTAGTACCAAATCAAAGAAACTAACAAAGAAAACAATTTAAATATAAAGTACTGCCTATGTATTTTTACATTAACATTTCATTGCATTTTTTACTACTACAAATCCTATATGTCATTTGTAGCAACTACCTCTGTGTTTTTGTTGTGGTGAGATAAAGATTTAATGAGAGATCATCGTAAAACTTTGAACCGGGCAGATTTTATGTACACATATATGTAGACTAAGTGATTCTAACTTAGTGGCATTCAAGCTGAAGATACATATATTGGTGGTTTTCCTCCAGAATCACTATTAATACTTCCAAAAGTGATATGTCTTTCACTTGTTTTTTGGCAAACAGAGGCAGTAAATGTAGAAAAATCATTTTCTCGTCCTGCTACCTCAAGAGACAGTGCAGAATTGTCCTTGAGCAAAATTTCCAAGCTCTAATTGCTGTGTGGAGAAGGTTGGCACTGGTGCCACAGTCTTCGCCTTGACTGTACTGAGGCAGAGTATATTCAAAATACTTGGTAAGTGAAGGTGCCAATTTTCCCAAATTGATTAGTAGAGGCCATTGGGCAGGTTAATTAAGTAAATGTCCTCAGTTGATTTTCTTAAAGCGCAGTTATTGGCTGGAATTGTGACAGCTTGCAAACACCCTGATGACTTTACTAAGTCTGTTTTTTTATGCAGTTGGGAACCTCACTGGCAATTCTGTGTGTGCATACATTGGTAAATGTAGAGACACGTTTCGGGACCATGCTATTGGGACCTGAAGTGGCTTTGAAGTGAGGAGAGGTTCTGAACCTCACCACCACTGTCCTCATCTATCTCATCATTCCTTATAAAAACCTTTGACACCGCACAATACACATTCGCTTCTTAGTCCTTTGTATCTGCTCATCCCATCAGTGCCACAGAGTCGTTCTTAGCTCCCCAATACTCATCTCTCAGCATCTCTCTCTCCTGGGTCTTCTTGCTGTGGTGCTGTGCTGCTGGCAGAGCGTGGGCGCAGGCGGCACACAGACGGGCGCACAGATGGGCAGCAAGCTGTGCAGAGCAGCCAGACCCACCTGCTCCACGTACACACATGCACACGCACGCACACACACACACACACACACACTGTGTGTCACACTGCCTCCCTGGCACAGTGACATAGTGATTCAGGGGGCAGAAACACAAATAGTATGCCTTCCATTTACCTAAGCATATCCGCTACATCCCTTTGCGTAACTGTTTTCATTGTAGTACTAATATCAGTTAAAGGTATTTTTGCACAAAAAATGTGCCTCAAATATATTTATACTCGGATAAAATGAATAAATATAATAGCATAATGAAGGTCTGTGTGGGATAGCCAGGGGGATTATGATGGTTTGGTACATTTTAAGCGCATTAGGGATTAAAAAAAGGTCAGAATGTTTAGCACCATACCGATAAACCTCTTAAGCAAAACCCAATAGGGAGGCTGTAAAAGTGTTATCCTGTGTTTTGGGGGGTGGGAGGGAGGGCGGGGAGCACAAAATTGACATTTGTTCCAACAAAGAAGGAGAAGACCCAAAAGTCTCTCAAGTTTCCACATCTATGTTGCTTGACTCACAGTGTGGGTGCAGACTGCTGCAGAAGGCTGATGGTAAATGTTTATCACAAGTACCATAGGAGAAAACCAGCTAGTGTGATTGTCACCTGAAATGTTAGCGTCCATTTTTTACACGCCGTCGGGTCACGAATGACATGTCTGACTGGCCCGTCTGTCTGACCTCTGATGGCAGCAGGTTAAGACGGCGCATCCCAGCAGATCAGTGAGCTAAAGCCTAATTTGCAAGTGATCATCCACATGTTGTTGGCAAACGGTAGACAGGCAATTAAGCTGAGCGACCTAGGCTACCAAAAGGTCAGCGACCCAAACATAGGCGGGTTCCAGGAAGAGTTGTTGCAGAGCCATGCACAAGCATAGCAAGAATAGAAAAGACTTGTGTGTATGCAGCTGTGAATGTTATTTCTCTCTTTTTGTTGTTGTTGATCTCAATGAATTTTCAAATAGGATCAAATTCTTACCACTGTCTTTTAATCGATCAATTCAATGAATGTGTTTCAACTTGAGGCAGCTTGATTCCCAGAGGCGTTCTCTTGCGTAAAACCCATGAGATACTCATAATGTCAGAAACATTCCATCCCATGCGGCGCACTTTTAATTAAACGCTATTGGTCGGAGACGTGCACTTCATTTTATCAGCAGCGCAACAAAAACTTGTATTTTTCTTGTTAAGTGACGTGACATTTTGCTGTAGGCTGAAAGGTTGGAAAGTTCAGTGAGATGATGGTGCCGTGGCATCTTGGGGCCGTCGGGCTAAAACTGGCATTGCTCAATAGAGGGCTTGTGAAGGCTGCGGTGGCAAGATAAGGGGGTGGATGTTTGGTTAGCTGGGTGACTGGGGAGGGTTTGTCCTGGTTTAGACTGCTGTTTGAGGCTGCAGCGGACAAAGAGGTGATAACTGCTTACCAACCTCCTCCATTTTACCTTTCTATCTTTTTTAATCGACTGCCTGCTTCAGTTTTGTAGTACATCAGCTGCCAACTGTAAAAATGCTGTGAAGTTATACCACTGCTTATTTCTGATTAAGCTAAAGCTAGGTATTTATATTCTTTTTTTTGAAAGCATCATCTTTATTCATTTGTTAGTTGCTTCTAATAGAGCTGAAGATGAATTCATGTATTTTACTTTCCTTACCTGAACAGGCTCCACAGTACTACTATTGAAAGCAAACACTTGTGGTTCGAGTTTGTACCGATATTTATTTCCAGGAAGACGTTTAGCTTGAAATATTGTCGAGCTCCTTGATGAACTGAAGGTAGAAGGTCCGTAGACGGCGGACTGTTTTCTCAGCAGCTTACATATATATATTTACTGTATGTGTACCTCAGTGTTTGTTCACATATGAGTGTGTGTTTTTAAATGTGTGCGCTGCGGGAGCACAGCTTCGTATGTTTTGGAGTGAGTGCCGTCAGTTAGCTGGAATGCGGCGCTACCGCCAATGCTAAGATGGCTGCCAAGCTCTAAGATGGCTGCCAGAAATTCACCCCGGCAGTGATCGAGAGACAGACAAGAGTGAGAGATGCAGCATGAGAGGAGAGAGGAAAGAGAAGATCGGTTTCATTCTTTCTTTCATTCTGGCTCTTGCCTGTCCCTCCGTGGATATGCGGTGCTTCGTAGGCAGCGAGACAGGTCTGTTATTGTTTCGGCTCAGTAATCTGTGGCTTAGTGAGGCTGCAAGGCAAGTGCTGCTGGCAAGAATCTCTGTGCTCTCTTATCACCTACAGCCTGCAGATAAACACATCCTTTGACTTGCATGTTAGCAAGCTACGACGCAACACAGCCTGAATGAACGGGCCCTCGTATTTTCACATCCAACACACGCCAGTTCTTCACACTGTGCCTCCCGAGCATCTCAGACACGTGGCTGCACTGAACGAAGGCTCTGACACAGCTTCTGACTTTCTGCAAATTCATGAACAATCTTTGTAGCATTTCTCCTTCCAAAGAAACCGATCTTGCCTCCATCTTGTCTGAAACACCCAAGCCAAGATAACGATATTCTTAAAAGTGTGAAACCAAAAAAATAGAGAAACAGCTTGAGCGAGCGTGGTTGTGTGGGTGTGTGTTGATACGCGAGTGCCTATGCGTAAGGTGCTCTATTTATGCAAAGTAAATCTCCTCCAGCGAGAAGGTATTAAATAGGATTAGGGCGCGGGATATGATTGCATGGTTAGATACTTAATGGTAGTGCAGCGCATTGTAAATCATCGCACCTTAAGTCAGAAGTGACACCCGACTGAGGAGAAAATACAAGTTCTTTTCTGCTCACTTGAGCGACCTAATGCAGCAGCAGTCATATCCTCTTACAAGTCAATATTGCTGTTTGACACTGTCTTCTGAGACAGGGGTGCTGAACCTTTTTGATCTCAGGGCCCATCTTTCCCACAACAAATGGGCCTGGGGCCCATTCAAGTCATAGATCTGTGTCATTTATCTTTATTTCATTTGTGATCAATAACCATATTTACACCTGAACAAACCAAAACCTTGTGCAATGATATGAAACCATGTGGTCATTGCAAAGACATTTATTTGTCATCGAAAAGGTGCAAGTTATGTTCATATAATTTACTAAAGAAGAAAAATACACTTGATGCAAACTGTATAAAACTGCATAAAATAAGGATAGTAAAACCATGTGTAAATATCATAAAATAAAATAATGTATTTTATTTAAACTCTAAAGAAGAGAGAAGTGAAGTGTAAATGAAAGTATCGCCACAAAATGTTGTTATTAATTTTCAAAACTGCTTCAACAGATGCTTTCACGAACAATTTCTTTCACTTACTTGATCATTTTTTCTTTGCAAGAACTTCTCCATAGTAACTATCACAAATGTGCAGCTGTCAAGTTAGTTCAGTGACACACTACCACACGGCCCTATAGTTAAGAACTACTGTTCTAATTCTTGTATCTCTTTGTGCAGAATCTGGACAATCAGACAGCTCCAGCCAGGGGGATACAGACATTAAGCCACCACCGAACGGTAAGTTCAAGCACACAAAAACTGCAATTCCTGGAATTCATCCCATCCTACTAATCGCCTTTGACTCACCAAATTGAAATTCATTTTTGATTGATGCCTTTTTAAGTGTTGAGATATGTGTGTCTTGATTTCTGAAGGACATTTGAGTTTCCAAGACTGCTTCGTAACCTCGGGAGTGTGGAACGTGGCAGAGCTAGTCAGAGTGTCACAAAGTAAGTAAACAATGTGAAATAGTGGTCTGGTTTTGTTTTGCTTACCGCTTGCTTTATGAAGTTGCCTGTATGTTTCCCACTGCACAGGCCTGCTGACCCGATCCAAACGCTCTGCCAAGTTCAGATTTTTTTTTTTCATTTGGCATGAAATCATGGAGGACATGAAAGCGATTAGGCAGTCACCATTACAGGTGGCACAAACACCATTAACAAGCTGTTCGCTGGTATAGGTTTATACTTCTCTGATATGATTGCTTAGTGACTGTGTTAACATGGGACACCTGTACATGGACATTACAGCAACACCGCCTTAATTTGCTGTGGTGTTTAGAACCCAGAGAATCAGCCAAACAGTTGGGCTTGGATTTGGAAAACTGAGGTTACAAATGTGTGCAAACACTGGGATTGCAATTTTATTGCAACTGATAACATTGTTAGGTGGAACTGTTGACTCATGCTGTGTACACCAACATTTCTCCTCTCTTTTTAAGATCGAATGTCCTTTTATCCCACTGGAAATGTTAGTTGTTAGTGTTTTAAGAATTATTAACTGACGTGCTTTATCATTTACATGATCTAAATATGGTTTTGATCTAAATATTAAAATAATTTTATTTCCTGTCTTACTGATCTGAAAGGGAACTATAGAAAACAAAGACCCAAGTTTTGACCCGAGTTAAAACTCTGACTTGTCTTTCTTCTTGTTAGCTCCTGTTGCCACAGCGTCGGGTCCCAATTTTTCACTAGCGGACCTGGACAGCAGTCCAAGCTACTACAACATCAACCAGGTGGCTCTGGGGCGGCGCTCCCTCACTTCCCCTCCTTCCACCAGGTAAAGAGCTTCCAGTTTAGTCGCATTAATGTTTTGCATGAGCAGTCTAGTGTGGCAGTCGTCAGTGTAGAATACAATGTTGGAATGTGTGAAGTTGTAAATGTCTGCCAAGGTTCTATAGCCACAATCTAGATTCCAACCATGTCAGCAATACTGCCATGTCATTCAGTTGTTGACTTCTACTTTATACCATTTTCCTGAGCCTCTTATCTGCTTGTCTTTGCTGCCTTTATTTCTTCTGCCTTTATTTTCTGCTCCTCTTTTGTGTCTTACTTAACGTACAACTTCTCTCCTTGCACTTCCGTCACCTGCCTTCATTTAGGTCTGAGGTGGAGTTGTATGCAAATCTTCCACGGAGGTAGTTACAATCTTCAAATTTACATGCAGAAACAAAAGCTCTGTGATCGTCCTATCTGTTCTTTTATGACTCTTTCTTTCATCATTTTCTTTCTGTCTCTCGCTGTAAAATTGACTGTCATCCAATCTGGAAAACTTTGAGTCACCACCATCATCTATTTAATGTCACCGTCTGTTTTTTATGATGAAATGAAGTAGTTAAACATCCTGCTTTGCCTTTATTTATCACATAATCTCTCCATGTCCTCAGTTCAACGAAGAGAAAGTCTTTAGATGACAGTGAGCTGGAAAGCCCCACAGATGATGTATTCTATCCTGGACGTTCACCAGCTGCCAGCTCCTCTCAGTCCAGCGCATGGACCAATGACATGGACGCAGGTACTGCCCTGTCTCTCCTCACACCTTCCCCTCAAGTGTCATGAAACTTTGTTACGCCTCTCTGTAGAATGTGTCTCTCTTTGTCCTACTCTGTGCACCATCTTCTGTCTGTGATTTCCTGTCATGACATCACCACACAGTCCATTGATTAGCAACTCTGGCCTGCAGCTGTAATGCGCAGTGACTAACAGGTTCCTTAAACCAAAACAGCTTCCAACACACTTCTCCCAAAGATGAAATCAGAATATTTACATTCCACCTAGCATTATGGTTATCCTCCGTAATGCTTAGATACCGATCCCTCATTGCCACTTCCCCATTAATCCCACACTAAGTGTTTCACTTGTTGAACAGATCAAGATATTTGGCATGTAAAACATCTTAACATGAAGGCTTTGCATCTATTAACTGCCTTTGATCACTCACTCACCTCTCTCGCTCATCTGTTTCTCTCTTTGACTCTTCCCTTCCTCAGTGTTAACAATACCCTTCTCCACTTTCAGTGCAGCACCATTTGGCGAGTGTGCAGGAGAGGAAGATAAAACATGAGAACGATGGCGTGCAGTTTCCTTACCATGGTTAGAAAAACATTGATTACACTTACCTTCTTGAATTTGTCAGACTTTTAGTGCATTTATTGCTCTGTGTGTCCACAATCATGAAACAAAGTCTATTCACTGATTTTGTGTTACAGCGATGGAAGACAATTTGGGGTGCTTAGAACTACCATTCTATTGGTCTACCTGCTTCACATATGTACATGTTAGAATCAGTGGTGCATTACTCAGAGGAGTGAAGAGTTCTGTAACAGCTCCTCCTTTTATTCGGCTCTTTTTTTTTCTTTGAATAATGATGAATAATAATGACTAACACATTCTGAGAACGTGGCCTTAACAATAGCCAACAATGTTTTATCCACTTCAGAGTTCTAAGATCATCCATACAAGTAGATGCCCAGTATTTCATATATTGTAAATAATCTTGCAAAAGTTGTCCTAATGTAGGGCTGTACATATATATATTTTTTTTTAATCTCAATTGATCGCATTGGAGCTGAGTTAGTCACACATTTTGTATCTGTTCTAAATGTAACTTAATGCAAGGTGTTATCAACACCAGAGTGGCCTCTAATGCTTTCCTCGTGCAACAACCACCCAACATAAGTAATAGTGTCAAGAACATTCTTTACCTCAGAGGCTCTGAGAAGGTTCAATAACATGCTAACAGCACAACATTGTTGGCCAATCTTGTGTTGATAAAATCTTCCTCTAAGTTAAATTCAGAACAGATACAAAATGTGTCATTTATTTGCCGTAATTGTGAGTTAACTCAATTTTAGTGCGATTAATTGAGATTAAAAAGTTTAATCTCTCGACAGAGAGACTGTTTGAGCTCAAATCCTGCATCTGGATATTCAAAGTGTCCAATAAATGAAAAAAGGAAATGAAAATGAAGCTGTACGAACAGTTTCATGACACAGTTATTTTCTGACTTACTGTGTGTACTGACTTACTCACCTTTCTTTATTGTTGCAGTGCACTGCGATTCAAAACTTTGATCCACCAAGTACAATTGAACAAATCTGTTTAAGACATCTCAACAATTGGTGAAGAGACTTTATGGACAACCTGTCAGATTAACTTGGAATGGCATTAATTTTATCTTTATCTTGTCTTTAATCTGGACATTGTTCTGTCTGATTTTGAATTGTGATTGCGGCAACACATTGAAACAGGGACGGCAAATGCAGCACTGTTTAAAGATCATCCCTACTTCTGTGGGAGCTGAGCTTTTATACCCCTCTCACATCGTGTACTGTGTGTGTGACAGATTCAAAGACGCTGACGCAATCTGGGTCTCCTCATTTAAACAAATCATTGGCTTTAAGACGAGCTCCAACGCTTTTTGACATCGCATTTGATGTTGGTAGCATTTTCTCAAAAGAAATGCAGCTACAAGTGGCTCTCAAGCTCCTCTGTGTTATTGTCCGGGAGCCGTGTCACTTCTCCCAGTGGTGTTTTTTTACTGACAGATGCCACCAGGCTGTCGCTGATCACACCAGCAGGCGCGTTCCTGCGCAGCGTTTTACTCCTTCTCACATGGAGACACACTTACATGCTTGAGCATACAGAGTGATTTTTTTATTGCCACACATCTCCTACACACACACGGTGCGCACACAGACGTCGCAGCTCACACGTTACCAGCACCCCTCCTAGGCCGACATTCACACATCCAAACACATGCTTATCATGCTCCCCTCCCCTGCAGGTGTGCAGGTGTCTGCCTCGCCTCCATCCCTCTGTTGCTCCAGCCCTCCCAAGCTTCAAATCCCTCATTAAGACTCTTACCGTCATGGATCAGAGGTGTAAAAGCCTTCCTCCTGCTCTCAGTTCTGCCCTCCATCCCCGTCTCCCGTCTGTCTAATTGAAAACCTTTGCAGCAGGAGAAACTCTGGGGAGGCATTAAGCAGCAAAGTGTTTTCTGAGCAGGTGAATAGATGGGGACTAGAAAAGGGTTGGTGCGAACGCTGACAGCTAGCGAGGATGGTGTCCAAATATGAGCTTCAGGACAATGGGAGCTGTGTAGGATTTCACCCATCCACCCAGCTCCTGCCTCAGTGGTTGCTTTGCTGCTCCACTTAGCTGTAAATGTAATTAAGAAGCTGCTCATCAGAGCCATGGCAGAAGCTGCTAAATGCCTTTGCGCACTAGAGCTTCACCTCCCATCTTTTTTCCGTCACACTCACTGTTTCTCCAACTTGACTCCCCAACATGCAAACGTGTGCAGCTTCTAATGAGTTTGGCATCGAGAGGTGAGACGAAATCTGGACCTCTTTTCCAATCGATTCCTGAAACATTTGAAAGTCAAACAGCAAGTCATCGTAAGACTTTTTGATACTGTATGTCCCTGGGTTTTTGGATGGGCCTGTTTGGAAACAAAAATCATGCCAAACAAAAATGCAGTGCTGAAGGATAGAGAGGAAGGAGACAATGTGTGAAATGAAAGTGTTTTGCTTTGATTTCTCAAACCATCGCACCTGCTGTCAACAGTCTCATCTGGGAATTCCTATTCCAGGTGGGGGGTATAAAAAAAGGCTCAAGTCTGAAGTAGAGGAAGGAACACACACACACAGGTGTATGTCCACAGCATCACCACTAGCACTGTATGAATTTGCATTTGTACGCATTCATCACACATGTATGAATTCAGCTACACGAGCAGAAGATTTTGCACACAGACCCTCACAACCTGACTCACTCATACACACTCACACACACAATTACACACAGCTGAAGCCGGTCCCAGATGGTGTTTCCATGTGTGTGTAGCCTTGGGATCTGTGAGGATGCCGGAGACATCTGCTCCACAGGGGCTGGAGAAGGGGTGGGTGAAGTTAGTAGAGGCAAATGAAATAACCATGATTTCATATTAGTTCCAAATGATTGTGAGGCTCTAGAGACTCGTGTTGGTGGGGCCCCGACTTTTCCTAAATGGATGTTCTCGACCTCTCCGGGATATGGCTCACCTTGGATGTGGTTTTAGATTGCAGGAAATTGCCCTTACTTTCTCTTTCTTATTAAAAATAGCGGTCCTATATTATTTGTTTGTGTGCACGAGCCAGTGTGTGTGTGTGCGTGTGTGTGTGTATGCTTCAAGCGCATCTGGTGGCAGGCCTGTTAGTGCACATAGACAGAAGGGTCATCCTGGGAGCGCTTGATTGGTTGCCAGTAGAGCGCTGAGGCTTGCCAGAAAAGGAACATTGCAGTTGTGACACACACATGCGGAGACACACAGACACACACACGCACATACAGAGTAAAGCGAGTCGAGAAATGCGGTCTGTCACATTACCCGGGTGATATTGTACTCCTTGGATTTAATTTCATTATCAATATGACGGCTTTATATCTGCATTGCACTAGACAATGCACACTTGTTTATTAACTTCCAACATGCCAGTTATGCAAAATGTTAGGTGATGAGTTCTCTAGTGGCATGTAGGGCCTTTGTCAACAAACTAGATAGGAGAAGGTGCCACACTGAGGCAAGTCAAATGTGTCATAGTAGAATAAGGAAACGATCATGTCAGGGATCAATGACTGTAAAGGTCTATCATGAAGTCTTTGGGTGAACCACTGAGGTCCAAACGTTATACTCCTACAGCATGACTGAGTGCTCACCCACAGCTAACTGGTGAGTAAATACATCACTAGTTGTGAGTACAGTCAGCAATCTGAGTCACAAATACTATCTGACTCATGACTTGGGCCTAGCTCTGACCCGTGTATTTTATTGAAACTTTGCGTTATCTTGTGATGGCCGTTTATTACCGTCTTATTACAGTGCGTCTGTGACTGTACACTTTGATAAAAGTTGGATCAAGCTTGTCTTTAAGTCTGTCTGTAATATATCTAAAACTTATATGGTTCACACATTCACTCCCACCAGCTTGAGAATCAACTCTTCACACTCGAAGGGGAAGGGATTTGTGGCGACACCGCGCAAGTGTACTTACTTTCACACCTCTCCAGCTGGAGAAATGAAGAATTATATTTAATACCTTGTTTGATACAGATAGTGCCCACGAATAGAAGACAAAACACATTTCTAAAAACAAGTTTTTAAGAACATTAACACATTTCCAGTTGGTGTTTAGATTAGAGAGAAGCTTATGCAAAAATAACACTGTTATTTTGTTTCACAAGTTATATTTGGCTTTTGTGTTTGAGCATGTGCTTATACTTGTATGGTGTTCAGCCGCTGAGCAAGTGTGAGTGTGTGAGAGATGATAAACGTATTTAACATCTTATGACATTCCAATTTCATACATGTCTTCAGAGCCGCTGCATTTTTTTTTTTACAGGTTTTCCTTTGCTCTCTCACTCCCTCACATATTTTCATGTCTCCCACATTCTTCTCACCTCTCTTCTCCCAGCTCTCCCTCCGTCTCCCTCTTCTGTCCGTCTGCTTGTCTTTCGCACTCAGCAGCTGCTGTATCCATACTGTACAGCGTGCGCTAATTCTGAATGAAGCCGCCCTCTCGTTCAGTGTCACACAGGCCGACGCCGGCTGCATGTTAGTCATGTTCTGTTACAGATGAGGCTAAAGTTGGCACCTGAAAGAGAGAGAGAGAAACAAAGACGTTAAGATGAGAGGGAAAACATAGAATATATATCAGTAGCAATGTGCTTTGGCTCGAAAACAAAGAGTAATTCTGCTTTGGCTTTTGTGTTCCCCATTTCTCCATTGACGGCCTTGTGAAGTTAGCAGTTGGGAATTGTGTGTCAAAATGATGAATAAAGCCTATTTCATATTCCCCAGCTACATCACTAATGGTCTCGATTGACTGAATCGCACAGCGAAGAGCAACAGAAGTGCTTTATGTTATAGATCTGCCAGTCAGCCATTCGATATCATTCAAATCTGAACCCCCCCTTTCAAAATCAAAAGAAGCAATCATTTGTCATTTAAAGCTACTCTCTTCCTCGCTCTTTACCCTCCACTTTTTTTGTTGATCCAATTTTTTTTTTCGCCAGGACTTTCCTCGCCTGGTTCACATAAGAAGCCGGGGAAGTTTGATTTCAACGCACTGACTTCCCAGACGAGGTCCCCCCGCATGGCGTTCACACACCACCCGCTGCCTATGCTGGCAGGAGTGAGACCAGGTGAGAGTCCTGCCATGAACCCAGCAACCCAGCTCTGAAAAAGAGAGAGAAGGAAAGGGAGTGTCGATTATGAATCTCAACACCTTCATGTCTGCGCCTGGTTTATGGAGCGAGCTCTTTTGACTTTGCTGAAAGGGCAGAATAAAAAAGCCATAACCTCCAGGTGCAACTGATTTGACCCAAGATTCCTGCTGAGTAATCCAGTAACCGTCTCGGCCTGAATTTCTCTCTCTCTCTCTTTCAGCCTCTCTTCATCTATACATTTTTACCATGTTTGTGCTTCTTTGTGTTTTTTTAATAACTTCAGTGGCAACTATTTGCATCCCCCACATTTTCTTCATTCACTAACATTGACTGAGAAATGTTTTGATCTTACATCATTACTGTTTATGGAACTGCGTGTATTGTTCTCTTTCTCTATCGTCGTAAACTTAGAGTGTGTACTTCCATTGGTGGTTGGCGCTTTTATGGGCTGATTCTATCAAATGTTTGAGAAACATTTGAGCCTCTTTAAAAGTGTTGTTTGTCCAAAATATGAGATGACCCTTATTGGATTACTTATTTTGCGTCATGCTGCTGTTGATATGCTGTCAACATCTTTTTCATAGTACATTCAGTTTGTTCCAATATTGTCCAAGCTGCCATAGCATACGCTTTTTAGTTCAACAGCTTTTTGTCAGATCAGATTCATTTCATTGGTTTCTGCTGACTACTGCCATATGAGCTGCAGTCACCACAACTAAGGGGAGTTTTCTGTATTGTTCGACCTGCAGCGACACTGTCATGGCTCATTTGTGCCTGATGAAGTTTCACGCTTCTACATATTTAAGTATTGCCACTCTTACGTACCTCCTCCAGATCAGATGGTGTTGGTGTGTGAAGCAGTGTGTATTTTATGTATTAAGCAGTTGTAGTGTTTGTCACCTAACCTGAGACTGAGTCGAGATAGAGACCAGAGTGTACAGTGACTAAGACAAAACTTAGACTGAGACCAAACTGAATACAGAACAAACTAGTAGTGTATCCCAACGATACCATTTAATTTTTATTTAAACAAAACACTACCTTTTTCAGTAAGACTAATTGTGTGTTTATGTATGACTAGCAGACTTTGGTCTTGGAGCTGGTCTTGGTCTTGACTGCAACACTAGGCAGATGCTTCACAGATTTGTCAGTCGTGATGCGCCTCACTCATGTGACTGAGAAGATGCCTATCCCTTTCCTTCCTTTCTTTGTACAGAACAAGATGCCAATCAATTCCACTCACTGCAAATGAAAGATTCTTTCAAAGTTCTTTGTTTCAGACATTATGACCACATGGTCTGTCTATATCTGGTTGAAGAATTCCCATCCTCTCCTGGACGACAATTGCCCAGAGTTTTGCCTCACTTCTCAAAAGAATGAATGTGTCCTCCTCTCTGTCTCATTCCATTCGTCACTGAATGGAATAGGTTGGTACTCTGCCAAACCTAGTGTACCATGTAAAGGTCATTTGCACTCGTTGCCCTCAAAGTTAAAGCCCATTGAATTTACTGGTGAGTCTCGCGACTGCGGCTTTAGACATCATGGTTCAGAGGATGCTCTTGAACTTGTGCACCATAGGTCCCTCTCTCGATCAAGCTTTGAGTAGTTTACTTGCTGCGTGAGTGAATATTAAATGTCGTTTCTGCTTTCTTTGCTTTACATGTTAAGCTAATTTGCGTATATGTAGGTATTTTATGTCATATGGAAGCCATAATGAGAGTGTGGGTAGTGTATATGGGGCATTTACACGCAGATGCACACGCGAGTGTAAATCATCGCTCTTGTAGGCGCTCTTTGCTAAAATGGCTGCAGTCCAAATGAAATGTCCCTTCAAGGCTTTAGTTCTATAAAGAGACTGGAGGATGACAGGAGAGAAGGAAAGAGAGAGCGATGAAAAGAAAGCTGTGCATAGACAGACGGGGGAAGATGCAGTTTGTAGCCATGGTCTCTCTTGGATGAAACTCCTCTTGTTGTATAGGTCTAGAAAGTGTTTTGGGGGGGAGCGAGGGCTTGATGGTTTATATCCTGTTGTTGGCACTGGACTGAGGTGGAGAGCTGCCAGATTAACTGTTGTCTGATTATTCTCGTCTGGAGAGCCGGTCATTGTGGCAGCAAACCAAAAGAAGGGGATATATACATAAGCAGCTATAAAGGCAGGAAGGCATTAATATGGGTCCTCACGTGTGTTGTAAGAGAGGCAGGAGTAGTTCTTTATTCAGCACATGGCGTGAATGCTAGGTCCTTGACTTCCAACATGTCTGTGCGTACAGCATTTTAATTTGACCACACTCGTATTGTAAGAACTTCAGAATTGCCTTTGTGTTTTACAATGTATGTGTCGTAAATCGAAATGTCCAACTAGTCCTGGCACGGTGGAGGAAGACAGCATAGTTCAGTGTCACTACAGGACTTAAAAATTGTCCTCTACTGTGCTTGTTTTTCTGTTTGTTTTCATACATTAGATGACAACAAACGTACACCATACTTGCTCAGCAAAAACGTTTTATCTTGCTTAGTTTTGTTTACTTAGTACTTGGGATGGTGGCTAGTTCCACTAATCCAACTTGGGTGTGTGTTACTGTAGGAATTATGTCATGTCGAGGTCGTGGGCTCAGAAGCAGGTGACAGAGCAAACCTTAAAGGGCAACACAAACAGAGGGTGTGGACCAAACTGGGCAAGACGAGGACAGAACTAGAGGTAGAAAAGACTTGGCCTTGACTTGACTAGACGAGATGTGATGAGACAAGACTACGAGACACTGACTTGACTGTTCTTGGTTTGACCTGACCGTGACACGATGACTTGACTGGATGAGATGGGACGTGATCAGATTGTAACTTGATTTGACGTGGAGAATTTGTTTGATGGGGCAAGATGTGACATTGACTTGACTAGAAGAGGTGGGACTTGACCAGCCTGTTACTTGACTTGACTTGAAGACTTGACCAAACATGACCAGAAGACGTTGTCTTGACGAGGACGTGACACACAGGCACACACTGACTATGGACCAGAGGGGGCAGATGAAGCGCAAACAAAGCCAGGTGCAGTCACTGAACAGATTAGAGGAGGTCACAGGAACACCAGACTAACACCACCAAATAAAATGAAGTCTAATTTAGGTACACATTAGCTGGTCTGCATGGATGTGCCGCTCAGTCCAAGGGCCAGGTTTTACAATCCTGCTCTGTACTCTGGAATACCTGAGATGACCGGAACAGACTCAAAATAGTGAAACTCACCAGGGTTGTAGGTAGCAGATATGTGCTTTACCAGACTGTTTACCAAGCAGCCTGCCACGGTTTGCTTGTGCCAAATTGACAAAGCCATGGAATTGAAATGGACAAGATCGACAGGAGTGTGTTAATAATGTGTGTGGATGGACAGGCGGCAGATTAATAAACCAATGGCCTGAGAATATTAGCGGCTACTGTAAGTGTTCAGTGGAAGTGTATGTATTTTGGAATTGTTAACTGAAATATATAGTTGCTTTATGTAGTCATGTGTGTCAGAGAATGAAAAGAGGAAGTTGTGATTGTATTAACCAGTCCTGTGTCTCTTCACTCCCAGGGAGTCCCCGTGCCTCAGCCTCAGCCCTACACTTCCCCTCCTCCTCCATCATACAACAGTCCAGCCCTTATTTCACCCACCCCACAATCCGCTACCACCCCCATCAGGACCCGCTGAAGGAGTTTGTCCAGTTCGTGTGTACTGATGGGTCTGGGCAGCCAAGCGCACAGGTAAGTCACTGGACTTCCTCAGTGTTTGTAGACAGAAAACACGTGTGAAATACGAATGGCAGTCAGTCCATAATGCCTTTCGTATGAATAATGTTAACAGACCTTTGTCTGAGTTCTTATTCCCAACATTTAACATCATTAGCAGATGTCCTTTGCTCAAGTGAAAGTTATCGGTATGACTTAATATAAGAAGGGTTAGCTGGAGCCTTGATTTGTTGGATGCATTCATTGAAGAAGAAGCTGCAGATGTAGTTCAAGAGCAATTCATTCTATGTCAGGTGTTTTTCACTCAAATGCTTATGCTTTAAATTTGAGAGGTAGGTCAGAGAAATATGGGACCTGCTAGAGTGGAGGGTCACTCGATTAGCAAATGCAGACAAATGGCAAGTAACCTGGATCTTTCTGGGGGATGATCTGATCTCATGAAAAGCACGAACACGATGACGCTGTTCCTTACATCTGGCTTCTGTTAGCAAACTTATACAGCTTTCACTGTAAACTTCACTTTTGCTCGAACCACACATGAAATCACACTGACGTCATGTTTATTTAAATGATATTTTCCAGCATAGTTTAGACAAAGCGTAACTCAGGGTTATCATATAAACACACACATATGCATACTGGACATATCTGTGTTCATAAATATAAGCTGTAAAAATCTCTTTTTTCCTTTCTTTTCTCTAGAATTGTAGTTTGTTCACTTGCCTTTCTGACTCCAGCTGTAAAATAGAGATTTGTCACTTTACCTTCAATCTGTACAGCGTAGCTACTGTTTGGCTGTTCAATGTCTTTGACATTACATGAAGGCCACGTTTTCTTTTTAAATTTTGTTTTTTGCTATCCTGACATCAAATTTACACTTGTCTCTGGTTTGACTGTGGACTTTACTGTTTGCAAGGACTTGGGCCTGGATTTTAGTTTTTCATTCAGAGCTACAATGGATGAAGGCTTTGGCTTGTTGAGTAAAGGTATCGATTTGAAGTGCGGATTTTACAACTCCGACATTTGCGACAGCTTTACTTTGTGGAAGAAAACTGAAGTCATCACCTTGGGTGTTGACTGCTTAGTCTGTTGTATTGTTGCCCATCCCTGGCTGGAGTACTGCACTATGCATGATCCTGCCGTCGGTTACTCATAATGGTACCATATGTCCAAAGGATGTTGTGTCTGTTTTCAGATGAAACACTCCCAGGAATACCTCGCGTCCACAGCTTCACATTGACAAGTACTGTATCATCATGCAGTCATGATGAAATGAGAGTTAAAATAACTCCACACGGGGTTGAGGCTTCTGAGAGAGGCTGTTTGGAGTTTGTGAGGGGGAAAACCCAACTCTTTGAATCCCTGTCACTCTACTGTGATTTCACAGGAAGCACATTATGGCATCGATGATCTGCTCTCATTTGAGGCATCATACACGCAGAGTAAAACATGTTAGATATCAGTAAAGAATACATTTTAATTTTGAATTATAGTGTATGTTGCAGCATGTGGTGGATATTTTGCCAGTATGCTTGCTAATGAAAGATACTTTATAACTCCATCATAGCCTATAATGAACGGTGACTCGCTCCTTTTACTGTCCTGGTAGTTTTTGTGTTTTCCGGATGGCATTTATGATGGTTATTGGCTTTGTCTGTTGACCATACTGCTGAGATATTTTGGGGACAGAGCAACATTAACTCATCAGTGTGGGGAGCCGCTGTCTCGCCTGTGATCGCCTGCCGTGGTGCGGACTAGGCCTCTTAACCGAGTGCCTATCTGTGGGTTTGCTTGCCTCTTGTTTTGCTCTGGGGTGTGTCCTGCTCACTCTGTCTATATGGTCCATCTGCAGCCTAATGGAAGTGGCCAGAGCAAAATGCCAGGCTCCTTTCTGCTTCCCCCACCACCCCCAGTGGCACGCCCTGTGCCCATCCCAATGCCCGACTCTAAAACCATCAGCACGCCCACTGAAGGTGGAATCAACTCACCCACACCTCCGTGTAAGTCACTCCCCCACAAACCCCCATAATGACCCAACCTACCTGCAGATATCTTCTAGAAGTCACTTTAGGCTTACATCCCGTAGTCTTTGGTCCTTTTGGAAGCGTTAGTGCTTCTGAAACACGACACAAGATCTACTAGTGCTGTACAGTTAAATAGAGGTCTCAAATTTACTGTCAACCATCGACAATCCATTTGGACGTGGTTGCAGTCGTCCAACTCAGCAGCCCCGGAAGCTTCAGGAGTTTCACACATAGCTGTCCACAAAATATCCAGGTCCATTGGAGCAGAAGCCACGCCTTTGCCAACTCCTCTTTCTAGGCTCTTTGGTTTCCCTAAAATCTTTAAATTGGGCTCCCCCTTGCTTTTTGCAAAGACTCTTTATCTCATTCTTCTTTCTTTCTCGGGTCTTTCCTGCTGCCACCACAAGAGGCAGCATAGTGGAATGGAGCGGCACGCGGCCCAGTTCTCAATTGCGCTCAAGCCGTTGGCTCATTCAGATGCTGCATGTCTTGAAAAGTCCAATCTCACCCTTCCTCCTTTTTTCTGCTTAATTTTTCCTTCCTGCACTCGCTTTATATTCTCATACATTTCTCTTTTCCCCTCCTTTCTTCATTGTTTTTGCTTTATGGGAACAAAATTAGGGCAGTTGGCGTGGACTCCAAACAAACAACTCGCCCCACTTTAGCAACCCAATTCCCCCGTCACCTCCACACAAGTCTCCCAATTAAACTTGAAAGCAACAAAACCTGTTTCATTAAACTCAAATGCAAGATAGAAAAAAACAACATGAGAGATAAATCTCATAATGAGTTGAGTAAATTCAGGCAATCTCTCTGGGGAAGTGGGAGAGAGGAGTGTTTATGAGGAGGGTTGAGGTTGGTTGATTCTATCCAGGCAGGTGCGGTCATAGAGTCGGGCCATGGGAGAGGCACACCAGGAGTGGGTTCTGGACGGAGCCACCGGGTCTCTATATGTTCAAACAGTTTCTCCTCTTCCTGTCCTATCAGCCATTGTTCTTCTTCTAATCCTCCAAGATAAATGTCATCTCATATTTATAAGTACCACAATGTAAATGAGTGATTTTAATACATATTTAAACATACTTTTTTACTGCCATTGTTTTTTTTTTGTTTTGTTTTGTTTTTTCATCACAGTTTTTTTGCTACCACTCATACATTTCCTCAGTTCTTGCTACAATCACCCACTTTCCCCTCAACCTCTGCAATGAATGCCGGTCATTCATGTTGGAGTCCAAGTGAGCACAACTGCCCTAAATTTGGCCCTCAGCCCTCAGTACATATCGATAGCATTGGCTTGATACTGAGGCAGGGGCTGCTGAGGAAATTATCAACCCTTAAAATACCAATAGTCACCGTTTATACAGGCAGACATTGGCAAGCCTGCAGTCATGTGACCAGAAGGGGCTCAGTATTACTACTCCTGATGATTTAACCCGTTTAGAAATTTGATGCCAGCTTGTTTGATATTCATAAATCCAATATAGACATAGAAAGCTCAAGTGTGTATGCGTGTGTTTGTAAACAAAAAAAAAGCATGTACACACTTATCTCTCTCTGTTTGTAGCATACTCAACGCCAGGCTCCACAGCTCCCAACCGGTTTGTCGGCATCGGAACACGGGACAACTTTCTGAATATCCCACAGCAGACTCAGGTACCCTGCCAGCCTCCCTCTTCTACCTACCACCCACCCATCTACCTCTCACTTTCCTTTTATTTTGCCTTCACACACAATGACACCAGCAGCTCGGGGCTTGACCTGTAGCACCTTCACTTGTGGACAGAAGTTATCGGGGGTAGGAAATGCCCTGTTTGTACAGCGATGTTGATGTTGTCCACCACCAGCACTGATTCGCCACCAAAACGTCTTCGTCCATTCCTTCACCACGGTAGTTTTGCCACAGTTAGGGAAAGCAGCACACTGCAGCTCCAGCAGTGTTGATTTATCGCCGCTCAGCCCCAAAAGCATGTGTTAGTGCAGCGCCTGAGGCCAGCGGTGCACTACATTGTGGTCTCAGCTTTGGCTGCGCTCCGCCACTGGCCTGCGGTGTCTTGGGTCTTCTCCATCACCAACACAACTTTTCTCATTAGGGTCTAACCGCACCTGCCTGCAGCCAACTTTGCTCCCCCGTTCTCCTCACACATGGAAACAATCTGCATTCCCTTGGCTACTCCCTCCCCCCTCCAACAAGCCCACCCCGCCTCACTTTCTCTCCTCCTGCTGCTCCCGCTCCCTCTCCTGTTGGAGACCCCCACCTGCTTCCACCCTCACAGATGTAGCCCTGGCACTGAGGGGACGTCCATGCAAACTGCACATATGTGAACAGGACAGCTCTAAGTGTTGTAAATAGTTTGACCCCTTCTTTGTTTTATCTGTCCCTTCAAGCCAAATATTATTTTGACTACCTCATCCATGATTGAAAAAGCAGCGAGTGCTGTTTTTCAGTTTCATTTTACATCACACTCTGGGTATTTGGCAGGGGCCTGCATGGTTACCCAGACTGTTGAGAAGTAATCCGTCCTCACATGCAACAATTTGAAATGCACTTCACATCACATGGGCTTGACTCGGCTCCCCACATGAATGCACCTCTCTTGTGTTGCAAAAGATGAGTATGGGCCGCTGCGAACAAGTTAGAGTGTGGGTGGAAGATAACCCTCTGGGTCGGAGCCAGATGCTGAAATTAGTTATGTTTAGGTACTAGGTAGCAACAAGCATGTCCCCGACCCAGATTTCTAAACAGTTAAATCTGTAAATGTGATGCATCATCTGGCTTTGATGCCCTTTTTATTCTTTAATTTGACTCCTGGCCGTCAACACTGGCATCTTTTAAAGAATCGAAAATCAAACATATAATTATTTATTGAACTTTAATGACATTTAAGTGAAGAAAGGTGTACTTATATAAAAAAAAAATCATTTGTGTCCTGTTTAGCTCCTTGACGCTTAGTTCAAGCACTTCTTTGCTGATTTGAATGCATTTTATTGTCATTAGAATCTATTTTATTTTAGCATTAATTCACTTATTGTATTTCAATATTTGACTGCAGAAAGTTGCATCTGTACACGATGAAGTGCACGGATATTTTGTGACACTGTCCGGACGTTTTCTGTCCATCGGTGCATTCTCACATCATCGCCTTCATCATGGATGTTTTGTTTATGACATCACATTGTAATGTGGTGTACCAGGAATTGGTGCGCTGAAAAATATTCCTTGTGACACAAGTTTATACACCGTTAATCTGCGTTATTTGGGTCAATTCATTGATCCGTGAAATCTGTAAACTCTATTCTCCTGGGTCAACAAATTTATGTTACTGCTGTATTCAGCACCTGAAGTACTTCACACTTAGTCACGCATGTACACACACACACACTTGGGCATCTGAAGGGTATTTACAGCTGCGAACATCTGGAGTGATATACTTATGCGCTTGTTGTTGACAAATGACCACTTGGAGATCAAACGTGAAGCACATGGAGCCGGAATCTGGGCTGCGGTCTCAACTGGGCCCACTTTTCTGAGCCTAGTAGGTCAGTTTCAGCCTCAGCCTGGGTGAGTAAGGGAGGTGTCTCCCCGTCCTGCTGTTCTCTGGCATATGTAGAGGTCCAGACCACAGCCCTGCCAGCCCGCCTCCGCGCTTGATGGCCAACAAGCCATGACAGAAGGCGCGGGTGTCTAAACACTGCTGCAGGGGCAGGGGCAGAGGAAAAGCTGGAGTGAGGGGCCCTCTGCTGCTGAGATGGAGCCTGTACAGGTGGAGAAATGGGGATGAAAAAAAGTTAGTTAGTTGAAACTCACTGCACTCCACAGTCACGTCCTGGCTGTCTCGTTGCCCACAGCAACCAGACATGATGTCATTGGGAGTTGAACTTGGACTTGAAGGCCGGGTACAGAGAGGGGGGGGGGCCCTTTGCACTGCCAGAGTTGATCTGGGGAGAGTAGTAGTGAGCAAATGGAGAGGAAGAAAAGTTCTGAGTACCGTTCCAAAATAAAGAAATAAATAAGCTACAGAAATGACAGGTTCTAAAAAAGTAATGTAAGACGAATCAAACTTGTTGTTTGGTGAAACGGAGCACAACAGTTGCTGTCAAAAGCTCAGTGGCCTGCTGGGCTCCCTGTGTTGTGTCCCGCGGAATGTCATCGCCAGCCAGAACTCAGAGCCGAGCCCCTGCCAGCGCTTCCTCTTATCAAAGTGAGAAACTGGATCCCTCAATAGTCGGACAGTGTAGCCTGAGACCACTGCGCTCCCACAGATGGGAGGTATTAGCCGCGTTGTTTTACATGTAAAGTAGTCGCACATGACAGTGGAGCTGCACTTTGGAATTTGCCGTCCGAGACCTCATTGGGACTGAAAAACACGTTACTGTATATTTGTCTGACATAGCGCAGGTCACGGGGTCAGTGTAGTTGGAGCAGAAAGTCAGTCCGGTCAGCGACACATTTATTTTTATCAGCTTGTTCTGGCAAGCTGGGGCGTGAGGGGGGCTGCAGCCAATCTCCAGCCACGGCCGGGGAACACCCTGGACACGTCACCAGTGCGTCACGGGGCACCCAAAGGGTGGGTTAGCTGTGCAGCTGGGTTACAGGCAAATGACCATAGGTTGCCCCCCAGTGGTTTCTCTGTGAACAACACTCAATATGTCCGATCACATCCCAATAACAGCAGCAACATTCACGTCAATTTAAGCTTTAGAAAGCAAAGGCAGCGCTGCAAATTTGAAATCACATTGCTGTAAGGGGCTTACTGGTAGTTAGTGTTGTATTTACATAAATTCAGGCCTCAGGTGGGGGATTCTTCTGTATTGGAGGTCAAGTTAATAGCTGAGCTTTTGATGCATGGTTTGTTGAGGTAGGTCTCTGGGGAGGTTTGCTGTTCCGGGACAAGATCTCCTTCATTCCAGGTGTGGGAGGCGGCAAAGGTGACCTAGAGAGTGTGAAATGTTGGATGTCAGGGGCCGAAGTCGCATTTTTTGGTGCCCAAAAGCAAGTTTAAGCAAAGATTTCAAGGCTACCACTGGAAACATGCCAACAAGTGTGCACAACTTCGATGTACCACAGTACATGTACTTTTATTGAGCCTCACTTGTCTCTGTTTTGGTTCCTGGGAAGGTGAAGGTGCTGTCCATGCTCTCTGAGCTGGTAACTTTGGCCAGGATTAAAATGATAGACAGAAGTGAAATAATGTACTTCATGTACTGTTTAAGTACAATATCTGTCAGTTTATCTGCTAGGCACGGTGCAGAGGTTTTGGTTGTGTTAGAGAGTTGGTTCTTCAAGTGCTGTTTTATTATGAACAAAAAAAAGCATCCCAGTTTCTCCAGAGGTTGTCCAGACTGAAGTTCAGGGGTGCAAGAGAGGACAGGGCACTTGGTTTGAACCCTCAAACTGGAGTGTCACGAAATGAGAGTCGAAATGAAAGTGGGGTTGACACAATATTATTGAAAATTGTTTGGTACTTAACTTATATTCCCATTCATTAGTAGAGTTGGAGACCAGGTATTTCAAGTGGTGACTGTATTTGAAGAAGCACATGAATGGATCAAACAAAACGGGAACCTGTCTGAGTGACAGGTAGCCAAGCTCTGTCTGTTGTCACGCAGAATGGAAGGCTGTTTATCTCTCGCAGTTTATATTGCCAGAAAAAACAGCGTTGAGATCATTGCAGGTGCATGGTGATTTTGTTTTGTCTTAAGAGAAAAGAGAACAATATACCATTTTCATCGAGAAAAAAAGCCAGCAAACAAAAAGTTCTGAGATAAAACCTTGTAGTATCACACTGATATAGATGTAGTTTGAATAAAAAGGCCCAACTATGACTGTCAAGTATGAATATACCCAGGTGTCATGTGTAGAAAGTTTGGGTGTGTGACAGTGCTGTCGACGTACTCGGCCATTCATCGGCTGCCTCCTCTTCTCCTCCACAGTCTTGGTTCCTCTGATGACACCACAATGAACCATCAGCTCCAGTTGTGTCATGAAAAGCGGAACATGCAACAAGAAGAGACTGCTGACACTAAAAGGGTTCTCACCCACCAACACACTATTCAATGATCGCAGGATGTGAAAGACCACCGCCCTCTCCTGATTCACCCCAATCGAAACAAGAACTTTCTTCCCCTGGTGCACCAGGCTTCACCGAGGTAAAGCAGACTGGCTGAGAGCAAGAAGGAAGAACTATCTCGCACGCAGTTTGTGAGACAGGAAACAGATGAATGACCAATTGTTATTATCATGATGAATATGAGTGTTATGTTGTCGTCTCCACACCAGTTTCATTGGCTGTGAGATCCATCAAACCACACAAACTAGTGATGACGTCCACGTCCTCTCCGCATTTGTGCATCCCTACACCTCGCAGCCACACGCCAAACTTTATTAGTCCACCGCACAGATTCGGTCATAATCGGTGGCCCGCCGCCTCCTCGGCTCAGCGCTGACTCTTCTCTCATTTGTGATTGGCCAACAATGGTGACACCATCAAATGGTGTGGCATATATGCACTAAGTGGCTGGTCTTTGTTTACCCGTCGAAGAATTTGAGGCAAGCGACCCTGTGAGTTGACGCACCACAGTCCCAACACTACAGTCCACGCGCTCTTCCATCCCCTCACCTATGCACTATTCATTTGAACAAGGGATGAGCTGAACTGCACAAGCACCGTCAGGCGTGCGCGTAAACACGAGGTGGCGGCCATGACAGACTTCACGTCTGAGCCCGGATACACATACGCATAAAAGACCATCCTCTTATCGTGTCACCCACCGACTCTCATTGTTTATGGACTTCAGCGGACATGGGTTTTTAAGTTCATAGCAACATCACATTTTTGGCTTTCCTGTCGTTTAAAGGCTTTTTTTTGTGGTTTCTCCTTTTTTGACAGTTTTTTTTTTTGTTTCTCATCTTTGGGCTACGTTTACATTACCTGTTGAGTATTATTTAGAGGAACACCAGTTCTCAATCTTCTCCAGGCTCTCGAGTGAGTGATCCGAACGTCAACAGAGAAATCCAAGTAAAAGTGGAAATAGAGAAAGTGGAATCAGCTTGAATCTCCACTGAAGTTCCTCAATTGGTGATGATAAATTTCCTTTGGCTGTGAGTCTATATGTCTATATGAACCCCTATAGCAGGCCTAACGTCACTCCTGAAAGTGAATCAAGGGCAACAAACAATTGCGAGTGACACATTTACCAAGCTAGATCGAAAAGAAAAGTCAGTTCTCACCCTCTCTTTTTTAGTCTTCTTCTTACCAGCAGCGTCTCAGATCAGAGACCTGGTGAAAGACTGTGGTCTTCAGTGAAACGGATAGCTAGGATGGTAATGTGAACGTAGCCGTACAGCGTTTTAACTTCTCCTGCATGACATAACAGTTTTTTTTGGTTTGCAGTATTACTTGTATACTTGCAGTATACCGTGCCTGACTCTCAGCAGAACAGCATCCAGTCAGTAGTGGCAGCCGTTTCTCAGATCTCTCATGTGCGGACAGCAGAGTGAAGGTCATTGCACAGTCCCCTTGTATTGCTTCGTCCTATTGCCCTGTCGTCACGGAAACCAGAGGAATTCGCATCAACCAGCACAAAACAAACAAAAAAAAAGGGAGTCCTTTATATCTACGAAAAAAAGTCTTGTGAACATGCAGTTTCTGTCATTTGAATTTTCAATATTTTTGTGGAAATGTCCAGATTGCCATAATAATTTTGTCACAATCTGAAAAACACTCGCAAAACAACTGGACTGCCCAGCAGCGAGCTGCGTCCTTGTTCAGGCCTCAAAAGTTGTGGGACATCGAAAGCAAAGACAATGAAGAAAAGTGCCTCTTCTAGCGCCAGAGACACCAGATTGGACCGATCTTCATTGACACCCAAGACACTTTTTATAAATCCTTATATTTATCTCGTACTTTTGTCGGCAGTCCAGTTGTTTAGCGACCACCCAGGCTAACATCACCTCACTGTTAGGATCCAACACACCTGCAGCGCAGCATTCTAATATCTAGATCAACGAAATTTGAGTAGGTCGAACGAAAAAAGTGTTTCTGTTTTGTTTTTATGATGGAAAGTATTATTATTGAAAATATGTGTCGATTGAGCCACGTGCAATGCATTGGGTAGATCATTGTGTTTGTCTGTTAGAGATTTTTAAGAAAGCCGAGAGAAAAGAGAAAAAAAGGGTATTTGTTTCAAGTCCAGAAGCTCCGGGACTCTAAACCAGAGGGCCATGAAAATCCTAGTCTTTGTAAGTAGGGGTTATTTTTTTTCCTTTTGTTTCTTTTTTAAATGTTTTATGTGTAATCATTTGTTTATAAAAAAAATGTGGCAGGGTTGAAGGAAAATCTACACAACTACAAATTCTCTATAGATGAAAACTGGTGCTTTATAAAGTACATTCATATTGATTATAAATGAACAAAAATAGCAGGAAACAGCATTATTCCTCTCTGTACTTGTATTCTTCTTCTATTTGTATGGAGGAGAGGGGGAGAGGTTCTGCGCTGCGGTCCAACTCCTCACCAGCTGGTGCTCTGCCTGAAACTCACCAGCACTTCAGTCAACACACCACAGTCTACTCACCCTGTGAGCAGAGCGTGTCTTCAGCAAATCGTTCTGTTTCAGCAGTGAAGGACCATTTAAAAATGATAATTGAAGCAGAGTCGTAGGTTCAATATCCACTTTAAAAACCGATCATTTGATTATAAGGAATAATAATGAACGCACCATTGTGGGAAGCAGAAATGTATTCGCAGTATTTGAAAACAGCATTTGGGGTAAAGATATGACTTGAAGTTTTGGGGTTTAGATGCAGCCTTGAACGTAATGATCGGTATTAAAGCCTCAAGACTTTTTTTGTTTATGCTAATACACTAAGTTACGGAAGTATTGAAATTGAGGAAAATCTGTTATGTTGGAAGATCAATGATGGTTTTAGTGAAGAAAAAGGCTCTAAACATATCGCTTGTTTTGTTTTAAAGTAGCCAAATAGACACTACTGAGAAAAAACATGGCTAAATTGTGCACCACATTCTCGAACCAACGAAAGGTTCCCATCACTTTTCCGTCTCACTTTCAAGACCTGTAAAGCTACCAGCCTCCTGAGTTGCCTCTGGCAGAGCCTCCCTCCCCTCCCTCCCCTCCTCTGTAAATGATTCTTCTAGTGCTTGTGCTGTAGTGTATAGTTCCCAGCAGTTAAAGGTCGTCCCATGAAAGTGCCTTTTGTTCACGATCTCCATTTTTGTAATCCAGATCGCGCTTTTTTTTCCCCCCTGAAATAGCTCCAGGTAGCAGGAAGTCCCCGAGTGCTGCAGCGCTCTTTCCTCGCCTTAGACAAGACCCCCCCAACCCCCACTCCCCACCCAACCCCTCATTGTCCTCCTCCCTCATGAAGCCATTCATATGTATATTTATATATATATAAGTATAATGTATATTTATATATATGTAGATGGTACACAAGGAGACCGTTGTGAATTAGTTATTTACTTTTTATCAAACAAAAAAAAGTTCAAAAAGGCAAAAAAAAACAACTTTGGATCTTGCTTTCTCCTCCCTTCACGTCTCCACTGTCAGTTTCCTCTTAGACACTGGAGTAGTCTGTAACTGTGTCTGTCACTTTATGTACGCCCACAGCCCCCGTCCCGCCCTGCCCCTCCCTGCCTTCCCCCCTCTCTCTCGCTGTAATGCTGTTGGGAGGGTGAAAAAAATTGCAGAAAATCTCTTGTCTGAGCAGAATGCAGTGAGCTCACATGTTATTCTTGTCTATATGCTTCACGTTGTATTACCATACCCATCTGTCAACCGCTAATGTAAGTGAACAAGTTATGCTGACGGGCTTTCTTTGGGTGGGTCACGAGGGTTTTGGATTGAAGATGGAGATGAAGACAGATGTTTGGGACGTCGGAAGGGGCTGCTTGCTCTGTTCAGTATTTATTTTGCCTTTCGTACCCCCATTTTTTTCCCCCACATTATTTGGATGAGTATTTACTATCAGGGTATGTTTCTTTTTTGGCTCCTCGAGGGTCGCGTTGGACTGTAAATGAAAGCTATAAGCACCTTATAACTGGACTTGTCTTGCATGAGGCTAGAGGGGAGTTCATCCGCCTATGATCCAGTTTATTCAGAACATTTCTGTCCAATTGGTTTCCCCACACACAGCGCACCCTTCAGGCAGCGTCAGCCACTTACTCGACCAGCAGTCATTCGTCCCTCCACTCAGTCTCCTCCGGCCACCTCATGCATGACCATTCCAGGTCTGTGTTCTATTGTTTATTTTGTGTTTTATATTCTGAAGCACGTATGTTAGCGGTGTAAAAGGCAGCGCCCTCGGCCCTCTGACTCCCAGCTCTTCTCCATCTACCCCCTCAGTGCAGCGCCACTCGTGTGTGACATCACCCCCAGAGCTCTCGGTGAAATGCATGTGTTAATTACAGTTTCTTTTCCATACAAAGAAAAACACAGTTTGAGAAGAGCAGCACCTGATTGAATAAAGGATGTTCTTGACTGTAACTGCCTGCCGTCTCCTTCTTTACTTTTGACATTGAAAGTGACACAACAAAAGCAGCACAAAACAATAGTAATAATATCATAAAGAAACGAATAAATACATAGTCAAGACATTGGCTTTTTTTATTAAAATAGCATATTTGGCATTAAAATGATGAATACAATAGAATAAAATCATTGCGAAAGCATTAACATGCATATTAAGGGTCTACTGGTACACAAACTCGGTACAGGGCCAGTAAGGTCACGCAGAACAGTGCTTTAATATACACTCCCACACTGTCCGCCGACGGAAGCACACAACAGACAGCAAGTGGCTTAGGAGCTGCAACAAATCTCAAGATGAACGATCCCAAGTCATGTGTGCTCTGTGTCGAGACTGCGTGTATCGAGTAATCCTGGAGGCAATTTTGAGAAGCGTAACCCACGTGTGCTCCAATAACTGGCTGTACAACGTGACTGGTTCAGGAGCTGAATCGTGGAGTTCATTTCCAGATTTAAGTGGCAACGAAACAAAACGGATGTCCTCCGTTTTAAGTGCTCTGCTACAGTAAAAAAAAATCTTTTTAGTAAGTTAGGATCCGAGAGTGTGTTAACTTGGACGGAAGAGTGTTGTCACTGCAGCACACGAAGACGACCTAAAATAGTGAGCGAGGCGGCATCAGTGCTTATGTCCTCTGCTGTAAGCTATATTACATTAGACTGGCTTTACTGGAATCTTTCTCCAAAATCTCATTTTGTGTTCAAGTATTAGTGTAAAATAAAAGAAAAAATGCACCAATTAATGCTAAAGCTAACCCAACTGAAGTTTTCATGAACCGTTACACCCCTTGTATTATTCCAGCTATTATCATTCACCTGTTCTGTGCAAAGCCATGCAAAAAAATAAGCCATTTCAATTCAAGCAGTGAACACATCGTAGTGCATTGTAACTCCTGAAGCAGTGATTACTAATGACAACCACTTGAAGGCACAATCCTCTTTACAGGTCACAGTAAGTCCAGTTTGGGTCAAACATACAACCGTAGGCTCATAAATGTTTTTACATAATGTTAAATATTTTGTTCACTAAAAAAAGAGCCAATTGTTTAGCAGAGGGATAAACAAACTGGGAACCCTGAGTTTCCTGGGGTAGGTAACTTTCAGCTACAGGGTAGGTGTGAATTGGAGGTCATAACTTTCACTGTCAGTTTTTTTCACTTTTCACAGTTCATACAGCATAAACCTGAAGATCCAGTGACACATCCGATTGGCCACTTTGCTAAGTGCATGACTCCTGCTGCAAACAGCACAGTGGAGCTTCAGTAAGGGCTGCAAAGGCCGAATCGGTTCAGAAAGTGAACCAAGAAAGTGGCTCGTACTTCTCACCATTTCAGTGAGTTACTGACTTAAGCGATAAAGACAACTGTGCTTCAATAAGAAGCGGTAAGTGACGATGACCTCATCACTTTCAAAGTTGAACCATTTCAAAACCTTGTAAAATGGTTTCCAGCAGGTTCAATGGGAGTGTTGACTTTTTTACTCTGCTCAGCATGAAGATTTGGTTTGGCTTCCATTACTATGATGCAAGTCTCATTTGTCTGAACAGTTCTTCGGAGAGTGTGAAACCCACACACTTTCTGTTCTTTGGGTGTCACATGATGTGGTTGTCGTCGCCTCCATCCATCTAACGTTGATCGTCTTCTCTCCGGGGCTGTGTTTCAAAAGTGAACAGAAAAACAATAGATCAATGTGAGGGAGTAACACAATACTTATAACAAAGTTATGTAATTTAGTCACAAACTGAACGTACTATTGTACTATTAAAAGGTGCTATTAGTTACTTTTGATTCTTCGTCCACTTGTGTTTTGAAATATTCTCTAGGAACCACGGTTAAAGCAGGAGTTGAATAACTGTGGTCTGGTGATGTAAACCTGCTTAAAAGTGGACTAGGAGTCAAGCAGGGGAAAGGTATAAATCATACATCAAAGGAAATCACTTTTTACAAACATTTTCATGTTTATCTTCAGCAACAGGTGCTGTGTGTTTATTTGTGCACTTGGAAAATACAGGCATTTCTATTCCTCTTTTAGACGTACAGTACATGCCTCATGGTTTATAGTTGCAAACATACACATGTGCATCCGGGCGACTAATCGATCATAATTAAAATCATGGAAATTTTCTGGTTGATCTCGATTATCATCCGCCTCCTTGTTTCAGGATTGAACACGGACTTGCCAGCTATTTGGATGCACCTCCCCCGCCTGTCCACCAGAGGTCGCCGTGTTCTGAATCTGCCTAAAATGTGCCAGTTGGAAATAAGCGAGAGCATTTTTCTGTCGCAGGACTGAGCTGTGACAGAATGTGTGACACTAATTATTCAACTCATCTAATCGACTGTTTGTTGGTATGACCTTAGTCCCTGCGACTAGATGAGTGATCAACTTTATTTGATTTGTCGCTTAAGAGTGCACTGCTACATATTTTGAATTCATTGAGTGGACATTGTATTTGTTTATTTATTTATTTGCTTCTGTTTGTTTAATGTCAAACAGTTATAACTGTAGTCTCTATAGTTCTCTTTAGATACAAAACAAGAATTTTAAAACCAAAAAAAAAATCAATAACCAAGATCAAATTATATGAATTAAAAAAATTACTTTTTGTTTTCTTATTTCTTTGTTTGTAATGGCATGTTGCCCAGCCCTATATACACAGAACTGGCATGTGTGCTTCAACATTTTCAGTGGATTCGCATCGACACCTGAAATGGCTCCAATTTTAGACAACACTTTTTTTAAACCAGGTAATATATAGTGGTATTTATAAAGCAA
This sequence comes from Synchiropus splendidus, assembly GCF_027744825.2. NCBI lineage: Eukaryota > Metazoa > Chordata > Actinopteri > Syngnathiformes > Callionymidae > Synchiropus > Synchiropus splendidus. The sequence goes on along the minus strand of NC_071335.1, from coordinate 12,359,879 downwards.
GCAATGACCAAACCCAACTTTCCTGACTGACAAGTATGTTTCAAACGCATTACCACTGCTGTCCCCTACCTGCCTCCTGGTCATAGGTCTGTTTTGAGATGTTCCAGTGAATGTAAATCTTTCAAATCACAGAGAGTGCAACAGTCACTGACATGTTCAACAGGTCTCAATACAATTTTAAAAGCCACTAAAATGGCCAGATCCGTTCCTCTCTCATTGCTTCCTGTTGTGACTTGAAGTCTGACCTCGTGGAGCTTATTATTAAATTATCTAAAGTTGTGATATTTAGTGGTGTTAAGTAATGTACTGTAATGCGTTCAAAAGACTGTACTGTATAGAAGTAAAGACTGCTCAGTAAAAGTTAACACTTATTCAAATATTTTTGAAGTTATTAAAAGTTCCGATGGATTGGCTGGTCAAGTGGCGGAGGGGCCATATAGTCAAATCTCAATCGACTCTTTGGACTCGCCACCCAGCAAACCTAACGCTGCTGGTGCTACTGAGCGGTGAGAAGCTCAATGCTACGAGGAAACGCCGGAATTCACCAACCTTTTCAGTCACTGAGGACCAAGTAATGCGGCAGGATATGACACTAGTCAGACACATCCAAAGCCTCATAGAAACTCACGCCTCTTTATTTGTGTTGCTGTGTTAGTTCCATTTTATTTACTAAAAGTTAAATACTACAGTCATCGCAGATAGTATTTTTCACAAAAACAAGTTTCAAATATTGAAGGTGTATGCTGTCAGTTATTTACATTTGTTTAATCGGTATCAACTGGTCGAGCTTTCCACAACCCTGAAACCTTACGTTTTAAACAACGTAACAAATCACTTTTTAAAGCAACTGTCATAACACTGGTCACAACAGTGGTTCAAGTTTACGGCAATTGTCAGATCAAGGAAGACAAAATCAACAAGCTAGCTCACTTATTCTTCGGCTACAGCTCAGAAACATATTTCTGGTGCCCAAGATTTAATAATCGCTGACGGATACTGTACTTACTGGCTGATCCGGGAGTGTTTGTGGTGCAGGCTGGGTCTCCTGGACTGGGCAGCCAAAGTCCTCACCCGACGGAGCAGGAAGCAGGTCCGGCTCAGGTGCCTACAAGCCACAGGACATTATATTGGACAGGTAAAGACTTGGTGCGACCAGCGAGGAGACACTGACCTGTGGTGCTGATCCTGTCTCTTGAACTGGATGGTACTTTTCATCATCTGTGAACGGCAGAGCGGCGTGTAGTGGTGGTGGAGGCGGCGGAGGCGGCGCACTTTTGAGAGACCTCTTTGAAGACCGAGCTGACTTGGCAACTGACTGCCAAGTGAGCAGGGGTCAAGTCAGTCTAAAGAAAGTTAATGACTTCATATGTGTGTCCTTCAGCATATGTGCCATTGTGGCTAGGGGCCAACAAGTTTCTGTTAGTAAGAGAGCTTGTCTCTCTCTCGATCAGCACAACGCATGGCCTAAATTCTCAGAGGAATTGAAATAACGCTGCTGCACCGTCGAACAGCACTGAATACCAGGTAGAAGAAAACACATTTTTCATGGGGCAAAACCACACGTCCACTCAGTAGTGTCACACACAAGCGGGCATCCAACCTCCGGAAACGATCCCAGACAAATTATCCTCATCAATACACCGGGATGCTCCGAAATTCGTTCTGTTATTGCTGTCAAAAATTAATATAATTACTACATTTTGTAAAATATAACAACATTCTTCCTTGCCTTCCTTACACATACACTTCTTTTTTTTATTTTGGAGACATCTGAACGTTTGTGGGCGCTAACGCTTTAACTTAATTTATTCTTGAGTGACTGAAAGAATTATAGATTAAAATGATTCAAAACAAAACTACTATACAAGAAGAGACCTACCATGTTGTTGTGTGAGCGACAGCGGATAACCGGAAATGTACATGATGCTACTTCCGCTTCCTACTTCATTAATTTAAGTGCTCACTTTTTGGGCAAAAATTTCCTTTCGCTCGAACTAAACGTAAAAGTGTTATTGAAACCTTTATTTTCATTTTATGTTTGTCTTTAAAAGAACTCCCAGGAGGGTAATAATGCTGTAATGTAAATGACGTGTGACTGTCCACTCGCTTCAAAGTGAATATATTGTTTAATGCATACATGAACTTACATGTAACATAGACGTTTGCAGAGTCATAAAAATAAATATATGTATCAGTTCAGTGTTCATGCCGATGCGCGTTTTGAGACACAGCACTTTAAGGAAATCTCTAAATGAAAGCAAACACTTATTATTATTATTATTCGGCCTCATTAATAGTCACATACTCAGTAGCCTCATAGTCACTTAGTCAGCGTTATGATAAATGTCGTTTTTTTAAATGACTTTATTGTGAAATCGCTACGTCACTGGATGACGTCACTCAGTCTATTTTGTAAACACTGTAACAGACGGGTTTTTTTCCGTGTCACGATTGAACGTGACGTCACTGGTCATTTAAGCGCCCGCTGAACACCCAAAAGCTTTAATGTCTATTCTCTGAGCGAGCGAGCGAGTCACCGGGTACTCGGCGAGGAAGCAGAAGGGAAGCCAAACACGACGGCTAGTTGAGCTAAAGCTAGGTCTCCCGAAAGTAGTGCTCACTCTCATGGTGGTGCTACTTCAATGGGGAACTGTTTGTTCGCGCAGGGCTCGGATGATCTTTCGCTGCTGAACGAGTCCGAAGGCAGCAGCCTTCCAGGGGAACCGCCGCCGCCATACGAGGTGAGCCGTCTGAGAGCTTGGGCTGGGTGCTGTGGGGACACGCGTCCGGTTAAACGCCACGGACTGACGTGAAGATCAAATTGAGAAGTTACCTGTAGGTAGCAAACAGTGGATGGAGCCTGTTCTAAACTCAGCTCGTTGAAGCACTTCTCTACTGCAAGATATTGTTGTAACGAAAATTGGGTCATAAATAATGGTTCTCTGACACTGACAGAACTGTTTTGCTGAGACAGATATGTATACGTCAACATGGATGAGAGCACTGTAGTAAGTTATGTAGCCCAGCCCGGGCCCCGTACCCATCCCAATCCTGCTCTCGTCACAGGAGCGAGCCCAGCAGGGGCCGGTTTACCATCTGACGCCAAGCGACAGTCGTCTAGCCCACCAGTTGACAGAGGAGGAGCAGATCTGCATCGCCCAACGTCTGGGTCTCATCCAGCACCTGCCCAAAGGCATCTTTGACCCTGGCTCTGACCCGACTGATATGAAAGTTAGAGAGTAAGGTTTTCAATAGAGTCTATTTTGCTCCAACACCTGCAGTTTGTCTCCTGTTGTCTCAGGGTCGGGTGTTAAAGTGTTGCTTCCTGCAGGTGTGTGATCTGCATGATGGATTTTGAATACGGAGATCCGGTCCGATTCCTGCCCTGCCTCCACATCTACCATGCCGACTGCATCGACGCCTGGCTGGTGCGCTCCTTCACCTGCCCGTCCTGCATGGAGCCTGTCGACGCAGCCTTGCTGTCCTCCTACGAGGCCAACTGAGTCTGCACCGGCCCGAGAGTCACTGCACCTTTCGAGCCGACACTGGTCTTGCTGTACACACTTGTAGCCGAGGTCACGTGGCACTATGCAGATGTTTTTAGGTGTTTTGGGAAGCGGAGGTTTACAGTGGGAAGATGTGCCAAATCAAGCACAATGAAGACTAATGTAGCAATGGGACTCCAAAGTAGCATGACGTGGCTGGTTTTTTTTTTATGAGTGAATCACTTTTAGCAGGATTGGATTCTGGTCCAGTGCAGGGTCTAGAACATCTGTTACGACCCTCCAATTCCATGGCCATGTTCTTCGGACTCCCAAAGTTGGCTCCTTAGAGCCAGACAGTAAAGTGACTTGTGCACGCCTCTGACCATAAAAGAAAACATATCACTGCAATCGCGTGTCACTCAACTGACTCACCTAAAAATACATGTTTACACATAACATAAATGGGCAACATGATAATAGCCAAGTTCAACTAAAATGGCAGCCATTGATAACATTATTTATCTTCAGATTATATCCTTATTGAGGTCACGGGAGGCTCAGCTATAGCTGCTATGGGACTCGCTGGACAGGACAGGTCGCCTTTCTGCTCAAACCCCTCTCCACCACCCCCTGATAACTCCCCTCGACAAAAAAAGTTTATTCTATATTGTCATCTGGGGATGACCACAAGATAACAGCACTGGAAAACACACATCACATGAATACAGTATATAGCATGTTTATCATAACAAGGCAGAGAGAGTGATCATGTGGAAAGCGACCGTACCTGCGTCCCCTGCTCTGACACTTGTGCAGGGTGTGTGTGAGGCCCTGCATGGGACGACATACCTGAAATATGGTGCATAATCTAATCCCGTATAATGTTGTGATTTTTGGCCAAAATTGGAGCTAAATATCTGGGATCCAATGGTCTGCTCCTGACAGACATGTTTCAGATGAAAGGTTGTATGACTAGGTGGAGTCCAATAGCACCCCTGCACTGCAGTGCAATATACCAATGGAATGACTAGATAAGCCTTGCTACTTTCTGGATCGAGCGTCAGGATTATTGAAGTGTGCTTGTTTCTATTGTTACTACTGTACTCTGTGGTCACTTTATTAGGTCCCTTCTTCATGCTGACGTCCCTGTGTGTTCTGTTTACTGTGCAGGAGATAACAGAAAAAAAGAATGTCAACCACAACTCTGTTGCTGACACACATTTTAGAAGATTGTGGTTGTGCGTGTGTCTTAAGTTTTGTTGTATTCATGTTTCTAGCGTTTGCACATTGATGCCGTTTCAAACGGCAGGCGCCGATTTTGTCCGTAAATTTTAACTGACTAAAAAATGTAGAGCGCAAAACGGAGGAGGTTGCTGAAGCAATATGTAGGAATGTATTTGAAAGATGGTGTGACTCACTCCGGCTGCTGTGCCTTGTTCGATATAGAGGAACAATAATTCCTGTGAAGTACAATCATTTTTGCCACGTTTCTCTTCAGTTGTCAGACACCAGCACTGTACTGAACAAACTGTCCAAGTGCTCGAAACAAACCATTGATCGGATTCTGGCTGCTGCTGTCAACAGTCATTCTGTGTTCCTGTGTAGCGAGGCTGCGTGATGATAAGGAAGGTGTACAAGCCAGAATAAAAAAAGGAAATGAAAAAGGAAAGAACACGTGTGATATTTCACCTTTCATTTTTCTGTTCACATATCGACAACAAAGCATGAAAACACTGAAAAAAACACTGTTCACTTGTTTATTTGACTTCAAAAAACAAATTCTGATCATTATTTACAATGACAAGCTACTACTATAAAATGCCACATTTGACTTTCATTTTTGCTGTTAGTTTTGTTTACTCTTGAGTCATAAAGGAGTGAAACTACTTTCAGTGATTACAGTATAACAGATTGTTTTATGAAAAATGTAAAATATTTTACATGGTTTTGAAATAAGAGGATGTTTGTTTTGCAAGAAATGTTGCCAGAAAATAAATTAAAAAATATATATACATATGGAGCAAATCATTCCAAGCGGCAAAACCACTACTACTGGCCTGCAGTCATGTGTAAACTGTCAATGAATCTAAAACATAACCGTCACCTGGTGTTATTTCATAACCACCGCCTCTAAAAGTTGAAAACTTCTTTCACACTTTATCTCAAGCATTCAAGCGACCGGTCGTGGGCCTTGTCGTGACCTCTACATATTTACAGTGACAGCCAGAGCTCAGTTCACTAGAGGATGAAGATTCCCACACTGACTGTGGCGAGTGCGACAGACAGTCCAATGATCAGCCTAAAGAACGGCGAGCTGTCAGTCATACTAAGGGGAGCCTTGTGTTTATCCAATGAATGTGCAGACCCTGTTCCCAGCTGCCCAACACTCAGCAGCTCCTGTAAACCATCAAACACCTGCAAGAGAGAGGACAAGAAGCTTGGTCAGGTGCTACTTCGTTGTACATGTTGCCTTCGTTCTCACCTGGATATTGAGCTCAAAGGCTCGGACGGCCTCCTCCAGCACGCCTCTCCTCTCAGTAGGGCTCAGTTCCACGCCGTTCATGCGACTACGGTACAGCTGTTTGAAGAGGTTCGGGCTGGAGACGCCGGGGAAGGCGAAGAACGACAGGCCGTCGCTTCCCTTCAGACCCATGGACTTCTGTGCGATCCGACCTAAGACCTGACCTCCTGACAGGTCACCGAGGTATCGAGTGCACGCATGAGCCAGCAGCAGCTCCGGGTTGTCTTTCCCAATCTGCAATATAGTTTATTCATTTCAGCATGCTCGCCTCCTGGTATGTTTGGCGTTCAAGTTCCTTGGAAACTCACTTGTCTCAGTCGGTGGCAGTATCTCTTGGTAGCTGCCGGCACGACTATCTTCTCCCTCCAGTCATGGCCGTGGAAGAACTCCAGGTCTTTCTTGATGGACTCCAGCCTGGCCAGTTCAGCTGGGAAGTAAATGGGCGCCACACTGGGATGGTCGGCGTTCCTGTCCATCTCCTCCTCCAAAGCTTGGTAGATCTCAAACAAGGAGCTGAGGAGCAGCTGAAGGAAGAGAACCGTTAGACGTCTGCAACACTAGCTTTAAAGAATATACTTATTTACCTTGTACTGCGGCAGGGAGACTTTTCCCTTCTGGAAGCTCAGCATCAGTTCTGTGTTCTCCGCCCGGACGTGACTCTCCTTGGTCACATGTTTGATTTCCTCTGAGAGATCCCTGCAGGTCAGAGCGTCAGGTGAGTTGCTGGAGTCCACAAGTTCAAGTCAGACTTATACATTAGAATAGTTCTTGTCTGCAAGCGCAACGGTCCGGGTTGCCATAGAAACGCTGAAATGTTTTCTTTTGCGTTCTTTTTTTTGGAAAAATCAAACCATAGCAACAAAACTGGAGCTCTTTTTAAAAAAAATCAACACTGTTATTTGTCAATACACTTTTCCTCTTGTTCTGATTTTGTTGTTCATTTTACAGCACTTGTATTTCTATGTTATGACTGGGATCATTGTAAATACACTGTGAATAGGTATATTCTGTTGCTTTCTTTTCAGTTATTTCTCCTTTTAAAATATACTATATGTTTTAGTTTGTCCAAGTTGGTGGTGAAGGTATGATGTTCTTACCTGTCAGTCATCTGCTCTGTTTTGGCTGTTGCAGTAGAATCCATGATCGTCCCAAAAATGGAGTGAATCAAAGTTATAGCTGATGAAATGTGGTAAAAGTTTTCAGAGAGATGGAAGTCCTATCGGTCAGATGTCTCCAGCAGATTGCTATCACAGCTCCGCAGCTCAGATGTGTGCGACTGAGCGCATGCCGAGGCTTTATACTCTCCCTGTTCCCTCCCACCAGCTCCAGTGAAAACAACAAGACTGCTGAGAAATGCTCCTGAAAACATGAGCTCAGCAGAGCAGCGGGGAGGGACTTGGAGTTACCATGAAGCTGCAACTTTGGAGGAACTTGGTCATGAGTCAGGAAGTGTCTCCTGTCAAACAGGCTAAACATGAAGCAGCATTTTGAGGCTGGAGCAGATCAGCGTTTTCCGATCTCTTATCACTTTAGAGATGGTTGATGATTGATCAGACCAGATCATGAGCTTGGCAGGGGACAGATTGTGTGTGTTGTGGTCGCCCTTAAAATGCTAGTTCTCATTGTATTGTTGCTTTCTGGATATGGCCTGAGAGCAAGCCGGGTGGGCAATAATGGCCCACACATAGTGGCCAATAATGTGATTTGTCAACAGGTGAAGAGAGATATTTCATGTGAGCCACGTGAACTTCAACAGAAAGCAGCAACTATAGTGAAGGATTGGGACATGAGCGGGTTGGAGATCGATACATGGATGGTGTCCAGCATTGCTGGGGTGAGCAATTTCATTTCCAAAAGGGCCACATTATCCAACTGAGACAGTCCTGAGGGGCCGAGTGAGTGAGTGGCATAAACTCCACATTTTATTAGCAGTCAAGTGACCTAGTAAAAAAAGGCTTTGTACGACAGTAAAACAAAGTACAGCTATCTTATGAAGGAGGGTACTTTTGGAAATGATGTATTGTTTAATAAAAGTCTTCATTTAGATGAAGAAAATACATTGCTTAGATTTTTAAATGGGTTCTTAGGGGTGAAGACAAGAAGAAGACCACATACAATATAAAAAATTGTTACATTTACCATAGATTCCCGTAGTTTAAATGAAATAGTTTTGGACCACACGGAGATTACAATTTTGAAATCACTTTTGTTGGTAAAATAAATAACTAAACTGCACCGCAAGGTGCGATAAGAAGAAAAGAGTTTTAACAAATCAAAACTCCTGTTCATAAGTCGACTCGTGACCACATATTTTGTCCAGCAACTTAAAAAGAGACGCATGAATTGGTGACAAACGGGAAATTATAGGACACTGAAATGAGTTCTAACCGGAAGTGACGCACTTGTCGCTGAGCATGACTTCGCAGATGACGCGCAATCTGGGCAAAACCTGACAGCTTTTGTACTTCTAGCCAACACATCTACACTTTGCTTGAGTGGAATAATTCAATTTCCCTGTTGCTATTTGTTCTAAACCCGAGGCAGAAGTCAGGTGTGTTGCACGGCAATTATTTCAACTTGAATTCTAATTCTATTATTGTGGTAAGTGAGTCCTTTCAGCGGCTGTGTCTTGTGTTGTGATTATAGTCGACAGTGGTTTCACCTGGAGAAACGCACGCTCCTTTCTTATCAAAGAATCGTGGAAAGAGTAAGTGAATAATGTCGGAAATGACAACATACTCATCCACGTGTTTGTGAATTACATCTCCTATTGAAGATGGGCAGAACCAGAGAAGTGCAGTGTGAAGTCCTCAGACGGGCGGAAGAAGGCTGCAGCAGTGACAGCGAGGTGACTTGACCTCTGAACTATTGTGTGTAGGATGTTTGGAGACCTGCTCTCTGATTTACTGGTCCCTAAAAAAGCGCACACTGAGTGTCGCCAGTTGTGACACTGAGCGCACAGCCACACTCTCTCGTTCATCTCCACAGGTTCCACACTTGTCATCCGATAACCAACTGTCAGGTGCGACAATTTTCATATTACACACATGTTTGTGAAGTAAATAGACTTGTTGTGAATGACGGGTCTACGTGACCAGGTGAGGTGGCGGCCGATCTCTCCAAGGATGGAGCCATCCTGCCGCAGTGTTCACTCACTTTGTCGTCAGAGGTCAGTGAGACTGTTTTAGTCATTCGTTTAATTCATGATATTGATGCGTTACTTATTGATGTCGATGACAAATGAAATAAAACCTCGTAGTTTACCTGAAACTCAAGTGGAACGACATATAAACAAGTATTACACCATGTCACAAATCACTGATGAGACGCATATTTATGTCGATACAGTACAAAATGTGGATTATATGGAGACGCGAGGTTATGTATTGTTCTCTCCGCCACGTGTTGTTTCTCTGTCTGCACACTAGAGGGCAGCAGGCGCCTGGCTTTTGAGCCACAGATCTGCTCCCTGTCTTCCTCAGTTCAATCATCACTCTCAGGTGGCTGACTGTCCTCCTGCTCTTCCTGCGTCCACACAACAGTCCACACAGTTTCAAAGCTCAGCAACCCCAGCCAGAAGGCCCGTCTCCTTGGAAGGGAGCCCGGTCCCCTCACCTGTGCTTGTCCCGGTCCTGGACATGCCAAGTTCCACATCCAGTCAGGCTGAACACACTTGCCAGGATCCGGTGTGCGCTGCCTCCCATCTGCAGCTCCTGGGAGAGTCCTTGTATCTGATTGGACAACATCTTCTGCAGACAGATGTGAGATCTCTCATGTGTCTTTTTTCCTCAGAAGATGACGTCAGTTCTTTCAAACTTGGATTAAAGTAGCCATGCTACTGAAAAGTCTCAAAATAATTCTTTTAAAATTCCCTCTGCAGAAGTCTGTGTGTCTCCACCGGAGCCTGTTCCTCCTCCTGGACTCCCTGATGTGCTCCATGGTGCCACTGATCTGTCTCACCTCTCAGGTCCCGGAGTTGAGGAGCAGCGCGGAACACACACTGGTGGGTTTGGCTTCACTAGAAATCCACTCTGTTGAAGGTCCATTGTTTGACTGTTGACAATCTGAAGGCTTCTTCTCTGGAGAACATTGCTTACCTGATGCCAGGACTGTGAGCAACCCATCCTCAAGCGCCACACAAGTCACTTCTATCACCTTAGATTTTTGTTTTATTGGCGCCGTTTTGTGGCCTATATTTGTTGAGCAATTAAATATGTGGTGATGTTGCATTCAGAAAAGCAGGATTCTCTGACTCACTCGCTCAGCAACAAAACTTGAATATGTACACAGTATAAATAGCTGCTGCTTTATACAGCTATACATGACTGTAGCCAGTCAGTGATCATGTTTTACACATATTTAAAAATAAATGTCTAAATTTATGTAGAATAAACAAGCATATTAAATACTTTTATAGATGAGATTATGAATTTAAAAAAAGTGTCAATGGGAATCTTAAAGTGTAGTTTTCTATTTAAAAATATATAAGTGAAATGATGAAAGTTGTGAGAATAATAAAAAATATAAAATGGCCGTACAGTGATGGAAACAATGCTCTGATCTCACATGCTGTGTTTTTAAAATTATATTTCCAGTTGCTGCTGGACTGCGAAAATATTTACACTGGTGCTACTTCAATGTCGGGTCTAAAGCCATCGTTAAGTCACGCGGTGGGACGCCGTGATGTTTCCGTGGTGTTTGCTCGACTTCACACCTCAGCTCACTGTCGGTTTTGTCGAGTAATGGGTGTGGTAAAATATGGACCGAAATGATTCATCGGCGCTGGAGGACAAACTCTCCGCCTTCTTTAGGAATGCGAACCAGCCTGTGCAGAGATGTTGACGATAGAGCTGCAGGTCTCCCAAATTGGGAGTGGTGAGACAGGTAGAGATCCATCAGATCGCAGCTTTGCAGGCGCATCTCTTTGGCGACCGGGTCGAGAAGGACTGTGGGAAATTTATCCGAACGAGTTCATGCGCTCACTAGACAATACATGAACACACCTGGAGCGGAGCGCCTCACCCAGCCTGGTAAGTCACTTGTGCTTCCCCCTCATTATTCTGCCATTTAATAATAGGACTAGTGCTCTACTGGGTCTTTTGTTTTAAAGTGAAGGAGCTCTGTCAAAATAATGGCATTTTTTTATTTATTTATTTTTAAGATTTAAGATTAAAAAGTCTTTGCCAGGATTGTAAAGGTTCATTTATGATCATGACATTGCTTTCATCGCTGTACTGCTTTCTTTATTCATCTCTCTTCGCCGGCAACAAGATTCTGTTTTTAGTTTTTATGATCTCTATCTTAGATTTAGAGAATTTAATTCGATTTTGTAGTGGACTTGTGAACTAAGTACATTTTCAGTTTTCCTTTTTTTTTTTTTTTATCTTGCTCACCACTGAACTGCAGTTCGGTCCTCTCCGGATCGTGTGTGTCTGCGTACACACATCTGATCCTAATGTAAATGTATGGTCACACTCTGGGGTGACAGCCGAAACGTTGTAAGCCTTATGACTCCAAATGATTTGTGCGGAGCCGCCAGTATGACCCTCGATAGAATGCTGTTGAACAGGACCGAGAGAAGGCTTGGCTGTGAAAAAGGGATGAGAAGTGAGCGAAAAAGCGAAAGCATGTCTCCTGTCAGTAACTGCTTTCACGACTGAAGTTATGTCTCCACACAACATTTGAGCTCTTCCTTGAACAGTCCTGCACACTTTGTCTGTCTCATTCTCTGCTCTTGCTCCTGTTGCATAGAGTCTGAGTGTTATTGATTTAAATGGGATTTGACTGAGCACACCCCCGAAGACACGAGGAAGCAGGTGAGTCCAGGCTTCCTGTGGAAAGTTGAACTCAAGTGCCACTTTCCTTTGGCTTGTAAAGCACACAGTTGGACACGTTGTCGTGACCTACCCCTGGTATGAAGGACACTCCCTTGAAGCTCCTAAAAAAAGATAAAATCAAATTTCTATTTCCGTTTATCATCGCTTTCAGATCATTCCACACATGCCAACCCTGTGGGTGTCAACCTTGAGTGTAGTTGTGGTGTTTGACACCTTTGATTTAGATCAGCATTAGGTAAACAAAAACAATGTAGTTGTTAACTTGTGATACTCATTCATGACTGCACTAAGTTCTCTTCCGCTCTTATTGTCCCCATAGTGATGAGTGAACACTCGAGACGGAGCTTCTACAGCTCCTCATCCCAGGACCTGAGACTAGTCCTGCTGGGGAACATCGGCTGTGGAAAGACCTCAGCCGCGGACACCATCCTGGGTGAGACGGCTCCGCTCACTCCAGGGGCGTCCAGGAGCTGCCAGCTGCGGCAGGGCTTCTCCCAAGGCCGGAAGGTGGCCCTGGTGGAGGCGCCCAGATGGTTCTGGAACGGAGGCAGAATGGAGGACAGCGTGAAGAAGGAGACGCAGCTAGCCACGACTCTGCTGGAGCCAGGGCCACATGCCTTCCTGCTGCTGGTCCCAGTCAGCCAGTTCACTGAGGTGAGCCGCGCATCGCTTGTGTCGTGTTACTGCGGCAGGATGGAGACCAACAAGCCTAGAAAACGTTCAATATTTGACTTCTTTTAATATGTTCATAATAACACTGTGATTAAATAGACTTCCGTGCCAAAGTGGGAGGTTCTGGAAGCTTAACAGCATCACCTTGATCATGACTGACTGGACTGCAAATGTATATAAACTATTTGATGTTCAGCTTCCTGAATTAATGTATATTTTAACAGCGATTTAAACTTGTTTGCACAGTAAATGAGTTAAACTGTATGTTCAGAACTGTGATAGTGTGATAGTTACTTTGTCTTAAACACTATATTTAAGTGCATATGAAACATAAGAGAACAGAAACAAACTGAACTGTAATGGAGTTGAAATATACCACTCTGGTTGTTGCAGTTGAGGCGTTTGTAGTGCGACTCACGTACCAGGAAGCAGCTGCATTTCTAATAAGAAGTGTACACAGTTGTGAGCTGCCCTTTACATGCAGTGTCAACTTGTGATCGAGCCTTTAAGTGTTTACAAAAAGGTTGCGCATCTTTCTTGTAGTCACACTTTGTTATTGTTTTTTTTTTCCCTCCTAAATTTGTATCAGTAATGTGCACATGCTCCATGGTGAAGGAGCCCTTGAGCAAAGCAAAAAACATCCGTTAATGAACCCATCTTATTGATCACCTGACTGAGAATCCTGCGTCCCCACAGATGGAGTGTCACGTCCCCGGGGAGCTGCAGGAGCTTTTTGGGGAGGACGTCCTGGATCACACCCTCGTCCTGCTGACGTGTGGAGACTACTTGATGGGACGAACGCCTGAGGTACCTTTGTGCTTTAATCTGTATCAGGCTTGGCATGGTAACGTGCTCATGTGGAGCTTCATATGGGAATTTTTAAACTTGAAAATGGCAGCTCTGTGTGACCGACTGATATAAGTGTTACCTCAGGAGAACGTTCACGAGAATATACGTTTTGATAGAAAAATACAAAATAGGATATCAAGTATAACAAGGAAAAAATGCATCAAAAATGTTCTCATGAATTAAATAATTCTGTTGTAAAAGAAGAAAATTGTTGAACAATAACACAATGTCCAACAATGAACTGAGAAGTCCCATGATGAACAGTCACATATTCATAACAAACTAACGACAGTATTTAACCCTGAAACATGAGAGACATTTTAGGTTTTAATCTGGACACCGACCCAGCAATATGGGGCAAGACGCACACATTCGGTGTGGCCTGTATGTTTTTGAAGTGTGGGAGGAAACCAGAGTTTGGGAAAACATACATAGCTTCCTGAAAGTCCCAGTGTTGTCTCAAGTCATCTCAACCCTAACATAACACCACCACCCCTCCCATTTTAGGTATAAAAACTCCCGTGCCAAAAGTGTGAGCGCATGAGAGCTTTACAGGAAGGTTCTCTTTGTGGGTTAGAAGCTTCAATGCAGTCCCTGAAGATGTTTATTCCTAAACTGAATGAATCTCTTCATGAATCTCTTTTTTGAAACTGTATCCAGAGGTACCTGCAGATGGAGCATCAAGGTCTGAGGCAGATCATCGACCTCTGTGAGGGACGATACCATGTCATCAACAACCGCCATAAAGAGGACCAGGAGCAGGTCCAAGAGCTGTTTGAGAAGGTCAGGTGGAGTCGTGTTTAACTTCACTATAGTTTACTCATCTCTTTCGTCCTGCATTTTTGTTGAAAAAGCCATGGGGAAACCATAGGTGTCCTCTTCAGAGGTCAAGGTCATTCATTTAAGAGGGGACCCGCAAGGTCGCAATGATGTGGCTATGTAGTTCCTGCTCTGGCAGTACAAGACTCTCATTATCTTCATAGCTGTGTTACAACAGCTCCTTGTTTCACTCACGCCCATGTGTGGTCAGGACCGGTTTACATGAATGGCACTTCACTTCATGACTTATGAGTTTAATTACTGCTGTGTTTCTCTGGCTGCAGGTGGATAAAATGATCCAGACACACGGCGCGTACACGAAGACGGCCGACGGGCCGCGCAGGGAGCGTGAAGTGAAACTGGAGCGGCAAGAACGTGTGGAAAGTTTTAGTGCCAGGCAGGAAGAAAAACCCAAACTGCTGGAATCCACCTACACAATGAAAGCCACTACTGTCATCGATTCGGGGATGGAGAGCCTGTACAGCCGCAGTCTTGAGAGAAAGAGGAGTGAGGAAGAACATAACATCCGCCAGAGTTTTAATGGGCTTTATTCTTCTCTTGAGCCGGAGCAAACGTCTCATGCCCTGCCGCAAGTGCAGAGGACGCCGTCGTACACACTGAACGCAGGTAAAGTCCAACTGCTTCTCCCTCTAGTGGAGAGAAAACATGTGTCATGTGATGACTGTGGACTGTCCTCAGGTGTGCGTGGTTGTCGGTCTAGACTCCCCAGTGGCTGCTGTTGGCTCCACTGTGCTTGTATAGTTCATAGTTTGTTGGAAAATACAAGATAAACCACACACTATTTTGTCACTATAGACCTGAGGTTATGGTCCAATGATCATGGAATTGCTGTCGCACTTTCTCTCTTCCTGCTGTGTGAAGCGCTCCAATCGCAGTTGAGTTCTCCTGATGTCATGAACTCTGCTTAAGTCCTCCTCAGCGCCCCCTGCTGTTCTCCTCCGCTTGCCTTGATGATTGCGACGCGCTGGGAATCACGTGATCTCTCTTCTCTCTCTAGAGGGAGCCCTTCTCTCACAAATGTCTGAGGAAAAACCAGCTAAAAAATATGTTTCCACTTGTAAGTGCTTGTTAGTTCGGGTTGTGTCATTCTCTGTATTTGCCCATTAATCACCTTCGATTTTCAGTTCATCACAGAATCAACAGCTTGGAGGGGAAATCTGAGGAGCTCTCGCCTGTCTCACCCTCCAATTCGTCCGTGTTCTTCTCCTCCGCCCCCTCGACACCCACGTCCGCCTCGGTCCCCAGGACCTACGCTGTGTCTCCGACTTCTTCCCCGTCTGCTCCAGAGCTGCGGCTGGTGCTTCTGGGCCGGTCGGGATCTGGAAAAAGCTCCACTGGCAACGTCCTGCTGGGGCAAGACGCATTTGAGTCACGCCCTGACAGTCTCACCCCCATCACGCAGGAGTGTGCGAAGAAGAAGTCCAAGGTGGCCGGAAGAAAGGTGAGCGTAAGGACACGCTGCTGTTCTGTAGAGCACTGAGGTTATCTTGCTACCCTCCTGTAGAAGGGATTCATCTCTTCTGACACATGACTCCAACTGAACAGAAACTTCTTCTCTTAAGTAAAAGCAAATCTTTCTGTGTCAATGAATCGTAAATGTCAGTCCCACATGCTCTATTTGTTTTTTAATACTCTGATTTAAACATGACGGGTTTTGAAGAACATGTACTGGAAACCTCAGAAACTACAATAATTGAAATATTGTCCAGTCTCACCTGATCAGATTCAGAACATGGCGACCACTGGTGGACAAGGAGGAGAGATCTATCTAGCCGTCCAGTCTGTGTTTAATTCTAGCCATGCCAAGTCTTACTGAGGTCATTTTCATGCCTGTTCCGGTGAGCACTGTGGAGTAGGTAGCGTTTTGTTTGGCCTCGTTGACCCAGTACCCTGGTTTGACAAGGAGGTGAGGAGTTTTATGACATTGGTGGCAGATGATGGTATACAAGAGGAGTTGGAGAGAGCCACTGAAAACATGCAATAAAAGAGCAGCAACTGGCAATGGTCCGTTAATATGGGCTTCTATGGATCGGTTAGCTGAGTATAAACAGAGACTCTTGACTAAAGCATATTGGAAAGTATTGATTATGAAATACAGTGACAGAAATAAAATTAACAATGGATATAATAGAAGATAAAAGTAAAAGAGACTGAGAAAGGTGTGATGGATCTGTGTTCAGTTAGTTCTCGGCATGCTCTGGTGTCTATGCCACGCTCTTGACTACAACCCCAGTGACTGGGATCCATCTTCCTCTGCCTAACCCTGGAGTTATTGTAAAACATTGTCTAAACTGGAGTATGAATTTCCTCCTGCAGGTGGCGGTAATTGACACCCCAGACTGGTTCAATTCCGAGCGCCCTCCTGATGAGGTCCGGGCTCAGATCTCCTCCTGCGTGGCCCTTTCCAGTCCAGGTCCCCACGCTTTCCTTCTCTGCGTCCCGTTAGACCAGCCGGCCAAAACAGAGCTGCAGGCGCTCAGGGCCCTGGAGGCGGTCTTCGGCCCGGAGGCGGTCCAGAAACACACGCTGGTCCTCTTCACTCATGCAGATCAGCTTCCGGAGCGTGAGAGTGGGGGCGTCGAGGCCTACATCGCAGATAAGCGTCCAGATTTGTTAAAGATCATGGAGAAATGCGGGGACAGGTTTCACATCCTGGAGTCAGGACCCGGTTGGAGAGGGAGGAGGAATGTGGAAGAGCTGCTGGAGAAGGTGGAGCAAACGGTGAAGGAGGCCGGCGGAGAGTGTTATTCATGTCCTGCTTTCCAGGAAGCAGAGGACAGAGTGAGACAGAGACAGGCAGAGCTCACGCGAGAGAGGAGGCGAGGGAGGCATGAGGAAGAAAAGCTGGAATGGTACGGACAGGTCGGCCCCTACATGGAGACGGTGGCTGAAGCCGAAGAGGAGGTGAGGGTGGAGGAGATGGAAAAGACGAGGGAAGAGGCGGAGATTAGTGTAAGCACCATGAACATCGAGAGCCTTCCTCAGATCTCACTTTCCAGCCTTTCACCTTCACTGCTTCAGTCCACAAGGGAGAGACTGGAGGCTGTGATGAAGGCCATGCCCAAACTCTTGGCAGACGGCTCCATGATGGTGGGTGACGGGGCGAGGAAGGTGTACAGCAGTCCAGTTTGGGGAACAGTCGGCAGCAGAGCTCAAAACGTCCAGAAGATGGTGGTGGACAGTTCTGTGTGGGAGAAAGTGGGATCTACTGCCGGGCACGTCTCCAAACTAGTGGGAGACCGAGTTCCTCAAGTGGTGGTGGACAGTTCAGCATGGGTCGGGTCTGGAGCAAAAGCAGCTGCAGCAAGTCCGATGTGGTCCAAAGTTGGTTCAGGCGCCAAAATAGTAGCAGAGAATTCGAAGAGGGTTGGAGCAGGGCTTGGAACAGGAGCTAAGAACTTGGCCAAGAGTCCTGTTTGGGGAACCGTAGGGTCTGGAGCGAAAACCGGCGCCAAACTGATGGCTGATGGGTCCATGAAAGTTGGCGCCGGAATTGGTGCCGGCGCAAAGAAGGTGGCACAGAGTCCGGTGTGGGGGAAAATGGGTTCTGGAGCCAAAGCTGGAGCCAAGGCCGGAGTCAAAATGGTGGCAGAGAGTCCGGTGTGGGAGAAATTGGTGACGGCGGCTAAGACAGTACCTAAAGTGGTGATAGCTGGCGCTGTGCTGGGTCTGCTCCTGGGGGTGTTTTTAGGAGGGGTGATCGGTGGAGCCATCGGAACTGCTGCTGGGTCAGCAGCGGCTGAAGTGGGTCGGAGGAAGCTGACCAACAAAGACACAGATGAAGTCATGGATAAGGTGCAGAAGGCCATGAGCGACCGAGCTGACGCTGCAGCCACACAGGGAGAGAAGGTGTTGAAAAGAGAGTGAGGTGCTTCTGCTCCAGCTCTGCTGCTCCATCATCTGAAGAATGTGATTTGATATCATGCTTAGATTGAGGCTGTCATCATGTTACCGAGTTGTTCATAGAAATATTCTGTGTAATCGAACTCTGTTTTCTGTTTGTGCTTGTCCGCAAAATCCTGTCGAAATAAAATTTAAAGGAACAAAAGAGGCTGGACTCTTCTTTGACTCTGTGTCCGATAACTTGTTCAGACTTCTGTTTTCAAGTTTGTGAGGCCTTGACCTGATACGGGCGATTTAAAAAAAGGGTCTTCGACAGAGATGAAATGTTACTTTTACATCATCAGCTGTGGGGTTTGAGGGCTTATCTGCCATGGGGCTGCTGCAGTGAATCATGTTTTGCCAGTAGCAATCCCATTTCGTGAAATCTCATAGTCTCTCATCAGTTCCTCCCAAATGTGTATTGGTATCTGACTGCACATATTTGCGAATCTCTTCCCGACCTGCGCCATGACACTCACAAGCCCCCACTTTGGCCCCTCCCACTCCTCCATACAGAGCGGTGAAGCGACTCCTTTGACCGGCAGGTTTGTACAGTGTGCGGCAGCTGAAGCGGTGACGTGTTTTATTAGGATACTCCTGGGTTATTCATGGTTTTACTGGTTCATAGTTTGATATTGAGTTAGCTCACTGTAAAATGCATCATATTTAGTAGGCACAAACCTAAAACCGTAAGATAATAATATGGTAACAGATGAGGTCAAAATGTTTCTTCACCATAGACACATGAAAGTTGTTTGATCTCACTGATTCTACTGTATGTTGTGCTATTCTGTCTCTCCATAGAACTGAATGGGATCCCAACAAACTGATCAAACATTTGCAACAATGATGAGAATCACCTGCGTGTGTTAGGATCAAGTATTTTGTTATTCTCCTTATATCTAATGGTGTGTAATGTTTATTTGCGCGTGCTGACTTTTGTCGTCACTTTAGGTTTCAACATGTTGGTGTGTAAGAAAACATCTCGTTCTCTGTCTCATACAGAAGGAAAAAAAAAGCCCAACCATGTCAGTCGTTCTCCGACCCGCACTGAAGCTGGCCGACTTTACCATCATGTGACTAGGTTGCCTTAAAAACCCTGCACTTTCTGTGACCTCCTTCGACGTTATAACATGTTGGCCGACTCAGCCACCACCTTTCCATCACTGGCTGCGCGTGTTTCCGGGACGTCTTGAGTAAGAGAAGGCCAAACACGCTCGCTGAGATACCAGCTGCAACTTTTACCCGTAACCTGCACCGTCCATCACTTCCAGAACCACATCCCCCCCGGCTGCCTCACACGCGACCACACACACACAGTTACACACCGCAGTTGCTGCTTCTGTTACATAAACCATAAATCTTGTTCTTCACCACAGCGCACACACACACACACACTCTCTCACACACACACACAATAGTCTTTCTGGACTGCATGAAACAGAATGTGAGCTAACAGTTTGTACCGGCTCTCTTGGTTTGTGATTTTTACGGCTCCCTTGTCATCTTTGCCAGCAAAACATTTTTTTCTAATTCAGCTATTCATCCTGCATAATGTGTGGTGACAAATTGATGTGGAAGCAGCTCAAATGTGTACTCGCTGGTCCAAGTACACTGACGTCTGACATCTGCCACCTCATTGTCACCTTGTTTAACCGTACAATTGTGCATTATTTCTCTGTCTGAATTGGTCAACGACAACTTCTCCTTCTCCGCACTCACCAGCTCTGTCTGTTGGCTTCTGCTGACTGCGACTGAATTCTTACTTCTTCTTTCCTTCTTTCTTATTCCCTTTTCCTGTCAACCAAAGTTCCTTCAGTGCCGGCAAGAATGAAGGCTCAGAGCTGAATGAGCTTTGAGCTGCACAGAGGACATGGATGTATTAGACGTGTGTGAGTCGAATATTAGCAAAGAATTGTAATTATGTGATTTGAATTCTTGTCTTTTTTCCCCGCCTTTCCTCTCGTGATGAAGAAAGCCTGTGGTGGACTCCCCAACACAGCTGCTACATAATGTGACAGTGAGATGGTCTTGACATACCTGCCATGGTCCGGTTGCAAAAAGTTAAGTTCAATTTAATATCGCACAATTATCCACACAAGTGTGCAATAAATTGCTTTAGCTTTGAGCTAGGCAACGGCTGGATGTATGTGTGTGCGTGTGCATGCCACCTTTAGTATTTAGTTAACCAGCACTTAGTCCTGTTCGTGGTTGCAGGGGGAGCTGGAGCCTATCCCACCCTACACCTGACGCCAGTCCATCTCAGGGCACACACACACCATCCACACACACACACACACACGCACCTAGGGGCAATGTTAGAGTGTCCAGTAGGTAAGATATCTTTGGACTGTGGGAGGAAACCGGAGGCCCCGGTGAAAGCCCAGGCAGCCACAGGGAGAACATGCAAACTCCCGCCAGAAAGGTCCAGAGCTGGATTCGAACCTGAGTGGCAGCAGTGCTAACCATTGCGCCAATGTTCCGCCACACTTGAAATATACTTTTTAAAATCATTTTTCTCTACACAGGAAACTTTTATATCCACACATCATGGATGAATGTGGATTGGTAATATGTTTGGGGTGCCGCTTCACTCTGTATGGGTCATGGGCATCAATACAGTACCAGTAACAAGGACTTCCTGGACTGAGGGGAGCACATTTGTAGAGTCCAGCGTCACCATGGAGACAGAGGGAGGAGAGAGTTTCGCACTGCTGGGCAGTGATCAGGCTCCATGAACCAGTGTCCTCATTTTCACTAGATATCCACTAGATGGCACTCTGTTCTCCAAAATATCTGACTTTGAACAAGTCTTCCATGAAGCCTAATTTCGTAGAGCGCCACCTTCCTGGAGCCTGCTGTGTTCAGTATATAGGTTGATGGTTGAATTCCCTCCAATGTTGATCACAACTTTTACTCGTCACTCACTAGATTTAATATCTAAATTCTTCTGTGACTTGAATCTGCAGCGTCAGGCAGCACGGCTCATCAAAGAGACAAGAAGCGACAGTAAAGCTTGTTGGTTCGAGCTCTGAGTCTTCAGGGAACTGGCTGGTGCTTCAGTGCTGTTTACAGAAGTCAGCATTTGAGACGTACAAATGTGTGTGTTGACATGAACAAATGAGCTGACGCAGAGGTTTTTGCCGCCAAAAGAAGAGGATGTCAAAAGGGGAAGAGAAAACACTTTATTTTCAGTCCAGTACGAGGGTGTCACAACAACTGGGTTGGTCTCCCACACTGTCAACTGCACACTTCTGATTCCAAGCCACTTTGTCTTGTTACGATTTAGATCAGGAAGCGTTTCCCACGTCCAGCTCATATTTGAAACGGCTGCTGTCTCTGTCAGCTAAATCATTTGGAGAAAACTGTAGAGGCAAATGGCACCAGTTAATTCCCAACTTGCTCATCATGGGATCAGCAATAGATGCTGTGTACGATGAGAGAGAGCAGTGATGTTAAGATAAGGATGATGGTGAGAACTGTAGGTGCAGGTTTAAAGTTTCACTCGTAAAACACACTCGACAGAATCAAAACAGAGTTGCAAAACAAAAACGCTCTGGATGACAGAAAAACAACTCAGAATAAATAAATAAACATTAGAAAAGCAACTTTGATGTAAGAAAGAAAACAATGAAAAAAGCTCAATAAGACTTAGTTTGTCCAAAAGCAAAGCGTCTCCTACCACACCGCTCGGCTGTCAGTGTGGCATAGCTTCACGTCCTTATCTGACCTTCACCTTCCCTAGAATTCCCCTGGTCACCACTGACGTCTTCCCCCCGAAGCTCTCCTCGCTGTCCGTGTCGCCATAGCAACTGGACGTTGCGGGAGAGGTGACCAGTGTGATGGCAGAGTCGCTGGAGTCTCGTCCTCGGCGGCCTGTGGTCAGACCGGCTCGTACCGTGCGAGGGGTGTCAGGCTGAGGAGGAGACTCACTCTCGAAAACTTTGTCGGACGCGTTGCTCTCAGCTTCCTCGCCGGCCGAGTCGCCGCCCTTGTCCTGGTCGTTGAGCAGGTTGACCAGGAAGTTGATGTATTTCACGGCCAGCCTGAGGATTTCGTTCTTGCTGAGCTTCTTGTCGGGAGGATGAGTCGGGATGAGCTTCCTCAGCTCGGAGAAGGCTCCGTTCACGTTCTGCTGTCGCCAGCGTTCCCGGCTGTTAGTGAAGACTCGCCGGGCAAGTTTTTGAGGAGGACCTGTCCGCAACATAAAAAAATCCATCAGTCACTCGACCCACAGTCTGGTTTCATGAGTCGACATCTCATGGAAAGATCAAAAACAGAATTATGAAAATATGGGAATGTACTTTCACAGCAGCTCTCAACTTCAAACACAGTTTTCTCCTTCTACCTATTCTATCTAGAACCCACAATGTACGAGTCCTATCTAAAAACGAGGAAACAAACAGTTGGAGTGGAAAAAAATTGACTCCGACAAGAGAAAAAAAAACCTTGGTTGTAGCACTGATATTATGTTGATGTTGACAGGCTTATGCCGCTATGTTTGATGATCTCGGTTTGGTGAGACTCACAGTCGTTGATCTCCATCTCAAAGTGGGACGAGGGTCTTCTCTTGAGTCGACTGTTTGCAACGACCCGATAGTTTCCCTCTGAGGGGCCCAAGAAGGAGCTGGAGGAGACAGAAGTGGGCAGTGTTGAATGTGAGCGAGTTGGTGAATCTCCTCCACAGCATGTCAGAGCTTCAACCTTCACCAGACAATTGATGGTGACGTAGCAGATGAATATGCTCAGCTGGAGCCAGATCCAAGACTTGAAGTCAGGACACGTCTTAGAAGGTGGCAGCCATGAAAAATCTTTGCTTAGCAGCTGAAACTTCACCCATCTTCTTCTAAGGCCAGGCTTCTCTCTCACTGTACCTTCACACCAAGTCAGTTCCATTCAGGCCACTGAAGTCAGGCTGATCTACATGTTGAGTCTCCAGCCTTGAGACTGTTTGGGACGACACAGTAGCAGCTTGTGTTTCAAGCGGCACATTTCAGGCAACACTTGACAGAATGTTGACGTAAACAACTCCATGCCGTGGCACGTTAACCAGTCAGAGCCAGATTTTATGGTGGCACATGCTCTTCCACCATAGCTCTACTTGACAGAGACCTTTATTTTGTGCCAGATGCTCCTTTGCAGTTGCACATGGCAGGAGCACCTCATGAGGGAGCTCGTGTCCAGACCAATTTGTCTTTAGCTGTGGGGCCTTGAAGGCCACGCGATGATAATCTTCAGTCATGAGCTACATTTGTTTTTCCCTGCGCCTTCCGACGGTTGTCTGCTGGACTGGACGAGGGAGCACCATTGCGTCTCTGGAGCCAGTGATCTCTTGACCTACTCCTGCTTCCTTAGAGAAGTGGAGGAAGGATTTGACCTGAGCTGGTGTGGCCTTCACTTCATGAGTCAAGTGGTCATAATGTTTTGCCCAATTTAGTGTCATTTTTCTGTTAAATTACAAATACATGTATTGTCCATTCTATTAAATGCTTAATATTAAAGACTGGTTTTGAATCACCAGGGGTTTCACCAGATCTCACCTGGTGAAGAAGGTGTGTCCTGGCAGGTACTGCTGAGGCAACATTGGTCCACTGGAGGTTGAAGGTTGGCTTCCTCGAGAACCGGTAGAGCTGCCTACCGGCAAGAGGGTGAGCCCACTGCGGTAGAGGTCCACATGAGGGCTGTGGATCATGGGGATGGGGTGCAGAGTGGTCAAGTGAGTGTTGAGAGGAAGGGGCGGTTTACTGTGTGCCAGGCTGATGACCGGGATGTGAGGGGGGAGAGAAGAGGAAGAGGATGGGGAAGAGATGGGAACTGGGGAAGGCTGGAGCGGGCTTGGGGAGGACTTGGCTGGGGCTGGGAGAAGCGGCGGTGGGGTGCAGACCGAGACCTGTTTGGACTCCTGCTCCGCCTGAGTGAAAGGCTCCAGAGCAGATCCCTGGTCTGCTTCATGGTCAGTCTGCTTCGACTTGGCACAAGGAAACTGCCGGTGTCTCTTTTTGGCGCGTTTGGCAGAGAGACGTGAGGGCTTGACGGGGTCCACCGGTGGGCTCACAGCTGGGCTGAGCTTCTCCAGGGCGGCGCACGACGGGGGTGAAGAGGAGAAGGAAGACGGGGAAGGAGGTGGGTCGGAGGGCCGACTCTTCTCCATCATTATGGCGGAGTCTTCTCAAGGCGTTCAATTCCAGTTATTTTCCTCTCAGTTTTGTCTCGACGTGTCACTGCTATCACATTCTCTCCCCAGTCACCATCATTTACTCATCAGTTCATCCAGGTGGTGAGGTATTCCAGGAGCAGAAAGATGTGTCTGTGGAGCAAAGATGATAAACATCAACGAAATCCACTTGAACATCTCACGTTCACTTAAAAACACAACGGTCACAGAGTCATTACACGCCTCGGACGTGGAGTGTGAAAGTAAAACTCTCAGTTCATGTTTGGAGTTGACGCAACCAAAATCTACTGTAGTTGTGTAATCGAGCCTCGGAACCGACGACCCAAAACCAGACTAAAGTGACGGAGGGGTCATTTCATCCCTGCAAAACCTTTCTCTATCTTTCAGCAGCATTGAAAAGAAGCAGGGACCATACTGTTGTCCTGACCTTACACTTACACTGTCTCTACATCACAGTAGTTTCAGAGAAAATACACTTGAAATAGTCTACGCTGGATGACATCAGAGTCTTGGTGTATATATACCTACATGTGCATAATATCTCAATGCCATGTTGATCTAAACTCAGCGTTATTGTTCTTTTGTGTGGGGTGTGTGTAGCTTTTTATTCTTCCTCTTTTCTCTCATCAACTGTCTGTATTCTGTATTCTGCTTCTTTTCACACCGTGAGTCAGAGTTTCTCTGATGCTGCGTTAAACTAGCATGCAGATTCTATCATAGTTTGAAAAAGTAGCAACCAAGACTTGGCGATTTTTACAAATCTGCAGATGAGAATTTTCCCCTGTTTATTGCACTAGAATATACAGCATTAAACATTTCACTTGACAGTGTTTACTCGTGTAAAAAACTACAGTACTCACTAATAAGCTTGTTGTGCTTCAAACAGGACCCTGGTAACTTTCAATATTATGTTTGATGGGATTACATACTAGAATATATCACAATGAAAAAAGAGCAAAGCAAAAGAAAGATGGAAAACAAACGACATGCTTATCTACTGTTTATAATCAGTAGTTAAGGTGGAGTTCACAGTGAACTTCAGGTGACTGCTCCAGGGTTAAATAGAGTCGGGCTAAACACGAATTAGTACAATGAATTATAACTGTCTTATATGCTTCAAATACGCATATGAATGATAAGTTTATTCATGGTCACTTTTGTTCCCTAATCTAAATTGTAGCCTGTAGTTTAGGGAATGTTGCGAAAGGCACAAAATGAAAAAGTAAAAATAAAACTGTTGGGCTTTGACTATGTTAACTAATATAGACTATAGTTCAAAATGTCACATGCACTTTAGTGACTATAACTAAATGTAAGGACTTTATATGTCTAGGACAACAAAAAAAATAAAGTCATTTAGTGGATGTATTTCATTGCACATTTTGATATTAAGAATTTTTATATATCTGTCTAATTTAATAGACAAATAAATAAACTTTATAAAGTTAACATTTCTGCAACAAAATATATGTATAAGACATAAAATGATACAGCTTAGGTAAAATATACTACTCACTCAGATTCATATTTAAGTGACCTGAGGACAATATTATCCAACAAATATCTTCTTCAAATATCACCAACATTCATGCGAAATTGTAGCCATTATATCAACCTTTGGATGTCAACACTAGCAACATAAATGAGATAAATTGATGATGATGATAATGTTCAATAAGTTAGTTTGGCATTCAATAACATATAAGAAAAACTATTATCAGTATTCCAAGTCACGCTACATGAATGTGAGACAATAAAATATGAAGCCGACATAAATACATATGTTTCATAAGGCATGTCAGAGTACTAGAGTACTAGTACTCTAGTAGATCAAGTACTAGTACTACTAGTACTTGATCTAGAAAGAAAAAAGCAGGATGATACTCACCCTACATTGTTGCGTCTCACTGTTCCCCTTGCTTGAAGTCCACGTTTCTTCAGATGTTGTCGGTGGAGTCCCACTCTCACGGTCGCCTCTTACCCTCCAGGTACTCCCCTCCAGCATTCAAGTGGTACATATCTGATAACGGCGCCAGACTCAGGGGCTCAAACATAAAATTGTGTTTTCTTTGGCTGCGAAGTTGATGAAGGCAATGAGACAGAAGATGAGTCTGTCCATCAGTCATCGCTCTGTGTCGCCGTCTCCTCTCTCTCTCATGGCCAGAGAGACTCAAGCCTCATGTTGGAGTCCAGCGGTGAAGCTCTGGTACTGGCTGGTGAGCTGGGAGAGAGCGAGGGAGAGGGAGCCATGTTGCAAGGAGAGTTTTCCGCTCCCTGCTGGACAAGAGGATGTGCTCGTACAATATGGTGGCGGCTGATAAGAGACTCAAAAGCTGCCTGTGGCCTGCAGATAAGGAACCTCCACCACACCCCGCCTCCCCCTCTACCAATACCAATACACATTTCATAACACGTTTGAACAAACTGGAGTCCCTGAATTAGAGAAGACAATTATAGATATCGGTGAGTAAATGAAGAGACAATGTTGTGCGACAAACACACACCACTGTGATGCACGTCCACACAAAGACAATGTTGCAGTAGAAGCATTTGGGGATTTACCAAGTGATTTACCAAGAATCACTGCTCAACAGAATTCCATGAGGTAATATTACATCAAAATAACGTGTCCCATATATATATATATATATATATATATATATATTTATGAGCTTCATAGTCAGCTTCATAGTGTGACCTCGAAACACACCTTAGAGGCGCATCAACATACTGTAGTCTAAGGCTGCACGTGGTTCAGGATTGTCTTTTAGAGGAGGTAAACCGCCAACCTTCAGACACAGTCATCACCCTCCATCTTCCTCCTTTCCCATCAAGTGAGTCTGCCTCCTCCAACACTCTTTGTCCACCACGTCTCCCCACTGAATGTGTCATGACCTGAAAAACAATAGGTGTTCTGGAAAGCAAATTATGAATAAGCTTTTTATACATGACCTCTTTAGTAACAATGAAGTATAGTTCTGTAGTAAAATGTTACTTGTCAGACACAAATGCGATTATTGTTGTTGTTATTCTCTCCTTGTCTGTGAATCACTTTGCATTTGAAGATAATGTGTGGTGATAAATTGTTAACTACATCTCACTTGTCTCAATCCCCTTGGCTGTTCAGAACGCACCTGATACATTAATGTAATAACTATAAAAATACATCTAATACATAGAGGGTTCCATCCAAATGAACATTATTTTCCTCTCTAGTTATTATTGTTGTTATTAACTTTTTAAATGAATACTAGGGAAGAAATTCTTGTGAGATTCTTGATCATAGAGCGAGCTTCTGGTTACTTCCCTTGAAACATCCTTCCAAAAACAAGCAATACAGTCACCCTTCAGATTTTTTCTCATGGCATTTCTCCCACACCTGTGCGGCCGACGACCACCATCATTATGGTAACTTTCCTCTCAAACTTTTCCCTCGCTTCCTTCCTGAATGTCCCTCTCTTAGCTATATGCTGCTCTTTGTACTCGCACAATTCATCCCGAACTCTTGTCGTCGCTCTCGAGCGGCCTCCGGGTCCGTTTTTTTTTCAGTCCCATATCCGTTTCAGACAGTCTAAAACACTGTATAAGAGCTTTACAGTCACCTGACCTCTGAGGTCCTGGGAACGACGGCAGTTTGCTGAGCAACAAATGTGTCATCGCCGTCATCTTCATTGTTTTCTTCTCAGCGGTCTGCTTATTATTGTTGTTATTACCGTGGTAACCACATCAGCATCGCCACTATACTGTAGACTTTCTTTTCTCTCTTTTGCATTCAGCAGCTGTGGTTCCAGTTGAGCACCAGTGGTTCTGCAGATGCAGCTTCTGGACTGTAACAATGAAAAAAAGAAAATAAATGTACGGTCCTATTATTAAACGTGATGGCAACTTTTTCATGAAAGTATCACAAATGGCCCCAAACCAATCGACACAACTACCAAAACAGCAAAAATATTTTATCTCAGTAAAATGGTACAAGAAAACCCCTGCGTTCTGACACTGTAAAAATTCCACTGAGCCTTTTTTGTCTTGCTGAAGTATAAAATAAAATAAAGAGGCCACAGCTGTGCTGGGACACATAACAAGGCCCAGAACTGTCGCTCTCTGGAGGCCTTCCAGGCTAACACAGAGGTCTTCCAAGGCAAATGGTGACATGAACAGTAATCTCTGTATCTTATCCTAGGTCTGCCCTGGGGTCTCCCCCCAGTTGGACATGCCAGGAAGACCTCACTCTCTTGGTGGACCAGCATAAGCAAGTAGCACATTGTTCATCTAAAGCAGTAAAATCATTCGTGAATGTATGTTTTGTTATCCAAAAAAATGTTTAAATTTCTTTTATTTTAGTTTTAATTAAATGTAGATTTTTTTATCATCAAAGCAGCATGTTTGGGAAACAACTGGAAAAATGTAAACTGTATAACTGTCCTTGAAATCATCTTATCAAGTTATCAAACTGGCTTTTAAGAAGATGCAATTATTAATTAAAATGATGGATAACTATGTATAATTAATTCAACTGAATGTTTTACTACCTTTGACCAGGCCAGAGTACAAAAAAAAGGAGACTGATAAACATGAGACACATACATGCGTCATCATAAAAGGTTTGACTGAGTACACACACACATCGCTGACATAATGCTTTGGCCAGCATCTCCCCCTAAACATAACCACCTACAAAAATGGCTGAACTGAACTATTACTCTGAACCAAACAAAAACCCAATTATAACAACCCAGCTATTTTATAAAATGCTGCCAAAATGTCCTAACTCTGTTGATTAAAAACTCATACAGGTTCTCACAAAGCTAGAAGTACGAGAACACACGCGCGCACACACACACACGCACATAATCTTAGGTCAAGAAAACACTCACACACTCCCTGAAGCAGGCTCCATGGCCGCGCTTCCTCATTGGCCTGTAAACACTATTGTGTGCCGAGTGATAGGGATCACTGGAACCTAATTGTTTGGGGTAATATTTCGCAAAGCCTTTCGGTGAGAAAGTGACCAACAATACTTCAAGCGCTGGTGAGGACGGACACTTTCGTCTCTCACATGCCGACTGCATGCAAGCGGCTCGTCACTCATTTCCTTCATCGCAACCATTGACATGAAAAAATCAATTGTGTGGCCCTGTCATTTACACCATGAATCAACGATATATTCAGAAATTTCGTGAATATTATATTATATCATATTCGTGAAATTTAGGAATATTTAGTTGAAATATAGGTTTTGTCTCTCAAATGTAGTTCAATTCAAGTTTTTTGTAAATATTCTGTTGAATATTGAATCCAATGATGGTGTCCCATCAATCCAAATCCTGAAATATTCAATTTAGTTGGATTCAAATTCTAATCACAGAACAAGACAAATCTGTGAATAGAATGTTTTTTTTCCAACTGATATCGCTCATAGTAAAGTGTAGTTCTATTTTGGTGATGCCAACCATAGTTAGTGTGACAGACTTGCCACATATGGATGGTCACACACACCGCTCCATGCTCAGGAAGCACCTGGCTCAGGCCGAGCAAGCGGACGCCAAGGACAGCTGTTTCCTGTGCTCGCTTCCCGGTTGAGCAGGCCAGTGAACGTTGAGGGGAGAGGGGTGTCAGTGTGACGGTGGGTTGGTTGAAGATGATTACAGTTTTTGGTGGCAAAGTTTTCCAAACAGGACGTGTCTGCCATGGGCACAGGTGTGAAGGCCGGAGCGGCTCACTCTCATGCGGACGGACCACAAGAACAAGGAGGAATCAAAGAGCCGACAGGACAGTTGCATTCAAGAGACCAGGAACAAGAGAAAGAGGTTTCCTTTATTGTGTCCTGTTGCAGATAAGACTTTCTCAGCTGGGGGGGAAGAGCCTAATCAGAACACAACGGACTCGATCAATAGTTTCCTTGAGTGCACACTAATGTCTCACCACACTTCAACAGCTGAACAACAGCCAAAGAAATTTTCTACAATTCATACAAAGGTCACTGGTCTCAAACTTTAGTCCTGCGGGCATGAAATTCTGCGGCCCGCTACTAGACAAAATTATTGCTCCCTCTGTAGAATGGCATGTGGTCAGGAGAAACAACAGTTGGCCAATGGTAGAAACCTGCGAGTGATACCGTGGAAGCATATATATATATATATATATATGCAAATATTACCACAATATGCCAAAATATTACCACATAAATTCAGATAGCACTCACAGAGAAGACAAAAAACTTACTACCAGAGGGCCAGTACAAGATTTCTGTCCTACAATGCATGATGGGAAATGTCACTCTCACAATACGATGACCCAACACGCTGTTTTTAAGGATAGGAACCGTGAGTGCAAAGCATATGTGTGGGGATGTAGCAGGATATTTTAAGCCAGGTGTGGTGCCTTCATGCCACTGAGCATTAAGCTGGCTTGTTAAGTTAAATGAGAATGTAGTTAAAATGTCAAATGTCATGAGAGAGTCAGAGAAATGTAAATATCCATTGACAACACATCAACAAAGCATGACAACAAAATATAATAGTTTGTTTAAATAACTGAGAACTTTTCACAACAATGTTCTCTTTCATCCACTAAAATTGCTGTACATAGTACATAGACCGAAAAGACTAAAAATCTGTGCTGATTAAAAAAAAACGAATCTCCTAATTTCAAGATTAAATATCTTTAATGGCTTAAACCTGTGTATTGTATCAGTAAAGGTGCATTACTTTTATTGCTAAGGATGTAAATTTCTTGAGGACGACATTTGCGTGTTTATGGTGACCCAGGATCAAGAAGACATTGTGTGGAACAGCAGCTTTTCATCTCGCATTTCTCACCATCAGCGCGGCTGTCGCTCAATTTCCGCCACGATATTGCATCTTTGTCGGGGTCCTGATCAGGTGGCCTACCCCCATCCTGCAATAATAGGAAAATGTGGATCACTTTTCCAGTCTGTCCTCACTTTTCAGTGTGAATCCAAAATACACACTTCCTCTGAACCTGCTTGCTTGTTTTGGAAAGCCATAACTCAGCAGTGAATAACATGTTGTTTATGACCAGACATGAAAAACATTTGTAGCTTTCCAAGTTAAAAAGAGAAATTAGTGAGCCACATTGATTTAATTAAAGTTCACCACCTCATGAGATTACAGAACTGAACCATGATCTTATCTATATCTGTCTATACATCATTATTCCAAGGGCAAAAGTTGTCGAGGATGAGATTCACTAAACTGGACATAAACTTTAAAGCTCTAGTGAAAAGGGCATCGCATGAGGAGGTTTTAACGATGAGTCAGCACCTGATTTATACTTGAAAGGCAATTCAAACAGCAGCTTAATGGTCATCATGAATGGATGTGACATTTAAAATATGCAAAAGACTCTGAGAAATTAAAATCATATAGCGTTATTGGTACAAATTAATACTTTAAAAAGACGACAATGTGTCGAAGAGAAACTGGAAACATGTTAATGAAAATAATGGAACGCAAGTACATGGACATTATTCAACAACGCTCAAATAAACAAGTCCACGAAATACCAACAGCAGTTTGTTATGTTCAAGTGCTCCACTAGATGGCGACAAAACACTGCACCGTCGATACGGGGTGCGCACTGCAAAGAAATAAGCAGCGCCTTTATCTCTGATTTAGCGGTATAATTTTTCAATGTATTCACACATTAAGGCAAAATTAGCCACATTTCAAATACTTAAATGACAGTCAATATCTAAATCATAAATCTAATTGTTAAATCTAAATCTTCTGACATACATTTATTAAATAGATAGATTAAGATGTAGAGATAAGGTTTAGATATAGATGACACATTTCATTTTAACACTTGACATTATTGTATATATGTCATAAATGCAGCACACCTCCTAATCAATGGAACATAGTGCTGGTGAATCAGTGAAAAACAGGAATGTTTCTGTCGGCACCTCCTACATCAAGGACTGCATCATATCTGCTCGGAACCATCTCCTGAAGAGAACCTGCGTGTATCTTTCAAGCATCAACATGTCATTATTTTCAACAGGTTTCATGTATTATTTCCCAAAGCTGAAATGTCAACTCCTTTTGAAAATAAGCCACAAGGGACAAATTCACAGAAGTGATGCCATACAGTAAAATAAAAGCAGGCAAGATGCAAGAACTAAATAAATTAATAAAAACCATAGGCTCTATGTATAAATGGGGGCATATGGATTCAATTGCGATCATTTACAGCACGCAAAAATTTGATTTCGCTCAAGATTAAGGCACATATATTATTATAAAAATAGCCTGTAATTAATCATCATAAAATACCAATTTGCATCATCTTCAACCAGGCTATATTTTGCTCTGAAATGGTCACTGAAAGTTCACTCTAAACAACATCATAATTATAAGTTTACTGTATTGTTCTTCATTCTACAGCGTTACCAAAAATTATATGAACAGGAAGACTGTTATATATTCTAAATATTTCATTTAAAAAGAAATTCCCTTGACATATATATATATATAACAAAGGGAATATGGCATGTTAAGCATAGCAAAAGATAAACTGCTATTGAAGCAAGAATGTTTAAATTTAAACTTTTTTGGTAGGAATTTGGTAGGGTCTGAGCAGCAGTGACAAATAAAGTGATATTTTTCTGAAAACGCTTTTGTTCACTAACTAAGCAAACCAAAAATTCCAGACACAAATAAATTACTTTACATTTCATGGTACAAATGGTATAAATAAATGTCAATTAAAACAACAACAAAAAAAAAAAACAATAA
Organism: Synchiropus splendidus; assembly: GCF_027744825.2. NCBI lineage: Eukaryota > Metazoa > Chordata > Actinopteri > Syngnathiformes > Callionymidae > Synchiropus > Synchiropus splendidus. The sequence goes on along the minus strand of NC_071335.1, from coordinate 12,326,859 downwards.
AGAGCACAAACCTCCAAGAAGCAGCTTCAGCCCACCTCCAAAACCCAGCGACAAAGCCTCCTTCAAAAGAAAAAAAAAATCCAGGATTCAAACGTTTATTTTGAACATGGGCAAACTAACAGCATTAAAACCATGACCTCCTTGAAGTAGAATGAGATTTAAATGTGACATTTATAAAGTGAATTAAAGTTCATGACAAGAACAGAAGAACTACTGTAACAGAAGAAATCCAGCAAGGGGTGCCGGTTTCTTTGGTCAGTGACTTTGACAGGGACATAAAGCCATTCCATAAGATTGAACATCATATTATTTTTTTATATTTCCAGTAAATAATATAGTGTGAATATTAATTTTCAGGTACAGGAAATGCATTTAGATGTGCTCATTTGACCCTTTATGAGCAGTTTTAAAGCAAGACGACCGCACAATACCTACGGCTGGGCCCAAAAACGCACAAAGGATGTTTTAAATTGAGCCCGACTGTTGTTAACCCGATGTTTGGAAACACACACTTGCGCACATACAGACGTGTTCTCTGCTGGTGGGCCGCTGCAGCTCACCACTCAGGATGTGGGTGGTCCAGACCAGGTGGAGGAGAGAGGGATTAACACCAAATCCGCCTGAAGGAGAGAGAAATGGTGAGCGAGGGGAGATATGCATGTGTCCACCAGATGTGCCTTGACACGGCCTTCGGTAGTTTATGAAAACCGAGAGGGACTGAAGACAACTGCGACAAAAATAACTCTTTCATGTTTCATGAAGCACTTTGCTACTCTCCGAGTGTGTGTGTGCGCGGCTGTATGTGTTTGGCCTTGTCGTCTGTCATTACCATTTTGACAAAACACAAACAAATCTTCACACACACGCACATTTGTTCACTCCTTCCATCCCCACAGGAACTTGCGCAGCGTGCTATTATACAGTATAAACCAGTGAAGACCACCTGTCAAAACATGTCCAATTACTGTTTGTGTGCTTCCAGGAGGTGATGATTCCCGACTCCCGACTGCAGAATGTCATTTGTTTTGGATCTAAAGATAAAAATTAGACCCTTGTATTACTCGAATGTGCTTTTGTCTGCAAACAAAAAGCAGACAAACGTCAATGTCTGCACTGCAGTCATTTTTTTGAACGTCGTCTCTTGGTAAGGAGCTACAGGAAGCGCGGCACATCTAATACAGACCTTTATGACCAGTGATTATTTAAAATTGGACCACAATTGGGCGAGTTAAAGTCAGCAAAATATAGCATTGGAGTTTAAAACAATCAAATGGGCGTTACAATACTGCTCATGTATGCAGCTGATGACAAGGATCGTCTTCCTCTGACATCATTCCACATCATGGATTGCAGTTCCTATCCCCTCTCTCACAACCTATCTTGCATTTCCCAACAAGTCACTTCATGCCGCCATCCATGAACCTCATTGGTTGTTTTCCTGCTTATCTTCACCTTCCGCATGCTTCATCAATAATGTCCTCCAATATTTTCTGTCCCCAAATTTCTCCACATGAAGTGTCCCTCTGAAAGACTTGTATATGACCGTGTCACTTCTAATGAAAACCTGAGCATCTCCAACTCCGACAGTCCAAACCATCACAGATGAGTCGTCCCAGTCCCAGCTCACACCTGCACCTCTCCACCTGCAGCATCATCCTTACTCGTGATACAAATCACTGCATCATCAGCAAACATCACTATCCATGGAGAAGCTACTCAAACCTCATCTGTCAATCTGCACCTCACCACAGCAAGAAGTGGCAGACACCTGATGCCTCTGTCACACAACAAACACCTCACACCGTCTCAGCATCTTTAGAATGAAAATCAGCTGCATTTAATAAATTAATTCCAATTTATAATTCGAAAAAAATCCGAGAAATATCTTAAAAATGGACCAGTAAATTACTAACTACTAACAATTACTAACAATTTCGGCTTTCAACGATTTACAAAAAAAATATTGTTGTTTCATTACAAAATGTTTTGTCTCATTTACTTAACAAATACGTTGCTTTTCAAGCTAATTTGCAGATGGATTAAGAGACGTTAGCTTGGAAGCTAACTTGAGCTAGCAGTTAAGCAATAAAATAACGATTATTTAAAAATATATGTACTTGTCATTGTAGCTTGAAGGCTTTCGCAGGATGATGGTTGAAAATAGTTCACTAACGTGACGTCTAATTTAGCCTTTAACTTACCTTAGCGTTAGCATCTCCAATGACGTACGGCGCGCTATGATAAACATGAGCACTGCCACCTACTGGTTGAAAATTGCAAGTGCGCTCCAACCATACACCCGTTTTTAGTATTTAACTTTAGTTTTTAAATATGGTGTGATTGCTTTCTTAAAATCTAAATATTAAAGCCGCTTTCGGTTGCATGAAGTGTTTCCTTTACTTCCACCCCATGGTTTTAATGTTGAGACTGGTTATGCTATTTAGCAACCTCGAGCTATTCCAAGGGCACTGTGTGACCCGGAGGACTACCATGGGTTCAGTACACTGGAAACACTGGACGATAAATGACATCCTCTCAAATACTTGTCTCATTGCTGAGTTTTCACAATAATTGCCAATGGTGTAACAAAAACAGGAATCACAAAATCAAACACAATATGATGGTTATTACATTTTATTTTCCATGGCCTGTGGACTACTCCCTGGGTCTCTGTGGCCCTGCGGGTGACCCCAGTACTTGTGCGACATTAAGATGACGTCCGATTCCAATTCTCTTACATTTAAAACAGCACATACTCCTAAATGCTTCCACAGTTATCTTGCTGTTGTGCTGGCGTCTGTATTGTAGTTTCTTTACTATTTTCACAAACCCGTTTGAGTTCTAGTAAAAACATTTTTTTAAGACGTGTTTGTCCAGTTGGTTGGCATATGTACTGCATTATCTCAGTGAAGAGTTCCTGCAAAGTTCAGTTGTCTCCCGGAGTGTATTTGTGTGTAGGCCTATAAACTCAGACTCAGGCTCGCGCCAAATCCATAAAAGCAAACCAGGTAAATATGTTGTTTTATGTTGCTGTATTGTAATTTCTCTCAAATAAAAAGAGCTGTTTTTACCAAAAAGGGCCTCAGTTGGATCCCATTTATCCTACAGTAATTGTTTGCTATAATAATCAGTGTCTTTTTATCCATCCTGCTTGGAGTCACATTCTCCTGAGCAGCATCATGGAAACAAAACCGTTGAGGAATGGGCACCACTGCAATGTTGCAATGGAAGACGCATAAATAGAAATTAAAATATCCAGGAATCATTGAAATAGAAGTCTCAAAGTTGAATGTCTCCCGTTAAAGAAGATATCGGGGCAACCAGCAAAAGCTATGGATAATAATGTTGGGACTTAAACAAATTAACTTAGATTGATAAATTGCATAGAGAAATAATTACCACAAATAACAGATTCATCTTGTATTAACTTTCTTTCACAGGGGAAAGGTTTCAATGCAATATGATGTCATAAGAAAAACATCCATGACGAAGAAGATTAAATGAGATTGTACTGATGGATGGAAAATTCAAGTTTAGTAAACTACAGAATAGAAGCACAAAAATGCTTATCGTTCTCAAATAGGTCTCAAATATTAAAATGAGATTAATAGGAATTAATTAATTATAAATTCACAATATAGGTTTTCTTGTTCAGCCCCACCCCTACTGGACTCATATGGTTGAAATCAAATTAAAAACTAAGGAAAACTTGGAAATTGGCTGAAAGGTTGAAGAACATTTGCCCCTCGAGAAGAAACCCGAGACCCTCTCCTGTGTTGTGAGTTGGCGGTTTATTTAACCACAGAGAAGCCTGATGCGACAACGCGCTGTGAAGGCTGAACAAGGACACTGATGTCTGACTCAGTTTAAAGAACAACTAATGTACTGGTTTGACTGTATAAATTATTTTCGACCCTATTGAACACACCAGTATGTGCCTGGACAAAACTGATCTCTGATTTAAAATTAGAAAATGTGCCCACACACCATTTCACACATGAGAGTATGTGCTGTTCATGTGCACACACACAACACATGTTAAATTAAGATCATAACCAGCTTACTTAAATCTGGCACAACATCTCTTATCTGACGCAAAGCAGACAGAGTCTCAGCCAGGGCTCGGTCTAGTACGGAGGTGGGAATGGTGTGCTGGAAGCGGAGTCAAGCTCACTGTGATGTAACAGTGGGCTTTGGTCTTCTATTGCTTACAGCATCATGGCGAGCAGGACTTCAACATCTGAGACATATGCATGAGTCAGGAAAGTTAGTTTACATGCCCATGAAACTATTTTTTTCTATTGAAGAATTCTATTTTTGGCCCCTTGTGTGATGGAGTTTGACACCCATGCTATTGGGGGATTCTAAAGTGACGTGGCAACCCTACACGTACTTCAGGTCACAACAGAAGCGTAGTCTGGACCAGGGTGGTGTCGAGCTTGACTCAATGACTTCTGACTCCACGGCGTCATCCCGCTCAGCTGAGCCAGAACACGCTGCTGACATGACAAATCCACTTTTAACTCTGCCTTTCCTCCCTCCTTTATCTTATTACTCAAAGTTGGCCCTTCTCAAAAACCCAAACTCTTCCCAGATGTTTGTTTCTGCTGATTCAGGCTTGGTGTCTGCAGCTGGTGAAGGAAACAAGTGTTTGATCCAAAAATAATGAAAGGATTATCAGGCCAGGACTCATTAATGATCTCTGGCTCGGCTCCACAGCACCTGTCAGGTCAGCCTTTTTTTACGAGAGCTCAACACAGGAGGAGATGCGGAGCAGAGGAGAAGCGGTTTGGAGGGAGGAGAAGCAGGGAAATGGGAGGAGGAGAGGAAAGAGGGATACTTGTGATGTTTATGGGCTTCAGGGTGGCACAAAATACCACAGCATGTTGTTTATTTCAGCTGCGCAATGTTCCCTTTAAGAGCTTTCGCACTCAAGTCGACGTTCATTTTAAATGGTGGCCAGTTGTTTTTGTTCGGAGTCGGATTTCATTGAATTAAGAGCATAAATGTTTTATTTGCGGAAAACCTTGCTGGGAGCTAGAAGCAACGTAATTAGCTTTACATCACATTTGTTTTACCAGGTTTCTACCAGGTGGCTGCAAGGAGGGATGAGAGGCGCGGGACACCCTGGAAAGCTCAACAGGCCATGACATTCAGACAACACGGACGATTTCAGGTCACCACCTGCCCAGAGGGCGGCTCACGGGAATTTGGGGAAAACTACATACAGCAAGGAATAAAGTGCATGGGACTCAAACCCACAACCATGTTGCTGTAGGGCCGTATTTAACTACCTTCAGTTGGGTCCAGCTCCAGAGATACAGGAACCGGATTGTCGACAGCGACTTGCTTTTATTGACCTTGAGGAAATTGATTCCGATAAGTTATTGATGGCGCAGAGGTTGTGTTAAAACTGAGGTCACCCATCCGAACTACAGAGCAGGGTCTTAAGAGAGAGCTCATTAGGGTTGGTTGTCAAAATGTTTATAGCCGACACTTCCTTTGTTTATCCGGGCTGCATCCCTCCGACAATAAGGCTTAAGTGCTCCTCATTAGTGATGAGGCAACAGGGCAACAAACAGACTGTCCAACAGGTGAGCGCTGACTTGGACCGCTCGTGCTGTTTAGAAAACAAGCCTGTTACCTTGGATTTAGTTAAAGAACGTGAGCATGAGATGTTTGCACGACAGCTTTGATGCCTCGGTGTCGGTCAAGTTCACTGTGTTGAATCAGGTCCTTTTTTTCAGGTTTTCTAACCAAGAACAAGATGAACACACTAAAGTTCTTTGTGATATACTGTATAGTAACCTTTAAGTTTATAATAACACAAAAGCAATGCACACTTTTCATATATTATAATTCAAGTTCTATTCAGTTCAAAAAATGTTGGATTGAATCACATGGATATACCTCAACTAGACTTCTCATACTGATGTGATCCACTTTGCCCCCATAAATACATGTCATCCTATGATAGACGGCTCCTTTATTATATATTTGACTGGCTTTAAATGACCACAAACCATAACAAAATATTACGGTTTGCAGTGTATGTCTTCACATGCTGAATGGAAATAAACTCCACCAGTCTGCCAGGAAAAGCAAGCCGCTTCAAGAGGGGATTATTGAGGCGGAAGGTGGTCATTTCCAGGCGGCAGAAGACCTGTTCTGTACCACATCACACTTCAGACATCGCAGCAGATGTTACATCTCAGCTGGGATTTCCTCCCAACATTACCGGTGATATAAACACACTCACAGATTAAGAGTCACAGTCAGACAGTAGTTCACGGTGGTGTTTCTGTGACTCAAAAAGTGAAGTGTGGTAAAACCAGATATCAATTCTTTATTTCTTGGTTTAATCTTGTAGAAGTTTTTCAGTCCGAATGATCAGAAAAGCAAATTCATTTTCTTGCACTAATAGATACAAGTCTGTGAAATGCGCGTATTGTACATTCAACCACAAAGTACAATACGCACATCTGAATTTTTTTTTTGCTTAATTTTTAATGTGGCTGACTTAAATTCATATGATCCATGGTCTCTTTCCTAAACTGTATGACTAGGTGCTCTCCAGCAGCTTCAACCAGAGAATGTGAAAAATCCACAAATAAATAAATCATTGGCTGGTAAATGAAAAAGCCTCAGAATCTGTGAGCTAAATGAAATTATTTTAAACCTTTAATTGTGCAGAAAAGAAGTTTTCCATTTTTGTGTTGTATGTTTTACACTTCTGAATGGAAGTACTACAATTCTGTCCTCATGTTTAAATGTAAGATATAACATTTAGCAAATGATTGTTTACAGATAAGAAAAGAAAGATTTGTGTTTGGGGCCTTCGGTTTCATTTGAAAGCACGTTGTCAAATATGGCTGTTTAAATAGGTCTGAACATCCTTGCATTAATGTGTGTGTTTTCCCTCCGCACAAATCCTGTGATGTGAGACAATGAGCTGCTGCAGAAACTGATCACTCTCAATGTATTTAAATGCGTTCACAGCAGATCATATTTCATCGTTCTGTGTTGAAAAGAAACCATGTTATTGTCTAAACCTAGAATAAAATGCCTAGTAACTTTTGCACTATTATTATATTTTTACTATTACACAATAATTGTTGTGATTAAGTCACAAGCTTATACAAAACGTGGATAGAAAGTTTGATTTTCTTATTTTAACTGCAGTAGATGATTCTGTCATATCCTGAACTGTCTGGATGTCTAATAGCACAAAACTAATAATCAAATTCAGAAGAAAGCCAATTTTAGGTAAAATGTCAGTATAGTGTAATATATCACATCGGGCATAATCTGAAGTTTCAGTTAACATACCTAATTTGAGTTGCTACACATTTTAGATTATGATTATAAACAAAACAATGCATAGGAAATGCTATTAAACAATATTCAAACATAGTATTGAATAATAAGATTTGGCAGTGAATTATTTCCACTCATTTACAGGAAATGTTTGTTTTTGCGCTTATAGAAATTAAATGATCATTTAAGAGTTCAAAGTGTTTTTCCATCTTTAACGTGGTAATATTGTCTACATTCTAATCATATGCTGAGAAATGTGATCTTCACATCTTCCTTTTGCCTGTTTAATTAAATCAACAGCAACATTTTTTTTTTATAATTATTCATCAACATCCCATTGCTTTACTTAAAAATATTAATATTATGAATATATGATTATGCATCAGAATTAAAGACATAGTTGTTGTAATTCACAGTCAAAACCTGTTGTCCTGGAATCTCAGATTTCCCTTGTACTGTTAGGCAGCAGTTGAACAAACCAAACCTCTGTAGGGCTGCAAATATTGCTTTCTGCTTTTTTATGCTTTCTGCAAATAGGAAGAATGTTTTCCACTTGTATATATATATATATATATATATATATATATATATATATATATATATATAGTCACTCGACAATTCAGCAACAACAGGAGACAATTTGAAGAGCCAAAGGGAATTGTTGGGAAATACAGTCGTAAATCAAATGTTTCATTATTTGCCGATCGATTTTCAAAAACTGATCATAAGAACTTCAATTTGTTGACGACGATGATATAGTTTCGTACATCGTTTAATGGTTATAAGTAGATATCAACTTGTGATCTGTTAAGCTAAACTGCACGACTGAAAAGTCACCAGAGCTAAATGAAGTAAAGCGTGAAAATGGTCGCTTTTATTTGTGATTGAAACATGGGAAGTCTCAAACAATTCCAGTAAAAGAGGGGGGGACCAGGAATCTGGGGATGACGGCGTGGAAGGAGAGCGGTGGGATGAAGGGCATGTGGGGAGGCACAGAGGGGACCCCCGCATCACCGAAAGATGACGCGTAACTTTTAATGAAGGTGCTCTGTGGTGCCGCCCTAATAACGTCCAGGTCACGGTACAAGTCCGGTCCAGCTGAGGCTCGCTGAGTTCCGGGGAGAGGAAAGCCCGAGACCGGGCGTCGCTCCGGCAGCATCCCGCTGTCCTTCACCATCCTCAGGTGGAAGTGCTGGCGCTTGAACCGCTTCCTTCTCCGGAGAAAGCTGCCGTTTTCGAACATTCCTGCAGACATGGGGTCCAAGGTCCAGTAGTTGCCCTTCCCGGGGTTCCCGGGCTCCCGGGGCGTTTTGATGAAGCAGTCGTTGAGCGACAGATTGTGCCGGATGGAGTTCTGCCACGCAGGGAACTTCTGCCGGTAGTAGACGAAGCGCTGGCTGATGAAGTCGCAGATTTCGCTGAGGGTCAGTCTCTTCTCTGGACTCTGCAGGATCGCCATGGTAATGAGAGCGATGTAGGAGTACGGGGGCTTGAGCGGGACCCCGGTGTGGCCCAACTTGTGCGGGTCAGGTGGCTCTCGCTCGCTCCGGTCCCCTGCACCCTGCGCGTCCTTCAACCTTTGGTCGGCCGCGCCCTGGGTGGGTCCGCCGTCCAGCGTCATGGTCTTAGAGCGAGTCGTGGCCCCAGCAGGGACGCAGACCCTCCTCTCCACATTCATTAACTGCGTGTGTGACCGAACTTCCTTGACTTTTCAGCCCCCGGGCCCCCCCTCCCCGTCCCTCCCACTGCCCTCCGTGGAATAGTAATCCAGTTGGTGGTGACGCCATCATTTCCTGGTACCTGTGAGTCATTCATCAGTTCTTTTTCGATTAGCAAATAGTTCCATTGTTTATTTATTTCCAAGTTGTTTGGAGCCTACGAAAGGTGTGAATGAATCTCTTTTGTCGTTCCAGTCTAACAAACAAAATTGACTATAATCGAATAAGTCGGGGTCAAGTTCACTAAACGTCAAGAGTGTTGTGTCGTTAAGTGTCAAAGTGTTTATGACACATTGACATACATTTTTTTTTCTTTTTCAAATAACCATTTAAAACAAGTTCCCTCATTGTTAAGATAGTAGGTGACTAGTTGACTATTAAAAAAGTTGCAGTTCCAATCAACTTCTTCCAGTTTTGCAGCGCTACTACTCCGATGAATAACTCTCAAATGGACAGCATCCACTTGTCCAAGTCTATTCTTCCTTCACCCACCTTTGCTCCCTGCTGATACCAGGACATCAAACTTGGTGGTCCAGATGCTCTCCTGAGCCGCTTCTTCGTGATTGGCTGCAGATTCTGATGGCGCGTTCACAAGCTCCATGAAAAGCCACACTGTCAAGACAATTAAAGTTTGTTTTTTTTAGGGTAATTTACACACTAACACACACACACAAAAAAAAAATTCACTCACCAAATTCCTGCCGACACATTCACAAGCCAACCAGTAAATTTTGTCAGCTAGTGACCAGCTGACAAAATGTTCTCTCTCCAAGATTCTGTCATCTGGCCCGAGTGTGAAACTGAAATGAGTCGTGCATGGGGCATACCTGGGAGATGCTAGCGACAAGCGAGAGAGGGAAGTCAGGTCTGAGGGTCTTCACACGAGCTGCTGCCCCCACGACCCCACCTCAACAGAATACAACGTAGCAGTGGTGCCAAGCCCAGTCATGCATGAGGCCAAAATTTTACCTGGTTGCTCATAGGTCAACAATTGGACTGAGGTTTTGATCAACTGAATCTATACTACACATTTTTTTCCGACCTTACAAAAAAAAAAAAAAAAAAAAAAAAAGTACTTTGCGGACCGGATTTGGCCCCGATGGATGGAATACTTGTCAATGATTACCACTTCCATGGCCAAGTTATTTCAACATGGTAATCCTTCTTACCTTGCTGAGATTTGAACATCACCTACAGAAGACTCCCTAAAAATCAGAACCCAAAAAGTTGAGCAAATAAATTCATTTTACTTACATTTTTCTATGCTTTTATAGTAAGAGAATGCCATATTTCCAATAAATGCTCACAATTGTGTTTCTATCCATGCAAGAACTTTCAAGTATAAAACAGTACTGAACGGAAAACGGATCTAAACATTTGATATTTCAGACACGTCATAATTATCCAGAGCCTACCAGCCGTTGCAGATTTGAGTCGCAGATTTTCCCCAATATTCCCGACCTCTAACATCAGTTTTTAGTTAAGCTTTAAAAACAGTAGAGGTAAAAAGATAACACTTCCACTTCCAGTGAGGCGTTTGCAGGACATGGTGAGGATGCAAACAACATTTTAGGTGCAGGCAGCACATTGCATGAATGTGAAGTAAAATTTGAGCTGGATTTAAAGGGGACCTCTACAGAGGAGAGCTTGAATGCGCTGTTTATGTTCTTGGCACTCATTTCTGTTCGAGTGCTATATTACAGCGCCCTATCATTGTAGCTGTTTCAAATCAAGATATAATCCATTTTGAAATAATAGCTGCGCGTGAGGCCACCCACTCTGGACAGCATGGTGGGCTGAACAAACTGTGGGAAGTGCCGATAACAAACAGTCATTTCGCATCTACCTAGTGTATCAGCTCTTTATCACCACATTGTTACATGTGTCTTACCTGCAGATACAATAAACAGCCGCACGCGTTTCCCTTTGTGAAACATAATGGATCAAATCCTCATATAGACACACAAAACTGTTTTAATTATCACTGATGCAGTACAAAACTGTGCACCATTAAACAGCAACAAAACAATCGAACCACCAAAAATGAACATGAAACATCTTTAAACAATCATTGTCAAATACAACATGACAGCAGCTGCCACTTAAACCAGACAGAAACAGAGAAAACACAGTACCACATATTATTGTCTGATGAATCAGCTCGAAAGTTCAGCAGGAACTTCCTTCAGTGTGGCTTTAGTTATCAAAGCCACCCGGCTACAGAAATCAGGTATCGTTCATGTTGGAATGTCATTTAAATAATTTAGAAATAAAATTAAATGCAAGAAGTGCAAGAACAGCAAGAACAAGACGTGGACAGGTGAGTCTGCGCGAGGAACCTAATGTTCGCTACGTTTGCTTCCTCCCATAGACCTCACAGAAGTTCCACACTTCAGGCAGCATGAATTAGAGTTGTTCTCTTTCCGAGGAATGTGCCAGCAGTTCCCACAGCGCACTCTGTACTTCTTGTACCTAAGAAACCATTTACAGAGAGACCCTGATCAGGGTGTGTGGGTGTGTGTGTGTGCGGTCTTTGAGTTTGCATCATCGATGAATTTGCACTGCAGTCTTTATTTTGTGCCTGCATTGAAATTCGTATGAGAAGAGTGACTTAAAGCTACGGTAATTCAATATTAAAAAAAGACGCCCCATCATAACACTAATCTGAATTAAATAACATTGGCAATTTAAATAGTGCAAACACTTACATTTGTTCCATTTAAATATTTAATTCCTGCTACTATTTTCACCAGAGAATGAAAATTGTCTTTGGACACAGTTTTACCCATGCTCCATGTGGCAGGTCAAATCATAAACATAGTACAATTCAAGACTGTCTGGAGTAAAATGGTAAAACCCACTAAATATACTCACTAGCACGGCTTTGCTACAGAAATTTCTACTGCATTAAATTAAATGTCTATTCCTGACGAAATGCTCAGTTTAATATTCGTCTTTGACCTCCACTTTTCCTGATTGAAATTGACACAGAGGACTAAAATCCAATAAAAATGAAGCAACTTTTTCTTCTTTCAATAAAAACAGCTACCTTATCCCACAGGCGTTGCAGAGAGGAGTCCCATCGTCGGCATCTCTCCACATTGGAGTCTTTTTGGTGCAGCATGACGCACACACTTTACCACCTTAATAAAACAAAACGAATTTAAAGAGAACTGAAAAACTACACAGGATGAGACTGATGAGAGTCACTTAAGGTTGAGACTGCAACATACACAATTTGGGATCAGACCAATGGCATCTGTGTCACAAATTCGATGAGTTACCCATGTAATGAACCCAAAAGGCACACCACACTGGCTGAATTGGAAATTGTTTAAAAGTCAGTTCAGTTATACTTAGAAATTAGAAAGAAAAAAATGAGAAAGTCTAAAGTTGAGATGAGCTGAAGGGCTTTATCATTGTAGTGATCTCCTGCCCTCTACTGGAGAAAAGAAGCGCTTCAGTTATTGACCTCTCAGTGAAGTGACATCTCTTCTGGTAGACTTGAAATGTCCCACTTATCCTCTTCATTTCCTCCCATCCTTGAATCTCACTTCCTCAGCATCTTCATCTCACTCTGACTCCAGTATTTTGTGCCTCTACTGGACAGCAGTGAGCCCTGCCAAAGCTTGTCTTAAACTCATGTAGTTGAGGTAAAAGCCATGAACGCAAACACAGATGTGTCTATGAGCTCAGTTGTCCTTTGTTTTTCCCTGAATTGCTGGATGCACTACACATGTCAGACGTCAAATATTTAAATAAACTTACAACATGTTTTCCTCTGTGTCATCACCTTGTATAGGCAGGGACCCCACCATTGCTTGTCGGCCTGACTACTTACCTCTGGTGGCGTTTGTCATGTCACTTCCTTCGTCTGAGCTGCTTGTTTTCAGAGTTATGGCTGTCCGAGTCCTTCTCCGTGTCCTGCGAGCACGCCTCAGGAGCTTCTCACTGTCAGGAGTACACCTTCATGGGTCGTATGAAGTCATTGGAAGCGTGTGTGTGTGTCGGCTTGCCTGTATTTTGAAGTGATGAGGAGACGACAGTGTTCCTTGCTTTCATCCAAATGGGCGTCCATCGTGAACGCCACTCCCTGGACATTCGCATCCTGGAGACTCACACTGCGAGTGGGGTTGGACTGTTTTCTTTGAGTTTTGGATCTTCGCGATGACTTGGGAGAACCGTTGCTGGAAGATGGAGGCAGATGGTTCTCTTCTTTAGTAAATCCAGGGGTGAAGGTTTCTTCCTGGGGTCTCCACTGGGACTCCTCCATTGGAAGCGGAGAACATTTTGGCTCAGGGGAGAGTTTGTGACTGTGTGTCACCACTAAGAGCTCTGAAGTGTGGTTTGATGATGAGGATGATGCGTTTGGCGGCAGACTGAACTCAAGAAGGCGCTCAGTCACGTAAACATGGTTGCTGTTGTGGTCCTGAGTTTGTGCAGAGTCTGGCATGTCGGCTGCTTTCTTCATTGAAGGCAAGGTGATACGGGTGGTGTCAGGGATGCTTTCAGTGACAGTACAAACCATCTCACACTTATTGGCTACATCGGAAGACGTCACTTGTTCTGGCTGCGCTGCTGTGAGGAGCTGAATGCCTCCATTCTGAGTACGACTAGACAGGTGATGAGGTTCAAATGTTGATTCCACAGTCTGATCCGTCTTCCGTCTGGGCTTCACTGCTGACTTGGCAAATTTCCTGCCGCACATCTCTCCTCCATCTCTATCATGCATGAGCCTCTCACACTGCAGGTTGATGAGACTCAGAACTTTCCAGGGGCTACTGCATTCAGAACCCTGCTCACCCAAATACGAATCCTCCGAGCCGATCTCGACGGCTTCTTGGCAAGGCATCACACATTCAGGGCACTGTTGACAGCAGCCCTCGCGAATATCAACCTCCATCTTTGGGACAGTTAAGCTGCCTGTGGTGGATTTGTTGAGCCACGTGGAGTGAAAGTTTGAGTCGAGAAAGTTGTCATGGCCCGGAAGCTGCAAGTTGGAAACCTCCTGGAAAAGGTAGAAGAGCGAAGACTTGGAGGGGTCTTGTTCCATGTTTCTCAGGGAGAAAACCGGGCGTACACAGCACTAGAAACCAGAAACAAGAGCATTTCAGGTATTCGTCATTGTGATGGTGAATCCAAGTCGATTGCTTGCACAAATAACCCTAATCCTAACCCTGGTGGAAAAGACCACCCCACTGTTTACACCACTGACAATCACAGACGCATCATAGAATAACACACAAAACCACATTGTTTGTTTTCCTGACTGAATGGGTTAAAGCTGGATCCTGTGGGACCACAATCTTAACCACTTAGCTGTCATATAAACCATCAAATTCAAAGCTTCACTGAAGGAATTCATAAAAGTAGTTACACTACAGTGTGTGTGTCTATTGAAGGAGTCTTCAGTATCTTAGAATACATGTCCTTTTTGGAAGAAAAACAAATACATTTGACAAAACATGGGAAATTATATGCCTTTGCACATCTTAACTGCAAAGAACTCAAGCTTTAGAACTAACTTCAAAATATACTGCATTATATAGCAGTTGTTAGATGTATTTTTTTTTCTTTTTAATAACAATAACTGTCTGTGTTTTTGTTTTTATCTTCACAGAGCTCTCATGACAGTAAAATCTCCTTTTTGCTCCACTTTGAAAAAAAACCCAACCAAAAACAGTGTTGAGGTGGTTTCAAAATATTACTGGACCTTCGAAATAAAACTCTAAATGAGGTCTGGGTAAAAAAAATAAAAAATACAAAACTAGCACTTACCACACTTAATTCAGAGGAGCGTATGGTTGTTTAGTTCCAAAACAATAATGCAGCAAACTTTCGTCTTCAAGTTAATTTCGGTCGCGAGCATAGTCCATGCTACTTGCTCGAGATCAAAGATGCCGACGATCGGCGAAATAGCCAAATCCATTGATGTTAGAGTCAGTACACTTGTTTAAATGCACATTAGCTAGTGGGTCGCACTGGATCGCAGTAAAAGCGATCATGCTACCTCACAAGACACTCGTTCTCCTCAGTACTTTCGTTTAGCTTTACATTCTCCTGAAGTGTGATCTAAATCACTTCTGATGTCTCCGCTTCTGATCGTCTTCTTACCTCCGATCTGAACACGTATTCGGTTACTTGTGGTTCTGACGTATTTTGGGCCCGTACGAGCCTCACAGGTGTTTGTGGTTGGCTAATTTGGTAGCGACCAGTTTCGCGCCGTATACTGTTCTTGAAGAGTAGTGACGGGTCCCGCATCACCGATGCGCCGACGCACGCGCCGAGCAATCGCCGCGCTTTAAGACAGTCACGTGACCCATGATGGACCAATGTCGACACGGCAAAAACGCGCCTAACTGTGTTTATAAGGAAGCGCATGCCGTGTCAACAGGATAGTTTGTCGTAGATTTTCGACTTGTCTTGTTACATTGTAATTCAAATGAATTTCAAGGTGACTCTTAGTTCACTAATCACAATAAACAACATCTCTGCATCAAAACGTTTGAAAAACATTGTTTTAAGTAAAACATTGTAAAAACAACAAGTCCACAACCATCCTCATTCACAACTTTGATTTTCACATTATGATACATTACATGGATAGATATGGAAGGAGACAATATGAATGCAAAAGCTTAAATGACATTATTTATATTATTATACACTTGGTCATCAAATCAGTGTCAAGTCAAGCTGTCAACTAGGTGGCCTGCAGGGATTTTTAATGGCCAGCAGGTGTCAGTAACACAGTATCAACACAGTGTGTCATTGTGTCGAAATGCTTTATGATGCCTCATTTACCCATAAATATTGTACAGATGTGAAGTTGTGCATGTTACATATTAACACAATAACCGTTGTACACTGTTGACAAGAATGGGATTCAAGATGGCACCTGAAAAGTCTGAATGGAGTCCATGTTTATTTTATTAAAAAAAAAACAAAAACATTAACAACAAGACAATATATTATATTCTGTCAGAGCAGTTGCTCTTTTTGAAGCCCACTGATGCAGTGGGCTGAACCTGCCTGAAGCATGGAGATGCTTTTGTCAGCACGCTGAGCTGATGTTCTCGGGACCACCACCAGAGAAGTACACCTTCAGTTCTTTCTTCAATAGATAGGAGAGAGGAGACGTGATGTCGACAACACATGGACGCTCATGCCAGATGAAGCTAGACGGTTGGAGACATACTACGAGAAGTACACGGCTCACCCAAATCCAACCCTGTGTGTGCCAGGTTCAAGTTCCATGAGAAGATGCAAGGGGGTCATGAGTCAGTCGAACAGTTTGTTACAGACTTGAATAAATGAAAACAATGTAAAGTGCAAAGGAGCAAAGCTATAATGCCACTGTACATACCGTAAGCAAGAAACTACACAGATCAGAGACACCTCACAGAGAGTGATAAGACCGAAAGACAACAGTGCAGCTCACAGGACAGGCAGCTATTGTGCTGGACAACACCACACAAAAGATATATGCCCAGCATAGGGTAAACAATGCAGGAAAAACAGGATTATTTTTACGTAGACCTTGTTGATATTAGTGCTCCACCAGTGCCAGCTACGAAAGCATGCTGAGACCTGAACTTGATCGCAATCATAATGGCTGTACAGGATGAGAAAAAAGTGACTGACACTAGGTCACACAGCACAAGTGGAGACTATACAGATGTATTCAAGGGCCTCGGAGAGTTTCCATGGGAATGCAAATTTCATGTTGACCCGAAGATCACACCCTTGGTGTGGCTGCTGCGTGGAATACCGACTGCATTCTGAAGCCGACTGAAAACTGAGCTAGAAAATATGGAGAAGAATGGCATAATCTGCAAAGTTACAGAGCACCCCAAGCAAAACTTGCTGGAATGGCGTTCTTCAATGTTCTCGATGCCTGATCTGGACATTGGTCCATAAAGCTAAGCCACATTTAACACTGTGTGCGGCAGGTACCTTTTCCTCAGATTGCAATTTGGCATAATATCTGCCCAAGACGAGTTTCAGCGGCGTGTGGGTGAAACATATGTGGGTCTCGTGGCTGCCATCGTTGATGACTTACTTGTGTTTGGGAGTAACCATAGAGCTGTGCTTCAATGCTCCAAAGAGAGACGTATCAACCTGACAAATGCCACAAATGTGAGTCTGAGGTGAGTTTCCTTGGTCACATTCTGTCTCACGAAGGACTCAAACCTGACCCAAACCAAGCAACAGGAATCCAGGACCATCTGGTGGGATCCTCACTGACCATGGCAATAAGCAAAGCTAAGCAAAGATCTACAGCTCATCACCCTGGGGATAACCACTCATGAAGGTTGGCCAGAGACAAGGTCAAAATGCCCGCTCGACATCCAGGACAGTTGAGGAGAAGAGAAGAACACAATTGAGTGCTTCATGCCAGCCACATGGGTATGGAAAACACAGAGCAAGGAAGGTCTCTTCTGGTATGGGAAATCAAATTGAGGCTGCAGTGGTGACTTGCAGTATATGTCAAGAGTGACGTAGTGTGAACCTTAAAGAGGTGCTCATGTCACATGCCATACCAGAAAGACTGTGGCAAGTCACTGGCACTGACCTTTGCACCTGGAAGTCAACTTCATAATAGCAGACGACCACAGTCAGTTCTTTGAAATGGAGACTATACAATGGGCTCCTCCACGGCTGTAATCACCAAACTCAAAGCAAGATATGGTATCGCCGAGTCCGTGTCAGTGACAATGGCCAATGTTACAGTTGACATGGATTCCAACACTTTTCAAAGTCGTGGGGTTTTACTCATATAACCACCAGCCCCCCTATCCACAGTGTGATGGCCTTGCAGAAAAGACTGTTCAAGCAGCTAAGTGCATATTGGACAAAGCCTATGCTGAAAACAAGGACCCCTATTAGAGTACCGGAACACATCCGCTGACAACTTGAAATCACCAGCACAGCTTCTCATGAGCCTGAGGTTACGCTCCATTCTTCCAATCACGCCTCAGCAGCTCCAAACTCAAATCATCTCCGCAGGTTGTTTGTAGCAGGAGAGAAGCCTGTTAGCACTACAGATCTGTTAAAACTCTTCCCTCCCCGCTCAATGGCACACCAGTGCGCTTCAGACAAGAAGATGGCTGTTGGAAACCAGGCACAGTGATGCGACCAGCACATGCCAGGCGGAGCTACATCACCACCGCAAGCGGAGGTCAAACATATCGCAGATATCGACATCTCCGTCAGACTGGTGAGAGAGTTCTTCAAGACCCCAGAGAGGATGAAACCACAGGCAGTGACCAACAACTTCACTCCAAGATCAACAATACAGAGATACATCAACCAGATCCTGTAGAATCTCCAAAGACGAGAGCTCAGCTAGACCATCAACAATATGGATATACAACACACTGTGGACACATTGAAGCAGATGTCTGCCTATTACACTCTTTACTCTGCAAATGCATGTGAAATTCTGCAGAATTTTTGTATTGTTTACATTGTGCAGTTGAATAAATGTAAACGTGTGTGTGTGTGTGTGTATATATATATATATATATATATATATATATATATATATATATATATATATATATATATATATATATATATATATATATATATATTCACTCAATATCTTTATAACTGAATATGTTTTGCATTTATTCATGGTTAACTTAAGTGAAAGTGAAGATAAAAAAGGAGACGCTACTTATTAAGGCCAGTAGATGTCACTGTTAACACAAGAACAGTTGTCCACCGTCGAGATATCGCAGGGAATAAAACGAGAAGAACGGGATTCGAGATCGCTGAATAAACACCTGAAAGGTCAGAGAGTAGTCCATGTTTATTCTATTAGAAAAATAAAAAATCTGAAAACATTAAGAAGTAAATATATTACAGTGCACTTCTTTGTTTGAGCAATACAAAAAATATATATGCATGTAAAGTACTGTAAACTCCAATGATGACAGAAGCAAAACAAAGGCCCCATTCAGGTTAAATGAGACAAAGCAACGCCAATTCCATTTTAAAATCAATTTATTGCACAATTTTAAAATCATTTGAATATATGCTGTGTACATAATAACATTAATGGACGCCTATACTGGGCAGTGAAAATCATAGTGTAATACAGTTAACTGGACATGGATCCACAGCCTGAACAAACTCCCCCTGAACCTGATGAATTATATGCCTCCACTTCTCTGTCATGACTGCACAGCGTAAAATGCTCCTACATGACAATATGTGGGAGCCCTGGACAGACCAAAGATTGGAATGACTCACCCATGTTCAATGACCTGATGTGAAATGTTTCTGGATGTTGACGCCTTGATTCTTATTTTGGATAGATACCCCACAGAAACATTTCAGTTTGATTACCAACATCAGACCGGTTGTTTCAGCAGTGTCCAACTCGTCGATGTATAAATATACCAAGCGTTGGTCGAGGCTCCAGCAGAGTCACGGTCACCTCCTCACTTTGCCTGCACATCAAGTCACTTGCGTGACGTGACACGTCTTTTCCTATTTTATCTGACTCAGACTGTCAGTGAGGTTTGGGTACGTGCCCGTCCACGTAAAAGTTCCGAGTGACTTTGGGCAAAGTCAGCTCAATGCCATCAAGTTCCGGAGTGAGGATAATCTGACATCCCAGTCGAGAGTTCTCCTGAAGCATGGGGGCCATGTCCAGCATGTCATCCTCCCTAGAAATCAGAAACATACTTATTGAGGAGAGAACTTCAGCAAAACCTCAAGTCAAGAACTTCTCTCCACCTCTCATCTGGTTCAGGTAGCTTATCAAAATGAGCAGCGCTGACGTAGACTTGGCAGGTTGAGCAGGCAAGAGAGGCCTCACAAGCTCCTGCAACATATAAAAAAATATGAACTCTGTCCGAAGCATGCAGCGGATTACAAACGTTAATCTGTTTAAAATGTCACCTTCTAGTTCAATCCCATGTTTGTGAGCCAGGTAGAGAACATTGTCTCCTACTTTGGCTTTGACTGGAATCCTTTGGCCGGACCGGTTTATATAAACCACATTCACCCTGGACAGCAAAAAGGTTTTACTCAAGTACCCTTGCATCACTTACAGTATCACACCATGACCTTCAAATTTATAACTGCATCTAATACAAGATTCACTTGCCACAGCAAGTCTGGCACCTTTAAGCCTGTAACCCTGTTACACTCACTCCTCTTCATGTCCTCATTTATCATGTCCATGAACCTCATGGGTTAGAGATTACTTGGAACCTCAATCTCCTATAGTCTTTGTCAAAGGATGACTGGCATGTGGTGTGAAGTCGCACTGTGACAGGATACACAACTGCACTTAATGTTAATAAGAAAACAGGATTTTGTAGACAAAGCTCTTCTAACAGAGCTTCTCTGTCTTGTCCTGCCACAAACTGCCAACACAAAGTGCATGACATCCAGGTCAGCAGATCCACTGCCTCTAACATTAACAGCAGTGCATTGTGTTGTGTTGTATAGTGTCGTGGCACACTTCAACCACGACAAGCACGCACTGCTTCACCAGCCACTAAACTAGCTGGTTTACTCAACAGTAAAATCCCTGTGTCATTAACGGCCCTCAAACATTCAGGATTGTCCAATGTAGAAGGTACAAGCACATCGGTCTCTGCTACTATCCAAGTGAAGCATTCAACGCTTTCACAATAAAAGCACGAGTCTAACTCACACTTCTCCGGGTTTTTCGGAGTCGCCGGTTTCTTCGCTGTGGTGAAGACCTTCGAAAACACAGAATATATTAAAGAACAGTACTTGTACAAGTTTGAAGCATTTACTCATCAGTATCCTTCAGACCAAGGACGCGGTTTCACAACCACACCTGACCTGGGAAAGTTACACAAGTGATGTTCGGCGGCCTTTCTAACCGAAATACGAGTACGCACCGACGCGACCTAACTTACTTTCATTGAAACACATTTGTCAAAAGGCACGGGCTTCTATCCGCAAGTGATGCTAAAGTGTTAGCTCACCTATGCTTGTCTGTAAATGCCTGCTGATTGTCCTCAAGCGGTCAAATGAGGCCCGTGTGTGTGGATTGGTCAGATAGTTGGCACTTAATGTGGACAAACCACACGCGTGACAGTCCGGAAGAACGCGAGCGAGTCTCAAAGTCAGACCCATGCTCGTCCAGACCGTTGCACAAGCCGCCATGATTCTGTTATGATCACGTGACCGCCCCAATAGCATTGGAGTACTGCTTCTACGTCACAAATGCCGGGAAAGAGACCTGACAGCAGAGGGCGCTGCTGCTGCATCCATGGGCTTATCACACTTCTGAGGTTCGCTGATGCAGACAGAGATTTCATTCCCACAAGTTTCAATATTGTACTTTCAAATAGTAGACTCTTCCACCAAAGTTCTTACGTGTTCAACTTTGAAGCCAACTCCAAGAGTCGACGGAAAATTTTACATTGTGGTATTTCATTCAACTTAGATTGGGGAACGCATATTAACTATTAATAAACTCGTAACTTGCTTATTAACTACCAATAATTCGACATTTTGATGTTGTTTGTTGACCAATCCCGGGTAAAATGAAAAAAAGATGCTAATGAGTACTTAATAATGATTTATTACCGACTATTATGCTGCTGATACAAATATAAACAAGTAATTTATTTATGGTAATATGTGTTTCATAATAAAGTATGCCTGCAATTCTAAATTCTGTAGTATTATGTGCTATTTGCTCAAAGGAAAACATCAAACATCAGGATGAATATTGGCATTCTGAATCTATTAATACACTACTTTAAACTAAGATTGTTTAGACTTCTCCAGGTAGACTGACAAAGTTCCCTGGACTTTGACTCCCTCGTACCCCTTCTCTATGAGAGCAGTTCGGCACTCATGTCAACTTAAACCTCTGCCTTCACCTAGAAGGCTTTTTAGATTTACCTGATTAGACACACTGGCCTTTCAGAGGTCAGGTCAGAGTTCAAAGGGGTTAAACATTCTTTCGGTGGATACTCGGCCCTTTAACTCTTCTCATGGGAATACATCTTGTAAATACTTTTGTTTCTTTGTTGCTTGTTTTAACACACATCAAGTATTAGGTGTGATTAAAAGAAATATCCATGTTGCATGTCACAGTGGAAAGCAAATGTGTAGGGGATACAAAAGAGACCCCCCATTAGATGACAAGCCAATTTTGGTCTTCATATCCCAAGGTGCATCTATTGCACACAGTAAAGCACTCAAATTCAAAACAGTTCATGTCAGAAAAAAATGTTTAAACTACAAACAAAACTTTTTTGGTCCCCTCTTTGGCTTCTCTAGTTCGGTGTCCCTCTTGTCTGATGTCTGCCGGGCCCCTCAACTGCTGAATCCACAGGAAGGGGGCCAGCTGATAATAAACCAGACGTGTGAGGCGCTGACCAGAGCCGTGAGCTCCTCAGGCAGGCTCCTGTAGATAAGAAATCTGATGCAGGCTTGCAATAGAGCGGTGAATGTATAAACCAGACGTCGACTGTGTGAAGGCAGCGAGGTGTTATTATGACTACACAGGCTGAAACTTCCACCGCCGATAGCAAGAAGACCAGTGAATGCATTACAACACAGAGCAGCCGATTCCTCTGCTGCAGTATTAAGAGTGCTGCAGATTGAGCTGAGGGACATCATTGTGCCCAATGATCACATTTACCTTCACACATCCATTGAAATTGGATGATTTCATTGTCTCCTCTTTCACTGCTAATTTGCGTCTGCTATTTCCAACCTATACACATAAGTTAAGTTCCAGCTGGCTGAGGATTTTTAGGTGTATTTTACTGCAAGTTAAACTGACTGGAATACAGCTTATTAGATTCTGTCTAACCTGTAAATCCACGGACTGAAACACTAGCTGACGGCTGTTTCAGACACACCTGCAAGAGATTAATTTCCATTGATAGGTTACCTGTGTGTGTAGAGCGGCTGTGTGTGTGTGTTGAGAACCTGTGTCCTCAGGACGTGCAGGTGTGAATGCAAACGTATGGTGAAGAGGGTGTGATTCCAATGAGTGGGTATAAATTGCCCCCAAGGCTTTTCTTTCTTTCTTTTTTTTTAATTTTAAAATTCACTCCTCATTGGTTGCATGGAGTGATATTTCATTCAACTATCATGCACACATTCACTGGATCCACTGGGAAAGTTGCACAAACTCCACATCACGACACAAGCACAATGTCTCCCGCATTCACTATATATACTGTGAAAAACCATATCGTGAGGTACCCTAAGATTCCCAGCCTTAGTTGAACAGCACCGAAACTGAACATGCTGTGTCTACTATTCTACTATTAATTGTCAAAAAAGTGTAATAAAATCAATAGTACTTGTGATATCCAGACATTTCATGCATATGCAATACATTGTAAATATAAAAGTGAGCGATGACAATTTGCAGTATGATTTCATCGTTTCTCATGATGGAGAAAAGAATCATCACCAATCTCAACCACTAGGTTGAATAAAAACTGCAGATGCATATTTGGTAGAGGTGAGCCAGGAGTACTATCAAAAACTTAAATAGTTGTATAGTTGTACTCTGACAACACCCCGATTCAACCTGCCGGAGTGGAGGAGAAGCACAAGTAACCCCCGGCACGAGAGTGACGAATCCTTCAAATGATTCGTGTCTAGGGAGCCTAAGTCTCCAGTCGGTCCGTGGGACCTAAGATCGGAAAAAAAATATGGAATTGGATGAATTGGAAGTCTATGGGAAGTTATTTTGGTCCACTTTGCCTCATGCCCTGGATCACACATGTGCTGTACCTCAATCTAAATGATAAATAACCATGTCAGGGTCAACCACGTTTGTTGTGTAATTTATAATTTAAAGTAAACTTTAAACTTGTGAAAATGCATAACTATTTGGACAAAGCAAATCAAACTTTGTATGTATGACCCCACAGCAGAATCCCGCTGCTCCGGCACTAAGGCAGGTACTAAAGGTACTAAACTATCCAAGGTAGAAGCAAACATTAGCTGACATCGTGAAACACTTGAACCCGTCCTGCTTGTGGCTCTCAAGTGAGAGCCAGCGACGAACATTGTAGTTCGCTACTACATATACTCCTTATGCAACCGGTGGAAAAGGTGGTAAAGCATTAGAATGTATCTTTCAAATTCACAGACATCGTGTCAGAGCTATGGCATATTTTCAAGCGATATCAGATCTTTTATCTCTGACTCCCAGTAATACTTTTTGTTAACCTAGGTGCAATGAGGCCAAAGTACAGTGCGGGACTTAGACTCCCCATTCTGATGAATTACACTCCCCGTTCTCTCAGGCCCCTTGACAGAGATTCGGATGGCAATCCAGAAGGCCATCCCAATGCAATCATCTTTTCCCTGTCTATTGTTTCATTTGAAGTGTGGATCCGTTTTTGACAGAGATAAATGCAGATGTTCACAGAACCTCCTCCAACTGAACATTTTTGGCTGGATACTGTTGTCAACTGAAGAATACATCCCATTATTGTGAGCGAATGGAATGAAAATGATGAATTAGAAGTCCAATTTAGTTTTGAATTACAAGCTTATAAATATCATCTACATTTCTACATGCAGCACCACCATGGAGTCCTGCAGAGCCTCAATAATAACACATCATCAGGTCATGATGCTAAGTTGAATGACAGCAGCTGTTTCATTTAGCTTCAGTTGTTTTACTGCCATCCTCTGGGATGTGTGCTTGCAGTTCAATAGCTGTCAGATGGCTGCTTTTATGAGAGAGTAACATTTCCAGGGGTATCATTCCCTTCAAAGTAGTTTCAAATTGCTTAAAAAAAAACACATCTAAAGTACTATGCCAGTTCTCAGATGGGGTTGTGCCGACTGTGTTTGACTGGGTGTGTACTTTCAGGCATTAATTCATGTGTGTGATGTTTTTCAAGTCCATTCATGAGTTTCCTCTCTGCAGCTGCCTCGCATGAACCTCTGAGACACGTTAATTGGAAACAGGTAAAGAGTTGACCTTTTCATGTCTCTCCAATGTGGGAATGTGTTTTTATTCCCGCAGGACCTTTCTGCAATGTGGGCGAATGAATCAATCGGGAAGCTGATACTTAACATCGCTTACTACTTTAATATATTCTGAAAATGTTATTCCTGCTTGTATCCATTTTTCTACTATTTGACCTTTTCAAACACGACAATGGAAATTACACAGCAGTTTGTTTTCCGTCTATAGTTTATTGGTTTGCGTCTATCGTCTGGGCTTTGATGGACAGCAATGACCACTGACTGCTGACCTCAAACAAAGCAAAGCGTCTGGAGACCGAGGAGGTCTTGAAGGTGCCACTAATCATGTCAACAGAGTCTAAATACAAAGGAAGTCGGTTCTACTGCTGTAAAAACATGTTTTCCATGCTTTACTCAGCGCTGACATTCAGCTTGAAAATAGCAAGATGTGTGTTCTTTTCCAGCCTTACTTCAACGTCCTATGTGGTAAATGTCAATTTTAAAATTGCGCTTTTGCTCTGCCAGTATTGTTTTTAATTCACCCACTGTTTCCTGCATGCAGCACTGTCACGTCATTTCTACTTTGTTTTACCAAATAAATCTGTATACAAGTTTTAAAATCGACTTGCGTCTCACCATTGTGAATTAACTCAGCATGGAAAGAATTACAAATTTGTAGTTTATTTACTGGGTTAGATATTTATGACCTACGTACATGATCTTAAGTTTCTCAAATGATATGAATCCATGCACTCATAACTAAGATTATGGCCACTTAAACTTAAACCAGCACCAGAACAAGGCTCCAATCGAGCTTATCGAATTTACCAATGGGGAAAAAGATGTGTACTGATGAGGAAAAAGTGCTCATGCGATTGCAAGAATGATGGGGTAATAAAATTAATCCAAATACACTGCAAACAAGATCTAAGTCATTTGCAAATGAAGGTCTGCCATATTGTTTTCAAAATAGCTTAAAAGTTGCTTTCACAGGTGCTTGCATTAACAGAACAAGAAATACATTTTCTGTGAACATTCTCAACACAGTCTATACTGATGGTCCACCCCATCACATTGGCTGATGGAACTGTGATCTACAACCTAAGATGAGACCACAGAGAAACTGTATAACTCCAAAGTTAAAGTTTATACATGTTTACCAGATATGAAATTAAAAAAATATTCCCTTTCCAAGAGCAAACAAGGAGACTAACAGCTCCCAATAATTTCAATCATACCCGGGCACATAAATGTTTTTCATACACTGAACCTGGTTGCAACTGTCAACATCACATCATCTTCCTCATTGTTTTGGCAGTGTCCATGGCTGATCATCTGATGGGAAAGCTCCACTTTATCTGTCATTGTTCCAACCTTACCTGTACTTTCCCATCTCACCTGACGCCCTCAGTGGCTCTTCACTCCAAATATCCCCTCAATTCCATGTATGCATCCAAGTCCATTTCCAATCCAATCCCACTACCATCCCACCACTGACACCATTTGTTTCTATCTAGTGTAGATCTCAGTATAATAAACAGCGTAGCATAGTGGTATAAGGACCCAGGCTCACCAGCAATTCAAGGCTGGAATCCAGCCTGTCACCGCCACATATGAACTCCAGAGAAGAGGCAATAAAATTCACATCTTAGATGGGCAAACATAAATTTAGAGGGTTACTTCAGTGTCTTGCTTTTGGCAGTAATGATGTAGAGACAGAGTCATTGGTTAAATAAATACCCACATATCTTGTACTTACAAGCAGCCACTTCTGCATCATTTGACCCGATCAAAAGTCATTTGCTTTCTCAATAGTGCACAACAGATTAAATATTTTTCTCAACTCACTAATGTTGTGGCTTGTAGACATTTCAGGAGTATACATTTGTTGGTCACATGGCACGCCCTGCAGTTCTCCACACTAGTTTGATGAGGATTCAATTTTCAGTAGACCAAATAATGTTTTTCAGTCAGCTTGATGTTTTCCTGTGCCGTAGGCGTCATCTTTGGTGAGCTCCAGCTCATGTATCTGTGTTTATTTTCAAACTGTTTTATAAACAACAGAGGACCAGGAAACAAGTAGATCAAGGCTCTCAAGTTTTCCTTCAGAAAATATTGAATCTTGTCTGGTATTTCATGTTGATCTAGCAAGTGCACTCTGTGGGCTGCTATATAATCTAATTTATATGGCTCAAATCCTTTTTTGATTGCAGTTGAATTTAACAAGAAAGTCTCCCAAGCTGATTTTATTCTATTTGTCAAAGCCAAGAACAACTAGCAGGCGATCTTTCTCCGAAAATTCCGAAAGAAATCAGGCGTGAGATCTTTGAACTGTAAAGCTCCCTGTTGTTTTCACCATGAGATTTGTTTGATTCTGTCTGAACTTGTTTTGGTCTGTCATCCCTGCATTTGTTAGAAAAATGTGCTGTCCTCTTGCTCACGCTGGGGGTCTGTTATTTATTTCTCCGCTGTTGTTTTCACTTTTCACTTGTGGGATTGTTTGAATAATGGCGGCACCGCTGACTGTAATTGACCCGCTCTGATGCAGACATGGCCTCTGTGAAACATTTTGTTTTAAAATGCCTCTCTGGGGACACAGAGGTGTTAACACCATGACAGACCCGACTCTGTTACACTCCACAGGATCCTGACACTGCAGCTGTAAATGGGCTTTCTTTATTTATGCGGCATATTGTAAAACAGAAGAACGGTGTTTCAGAATCCCACGTTTATTTGATTGTCACGCGTGTGTACTGGAAGCAAAACAAAGGCAGGGTGTTCTCTGTGGGGTAAGATTACCCCACTCTGTCCCAATAATCAGGCACCCAGCTGAGCGGGAACATTTACCAGTCTGCTGGGTCACAGTAAAATCTAGACAAGGCGACATCGAGTCCCGACTTGGAACACTACTCTACTATTTTTCATAATGGGGGCATTTGAATTAGGTGACAAATCAATATGATTTGTGAAAATTCTACAGTTCTGTTTTGCCTTTTCTCCATTACTGTTTCAACATGAGCCAGATATTAAGGCACATAGGACCATTCTCACGATTGACTCTGATTCCATCAGGCTCTAGAAACGTGTACAAAGCAATCCTCCTCCCAGTCAGGCACCTTTAGTCACAGAGTCGCTCTCCAGGTCCAGATAACGGAGAGTCGGTGATGCCGGACAGAACCTGATAGGCAGGCTGGTGAAAGGTCGGTCAAAATTGAGGTGACACATTTAGTCCACATGTGGAGGGATCTGGGCACCTATTGACCGTTCGTGTATCACAAACACAGTGGACGAGACGTCTTAATCAGAATTGCTCGACTGACCTCACGTCTTGAATCACGTTGCACATCAGCAATGACAAAGGCAGGTAACACTGATAGTTTGACCATCAAACAAACAATAAAAATCATATTACTAATGTAACCTGGTTGCTAAAGCGCATTGGCATTCATTTAGAATTTGGTGACACGATCCTTCTTGTAATTAATATTAGTATTAGTAGTCGTAAGAGTAGCAGTAGTGGTAGAAATAGTAGCAATAATAGTGGTTGTAGATTGGTTGGACTTCTAAAGGATTTCCCCTTTCATTTAACTTTAAAACATGACATACAATGAAATCATGTGTCTATGGTGACAAAATGTTATGTCCACGTCTGTCACTTATGAGCACTTCTTCTTCGTCTTTCAATTCTTTTTTTTTCAAAAAGCAATACAAACTATCAAACTAAATTCCAAGGCCACCTTGTTGGTTTTTATTAGCCATGCATGGCACCTGCCATCCCTGCTTTTTTATATCTGCAAAGAAGATGACACTTGTGAAGGATTGCAGCCCGGTGAATAAGTCTGGGCTGATGCTTCTTGATGATCATGCGTGGTTGCAGGTGCAGTTACAGGCATTTTGCAGAGGAGGAGGAGCAGGAGATGAAGGTTATACGTTTATATATTATATATATAAATATACGTTATATGTAGATTATAAGTATGTCATTACTAAGATATTTCATATTATTCACTGTAAAGTCTGCTCTAATGCCCTTTGATATTCTTTACATTCTCCAAAAAGATTTGCATTAGATGAGCTAATGCGGTGTCCCAGTTGTCCTTGGAACTGGGAAATTCCTAGCCATCCCCACGATGTGTATATGTATACTTGACTTCCAGCAATTTATATATATATATATATATATATATATATATATATATATATATATATATATATATATATATATATATATATATATATATATATATGTGTGTGTGTGTGTTTCTGTCAGATAATTTTAAATGTTCATGCTGTACATGCAAACTATCGCTAACCTGGTTGATGCCTGTGACACTGTTTAAGGAATGCCTTGCTTTGGTAACTGGAACATGCTGAAATCAGCTGTCACATAATTCCCATCTCCGACTCTTCTGAAGTATTATCATCCACCACTAGAATTTCAAGGTCTGGCCCCTTGATCAAAGCGAGAATCATTATCGCTATCCTGGTGCTCAAATGAATCA
Organism: Synchiropus splendidus; assembly: GCF_027744825.2. Classification (NCBI taxonomy): domain Eukaryota; kingdom Metazoa; phylum Chordata; class Actinopteri; order Syngnathiformes; family Callionymidae; genus Synchiropus; species Synchiropus splendidus. Next base: position 12,297,368 of record NC_071335.1, on the reverse strand, counting down.
ACAGGACGCACAAAGAAGATGAGAATCCACCTTTTTTTCTTTTGCATCTAAACCGAAAGACTGATGCCTGAGTAGCCATCGTGATGCGCTTCCACGTCTGGCTCTCTCTCCACTGAACCCTCATCCCTCACACTCTCTCTCCCTGTCACCAAAACAAAACAAGATAATTCTAATACTGATAATGAAATTTAAATGTCAACACAGTACCCAGTCTAAACAACACTATCGCCCCTGGTGCTGAATGAAATTGCCTGAAAGTGAGTGTTTACATGTAAGAAGGGAGGGCTTTTTTCTTCAGGTCTGCCATGTTCTCCCTTTTTTGTATCCTGCATGTTGGTGATGTCATCTCCTGCCAGGGCTCTGTTATCGTCTGGAGGTCTATCTTAAAACAGTGGAGATGATAAAGCAGGCATGTCGGCGAGTCTGGGTATTGTCTGATGGTGACACCAGCACACATCTGCAGCTTTCTTGCACAACCACACCTAAAGTTGCTCACAATATAGGTCCAGTATCAGATACTTTTATTGAAGTGCCAGGTGAAGCTTTGGATGTGATGAATAACCGCCTCATGTATCACTAGGGTTTCATTTTATCTCTCTCCGTCCAGGCATCACACATTTGAACAAAACCTCTGGGGTTTTCATTCACTGAAATAAATCTGCACCAGTCTCCAGTCAGTGAGAACTAAGTCAGGTCAGGTTTTATCCTTATTGACTAAAGAGGGTAATAAATTATGAGTGCTGACTCCCAGCTAAATTAGCATGATCAAGCCAAAATTCATATTTAGACCGTTTCAGGTTTCAACCTGATACACCCGTATCATTCTTGCAAAGCTGCTGGCTGAGCACTTCTCACGTTTGAAACCATAAGAAAACAAGGGTGCCTTTTTTTAGGATGACTAGTGGCAGCTTTGCCTTTGTGAGCGTCAGTTGTAATCTGACGTTTTCTGTGATGTTGGTGTGAGTACTGTAAGCTAAGACTGAAAGTGTGAGTGGATTAGCTGCTCACACTTTCACACAGAGCTCCTAAAAATTGGCTTTGCTTCAGGAAACACTAACAGAGGGTTTATTCACTTCACTTATGTGGGCGATCTGCAGCAGCAAACAATGGGTTTCAAAACACGGCAGGTTTAGTGGGAAAGAGTGTGAAAGCGAGTCCAACTAGGTCAACTCTGACTGGTAAAGGCTCTTATTTCAGCTAAGGGAACACTCAACTGCTAGTTGAGCTGGCTGGTGAAAAAATTGGATTCCAGAAAGAGAGCTTTCACGTTTAACACTAGGTCGTAGAAACGGTCTGCCGAGAGCAAATGTTTTCTGTATCTACTATTAGCATCTTTTTCTTAACTACACCATTTAAGAAAAAGAGTTGGTTATACAAAATCAGTTAAGATGAGACTGAGCTTATGGAATTTTTATGAAGATATGTCATAAAATCAACCATGACGCCACACAATGGTCAGGTCCGTCTTACACACGGCTGTAAAGCTGCGTTTGTGCCTGCACAGTCGATATGCAATACTTTTTAGAGTCCCTCACTTTATCTGACATCCACTTCTGGATAGTCGACGCAGATGTGCGCACTCGTGACGCAGGGCTAAACATGATAAAGACTTGGCAGGTGGCAGTTGAACGGTCTTGGTTTGCTCCGCCGGAACCTTGATGTTATAGCTGCAGCTACTGTCATCGAACTGAGTTACAGCTCTGGAGTTTCCTGTTAACATGGTCACACACATATTGTGGCACGTTTGCTGTCAGTCATATGATGAACTCCCTGCCTCACACTGTAAAAGCATGTATTATAGCTACATGTGCTTTTTGGGTCGACAGGTGATTCCGTCACTGTGTACTTAACTAGACATACAGTGTCGCTGTCTGCAGGGTCATCAAAGAGTAACACCAAAACCAGACAGCTGACAAAGTGAGGAGAACAGGTGTGCTACAGGCGACGGTGTGTGTTTGTCACTCCATTGACTCATGCACATTCCAAGACATGAACGCACTCTGATGAGACTCATAACTTTTATGTTTGTGCGGGGATTTTATGCGAACAAAAGTATATATATACTGCCGAAAACTGAATGCTGCGGACTCACAGACAGCTCCATGTTACGGTACCTCATAAAACTGGAGGATGACCTGTGAGGTAATTTGCACTTTCATCATCCTCCTCTCCCTGGGTTTCACATAAAGCCCAAAACAAAACTACAGCCACATGCAGCCACATGTTCAGAACCAAATGCAATTATAAATAGATCACAGGATTGCTGACGCAGCAGTCTAAATCAAACAACTACATAAAGATTTGTCTTGAATAACCCAAAGTCAAACTACATTTACTGTCACTCTTTTAGCATATTCATGGTGGACTTAAAACCAGAGTACTGAAGTCACCTGAGCTAGGAGAGAGACAAACACTGCTGGTCATGTTTAGAGACAGAAATGGACCGGATCATCGACAAAGAATCCTGGAGAAGAGCAGGTACTTCTCCCAATGTCATTCTAATGTCCAATGTAATTAATACATATTAAATGAGACTGAAATAAACATTCATAATACACAAATATCCACCCAATGTGAACATGAAGTTATACTGCAGTATCTCTTCTAATATCTCAGATGTTATGCCCCAAAGACAAAGAGACTCCTTCGAGTCCAAGACCATGATTCTCGGAAAGAAAAGGGTTGCCTGTCTGGTTGTGTTTGAGTATCTTGGGGTCCAAAACCAAAAGTGCAGATGGAATGAGCCCACCAGGTGGATTGTGGTGAAAAAAGAGCTGAGACGATTGGCTTAGGTCTCACTTTAAGTAAACAGTAATGCAAACACAATTATTTTCATGTGTATTTTCAATCAAATTATGTTTGTTGTTGTAGTTACACACGATCGCCAAAGTGCAGCACAAGCTAAGACCAGTTTCAATAACCCTAAAATTGGAGTAATGAGAAATTGGAATGATAAGAAACTAAAATAAGTCCAACATTAATTATTTTTATGTTTTCATAGACAAAGCTATTTTTGAGGCTTAAGTAAAAGCCATCAGCTCTACTTTTATTATGCTTTCAGATAAAAAAAAAGTTGGGCAAACTTTCCAGAGAGCTACAATTTCGACAGGTTTAATTGTAGCCTACATCAGTCAGGAAATTCCCCGTATGGAAAGAATCCATGACATACTACCTTTTTCCCCTCTGTGCCTTCCCTTAGCTCACCTAGAGAAGGTGCATAGCTTTGGGCCAAACACTCTGTCAGGGTGGAAGTGGTTTTATTTCGTTCTCCCACACTTGAGATCTGCCAACTGCACAAGCCCTGGGAGCAGAACAGTACAGCATGTGAGGCGTCATAAATCACTTGTCTGCTCAGCCTGACGCCTGTGCCCCCCCAACATTTCCCCCTGACCTCTTGTCCATTGGGAATGTGTGATATCAGTGACATAGAGAGGTTTGGTTGGCATGTCAATCAATCATTAAGTCACAAGAGCAAAGTTAAATTTGCAGTATTGACACGTCGTATGATGCATTTCAGACATTTTAGTCCAGGCTGTGTTTCGGATGAAGTAATGGGCGTAGACCATATGATAATAACTGCCATTACGTTAACCTCTGAGTCAACAGTGAAAGTAAAACATCATGATGAGTGAGTGTGTCGCCTATCATCTCATCGATACTTGTAGGCAACAAAGTCCAGCGACTAGTTCTGAGGAGCTTGAAATACTTTTGTTTCCCAAACATATCGTTAACCATGGTTTCTTTAAGTTTTTGTTATGTTATTATTTTTGCATATTCTATTTTTGTCTCCTGCTTTTTCTTGTCATGACAGTTTTTAGTCAGTTTTTTTTTTTAATTACATAGTTCAGGCCTGGCCAACCCGCGGCTCTTTCCCCAGTTTCACGCGGCTCTTCACCAAATGAGCCACTGAACTCGCTGGAATTTTGGTGAAGTTGCTATTGAGATGGTTGTTTACAGAGGAAATAAGACGCAATGTGAGCTGTGAGTCGCCAATGTGAGTCACGGTCCGAAGACTCAGTCATCAGCTCCACGATCAACACAATATACATTATATTGTTCCACGTTTCACTTTGTCATTCCCTAAACTAAATGTATGGCATGTGTTTCACCTATCATTCATTGTTGATCGTCGTGAAGTCTGTTTAATTCAGTGGAGTGAAGATGAGACGCTCCAGTCTGCAGCGTCGCTCACACACACAGACCGGGGCCACATTATTGGTGGCATGAGCCACGTAAGAAAATACGTAAGTAAAATAAATGGCGCACACATTTCTATGTACACGGCTTGATATTTCCAGGATGATCATGGTAAAAGGTTTGAATTAGAAGAATACATGCGCAAGAGACATACGCTGGACGCAAACCAGCAATCTTGTAATACACAGGCATGTGCTTTAAAAGCTATACTGCCGCTAAGTCACATGACCAGCTGTTCAGGCGACCCTTACAGCCTCACATATTTGTAGCATTCAGCAACACAGTGAAACAGTGTGGCTCTTAGCCTCTGACTGGTTGGCCACACATGACATAGTTTAACAATTAATTGGTTATCGTCATTTTGGGTGCATCAAATAATCCAAGATGAAAGAAACATTACTTACCCCAATACCATGACAGTAATTTAGATTTATTAGATGTCCTTAAATTGTCCCCCAGTGGGTAAATTCAGGACTAGTTTCAACCACAATTTCTTTATTTCTTTATTAATTCCAAGGAAACAAGGTCAAGAGCCAGAGTTTGTAATTCTTATACATTCACTTTGAGTGAGTGACTGTAGGCATATTTTCCTCTCTAATACTATTGTCCGGTATTTTCTCTCCTATGGTGAATACGACTACAAAACAGGGCAGATGAGTTCCTCAATAGACTTTCTTTTAAAACAGCTATTGACTGTTTTAGTGTAATTCTTTTTAAATCTAGAAGCCCGTCCAGTTCACTGTCATCTTCTTTAATGCTGTATTTGTAGCTTTTGACAGTAAAATGTCTGGCACGAACACGATTGCAGGTTTGTTATAGTTGCAGTCACGGTCTGTGAACTCAGTTCAACAATAACAGGCATGGAGGTTTTGGCATTCTGTGAGCTAGTTACAATAAAGCAAAAAAAAGTGTGAGGAAATTCTTGAGTCGACTCTTTCTAATGAGTCATATTAAACCACAGAATGGGAGGGCCTGCCAGATGCACTGACTTTCTCCCTCCTGACTGGTCCAGGATGCCAGTTATTGCTCTTGTTCTCCTCCAAATCCCATTTTCAGTCATGTATGTCATGTTGCTGTGTCTCACATTTGAAAGGCATCTGCTTGGAAAGCCCCGTGTCTGGATCAGTCTTCCATCTAGAGCTTCCAACAATGGTGTCTGTTTTGCTCTCAGTCCTCCTCACTGTGTCGCTGAGTCTTGTCTCTTAGGGAGATACAATCTACTTCTCCGAGTTGTTATCAGCAAAGGCCTCCATCAGCAAGCGCTGCGGGGGCTTTCCCTCACATATCCACACTCACTCAGCTTCAGGTTGTCAGAAAGTAACAGTGAAATGAGTTTTTGGGAAGGAAATATGGACAGAAACGTGTGTTCTGGAAGGCGTCTGACGGAAGGTTTTTATGTTCAGTTCAGCAGGTTCTGACTGTGTGAGGTAAATTGCTCTTCAGGGCTGGAAGATCCAGTGGGCCTCACCCACAAACCGCTGTGGCTGGCTCACACTCAGGCTGAGGTGCCGCTCCATTGGAGTCCATACGTCTTGGCTTCCTGTGTTTCTACACAAATTAACCTGTGCTCATTCTTCGTGGAAATAAAAGTCGAGGCGCTTGACATGTGCTTTCGAAAGACAGGATTTTTAAAGGAAGGTGAATTCCTGTTTTGGAAGGAAAAAAGGTCTCGCTGACGCCCAGCTCCAGTCCAAACCCACAGCACATGGAGCTGGGAGTCGGGGAGGGAGCGATGGAGGGTATGGGGGCGATGGGCTTTTGGAAATGAGTGCAGATGAAGGCAATGTTTAATAAGGAGCGAGCTTTGGGTTTCTGCGGTGGCTGGTAATGGCTCCAGTTGTCTAGGAGGAGGACTGAACAACAGAGTTTGTTTACACTTACGCGGCCGCTGTGTAGCTTGCATCATCAACTTCCATGATGAAGATGGAGAACTGGCTCTTCTGACTGTTCTCATGGCAGCGGTCCATTAACCACAAGGATCTTACATATGCACTAAAAGATTCCTCTGCGGGTCGAAGCTCTCCAGGGCTTTTGCATCTTTTGCAAACAGAAGACAATATTTAATATAGTGCCTTGGTCTTCGAGGGAGTTGAAGGGAGCTATTGAATACATTATACATTTCCTTATAAGCTGTGGATTCCACCCTTATTCTGGCCCCTGAGTTCAGCCGCTTTTGTCTGCGGTTCATGTTTACTTTCTTTCTATTTCTCTGTTGCTAAACTTCACTCTTGTAGAGGAAGTGGTTTTTAGACTGACACACAAGAAAACACAAGAAAAACATGCCATTAGGGAATCGCTTCATATACTCAATCACATGTCAATCTCACTACTGTAACAAAGCTACTCTGGTGTTGTAAACAGTGGATGAAAAGCATCAATGTACTGGGGAGTAGAACTCTGCCGGAAAAGTTGCAGCTCCAGTTTACGTTTTCTTCCACTGACTGAGCTAAGTTCTCTAATGACACAAGTGCTACATCACTGATCCAACTTAGCCCCAAATCTTACCTGACAGAAGGCCTCCTTGGACCTAGTGTATTTAGAATGGTTAGTAACAGTCTTGATAAATAGAGGTTATCACTATAAAATATCAGCAGAAAGATGATCTTGAAAAAATGCAGCTTCATCACTGATCCAACTTGGCCCCAAAATTTTGCAGACAGAAGGCCTCCTTTCACTTTATGTATTTTGAATGGTTAGTAACACAGGTTTTCACTCTAAAATAGATCATCTCGAAAATTGCAGCTTTATGAACTTGAAAAGCAAGAGAAATGGATGCAAAACAGTACCAGACTGACCCCTACATCACGAAAAAGATTGGACAACTACCTGTATGTAAATGCCTTATAGTGTGCTCTGCCAAGCGTGACTTGGTGACGCTTGTCGTGTCACTCGAACCCCAAATAGTGTGAATGTCAGCAACAGCTATGATCAGCTTGTCTTCCATTTCATTCTTCATTCTGATGAGTTTTCCCTGTCTGGGCTATAAATGGTTAACGTACAGTGACTCATTGAAGGAATCCAGATTTTTGACTCCAGAGTTTGATGCAACAAATGTCACCTGAAACGGATGTCAGGCAACAGTACAACAAACGCGTCGCACAACAGTTTGTTACATGACTTCTGCATCACCCTGGGACAGTGCACGTGACAACGTCAATATGTGACATTCACATGTGAATATGTGAATTTAAGTCTGAGCTGTAAACTAGTTTCAAGTTGTCATCTCTGCATGTCTATGCATTACTTTCTCCTCCTCCACGTCCAGGCCCAGAGAGATCCAAACCTCCCAGAAACCTATGGAAGCGCCTCTCTGGAATACCTCGCCTTAAGAAGTAACGTCTCCGCTGTTCTCCGGAGCCTCCTGGTCATGCTGTGAACACTCTTCAGCAGGGTGGGGGATGAGCATCTCTGCGCCTCTCTTGGGAAGAGTCACATATTCTGCAATGGATTTTGGCCTTTTGTAGCATTTTGTTTCATTCACTCCCCAAAGATAATGACCACTGCCACAAACTGAGATGTAAAACAACTTCACTTAGTCTTAAATTCGACATCATCACAGTTGGAACGCAGTGACACACTGAACACGATTCATCATCAAACGTTGGGCGGGGGATGAATGGGAGAGTTTACATTTGGAAGCAGGCTTTAGTCTGTATTTGTTCAGTTGGCGTAAGTTAACATTGAAGGGCGTTAGTCTAACGTTTCAGCACACAGTCAAAGCGTATCCTCTGCCTCTGGCTTATTTGAATTTATATTTGAAGTTCTGCTTGGAGTTAACCAGCGCCTCCACCGGTTGGATAAAAGCCATTTTCATAGATTATTAGAAGTGGAAAATAAACAGCCCGGAGGGTGACAAGCACTCGCCTTCTTGTTTACGAGAAACACGCTGTGTGCAGATCTGCATCAAATTGAAGTTGGTTGAGGAAGCAGCACATGTGCGAACCACATTCATTAAACTCATGAGCCCCCTAAACGACTGCGTCAGTAAAACAAAAAAAGTCCCAGATGCCAACTCTTCTAATGACGGACTACTGAGGCTGTGATGTGGGAAACTCTGAGATTTCAGATGAAGTTAGGAGTTATGGCTCGGTAACTTGATGAGGAACAGGGATCAGGCTCCAGGTGTGAAGATGAACCGCCTTGACTGACTGGGAGAGAAGAGAAAAAGGAACAGCAGTGGAGGCAGAAGGCCAAATGTGAGGTAGCACTTCAGACTAGGGAACACATATATAAACAAAATATTGTTTATTTTGCATCAATTTGACAATAGCACAATGAATCACGATGGTGGCTATATTCAAGTTTTTATATCACCTTATTTAAACTAAAGCTCTTTTAATGTCTTGAAAATATTTGTATAAGAATTTCAATTTTATAAGAATTTCAAGTACATTCAGAGCAGTGGAAACCCTGGCCATTGTGTAGCGAAAAGCATCTGTTTGCTTTTGTTCAGGGATTCCTCCATGTTTGTTGTTGTTGTTATCATCCTAGCTGCCACGTGTCTTGTGCGTCAGTGTGATCAGTGGACCAGGAACTCCTGCACTTACAGAGGTTCCGAGTTATCTGGAGAGCAAACTGTGAAATTAAATTAAATTAAATAAACATTTTGTGTGTTAATAATGTTGTAATTAATTAATAATAATTTCGTAAGTTGTTAAAGTCCCACCACTAATAAATAAATAAATAAATATATATATATATATATATATATATATATATATATATATATATATATATATATATATATATATATATATATATATATATATATATATATATATATATATATTTTCGTGGTAAAAAAATATATATACATAATATATATATATATATATATATATATATGTATATTATATATAAAGTGTGACCAAACAGACAAGACAGAACAGACAGACAGAACAAACACACTGTTTCAATCATATGAGGTGCAAAAAGGGGGGATAGACAAAGAGTAATCTATGTGCTAACTGTTGCAGTGCATTATGGAAATTGTTATGAGGTATTAGATATAATAGACCAATCACCGACAAAATGAAATGAAGTTGTTAGTACTTTATGTACTTCCTTTCTTCCTATTCCTCTCCCCTCATGTCCTCACTGCCCATGGTGAAAATTCTTGACGCACATAAAATCTTGCACCTGTCAGTGACAGTCCAGGCAAGTTTCTGCTGACTTGCTGAAATTGAACTCCTGAACTCTCAGCACTTGTCTGCAACTTTGACGATCTGTCATCAGCCTCGAGGAGTCGACAAGATGAGCAGGTACTTGGTTTTACAAAATGCGTGTTGAGAAATGTGCCCTCGATCCTTTAAGAAAACAGCACAACTAGTGTTAGTTTAGTTGAGTTGTGTGGTTGCTAACGTTTATGTTCTATATGTTCTATATTTCTTGATACAAATGCTCAACCAACAATATGTTAGATTTATTGAACAACGTTTTCACTCTTCTTTCTCTGTGACTACTAACAGGGGAGTTAATGGTCTGCAAAAACGTAATAAAACCTTCTAATCCAAGGAATTATCATGGCGGATTGAGTGAACAAATATTTGTCAGCTGGGGAGGACGATTGCCAGGGAAGTATTGAAAAAGCTTGATCCCACACGCTCAAGTATCGCAGCAGTGATGCGAGCAGATTTCCCTGGAGGACACAGCTGTCAAGTTCGGACAAATCTTCCAGACGGCACAGTCAGAAATACTTGGGTCGAGCGCTGAAGAGATGTTTAGATGTGGGGCAGACATAATGGAATTACGACCGAGACATGGAAGAGTTTGCATTGATTAGGCTGGCTGTGGTTTACAGCACGCTACGACACACTGACCGACTCACAAACACACAGGTCAGTTTTCCAGACAAACAGCAACCATCCATCAGCATCCGTCAGAATCTAAGGAAGCAATACAGCTCCACAAGCAGCAGGTTCACTTCAAACAGTCACCAGAGAGAAGTGTGATCTGTGACAATAAAAAGCATTTCATCACCACTTCCGTGACATCCAGGGAGGAGAGAACATCTGGATCCCGTCACTCCACTGTGGCTCTTAATGGAACATGTGAATGTGTAATGGTGTGGGCCGGAACAGCTGCTATTAGCTCACTTACATGTTTGGCTGCAGAGGAGCAACGTGCTAATGCTTCACGCTTCCTAATAAGATTGGGAAAATTGATGTTAATGGGGCGGTTGAGAGTCCAGGGAGTGGGCCACGGAGGAAAACAACTGGTCACATGGTAAAAAGGAGAATCTCAGACACACAGAGGGGAAAGAGGTAAACGTGAATGAAAACAAACACAAGACTGTTGCTAATGTTTCAACCTGTTGATGGCTGGGAACTTGCAAAATGAAAGCTGTAAACCAGTTCGTGTCTATTTAACCCAGGGCGTTGCATTACCGCAGCACAAACTGACACTCAAAGACAAACTACACGGAGGTTCACACATCTAGGTGGGTCAAAGGTTCCAACGCCTTTGGCCTTCTGCCATTTTCTGTTGAAACACGAAAGGTCACCCATGAAGAAAAACATTGTTTTCATAAGCCACTTAAGGGCTTTTAGGAAACTAAACTCAGCGCCTGAGAAAGTCCTTGAAATGGCCTGTGTTTGTTTTAGTCCAGGAATGTTCCAATAAAATCATTAAAATAAAATTGAATAAATGTGGTGTTTTGTGGAGGTCACTTTGAGAGAGTGGCTTATGAAGATATGGGTAGTTCAGCAGGGCAGCGGTTTGAGCGGATTCGAGCTACTTTTACTCAATACACTGCTTAAACTCAAGTCAGCGTTCGGTGTGTATAACATATATACCCCACCTTCATCTGTATCAAAGATCATACAAGCCCAAATATGGGCATGGATGGTTGCACTGATGCCACCATAGTCAGAGGAACTGCGACTGGATGTACACTAAGCCCAGCAAGCTCAAAGGCTCCACACTGTTACTTATTCTGGATAGCTCAAGGTGTCATGTGCAAAAAGAGTCACATTTCCTCAACATTTTCCCTTTAGTGTGGAATTTGGAACAATATTATTTTTGGGAACTTTCTGGGTGACAGCGTGTGGTCTGCTATCTTCAACAAAATGGAGATGAGACCAAACACAGTGCCACCTCAGGTCTGAAGATCCAAATCATTTCCAAGGAATGCTCTGTCATCGTGACCTTCTTCTCAAGTGAGATCAAGTGCTTGACCAATAGCAAGCCCAAGTTTAGGGTTCTCCTCCTCCTCCTTAGGTTCTCATCCATTTGGCTTCGCTCATGAATTTCAGTAGTATTGTTTCTGGAACTTGTAAAAGCAAAACTGAACTGGCTCCTGGGAACCAGCAGAGTTTTCCAATGTGAGATGTCCAAAGATGAGAGTGAAATTGTCAGCTGTGTTGGAGAGGAAGTCTTTGGCTCAAGGGCTCAAAGGAGATTTGGATTTCCAGTGGTCCGGTCCAAGTATTAAGAGCCAACCCTGTAATGACCGAGACAGAGCGTTTATGAGCATGAGAACTGGAGGGTTTTTTTTGTTTGGAATTAATTGTGAGTTGTGTCTTGTTACCTTTTGACTACCATTATCTTTCATGCTGACATGAGCACGCTTTTAACAGAGACTGAGATCAGAAGAACAGAGACTTGTGCTTTGACAATATGTGATCAAGATTCAAATGAAGAGTAGCTGTTAAGGCCAGAGAGAGCGATATTGTGTAGAGAAGAAAAAGATGGTGAGTCTAGAAAGATGACATGAAAAGTGCACAGTCAATGAACAGAGCTTTCTTCCTGATGAGGAGAGCCCTCCAGCTGGTTTCACACAGGAGTGATGGTTAGTTTGCACAGTATGTTTCCCACAGATTTGCTGGTGCTGTTGCACAAATGTCTTCTCAATGAAACTTAACTGGAGAGAACTTTTACACACTGTTAGCAATGACATGCAAAAGCAATGGAAACTGTTTAAATAACTGAAGTTCAAGGAACTACAGTTGAGCCAAAATCTACAACCTGCATTGATGTGTTGAAGAGTGGTCGTCCCTTTTTGCAGATGATGAGGATGGTTCCATCATTTGGATATTGGCGTGTGAGTGAAGGCTGTGTTTATGAGCTGTTGAAAAAGGAGCTAAAGTAAAAGACAAAGCAATAGGTTTATTTTCCTTCGCTCACCTCCGGTCACCAGCATCAGGTGGGGACTAAATGGGTTGAAAACTAGTGGACCCAGACAAGTTACATCTCTATGTTCCCACAAAAAACATATTCTGTGGTGAGGGAAATGGATGGATGGATTGTAAAGACCGCCTCAACAAACCTGTCAACCTACAGTGAGATACCATTTAGCTGCTCAACTGACTCCATTCAAGTAGTAGAAAGGCTGCTCTAGTCTGAGTCTCCCAAAAAGGACGAGGTCCCTTTCATTACCTATCTCACCGATCTTGTTCTTTGAGCCCAACCCAGATTCTAACAATGAAACAATGAAAATTAATTTGTTAGGATCAATTCAGACTTGTGCGTTGTTTATCCTTGGCTGTACATTTTACTGGAGAGTTCTCTATATGATTCTCAAGTAACAAATCAGACTTTCATAACATTGTAAATGTCCCTTTTAAGTCCAAAGACATAAATACTCTTTAAGTGCTGCCGTGTCTGCTACAATCCTTACATGGTGCATGAATCCGAGTCAGAAGAAAGGACTTAGAGAGGGAGGAGTGTGTATGTTGAAGGGCACATTAAAGCAGAACACGATGACTTATGGGGACTCTTTTGCCCTCTATTCCAAACAAGCTTCAAAGAGGAGGACCATTTCTCTTTAGGGACCAGCATACTTCTGGCTCTTCACTCAGAGGTGCACTCTCCTCTCCCTCGCTTGTGTTTTCATCCAGCTGTGTGTGGCAACCAGATAATGTTAATAGCCGTGTTGTTCTGCCTTGTATCTCTCCCTACTCATGTATCTAGCCTTTCTTTCTCAACATACATCTTCACAATTGCTGCCGGCACTTTTGGGGGCAGGGGAAAAGGCCTACCATGACAATTCCCAACGGGAATGTCAGAGGCACATCAGGAAGCTTGTGAAACCCATTGCCAGTGGCTCCTTTTCCTGCTTCGCTCACACATGTTAAATACCTCAGCGACCGTCAGTACCCTAAAATCTTTACGTTGGTTATGGTGAACCTTACAATTCCAGCACAGTTCTCGACTGGTCAACAGTAAAATAGTTTATGGCAGCAAACAAGGACGAGAGCCAATGTCTCACCAACCAACAGTCACTGGGTATTAAGCTCCCTTTGGGACACGTGAGATTTGTTCCTGCCATGAATGTTGTTTAACTGGACTTCCATAAACAGTAAGACCAATCAGAGGCAAGACAAACAAAAGTACATTCCCTCCCTAAAAGGACCCAAAACTAAGTAGAAAAATAAGAACTCTCATAAGCCTGTTGATGTCTGCAGTCCCACAGTGACGGTTGACACAGAAATATGTGCATTCACAATATTGACTCGAAAAGTTTCCGGACCCTTTTGAGTCATGTGAGGTTGAACAATGACAATCGTCTAAATGAGGTGCGAAGAACAGCCTTCAGAAAAAAACAAAAAAAAACTTTTTTTTTGCAGAGATGGAGAGTAAGAAAGTGCAAGCATCTGACTGTTGTTCCTTCTTAGGTGTCATTTTGCAATCTGTTCTTTACTAGAGCAAATTATTTTGTTGGCACGTGGAAAATTAACTTCATTAAATATGATGGCAGTTACTGGCATCTGTACCTTTATTCAGTGGCAGTTCTCTGCTGCATTCTGTTGCCGGGCTTTTGAATGATGAATAATAATCCTTCATGCCATGTAGACAAGAAGTGCATTTAAACTGCTTATGTTTTTATTTTGAATTTCTCCTATCAAAACCTTGTTAGTGTTGTGGGTTGTTAAGTCAGTCTGAATCCTTTAACCTGTTTTGATGTTTCTTTCTTATCAAAACCGTTTCTTGCATAACTGCAATACATGTACATCATAATGTCTCATTTTCAATCCGACAATTTAGGATTGAAAATGAGACATCATTGCATCTTATAGACTGGTGAACAGATTTGTATTGTGAAATAAGGATTCTTGCATTCATGCAACTGCAACCAAACAACCTCCAGTTTTTAAAGTGTGATGGAAAGAAATGTATAACCATTTTCCACTGTTGCTTTATTATTAGACCCAAATATCCTAGGTTTAATTACATTTTATTTGTCCGATATTTTCAGTATTTTTCATCAGTTTAAAGATGCATAGCATACTGCGACTCTGCCTCAACCTGCTGACTTGGTCATTTGTAAGTAGCTGGTGAGCTGTAAAAGTGTGGGAATGGCTGCATTAAAAGTAAAAAAAAAAAGTTTACCAAATAATGCAGTGTGAGGCCTCTATTCAAACATACATTGAATTTAATCTGTTGAAACTGTCTTACACATGAGAAGCTACAGACGAATGATCGACTAGTTACATTTGAGAGGTTGTACTTGTTAACTTCAACTGAAGTACAAAAGCTCAAGGGGTACTTTTAGCTTCGCTGATTTATTTTCTCTTTTACTCAAGTGACATTTTACAGCACTTCTTCCACCTCTACTGCTTTTTGTAGGACATTTTAGATGTTTGCAATGCAGCAACATGCGTATGGAAGAGGGAGATGGATTGGTGACAATACTGCTCTGAGTAAATTAAAACCCTGTTTTAACTTCCCCCTCACTAGTGAGGTGCCCCATCTCTTTTCTATTTAGTGTCAGAAAAACGACTTCAGTCTTGGTCAGTCCTGCATCTGCCAAGGATCCTCAGTGCAAATCTGGCTGACAGCACACATGGGTTTGTTGTGATCATGTGTGCTTTTTTTCTCTGAAGACTTAGGCAGAACAATGAATACCAGAGACCAGACAAATGTCTTCAGTAATGAGTGTATTCAGGATTAGCGGGACTGAGTGGAAAGAAATGTATGCTGACGTATCTCACAGTGTCATCTATGACAGACTGTGTGGATGTACTGTCCAGCCATCCACAGAAACCATCTGGGTATTCTGGAATCCTTGGCTGTTAAATTCAATAAATAGATCCGGTGGATAAGTCCAAGGCACATTCATTGTGTCTACCAGAACGTCAAAGGTGGATGGGTGATTGATATGACGGTGAAATGAAACAGCATAGTTCACGTCAACATTAATTATCAGAGTTCACCGAGTGTAAGTAAAGCTGTCTGTCTTGGCGGCGGGATCGCGTCCTCAGAGCCAGGACGCTCGGGTAACTCCAGAAAGCTCTGGAAACACAGTTGATTTGAGACCTAGACTTCTTGGATTGTGTTGCGGATAAGATTTGGGTCTGGAACAAAAAAAAAAAGCCTCGGTAACTCAATATCTACGGCAGCGTTCGCGGGACGTCGTTCCGATGAAAACTCTTTAATCAAACGTCTAAAGTCATTGGAACATAATAAAAACAGTCAGTAATTTCAAGCAGATGGAAAAGAAATGTGTGCTCTCCCCTCTAGCTGTCGTCTAAACAGCTCAAATTTGAGAGTTTGGAAGCTTGTGTCCCTGATGTCTTATCGCACAACATTTACAATTCAAATCGCATTAAAAATTCCCTCCCGTTTTCTCAGAGCAAATGAAGCCATGTGGTTTGTATCTGCAAGGGTCCGGGCTGGACTGCTGAAGCGCCATTTAGTAAGACTTAACAGGACCCAGCTGAGCGCGCGTGACTTGACATCTAGCAGAGGGGAGTGGAATGACAGCCTGGAAACGAAGGAGACGGTGGTGTTTCTTGGCCTGGGGAGGAACCAGCGAATGAATGATTGACACCTGGATGTGAAAAGCTTAGAATCAACAGAGGAATTCTTCAAGTTTTTGTGGACCACGATTTACTGGTGCTTGAACAACATCATCCATGTATGTTAGCCCAAGTTTGGTTCAGGGTCATTTACTTCACTGACACATAACTCACACTGTTCTGTAAATAACACGCGCACGTTTTGCTCCCCAAAGTCTTTTACACTGTTTAATTCAACAAACATGCATAGTCACCAACATCCAGTCTGCCCACCAATAAAAGCCCAACTTGAATTGAAAGCAATCACGACCCTCCTCAGCCATGTCCACGGCTCCAAACCATGAGGTCATTTACTACTAGACTTGGCTCAGTGAGGCATCAACAGCAGTTACATGAATGTGGCTCGCTCTGTTTTGAAGGGCTTCAGCTGAGTTCAGCAATTTTTTTGTGATCTTAAGATGCTCGGGAGAAGCCAGAAGGGAGAGTCAGACACAAACTTAAATCACTTCCAGTCACGCTACCTCATTGTTTGGGTGAGTGGTACAAACCAAATCGGTCTCAGACATTCCCTTGAAAATGCATTTGTGGACGTCAAACAGAAGAAAACAGACGCGACACGAAATCTTGACAAGGGGATCAAATGTCTTTTAAATTTCTCTTCCTATAACTCTCACCTAGTGTGTATTCACTTGTCCATTATTTTTCAGGGACAGGGGCCAATACTGGGAGATCTGGCACTGATTTACATTCTTACTGGTCTAACGTTTTTTTTTCTATCCAAGAACAGAGCCGGAGTGGAATTTCAAGGGACCAAAAAGAAACACAACGTGCATCGCTCAAGAAACAGAATGCTTGAGTGAGGGTTCCACAGGGATCTGAGCGGCTGCCGTGCGGTTGAAATGTCTCTGTCCGCCCATCTTCTCTGATTACCATCATGTCTCCAGAGAAATCCATCAAGGGAAAATTTTAATACTTTGTTTTGCAGAGCCTTTTGAATAGTGATTCCATGGACAACGCAGCACAATTCTGCCTCATCTTAAAGTGGTCAACTGATTACAAAGGTCATTGCTGGTTAATGGGCTTGATTTAGTGCAGCAGCCTCACAGCAAGATGGTCCCAGGTTGAAATCCAGCTGGAAGGCTTCAAGCAAACCTGAGTCCTGTATAAGTAGAGCTTGTGTTTTCTGCATCTTTTTTGGTGGGGTCATTCTAAATCAGGGGTCTTCAACTCTGTCCTTCAAGGGTCGGGTCGGTGTAAGTCATAATGTTCACGTAGTAATATATGTCAATATCTTTAATAATTAAATCTCAGTCTTTTAAAATGTTCATGTTTATTTATCAATACATACATTTTAAGAATACATCATAACAACTGTTTGTATTGCTTCATCACAGGTTGGGAGTTGTCTCACAGACTTTGTCAACACAACAACAGTAAACTACAACTGTGCTGTGCTTTTTTTTCTCTTAATAATGACAGTTGTGGAGAGTGTGGTGGACTTCAGGTCACGCTCATAGTTTAAAAATTATTTTTAAGAAAGGAACCTTTGATAATGACACTGGTCGACTCTGAGTCTCTGGATCTGTGTTTATTTTATTAGATGGAGTGGTTCTCATAGGTTCTCTGATGCGGTCGTCTGCCTTGGTTCACATCAACACATGCAGGTCTCCTGCTGCGCTGGCACCTCGGCCAGACACTGTAGAGAAAATAGATGGATATTGGACGGACATCCGCTCCGTTTTTGGCGGCGGCGTCCTCTTCCCCGTCCCCGATTAGGGTTCACTGATCACGGACACACTCTCTCTCAGACAGCGCTAATGCTACGACCCAGCATCAGTTAGGGACCATCAACAAATTTTAAAACAGTCAAAGTATTAGCCAAATCTTCAATAAGGCAATGGAGAGAAAAGAGAGAATTGTGAAAAAGGTTTTTATTAACACAAGACAAAGGACTGACTAGAATATGACTAAATGATCATTTATTCACATTGTTCTAATATTCTTTCAATGGCATCTAGGAAATGTGTCCAGAAGGGTCCATACTTAAAGTAAACAGTTAAGTTTCATTATAAAACAGTCTCAAGAGAGACTGTAGTGTGTCCAACACATGGATTAGAATGAAAATGCATTTATCATGATAATTATCGTTATCGCCAAAATTACAACATTTATTGTGATTATTTTTTTGTCCATATCACCCATCCCTAGTTCCAACGGACTCACATATACCCTACGTACAGAGAGCTACGAATCCCATGCAGCATGATGTTTGTAAAATGTTTCGCTGCTAAATGCTAACACACTAAATGACTGCAAACGGAGATATTGACATGCAGTGCAGGTGCATTGTACATTGTTACACAATAGTATGTTCAGGTCTGGCTTATTCTTCCGCTGCCTCACAATTTACAAGAAGTGTTCATGTACCAAAACACGGTACCGTTGGATTTCACAAGAAACAGTACCAAAGGAATTCGGCCTGTACTGTATATTTGGATACGAATACTATTATTCCCCAGTCCCTCTCCTTGCAAACCATTTTGCCGCATTTACCCATGTGCCAGTTCTGATTGCCACATCCTTTCAGTTTTCTCTCTTTGTTTCCTCTGTTCAGCTGAGTGTAGGTTGACCATGGCGTTAACTTGTGTTTTAGCTCTGCCTGATCCAAGAGTGTGTGCCTTTGCTTCTTGCTTGTCTAGTCCTTTGTTTTTCCCTGTTTTCACATCCACTGGCGTTGTCTGCAGCTCTCCCAATTCACGAGCGTCCAGTTCTCCTTCCCTTCTGTTTTCAAATGTTGAATGTGTGATGTGTGTCATTAAACTGTTTATATTGTCCCAAATGTTCTTCTTGCTCTTCAGTAATCAATTGGACACTTGGGTTGAACTTATTCTAGATCCTCACGCTTTAGTGAATGTACATTCACGTCTTCTGTTGGAGTAAACTGTAGCAAAACGCTTACGAAGGTTCATAGCAGTGAATTAAGGAACTTCTTGTGTTGAGTTCATGACATTATTTGTTCTGTGTGTCGATCTATGAATGTGAAATCAGGCTATAATTCAAGAGGAAACAAAATCTTTTATTTGCCTTATGCGTTTTGAAAACATAAGAAAACTAAGAGGTCTTATAGAGTAAGTTGTTGTACACACATCATAATGAGTTGAGGTGTGGGTTAGCTATGGGGGAGGTAGAGGGGAGACCCGCAATAGAGAAATACAGGCCATGCAAGAAAAACCCAGTTTGAGGGTTTAGTGTGGAGGGGTGTCAGTATATCGGAATGCTCAAAAATGTGGGTCTCATTAAATCAGCGTTTGACTTGTGAACGTATCCAGTCTGCAATCACATTCGACCCGCAGAGATCTGGCACCGCATCACAGCCAGGGGAGGCAGACCACATGACCAAAAGACGTTCCCTCTTCCACAATATAGGACGGAAAAACTCTGGTGTAATCTGCTTGTGGGTTCAGATGTCTACCTTCTGCAGCGCAACACACAGATGTGTGTACACTGCAAACACCAGCATGCACCAGAGGACGCACGGCCCATCGGTTTCTCTTTATTTAAGATGCTATCTGCCTTTATCACTGTAATTACACCAAATGGGGCTCATTTCCTGCGAGAAGAACGAGTCATTCACTGCTTCGTCAAGCTTCCCTTCAGCTGTTATCAGCTGAGACCATATCGTCCTTCCTACAACTGTCCTCCCTCTCGTTCTTCTGAAGCTGCCGCACGTTACAAGAACTTCAAAAGATGTGCATGTCATGAATTGCTTTTGGGTTTCAGCCCTTGGTAACTCACGCAGAAAATACAAACAAACTGATGAGCAGGGCAACGCAGCTGGGCCACCAAGTCATCAGATACTGGAGAGTAAATATTTAGAAATAAGAAGAATGGGAATGCTCTGAGAAACAAAGCAATGCAAAGGAATTTTTCTTTATCGTCCCAGACTGTGTCTGGTGGGTCTGAAGTGGGCTTATCAGTGCGGGGGATTCCAGGGGGTGATTACACCGTGGTTTCCCTCATTAACAAGGCCTGCAGTGTTAAGGCGCTGGAGATTTATAATTTCACCAGAATCTCAAAGCTTGATGTGCCACAGTTCACACGGACCCCTTAAGCCGCTGTCGAGCTGAAGCACAAGTTCATTCTGAATCCCCCACCTCATGCCAAAGTCAAATAAGAAAAGAAAACACAACGCACTTGCCTGTAGGTGGTCCGGACACGCAAGACTCCCAACTGAAAATGTACACCGTTTTTCCGAGGGCCAGACCTTACCACATATCCTGCCAATTCACCAATGCAAATATGAACTCGGCAGAGAAACCTAGTTTGTTTTTATGTGGGTTTATTTGAGTCAGCTGATCTGCCATGGTGGACCCCCAAAAATAGCCACAAACAGGTCTTGTTGTTCACATAAAAGAAGCTTCATTAAAGAGGATGAGAGCAAAACAAAATGAAGGCCCATGACTTTAACAGATGAATCTTATACAGACAGAAGAAACAGGAAAAGAGATAATAGCCTTTCCCCCCCCGCATGCTTGTGATCCATGTCCATCTGTTAGACCACTCTTCGATGTGTCAGACCTCAACTCTGTGGCAGGCTTTGAAGTTAGGCCTCTCCTTTCTCTCCAGACAGGATATTAATGTTCTCCGGACACAACTTTTCGTCGTCGGGAGTAATATTTGTGGACACAAAACTGCTCTTCACTCACAGTCATAGGCTTGATGGTTCAGTCTGAGCAAGTTTCACCCAGTTTGAGGTTCTGCCCTTTGGCTGCAACCATCTAGGTCCGAGAGGAGCTAAAAGCTATGAACGGAAAATGAGAGATTCATCATGTTTATATCAGACTTGATTGATTTGTGGTTTGTAGTTAAGAAAATATCATTTTTATCTTTAATATTTTGAGTTAATATAAAATTATATTTAATGTTTTGCTTGTTCTTTTATTGCTTTTGCTTTTGTGCATATGAATGCTTATAATATTCATTTCCCCGCATGTGCATTGATTAATATTTAGTAATATCAACTGATTATTTTGTTGTCATAATTTCACATATCACTATTTTTATTTTTATTTTTCGCCTCCATTCTAAGCATATTCAAAACAGTGAATCAATTGATCCTTCTATTATGTTGTAAAATATCTTCGTTTGAACCTGAATTTAATCTTAATCTTTTCTTTAATCTGACCCCATTCAAATGGTATTTATCTCCCCTTTCAACTGAGAGACAAACCATTTCGAATCTAGAGAAACATTTCCTCTCAGTGCTTTGATGTGTGTATGCCAGCATGACATTTAATTGACAATGTACACGGCAGGCACTTGACTGTTTGAGAGTACCGTCAGATATAGTCTGGTAATTCCAGGTGCGAGACATGAGAAAGTCATCATTGTCATATTTCCGGCCCAAACAGGATCCATTGGGGGATGAACTCTCTAATATTCAATGCCAAACTGGTTTAGTTAAGTGACAGCTCTGTTTATAGAGTCAATGCAGTGTTCTGTTTCAGAAGAGCAACCGGATAAGGAGCAGGATTTCCAACTGTCAAAACATGACGGGTAGTTGTTTGATGAACTGCCTCTTGAACCGTCACAGAGGTTACACAACGATATTTTTGTGGTTGATGCCCTCCAGGTATCGCTTGAAATCAAGCATTCAAACCCCCTAAATTCTTACTGGAATGCACAAAAGGTTTCTTTCACCGTTTTTCATACTTAATTTTTATGCTGTCAAACATGCAGAAGCCCCTGCAGCAGTGTTTTGTAAGTGAGCCAGGGAAGCTTGTTCGAGCTTGAACAACTCTCACCAACGGGCTCTGGGAAACGGGAATCCCTCACCGCCACATAAACCTGCAGAATTACTTCATCTAGCTATTTCTTTTGAACACTTTTATCTGGTGAGATCAAACCAACTTCCAGTATCTTCTAAATTAAAATGTAGAGATGCCTCAGGGGTGTTTGGAGTCTTTGTCAGATGCCTTTTTGATTTAGCCAATAAACGCCTGAATCAGTTTAGTGACACTGATTTATTGCATTTTTTTGGCCGAATTGGATGACATAATGGGTATGTTACATATTTTATTTTATTTTATTTTATATTATTCTAAAGCACTTTCCTAGTTGGTGGGATCCCGACTGACCATGGCAAAAAGTTGATTCTGATTCTGATTCTGTTCTGCAAGGAACCAATGAGAGCTCCTCCATAGACTTCCATTAGACCTGCAATCCTGACAAAACTTCGACGTCAAAGAAAAAATCCTGTTTTTGCCTGAGTTGGTACTTCACACTCCTTTTTCATTGGAAATATTTAAAAGACTGAACTCCTTCCAGAAGTGCTCTGACAAGAACCAGGCGGAGAGATGACATCTCTAGTTTAACCTTGCCACAGCCAAGGTTGGAATTCCCTGGTGGGACTGTCGACTCTGTGAACCAGTCACAGATAACCAATGGATGCTAGATAACAGCATAGATGTTATCAATATGATGCACTTGATCATCAATCTCTGTTTGTTTGTTGGCTCAGCCAAGAGATTTTCGCAGGTCTGTGAGGGACAAGCAGCCAAGTTCTGTCAGGCACCAAGAGCTGTTGTAAACACTCTGCCAGGAGAAATCATTTCATCTGTCGTTACTTGTCCGCTGATGCTTGTTTGACTGCGGAGAGAGAAAGGGGAGGGTGGGAGGGCTCGGGGTGAGACCCACCCCCTCCTTGCACTGCATGTCCCAGCTTCTTAGTTTACTCGCTCCAGCTTGTCAGAGTGCACAAGTGATGTTCCGCACTGGATTCTAGTGCCTGAGATGGTTTGGATGGAATCAGCACCACAGCCTCTTCAAGGTAAGGTTTTTGAGTTTAAACCAGAATGGAGTTATGGCCATGTGTTTAGTTCCACTGAGGACAAAACTGAAGCCTGAAAGTAGATTATCAAATGTTGCCATGAGTGTTTGCGATTTGTTTTGAATAATAATAATAATAATAGCAAAATAACTCCTTATCTGTAACAATGAGGCTCGATGGAAGGAATATGTGTGGTGATTTTACTCACTAACTTTGAATTCTGCTTTATATATTTCATACACAGTACTTCTATCTTTCGCTTTAACCCCTAGTAAACAGAAATATATAAGACGAGACCTTTGAGTCCTCTTGTAGTCAGAAGCATGACAGCACATGTGAGTTACATGGAAAGTTCAATCTCAAAGCAATGACACAGATTCTCTTTACCATCTTTATCGTCTGTCTGCACTAACCTGTGGCATCAATTTCGATTGCTCACATGGGCGTGAATAAACGTGCAAATGTGCAGAGCGTTTGTTAAACGGTAACACATGACGGGAGAAGTGCAAGAGGAGAATCAAGACTCTCAGGAATGTAACCCTAATCACCCTCATAGTTTAGATTGTACGATTTCTGGAGTCCAAATAATGACCATATGTTCAGAGTTTGTCATGAAGACTAATGTTTAAATTGAATTTGCATGCATGGAACACTTCAAACAGACTTCACTTAGGGAGTGTAGGGGAATGTGGAAATGCCTTGACTAAATTGAGTGCATATGTTTTGCTGCATTGATGTATTTAAATTTCTATCAGTTTTTGAACATAGAATGGAACATAGAATTTATGAGCTATACAAAATGGGTGTCACAGTTATCCCTAGGTGAAATAAACATGAACAATGTTGTAGTAACATTTTCATGTGTTCTTGCAGCACTTGGATGAAGTGATGGTGGAATGTAAGGCGCCCTCTTCTGGTGGAAAAAGTTGTGTGCTGAAGATTACACAGCCAAAGTCAAAGAGCCCAAATATGCTTCCCCCGGACACACAGCTGAAACAGATGTGACATCATATAGCTGACTGAGAGGAGCGACATCAGACATGGAATCTTCAACTGCTCATGTGGACGTCCTCCAGACCACAACACTGATGCCCAGTGTTCCGTCCTCGCACAGCTATCTGCAGTTCTTCTGGGAATACCAGGACAATTCTGTTATCGTGGAGCACTACAACTATACGGGCAAACTGCAGGGCGACCGCTACCGAGATGGACTCAAGCCTGAGGGAATCGCATTCCTGGTGGTGTGCATCCTGATCGTTCTGGAGAATGCCGTGGTCCTTCTTGCGATCTGGAGCAACAAAAAGTTCCATGTGCCCATGTATTACCTCCTGGGGAACCTGACTCTTTCTGACCTGCTGGCCGGGATCACCTATATGGCAAACATTATCATGTCTGGACCTAATACTTTGAAACTGACTCCGCTGTTGTGGTTTCTAAGGGAGGGAGGGGTTTTCATCACCCTGGCAGCTTCCATCATCAGCCTCCTGGCCATCGCCATTGAGCGACATGTAACTATGGTTACCATGAGGCCGTACCACGGAGCAAAGCGTGGTCGGATGTTGGCATTGATCGGTGCGAGCTGGGCCCTCTCGGGGTTCCTGGGCGTCTTGCCTATACTGGGTTGGAACTGCATCTACAGACTGGACCAGTGTTCCACGGTTCTACCACTTTACTCCAAGAGCTACATCCTGTGCTGTGTGACCGTATTCAGTGCTGTGCTTCTCGCCATCGTCGTCTTGTACGTGAGAGTGTTCCGCATCGTCCGCGCAAACACTCAACGCCAGCGTCTGGTCCTGTCAAGCAGCATGAGGAAAGGCTTGGGGAGGAAGTCCCAGAAATACATCGCCCTCCTCAAGACAGTCACCATTGTGTTGGGAGTCTTCATTGCCTGTTGGCTGCCCCTCTTTTTCCTGCTCCTGCTTGACTTTTTCTGCCCCACCCGTGGCTGCCGCCTACTCTTCAAGGCAGACTACTTCCTCGGCGTGGCCATGGTCAACTCTCTCCTCAACCCCATCATCTACACCCTCACCAGTAAGGACATGAGGCGGGCCATTCTCAGACTGCTCTGCCAGCCCTGCCTGATGACCAGGGACGGTCAGGTGAAGAAGCTCGGGATGCCTTTTCTGGAGTGTAGCTTCAGTAAAACTGAGATGGCCTCCCAGAAGCTAGAAGGAGGGCTGGAGACAACCGTGTCCACTGGGAATGTGACCGCTGTATCTCCCATTAAAGCCCTCTATCCCAAAATTTTCAAATCATAGGAAACACTTGGCTCGCGTCAACCATCTTGTTTAAACTGCTCAGGCGAATATGAGTCTATTGAAATAACAACTGGCATGTTGAATGTCATGTGTTCATTGTGGACAACAACAAAACATATTTGGATATAATCTGTGGTACGCGTGGTATCTGGGTCAATGACCTTTTGCAGTAAAACCTCGAATCCCAGCGAGGGCTGACTGATCTGCACCCCCAGATTTGTAACGCAGTATAGCAATGAAAAGGTGTCTTGTGTGTGTTGCCATGTGATGCACGAAATGTGAATTTTCTTTTTAAACTAAAACAAAATACGCACTATTAGTAGTATATGTAGCTGTTTTGAGACTGAATCATAGCAAGTGAGATGCCCCATCGTTGCCATAGCAACACAACTGGTCAAGCCAGTGGCCACTGCAAAAAACTTTGCTAGCTGTTTGAGCTGTTATCGCTCAATAGCGCCATCTACATCTGACCTTTCAAGCCGTGAACTTGTAAGAATGCTTGTTAGCTGGTGTCCTTCAATGTAAGGCAGAACACATGAAGACACAAAATAGTGTCCATTATTTTAATATGCCCAATTTGGCTCCTTCATTTAAAACTACATTAACAAACTAGTAATCATTACTGATTTGCACTGACGTATAATAAAGTGGAGCTTTCGTCTAAATGTTTTTGATTCTTGTGTTTCCATGTTGCCACCGTGCCATAAACATGAAACACAGTTAGGATATAGACTTGTTGCTCTGTGCCATAATAGCCTCATTTCGCTGGTTCGAAAGAGAAGGTGGAATTCAAGTCTGTGTTTTCTTAAATTGTATCGACTCTCTACAAAGAGGCGACGGCAGTAAACTTTCCGGTCGCGGAAGACAACATGGGTAAGCTGTGGGTGGGAAGTAGGCGGCCAAGTTCCCCTTCTCCAAAAGTCCCCAGTCAAAATTAGACATTGTTGGGTGAAGCGTCTGGCTTTCTTTAAATGTCAGTATGTTAATAGCAGGAATATAAACTGATCCAGTATGACTGCATGCAGATGTTGCTAACTTTGCAAAATTGAGTCTCAATGAAAAAAGACATGCCGTGAGTTTTTGTTTTTTTTTTCGTTTACAGTTGGCAAGAGTACAATTACTTTTGAAAATCATCTACATTTGGGAAGTAAACTTCCTTTCACTATCAATAACATCTGTTTTTGTTATGAATGAGTGACTGTAACGCTCAAATGTTTAGAGTAGAATTGAGCCGGTTGTTTTACTGTAAATTATACATGGTATGTGTTTTAGTATTTCTGAAGGTTTTTTGATACATCTGTAACATAAGTCATGTGATTTTGTAATAAAGCACAATTAATAAACTTCATTTTTGTTTTCATTGAGCTCTGACATTGTTTATACATGCATTTTTTTCTGAGTCTCAGAGCCATCTTATTCAGAAGAAGCAGCAGAGGAAGCCAGTGTCCCTGTCAAACATCTGGTAATGACGTTGACCTTCATACAGTGCTGCCTTACATGCTCTACATGCTGTGACTCAAACATCTCACAATACACCCACTATTCAAAACTGCAGTCAAGTGATTTTTGCATTCATGTCAGCACTGTCCACACATGGCTGAGTTGGAGGAGCGTGTGACACGGATGACTGGACTGGTGATCTATGACTTGTAACTGTAACTAGACTTGAAACTCTTAAGTCCAACTGTTGGGCTTTAGAGACAACAAGATAAGGGGAAGCAAAATATTGAGACACTTTGTAGCCATATTTGTTAAACCAAAGCATTGATAATGTCACTCAACTTAGAGATGGACAAAAAGTTGTTTTCCAAAACGCAATGAAGTGAGCATATATGAATGAATGAGCATTATGAATTAAATTTAAAATATAGTTAATATTATGCAAAAATATTAATGATCTGGATATACATGCTGAATTATTGTTGGTTTTAATGTGCATAGATTTAGTTCATATTCAAAATATATACAGAACAAATTATGCAATACCATGATTAATTTCATTCTAAGAGTAACATTTTACACCACAAACACCTTTAAAACAAGTAAAACAAGAAGAAGGAAGCGACACTCAAGCCTTTCAGGCCAAGTATCTTCATAGATACACGTTTCTGCTAACTAATATATCCGTTTTCTGCCAGCGTTTCTCACCTTACCTATATTTTTGTATCTTTCTTTTTCATCGGTGATATATCTGTCAGACATGATCCACTCTGAGTCACCAGTCATGACAGATCTCATCATGCTCATTTTGACAGGTCACCTGGCAGGCAAAAAAAAAAGATCCAAGGCAGGTAAAATTCTACTACTACTATTGGTCTACTATAGGTCAGCACAGGAGCCATAAAAGAACATGAAATACGGTGGGCCCAGGGCCAAAAAACAGCTTTTATTAAATGATACTTTTATGCAATATATATTACATGTTATGTATTAGGTGTGTTGTGTTTTTCCCATGAATACGAGGTTTTACTAAATAGAGATATCAAGTATCATTTGTGATCTGGGTCATTGAGGGGTGATGGTGGGTCCCAAAGCCAGACACATTGAGAACCACTGATGTAGAGTGTTCAATCTCATCTCTTTTTTCAAAATTGCCATGCTTGCATTGAATCATTTTCTCAAGTGCTCCTTTCTTGAATCATCATTTTGTACACTGTCGAAAATTGTGCATTATTTTAGAGCACCACTTCATTTCAGGAGATCATTGGATGATGTTTCCCATTAAATAGAGCATATGGAAATAGCTTTATATTCCGTGCATCGATTTATTGTTCATTACATTGCTGTGATGTTCGCTCAAATATTACAAGGCCATCTTATTTTCATTTAACCCCCATAGACCCAGAGAACTTTGTCCAATTGTAACCACATGGCTGCGGGATACCTTTAATATAAACCACAGATGTTGCTCCAGATGTTGCCGTCATTTCTGCCGACAGAAGTTAACAAGAATTATCCCCATCCGGCAGCTGACTTCCTTCGGCAATATGCATTTTTCATCACAAGCCAGGTGGGTTGTCTAAAACGACCAGAGCGATGTTTGTTTTATCATGACACTGAAGAATGGCATCTCACATGGAGTGGCCGAGTGCTGACTCACAAAAGCACTGAGCACGAAACGCCAGAAATGCCAGAAGTGATAAAAGCTAGTAGTATTTTATTTGTTGTATTTGTCCTATATTCTAGTTTGGTCGTTTTGTTTGTTTGATTGCATTTATTTTTCACTACTAACAGAATAGAAAAAAATCAACATCTACTATACACTAAAAATGTTTTAATCTAATGTTGTTTGTTTTCAAATAAACGTCATTTCTGATGCAGTGTTGCGTGTGGTATTGTGAGTGTGTGTTTCATAGACAATCTTGAGTCGAAAATAAACATTCACAGCCGTGTGGGAGCTTGTCTAGGGAGGAGCGCTTCGTCTGTGTAGCTTGAGCAGCATCTGGTGGTGGTGGACTGAAACTGCTACTCAATACAGAAGTTAAATACAAAAACGTAATACAAATGAAATACTTTCATTTACCCTCATCCTGCTATGTTTGTTTTTGTTTGTTTAACTACGTAGCGTCACACTTGCCGTTTGTTATTAGTCTTACAATAGAAACCATACACAAAGTTAGGGGTACAAAGTTTTTCCTATGTTATGTTATGGTGAAAATAACGCTTCGAGGCTTGCATGCGTCGCTTGACAAACGTTGCTTTAAAATAAGAGCCCGGGGTATCAGGACCAATTGACTGTCATTGTAATCCAACGCGCCCGAGACGGGTCCGTTTTGTTGGGCTTTTATTGTGAAGGCTGTAGTAGGCCGGCACAATGCTTAGTCATGGTGAGTTATTGCTCTCCCTCCGCCTTCGTCTGTGGCGCACTGCACGACGAACCCGGGAGAAGGAATCCATCTCGATGAGGTCAGTTACACTTATATCCAGCGTTTACGGCTGGTGTATCGCACATGCCTTGCACCAGTAATGTTTCAAACGTGTCGGTGAATGAATAGCTTGAAGCGTCCTCGGGGTTCTTTGTTAGCAGGTTTGTGGTTTGGTGGCTAGCGTCAGTTATTTACTCTCCAAAGTCCGAACATTAATAGCTGGTCTGTTCAGAACACCGAACATCAGCGCCGGTTCAAGTGTGCGTGTGTGTAAACTGTGGCACTGTTTACGTCTAATGCAGGGTCCTGCGTGAATGGACTGCAAATGGAGATAGACGTCAGTGAGCCGTGTGTCCACGATGTGTGTGAAATGTGCACAGACTTGGTGGACAGTCAACAGGCTTATGTAAGACCTCGACTCTTCTGGGTCATGTTTTGGTACATCCAGTTCCACCGATTCCAAGAGCTGAGCATGAGTCACAGGCGACCGTGCCGCCGAAGTCACTCGACATTCCTGGTTTACTTGTGCCCATGGACGCGGTTCCGATGTACTCCAGCTGGTCTGTGGTCGTCACCTGGGCTTCCTGTGGTCCCCCATGTACTTCCTCAGTTAGAGAACGGACTGATGCTTGTCTACAGTGTCCAGCCGCTGGGACTAACTTATCGAACTAGTCGAACGCTGTGAACACCTCACTGCTCCAATCACTATATTCGGTTCCAGTTCGATAGTAATCATCCTCTGTCATCTGTCTTTGCTCGGCCACAAAACCCACGTTTTAAGTCATTGAAGTCTCAATTGCAAGGCAAATTACAGGTGCAACAATTGGAGCAAATGAACTTATGTAACTTCTCAGCTCCAGTGTAAACAGTAGGTCATATGTTAACTATGGTGTCAATGTTTTACAACACTAATTCTGCTTAATTTAACCTAATATTTGTTGCACTGTCCCACTTTTTTTATCTCACTGTTATGGGTGTGGAATGGCGTTCACTTGATTCCATGGCTTTACAACATCAGCTTTGTAGTGCAGCACACTATTGTGAAGCAGTTTGAAATGTCCTTGACATAACACCGACTGTCATTTGTGCTTCCACTCTTTCACCCTCTTTCTCCCCTCTATTAAAACGAAGGGGGTAAAATACAATTTTGTTTCGCTGGACTGTTGGATATGCTTTCATGTAGAGCCATATAACAATTATTTCTTCATTTGTGTTTGTAAAAGTAATTGTTGATAGTCCCTTGTGATATTTAACTGGCATTTCTTCGGAATTATCCATGAGTCATGTCTCCAGCTGGTTAAACGTTAGTCAAGGAAGTTATTAATAACCCCCGATGTGTCACTGTTGACAAAATTTCCCTGCATAAGCTTGTAGTTCCTCTTTATTAGTCGAATAAAAGGAACCAGCCGCAGTTCGCACCTGCTAGCTGCATCCTCTTATCACCTGTGGAGCTAATCATTACTGTCTGTGTGCGTTGTGCATGAGCTCTGTTATGTAACGCATTCAGCTGTGACCGGAACAAGAACCCCAGAGAAATTATTAACTATTTTCTTTCTAGGGCAACATGTATAAGAAAGTTTAGATGTTGTGTCTGTCAGCATAAAAATCTCCAGCACACTGGAATCACAAACTTGGTACCAATTTTAAGTCAGAATTTAATTTTTAACTTTATTTTGACTTAAAGTTACAAATATTTGAGGCTTTTTTTTTAACCCACGTTTACAGCTCTTTTAAGTCTATATACATGGTAATACTAATGGATAACGCAGGGAATTTGTGTGACTGTAAAACTAATAATTGTTTGCATCAGTTTAAACTATGTTCTGCCCGACCTTTTAGTTTCGTACTGAGTAACTGAGTAATTGACACTCGAATAAAAACTTCTAACCGGATATAGGCTAATCCTAATTCCACCCAGCTAGAGGCTCTTCAGCAGCATTCATGGGAGCTGTTAAATAAAATCCACAAAATTTCAACTATGAATAAATGCCTTCAAACTTTAATAATAATAATAATAATTCACAATTTTACTTTTGACAAAGTCTTGGCACCAAAAAGGAGCAAAATGTTTGCTAAATACATTATATATTGAGAACATCTAGATAAGACTGTACTTTATTTTATTTATTTATTTATTTATTTATTTTTCGTCTTCAACATACATGCTAGCATGCAATAACTTTATATCTTTGTGAAAGGCAGACATTTGTGGCATTCTTTGCTGTAGTTGGACCCATAAAGTGTGTAATTAAAATCAGAATTTGGCCTTCCGTCGCTGTCAGGGAGTTGGTGGTCTAACTGCAACTAGCCATGTGAAGGATTTCTTTCTCTTGTTAAACATTCACTGGTTAAGCAATGCAGTGATGCAAGTTTCCTTTTTACAGCCAATGGTGTCGTTTTCTGCTGTCAAAAATGACTTCCAGGTTTTTCTTTTGCTTGATCCCAGTACCTCATGAGACTTCCTGATCAGCTATGCTTAACTCCAAGCCAAAAGGCACTTGTTTCTCAACTAACAAACATTTTGCAAAACAGCATGACTCATCTTTTTATTGTCTGGCTGAACTGTTTGTAGGGCTTCAATCTGAGCAGTACTCATCTACATTACAACACTGGCGTCGTTGTGTTTGGTCAGTAGACAAGTCACGTTATTTCCCATAATTTTGTGGTTTTGCATATTCTATCTGGGGAGAATAATGTTAGGACATAAAAAATTGCACACTCATGATGAATCGCAGGTCGTGACCTCCTGAAAAGCGCCAGGGAGAGCAGCCTCTAGATAAGACTGTGGTAATTACCCTCTGCTGTGTCAGACAGTGTGAAGCGCTACATCCGATGTTTGTCTGATCATAGTTTATTACTGCGGCATGACTTCTTCTAATGAAACTTGTGGAACCGATCAAATACTTACATCTCTCTGTATCTGTCTCCCCCTCACAGTTCAAGTCATCTGTTGGAAGAGCAGCCTCCCTGTGAACACAGCATAGCAAACAAATTCCTGAACTGCCAGCACACCGGCTTCAGAGAAAGTCACCAAACCCTCAGCCCCCCTCGGCTCCTTCCCCACATTCTCTACACAGTTATGCTGAGCATGTCAATGTAGTCCACACTTGTTTATTTACTTGAACTGCAGTCTTGTTTAAAAACAAGGATACAAGTGCATTTCTATTTATTTATTTATTTCGCTGTTTTATATTATTTATAGATTTAGTAGATTTAAAAAGTTTTCTCTCTCATGGCCCTGTTTTTCTTGGACAACTGGAGTTATTATAGCCAGTCATGTAGCTGCTGAGCCAACTGTGACGGAAAGTCACACCCAAGTGTGTCGCCATGTCCAGATGAGTGTGATGCCTGGACATAAGAACTGACTCGAGAGAGAAACTCTTCATACCCGATTGAAACTTCAATAGAATGCCCAGTAACGTTCCTGACTGTTAAGGAGAAAAGATAGGAAATGACAGAGTGCCTGACAGAATGCAAAGCGCTGGTGACTCCGTCCACACACAACGGCCACCGTGTCTTCAGCTACACGCTGGAGAGCCACACCGCCGCCGCATTCGCCATCATGAACGAGCTGCGTCTGGAGCGTCAGCTCTGCGATGTCATACTGCGGGTCCGCTACCAGGATCTGGAGGCTGTGGACTTTGTGGCCCACAAGGTGGTACTGGCGTCTTCCTCCCCAGTCTTCAGGGCCATGTTCACCAATGGCCTCAAAGAGTGTGAAATGGAGCTGGTGCCTATCGAGGGAATCCACCCCAAGGTGAGATGAAGGCCATACTTCAAATTTCTGATTAATTTGCAACTTCCTTCTTTCATTGTTCTGTATTTTATTTCTCAATTATGAACACATGTTGAGCTCTGCAATGTTTTATGTTATCATGATGTGCTTGCAATTATTTCTTCCTTTTTTTTTTTTTTTTTTTTCTTACATGCTGTCTCATGTTCCTCACACGTCTCAATCGAAACTTGCCTCTGGTTTTCAATTCCTCCCTCCTCCAGGTGATGGACAGACTCATAGAGTTTGCCTACACAGCCAGCATATCTGTCGGGGAGAAGTGCGTGATCCACGTCATGAACGGTGCTGTCATGTACCAGATCGACAGCGTTGTGAAGGCCTGCTGTGACTTTCTGGTTCAGCAGCTTGACCCAAGTAACGCCATCGGCATCGCTAACTTTGCTGAGCAGATCGGTTGCACAGAACTCCATCAGAAGGCCCGTGAATATATTTATTTGAACTTCAGCCAGGTAAGTTATCCAGCAATAAAACCTTGCATGTCGGCTCAGTATTTCTTGTGACTTCTGTAAGTGCTGATACAACAGCCTAATCTCCGTCTGTACTGTCTCTCAGGTGGCCACTCAGGAAGAGTTCTTTAACTTGTCTCACTGTCAACTGGTGACCCTCATTAGTCGCGATGAGCTCAACGTTCGCTGTGAGTCGGAAGTTTTCCAGGCGTGCGTGGAGTGGGTGCGTTACGACCAGGAGAACAGAAGGCCTTATGTCCAGGCTTTGCTCCAGGCCGTCCGCTGTCATTCCTTGACCCCCAACTTCCTCCAGGCTCAGCTGCAGTCCTTGGACTGGGACCCCCAGTGTAAAGACTACCTAGCGCAGATCTTCCAGGACCTCACGCTCCACAAACCCACCAAAGTCAATTTTTGTCGAACTCCAAAGGTGCCACAGCTCATTTACACCGCAGGGGGTTATTTCCGCCAGTCTCTCAGCTACCTCGAGGCCTATAACCCCTGTTCAGGATCCTGGCTGAGGCTGGCGGACCTTCAGGTACCCCGAAGTGGCCTTGCTGCCTGTGTCATCAGTGGCCTGTTCTATGCCGTTGGTGGACGGAACAATGCTCCGGACGGTAACATGGACTCTAACTCACTGGACTGCTACAATCCCATGAACAACTGCTGGCTTCCTTGTGCGCCCATGAGTGTCCCCCGAAATAGAATCGGTGTGGGTGTCATTGACGGCATGATTTATGCCGTTGGTGGGTCACATGGCTGTATCCATCACAATAGCGTGGAACGGTGAGTAAACAATGCACCTGCTCTTGCCAAGCTCATGAGACATCTTTCGCACGTGGCCTTTATGTGGGAATTTGTTTTAACCAAAGGAGACGGTCTTTTCATCATGTAGAGAAGTGAGGCATCTATGTAGTTAACATTGTTTCCGTCGCACAAATGAAGAACCATTTTGACTTCAAATGTTCATGTTGCTTTCTCAAAAAGGCTCTTAAACTTCCCACAAATGCCCACGGGAGGCATATTTTATTTGACAAAGTTCCTGCCGCAGTCGATAGTTATTTGTTAGTCCACTGGTTATATAAATAACCAAAATGCTGTCAAAGTCTACCGGAAGATTTGATGATGTTGCAATATTCCCAAGAATGAGCTAGAGAAGGAGGATACTTAGTTGTTACGAGATGAAAATATGCAGAGCTCCAACTCTGGTGGCCCGGAGGACGGTGATGTCACCGGAGCGTCCCAGGCAGCAGCATTGAGGATGGAGTCCATCTCGATGAAGACCCATTTTAAGTTTAGTACTGGTTAAATGACTGAGACGGTTCTGTCTCTCACTTCAGTGTCTGCCCGTGGTGACAGGCACAACGTAAGAGATTACTTTTACACAGAGTGTGTTGTCCATGCGCGCACACACAGAATACATGTTAACTGAGCTTGAACAGCTTGAATCAAGCAATACATCTCTGATCTGATGCAGTTTATGCCACAACTTGCTCTAATCAGGAGGTGGACGGGTTCCTAGATGCCCCGGAGGCAGAGTTATTTTTTTTGTGACGTAATGAAAACACCTCTTGTGGCTGCACGTTTGCCGAGATTTCAGACTACGGAAAACTTTATAAAGAAACATCTTCACCTGCCTCATGGAGAGGAGGACTTCAATATTTAAAACATGTGAATGAGTGAGGGAAGTTGGGTTTAGACTTCAGTTGCTCTTTAAGAAATGGCTGAATTAAAAAAATATATATAACTTGGTTCAGAACGGCAACATTGAAGCAGAAGATCAAGGGTTAGAAGAGAGTAGTGTGCTCCAGGAGCGGCATCAACAGAGATCTACAGCCAAGGAAGCCTGCAGGCGCTGAATGATCTGGAGTTTAAACCTGCTGCAGGAGAAATACACAAGGAGTAGAGAAAAGTGCCATGAGAAAACAACGAAAGATTTGACATCCTGGAATCTGTGCTGTGAAAAAAACGCATGTGAATCTATGAGTTTCCTGGAAAGGCTGACTAAGTACAGTGTATATAGATTTGTGACTGAAATAACCACATGCACGACATGCCATGAAGGCAGGCTTTTAGCTAGGAGGGCGTCTGCAAGGTTGTAAGTTGGCCAGCAGATTATGTTGGTATATGGTGGCATCAGGCAGCCAAGCTGCTGTTGAGAATTGAGCATTCATTTTTGCATTTTTTGCAGACGCCCACCTTGCTAAAAGCCTGCATGAAGGGCACTCAGCTGGCACCAGAGGACTAAGTGTATCGACGTCGAATCAAAAAAGAGCCTCAAGTGAAGGCTTTCTTGATGACCCTGTTTACTAGAGAAAATGCAGGGGGAAAAAAATCTTCATTTTTGTCATCTCTGTTCAACAGCTACGACCCAGAAAGGGACGAATGGCAGCTGGTTGCCCCCATGTTGACTCGACGCATCGGTGTTGGCGTTGCAGTCATCAACCGGCTGCTTTACGCTGTGGGCGGGTTCGACGGTGCCAATCGGCTCAGCTCCTGTGAATGCTACAACCCAGAGAGGGACGAGTGGAGAACCATGTCCTCCATGAACACCGTTCGCTCAGGAGCAGGTGAGGCGCTGTCAGGATGAGCAGAGGAGGATTCCCGTCAGTGGTGGATTGTGCGGATTAAAACCTGTTCACCGAGTGGCGGGAATCAGGGTTGGACTGGTTTAGCTGGATGCACCTTTACGTAGCGCTCCTCACACTAAAGCAGTATTAATAACTAAGTAAAATGTGGTGCTGTTAATACCTCAGTCATTATTTTGAAATTTCATTCATCTGGTCATTTCTGCTTCCCTTGTTCCTTTGTCTTAAATCCACTAACTTCAAAAATAAATTGACATGATTAATTCATGGGTGCTCGGTGCTCAGTATTCTGGAAGTCACTGCCTCAAAAGAGAGAATACACTTCACCAAGTGTCTCGATCAGGGCACACCAACACAACCACGTCTGTAGCCGAGGTGAACTGGTAACCTTCATGACATAGGGTGACCACGATCACCAACTGAACCATGCTGCTAATGTAGTCATTTCTCTGACTCATGGCAGCAGTGTAATGTACATTTTGAGTCATACTGCTCCAATAACCCCCTCCGTCTCCCTACTCTGCACTCTGAAACTCAATGTTCCCTGGTGACTTTGTTTTAAAGGCAAAACTCCCAGGGCTCATCTGATTTTAAATGTCATTGATCGATGTTGGTTGTGAAGAAAAGTCAGTGTGCTTCCAACTGGATGAGACTGAGTGAGTGAATGTTCTCTTGCAGGTGTGTGTGCTCTGGGGAATTTCATCTTCGTCATGGGCGGCTACGACGGCACCAACCAGCTGAACACAGTGGAGCGGTATAATGTGGAGACTGATTCCTGGGTCTTTGCTGCCTCCATGAGGCACCGACGCAGTGCGCTGGGGGTCACCGCGCTGCACGGCCGCATTTATGTGCTAGGTGAGTGCAGCTGTCTGTGTGAGGACCTGTAAGTGCAGTTAAGCAACAGTTTGATTTTTTTTTCTGGATTCCTCAGGAGGTTATGATGGGAACACTTTTTTGGACAGCGTGGAGTGTTACGACCCTGAAAAGGACACGTGGTCGGAGGTCACGCACATGATGTCCGGGCGGAGCGGCGTCGGCGTGGCCGTAACTATGGAGCCCTGCCAGAAAGACCTGCCTCATTCTCAGAAAACAGAGAGGAGCGAGTCATCCAATCCACACTCTGCCAGTCCTGGGTTTGGAGGCCAGCAGAATCTGAACCACAACGGACAGTAACCGCTGGGTGATCCTGGCCACATGGATCTTAGAGGCCACATGCTGATCAAAACATTACACCCTTTATTGTAGCAGAGATTTGACCATTTGTGATCCATCAATGAATCATGTTTGATTTCACTATATTCACATGCTGTTCTCTATATTTTTGTCCAAAACTGAGAGCTTAGCTATTTAGTTGCAGTATCCCTGTCTAGCTCAAAAAATTAATGTGACTTTTTTGTGTAACAAACCCCTCGTTGTCAATGGAAAAACAAAAGTGTGATAATTAATTAGAAACTTTTAAACATTTTAACTTATTTATATACAAATTTTTGTCATGACAATATTACTAAATATGATAGAACCTAATATTGTATATTTTTTTAAACATTAAAATAACACTGAAGTCATTCAAATATGTGCATGATGCTCATTCAATTTACAGAAAGTGGGTTTGTTACACAAATAAGTGAAGATGCTGGAGGGTAACAACAATGTTCATCACATAGTGTCATCTTCTGTTCAAGCATATCAGTTGTGCAACAACACTGCATGAGCACATAGAGCTGTGTTTCTGCATGATGCGTGTGTTGTTGTACTGCATCAATTCATTGCGTGCGCGACTACCATGTCCAGTAAACATGGCAGGAGCACTGGTCATGCCGCATTAGCATGCTGTCCAGCATTAGCAGTACATGCAGCGTTAAGGCCTTGTGCAGCTGAAATGCATCAGGATTAATTGGCTCATTGTGCAGCATTAGCACTGAGTTAGCTAGCTTAGCACTAAGTGATAAATTAGCCCGATGCTAAGTTAGCTGCGAATTAAGTTGTAGCGTTCTGTGCTAAACTAGCAGTGTTAGCCAAACGTGTAGCGTCTGCGCGTCTTTTATTTCCTTCACCACCCTGTTAGCAAACAGTGCAAAGTTAGCATTGGATCTTGTGGTTAGTTTGAACTTTCATTTGCTACTGTATATAGCTTCACGTGCGAGTCTCAGAAGGCAAATTGACATTTTAATAGATTTCCTGCGCTCACTTGGGGCTGTTTGCACATGTTGACTATGTGTCTTGTCTGTCACACAGAAGCCGCTTCTTTTGTTGCAAATGCTGTTCACAACACATTTTGCTTCTCTGTGGACTTGATATCATCTTCTGAAAGATTTTTGAATAACTTTTTAATCCAGTGTTTGTGATCAACAGACAGACACTCGTGGTGGCATATTCTGTCAACTGCCACATCAGTCTGGATGTAGCAGCAGTGGGTGGGGCTTCTTTGTCGCCTCACACACCTGTCGGACGTCTTGCTGCGTTCTGTTCATAATTTCCAAAGTTGAAACTGTTACCTTTTAACGGGACCTTGGTTTCATTCACAACATGATGGCAGGAGAGTTTTCTCCACAAGCAAGGTTTTGATGAAACTCGTCTGGTTTCGTCGTATTTATTGCCGGCGTTGGACCAATGGCCGACGAGACGCAGAACAAATCCAGACCTCAAATAACAGAAGCTACCCGGTTTGTGCATTGGTGTTCCAACAAGCGTATGCTGATGCCAAACAGTGCTTAAAGACGTGTATTTGTAACAGCAAATTAAGCTGCAAATGTTTATAGTTGACATTTTGTACATGAATATTCAAATACATCTTGTACAGATTTGAAGAGTCCACCATGTTTTTGGTTTGACCCGGGGGCTGGGTTGAGTTTTGGTTTTAATATTGCATGACCTAGAGATGATTGACGCAATTATTTGTTTGCCCCGCCCCCACCAGAACCTCGTGACCATTGTGAAATAAAAAGTCAATGAAATATGTTGGTCTTTGTGGATTGATGTTGCACTTGCCGCTGCTCCGTCATGTGACTGAAACTTTTGTTAGTCATGGCCAAACATCATTGAAACAAAGTTATTGATTAATTTGCGCAATGCTACGACGTTCGATCGTACCATTCTGACGACTACTGGGTCACACTCGATCCTTGCATTTGGGCGCCCCCTGCTGGCCTAAAACCATTCGAGACATCATTGCACTGACGTGAACTTGGGGAGAGGAATGTGATGATTTAAAGAAGGCTGTCTGTATCATCAGATAATGGCTAATACAATCAGTACTTATCACGATTTATAGTCTGGTTGTGTAGCTTTGGACTATTCACCTTTATGTTTTGGAGCTATACATTGTTCGTATAGTGACACTGTAACAATCCATTCTTTCTGTGGATGAGCTCAGTCATCAGCACTTGTCACTTACCATTCAGAGGAACCGGATCAGCCTGCTGTATTGAACCAAAACCTCAGTATATAGTGCAGCTTTATCTGGTTCGAGAGGATGAACACAGCTTGATGTTTGAGATCTGGTTTTCTGGCTTGGGTCTTGAATACATGCCTGAAATTTGTTAGGCTTCATGCCTCAATGTTACACTGCAAGTATTCTCAAGTCGCTCCACCATGACCTCCGTCACCTCTCTGCTGCCTTCCATTCACACAAGCAAGCAACACCTAACAGAGTCAAGGAAGGAACTTGGTCGCTCACAGAAGGTGCACAGCTCCTCTGCACCAGGAAAACCCTCTGTGACAAGCTGAAGAAGATGGATGGGTTGTTTTCAGGTCTGATGCAAATAAAAATGTCAACATTGCCCCTCTTGCAGATTCAACTGTGCAAGCACGCTGATCTTTTTAAAGTGCATCAAAGGTCATGTGTAGCTCAGACATACACAGTAGGTAAACACAAGATTGTTTCATCTGAAATGGATGTAATGATGCTCCAGTCTTGGGGAAGTGATTTAGCTTTCCAATTCTTAAGCACTGACCTCAACATTCAGGATCTCAGTGTCGCCGATAACTTTATTTAAAGCGTCACGACTCGCAGAGTGCACAAATAACTTCAGTCACATGTTTAAAGTAAATACCTGGTGATGGTGATTCTGGCTCTGCAGGTCACAACGTCATCACCTCTTCGTCGTGTTTGACTTCACCCCGCA
Organism: Synchiropus splendidus; assembly: GCF_027744825.2. NCBI lineage: Eukaryota > Metazoa > Chordata > Actinopteri > Syngnathiformes > Callionymidae > Synchiropus > Synchiropus splendidus. The sequence goes on along the minus strand of NC_071335.1, from coordinate 12,257,532 downwards.
AACATTAAGTCACTATTGTAGACAATGACCAAGTCCGAAACGCTTACGAGTCACAACTGCACAAAACACTCACTCAAAATGCTAAACTTTAATGAAACTTTTTATGAAGATTGACTATATATATATATATATATATATATATATATATATATATATATATATATATATATATATATATATATATATATATAGTCAATCTTAAAATCTTCAATCTTAAAAAAATCTTCATATATATATACACACACACACACTCTCTCGCACACAGAGAGAGGGAGAGGTTAAAAGGTTCAAAATGGTTCACTGTGAGTTTAGTTTGAAAGGCTGTCCCCGGATATAAAGTGTTGCTCGGTAACTTGACACCGGTGAGTATTGCCGATGACGAAAGCGTTTCGAACTCCCATCAGACTCCCGTGGATCTGCTGCAGACGCAGGTAACTTAAATCGCGCTACACTTTCTTGTCCTGTCTTGTTACACCATTATTGATGGCACTGAGTGTATAAATGTTTTTTAAAAATGTCGGTATTTGACACCTGGCCTGGCCATGGCAGCTACCTGAGCGCTTCTTTACAACCTGTTGAGCCTGAATGTCATCGTTGTCATTTTACCTTTGGAGTTAGTTTCAGTTATTGTTCTAAAATTTCACCAAAATATTACGCAGGCTGGTAAAAACAGTGAAGCCTCCTGTGTGAAAGGGAGAGACTCCCCTGCTGCTGTGTTGTCGTCAAACGAGTTAGTCCACTTTCAGAGCTTGTCTTCTGCTTCTCCCAGGAATGACCTTCAGCCATCTCTCCTAGCTTTTCCTGTGTGGAGCAGCAGCCAGCATGATCCCAGTGGGGGAGTTCAGAAACCTGGGCTCCGAACTTAACGCCAAGTATCGGGTCCTGAAACCATGGTGGGATGTTTTCTCGGAGTACCTGTGCCTGGCCATGCTCATGATAGGAGTGTTTGGATGCACCCTGCAGGTACGGAACCCTCCGTCATGATAAATGCTGCCCTGTGGTGGACGGGCTTCCTGTGACATGATTATTACCCCTCTGGCCACAGGAGCTTGACTTTGAATCCGCACTTCCTGCTCAGTCTGGTTCACTAATAAGAGTTTCTCGTGCAAATACAGGAGGATGTGAGTTGATGGCCGCGCTGTGATGGCATGTGTCTCTGTGAGAAAAGTGTAGGTGTCACTAGGACAGAGAACAAAGGGAGTCTGATCCGCCCAGACTTCAGGCCCTACAGGTTTCTGCCACAGTGAGGGAACTACTGCAACACTGGGAGATAACCGCCACTCTGCAGGTTCCATGTGAATAAATACACTTCTTTCACATGTGGAGCACATCACTGCGACTGAGTCTGCGTGTGTTCAAGTTCAGATCAGTGATCGGTTCAGAAGAAGGGAACAGTTTTGAGTTTTCTCAACTGTTTCCTCTCACGAGTTGCTCTTGTTTTCCAGTCTGGACAGGTGGTCCTTCTCCCTCTTGAACTGATGGGTCGGCACAAACATTGTGCTTTATTGATATGTCTTCTTCAGCGCATCAACATTTTAGATTGAGTCTAATAAAACATGCCATTGGAAATCTGGGAATTTTTAAATGTTTGCATTTTCAGAAATATAGATAGTTAAAGTTTACAAAATGGCGACCTCATTGTCCAAAACACATTCATCTTCATCTTTTAAGACAATAGTTGGGTATTAAAAAGTCGCTCCATGTCGTCGCTGGCGTTATTTATTTATGCAGCGTGGTGTCATCAATCCCATAATCCATTGTAGGTTGCATGGACAAGCTTCTGTGACATCAGAACTGATGATGTTCCTGAAGGAATAAGTGACACTGGGCTTCTTGTGTGGGCGCCATGTTTCTTACTGTGAAAAGTTCAGGTTCAGGTTCAAGGGATTGGATTTTAGCGGTGTTCTGCTGTTCCACATCAGGAGGGGTGAGAAGGTTTCCTCATTCCCTTGTGCAGCTTCTTACTGCAGTGACAGCGAGAAGATGTGTTGTCATTTAAGATTGTGTAGGTTGGAAGTTATGACTTGGTGGAGATTTGACGATTCCGGAATGCAGCAGAGCAAATGTCTCAGGTGGCGACACAGTGCTCCGTCTCCCCTGCAGCAAATCTTTCTTTTTGTTACACACTAATAACATCATGAAAGTTGATGTATTGGTTGATTGTATCCTGTGTTTCTATTGCGTAATGTGAGTCATGACATGAGTCAAATGAGTGTCAGAGTTACTGACAGCTCTGGGGTCTGATGTCCGACTGGCCCCTGGCACCGGGGACTGAGGGGTCTGGTGGTTATCGTCACAACTCATTGTCATTTTCTTCCATCTGCAGCCATGTTGAAATCACATAGTGAAGTGTGTACACTTTGAAGTATTCGTAGTAGTATCATTTGTCTATAAAATTATTATAGGTACACTTTGTATCCTTGTGAACATTGAAAAAAAAGACAGTAATATTGAGCAACTTCCAATAAATAAGAACTTGATTAACATTGTTTGTAACAGAAAAGACTTCAAAATTTGTCGTAAAAAACATTTCATTTTTCCATTGTCAGTGACCACAGCACACACTGTATTTTTTGGTTGTTTTTCCTGAGGTAGGTTTGTGTGGGCGCCGTAACAATTCTGCTCTCAAGGATGAGCCCCACTCTTAGTTTTGGTGGTTCGGTTTTTGGTGACGCTGGGCTTTCAGCGCTGGTGTCCTCATATCAAGTGATTCCCACTGGCATGTCCATCTGAGATCAGTTGTGTGGTCTTTGATAACTTTCATAGTTGACACTGTTTTTATTTTTGATAAGGAGGCGTAAACAAGGATTGGGTCGCAGTGTTTTTTTCTTTATGATTGGCCTAATTTGAGCCAATAATGGAAAGTCCTTTCAGGAGGAGTCAGCTATTAGCTGTTGGCTCGGTGCTGTGCAGAGAGATAGAACACATGAAAAGTATTAAATAATTTGAAATTCTTTCTCCAAAAATGTGTCTAGAGAACAAAATGGCAAAATGACAAAATCTACAACTCAAGTCGATTGAAACTCATTCCAATATTCATGTTTCAAACCAGAAATGTTCCAGGAATTCTTGTGTAAAGAAAGAAAACTCACCTTGTTTGGGGAGAAAGTGTCAAAACCTGCTCAAAACAGGCAGAAAAATGGCAACTTTCCAGCAGTCCTACCCAACCTTGTCTTGAGTTTCTTGCAGCAGGCACATGTGACCTCAGGTAAAACTTGACAATTCAAGTCTATAAAAAATGAATGCATCCTCATACACTCTGCATACACTCATACTAATTTAGTAATACGTTAAAAAAATAATATTATAACATTTACTTGTTTGCATAGAATTAAATTTTGGGTTAACAGTCTATTTATTTGTATTTGAAGCTCTTTTTAAATCCACTAAAGAGTCAACCACTTACCGACCAGTGACAGTTGCCTTCAAATGCCCTGTCGTGTCACCAAGTCACACACAGTGCCAGTCTTGAGTCACAGGTTGGTTAATGAGTTCTTAGCTAGAGGCGTCCCAGCAAGCAGTCCGGGGAGGAAAGGCTGCCCATCTGCAATGAAATTCAAGTATAGTAATATATGCTGTTTTATATGACATCATAAGCATTTCAGTGATTTGGTGGTTTTTACAACGTACTATAAAAGTGCTTCCTTTTTTGTTAGATGAACATCACATTGAGTTATGGTTCCATTGTCACCTGGCTGGCCTGCATTGCACAAAACAGAAGTGGCTGAATGCATTTATGGACAGTAGCACTGGAGCCAGCTGGAGTGAAGAATGCTAGCTACCGCCACCAGCATTGTGTGCCCTGCTGTAGCCAGCGTCCCGTGAGTTAGAGATCCCTGATTCAACTTAAACTCTGATTCTCTTTCTTGTTTCCGCCCCAGCTGACTCAAGACAAGATCGCTTGCCTGCCCAGTCCCTTCACCAGCCCGACCCCAGACGCCATTGACTGCAGCTACATCCGAAATTACGGGGAGAATGAGTCCCAGGGTCACCCCTCCACTCCAGTCATCAAGGAGGTGTTTGGCCGTAAGAACAATCTGGACATCCACCAGTACGTCTTTGTCAACCACTACTGCTACGAGCGTTTCGTGCACTGGTACGCCAAGTACTTCCCGTACCTGGTAGTGATCCACACCATGATCTTCATGATAACCAGCAGCTTTTGGTTCAAGTTCCCTGGGACGTCATCGAAAATAGACATCTTTGTGACCATCCTTGGGAAATGCTTTGACTCGCCCTGGACCACGCGGGCCTTGAGCGAGGTGTCGGAGGAAAGAGGGGAGGAGAAACTGGGAAGCTGGAGGAGAAAGACCATGAGTAAAGAATCTCCAGACCCACAGGGTGAGGGGGAGGAGGCGGTCGGTCTTCTTCGTTCCTCCTCAGTGAAGTCCAATCCAGAGAAGGCGGTGCCGGAGCCTCAGTCAGCCCTTACTGTGCTGGACAAAAAGGAAGGGGAACAGGCCAAAGCCCTTTTTGAAAAAGTGAAGAAGCTGAGAACTCACATTGAAGAAGGAGACATCTTGTATCTCATGTACGTTCTTCAAACGTGCATTAAGGTCTTCAAGTTCATTCTGATCGTCATCTACACGGCGGCGCTCGTTCTCAACATTCAGATCGTGATTCGCTGCCTGGTTCCCCCAGAACTCACAGGTTTCGACATCTACTGCTGCAACCACAACAAAGCCCACCTCTTCTCCAAGCTGGCCTACTGCTACATCTGCTTTGTGGGCGTGTTTGGAATCCTGTGCATCTACACCCTCTACTGGCTCTTCCATCGACCTCTGAAGGTTTACTCCTTTGAGCATGTGCGGCTAGAGACAGGCATCAATGACATCCCCGATGTGAAGAATGACTTTGCCTTCCTCCTGCACCTCGTGGATCAATACGATGCCCTTTATTCCAAAAGATTTGCTGTGTTCCTCTCCGAGGTCAGCGAGAGTCGCCTCCACCAGCTCAACCTCAACCATGAATGGACAGCGAAAAAGCTGCGCGCTCGTCTGGCCAAGAACGCCAACAACAACTTGGAGCTGCACCTGCTGATGCTTCCCGGTCTTCCTGACACCGTCTACGACATCACGGAGATGCAGTCGCTGAAACTTGAGCAGGTTAAAAGCGTCACCATATCACCAAGTGTGGTCAAGCTGGATGCTCTGCAGGAGCTGTCACTCATCTACTGCCCCGCCAGGCTCCAGCTGTCAGCCCTCAATCACCTCAAGGAGAACCTCAGAGTGCTCCGTCTGTCGTTCCAAACTCCAGAGGAGATCCCTGCATGGATGTACAGCCTGAACCGGCTGGAGGAGCTGCACCTCAACGGCCCTTTAGTCAACGACGTGTCCCGAAATCCTGCGCTTGAGTCTTTTCGCCAGCTGTCAACGCTGCGGATCCTGGTGATCCGCTCCAACCTGACCAAGATCCCGACCAGTGTTGCGGACGTAGCCTATCAGCTGCAACGTTTAACCATCTACAATGAAGGGGTGAAGCTCCAGGCTTCCAGCAGCCTGAAGAAGCTGACGAACCTGGCCTCCTTGGAACTAGTGGCCTGCGAATTGGAGCGGATCCCCAGTGCAGTTTTTAGCCTGAACAACCTTCAGGAGTTGGACCTGAAAGAAAACAAACTGACGACCGTGGAGGAGATCCTGAGCCTGCAGCACTGCGAGCGGCTGACGACTCTCCGTCTCTGGTACAACAAAATCTCCTACATCCCGGATCACATCAGTAAGCTGCACACCCTGGAGGTCCTGGACATCAGCTGGAACAAGCTACGAAAGCTCCCGGCCAGACTGTTCTACTGCACCAAACTCAGACACCTCGACGTCTCTCACAACCAGCTCACCAGTCTTCCCCCGGAGGTGGGCATCCTGCAGAGTCTTCAGTTCTTCTCTGCGGCTTTCAACTCCTTGGAGGTTCTTCCAGACGAGCTGTTCTCGTGTAAAAGGCTCAAGTCGCTGGCTCTAGGGAACAATCGCTTGGTAGGTCTCAGTTCCAGAGTGGCTAACCTGGCGCAGCTCTCTCATTTGGAACTGAAGGGGAACCGACTGGACTCTTTACCGAAGGAGCTCGGCGACTGCCCCCTGTTGAGCCAGAGTGGACTCATCGTGGAGGATAGCTTGTTGGATCAGCTCCCTCCAGATGTTCGCAGCAGTCTAAGGAAAGCACCAGGCAACAGCTCCTGACTCATCTCAAGCTAGTTGTGAGTTTCGTATTGACCGTCTGTACTTTTTTTTTTTATTACTCTGATTGTCCGGACTGTTATCCACGATCATTACGGTTTACTGCAGACAGATGAGTCCCCCCTCAGGTGATGGCCTCGGGCGACCTGTCGGGCCGGTCAGTGTCAAGTCAGCTTCTTGGCAAAATGGTGAGTCGGTCAAAAGGGACTTGTAGCTGCAAACAATTCGCTGCCACTTGGTTTTACACTAGCTTAGTTTGTGGCACACTACAGTGGCACATCCTAAACGTTTTACACTGGTGCCCATGGAAGTGCCTTGATCAATCACCATTAACATCTTCCCGTCCTTGCTAGTTTTGTAGCATTGACGAAGGTGATTTGAGACCCCTGCTGCTGCCTTAACGTCCGCCCTAACACAGGCGTCGCCTGCTACCAAACTACATTTTACTGCACAAGGTGATGACCACTGTCTGTTTGCAGCTGTATAAAGATTATGATGTGTTTATGTTTTTGGACAGAGGATTTTGTGATAACTTCATCATGGCTGCAGCGGTTCAGTCATGTTCTTGTTTGAAGGACAAAACTATTAAACTTTTACGATGTAAGAACGCTGATTTTTTTTTATTGATCTGGGCAGTTTCATTTTCCCATCGTTGACAATGTTCCCATGCAAAGGTTAGAGCTGACATATTCCCAGGCCACGCCCTGTGGGTCAGCCCGTTTGTGGAGTAACAGAGGACAGGTGCTGCTGATGTTTGGGAAAATCGACCTAAATATTGGAATCTATGACGCTTCCCACGCAACTCTGCTGTTTAAATTACCACGCTTCAGTTAAATTCAAGATTATGGATCAATGTGTTTGCAAAGTCAGTGGGCATGAACATTCCTGTCCCGTCCACGTTGGTTAAAACTGTCAGAATAAGATTAGGTTCAATATTCACCTTCATGCAGGTGTGGTTTTCTGAGATTAAATCCACTTCCTGGAGGTCTGTGGAGACAAGATGGCCATTCTACTAAAGGATTTTTGTTGGCGATAACATATGCAGAAAAGGGTTTGAGGTGTTGTGAACATCATTGAATGAAGATTATTTCTAAAGTAGCTTATCAACTTCATTCTAGCTCATTTTTGCCTTGTGGTACTGCATAAGTCTCCAGGCGCTTCATCCGTCTCTGTCACAACAGAGACAGCTGAGAAAACAGAACTCAGCCCGACTCAGATCCTCGAATAGGAGAGAAATTTAAGCAATCTGTTCAATTTATAGCTTAGTGACGCCTCGATCCAAACTGTTAGCTTCTTCGTGAACTGGTCTTGGAAACAAAGAAACAAACCTGACTAATCATTTATTGGTGTTATGGAACAGTTGCTTTAATATGTGTGCACATATGTGAAGCACCGAGCAGCGTGGCAACGACGACAACACGACTGTTGACGTGTCCTCCACACTGAAGCGCGCACCAAGGAATGACCCAATGACATAGCTGTTGGCACGTGAAGCCTTGCAACCAGTCACACCGCATGACTAGTTCAGGAACTGGATAGCAGCCTATACGCTGGACGTTGACTAAGACAGAAGAGCGTCTTCACCGCTGCATCTCTGGAGCACTGAACACTCACACAACGCACATATAATAGTGAGTGAGGAGGCAGCAGTGCTTATGTTCTCTTTATTACTGAAGAAGATGTTTTTACAATTTAAAACTGTTGTTTAAAAAGAAACTGTAGAGGAAATAAATAAGACAGAAGCACATAAAAAAGGGAAAGAAATGTTCATCCACCTGCAGGATGGTGCAGGAGTGATGACTTCATTTGGTATTTACGTTTACTCTTTTGATGCTACATTTCTGCTGAGTAAAGCATTTACTTTGTTGCTGACTTGACTTGTCCAAATACTGATTCATGTTTCAAGCTTGCTTCAACACAGTGCTTATTTAGGTTTACGTTGCTTGTGTCTGCTGCAAACATCACACAAGTTCCTAGATGCAGTGGGACAGGGAGGTGTTGAGTATTTAATTATTTGGTCACCATCCTTCTTAACCGATCGGCCACTTGACCCATTCTGTTTGCCAGAAAAAAACAGGCTTTTATTTTGACAAATGTCCGTCTGAAGTCCAAATACCATTAGCTTCACACAAACCTGCAACAACAAAAAGAGGTTATGAAGCGTCGTGTTCCAGCTTGTTCAGTTTTTTACAAATTGAAATTCTTGTTGTTGGGGAGAGTGAGACACATTCTTCGCGTGGATCTCTCAGCTTGTCCGAGGAATCGCCTAGAATAACCTGTTAATCATTCCCTGGGTGTTTTCAGAGCACTTCACGAGGAAGTGGTTCAGGGGTTTTTAGCAAATACCCAGCTGCGTGTGGCCACACTGGAAGGTGAAGATGCTGACGTCATACCTCCAAGACAATAGCGAGGTCCTGGCTGCTGTTCATGTCAGATGGTATCGCTTGTCAGCTCCAGGGAAGACTGTTTCGTACATGTACTGGCAGAGGTATTTTACAGGGCACTGACCGACATATCTCCATCTTGTGTTGACAGTGAAGTGAAGCGCTGCTTCTTTTCTACCTGACCTCCTCCACAGAAAGACACATCGATGTGGGGGCCAGTGATGGCCTCTTAAAGCTTAACTGAGGTTACATATTGACACCGGATGGCGTCTCAGTTTTGCAGAGTAAATCATGCACTTCACTTCTGGGTCAAGTTTTAAAACATTTTAGTTACTGACTTGTCATCAACTCCTCCGTTGTTGGAAAACCGGAGTAGTCCATGAAAATCACATTAAAAATGGACATAGGCATTGTGTTTTGTTCTGCACTGGCTTAGCTATACTTGTGAGGACCAGTTCATGGAAACACACCTACCACCAGCATATCAATCCTAGTGAGGTCAAACTTTGGGGAAAACACCTTAGGCGTTTGTGGGGCCCCTTTTGCTGGACCCCACAAGGTTAAGCCTCAATTTTTTGGATAAGGGCTTCAAAAATAACTTGGTTGTTATGATTAGGTTTCAGTTTGGTTCAGAGTCCTGGTTACGGCGAGCCATGTGTTTTGGATGGTTAGGTTTAGGGTGAGAGGCTGGGGAAAGCATTATGGCAATGAGAGGTCCTGACAATGACAGATACCAACGTGTGTGTGTGTGTGTGCATGTCCACCTGATCATGCGCTGACTTTGAATTTTCTTGTTTACCTCACAGTTTTGTTGCCATTGCTCATATCCCTCCAGCCTGCAAACAAACGTGCACATTGTCACAAAATACGACAGCACACACACACAGACACGCCCACGCGAGAGCTCCTCCAGTTGAGCTGCTGATGTGAAACAGGTTCACTGTCGTCCTTTATACGACTTTGTTTTGGCGCTGTACCTGCAGTTCTCTGTGGTTACGAGTCTGTGTCACCGCAGGTATCCTCTGTCCATTCAACCTGCCTTGTGTAAACTGGGCTGCTGCACTGAATGGGCTTTATGTCATGAGAACTCCAGTGAGCTGCTGTGAACAGGCTTGCCATTGATGGTGAGAGCAAAGGGAGGCGACAGAAAAAAACAAACGTGACTTGACCAGGTGAAGAAGATGTGCACAGTTGATTGAATATATATGTAATATAGCCCCGCCCCTAACCACGAGCACCCCACAGGGAGGGAGTGTCTCCTATGAGCAGCAGGTGACTGATTCCAAACGGTTTGCTTTGTCATCGTGACGAATCTTACAGGGATCATGGGCGAGAGGCTGTAACCATACAGCTCACACGCCCGTCACGATCACAGATGTAACTTACACGGCAAACCTACTAGCCTTCACGGAATCTTCTCCCAAGACATAACCCACCCCAAAAGCTGAACCCAAAATGAGTCCTTACCCTTCCTACAAAACCGTCCCTCTACATTGAACATACACTTCTTCAGTCAGGCGTTTACTCTCTGCCAACAACAAGCACAAGAGTTGCAGCTGGAATGCAGAGAAGACAGTCACCATACACTGAGGAAAACTCCTGGGGAGAGTACTGAAATGTATATACGCTCATGAAAAAAATAATTTTGTTTTGAAGCACTAACACAGTGACATGTGGGCAAAAAGATAACACAGCTGGAAGAAAACAGATGTAAGGTTCCACAGTAGAAATGAGTGAAGGAGTCACTTGAGAATTCAAATCAGTGTCCACACTTTATTTTGTGCTTTCATCTTCAAATGGTAAAACGAACCACTTCACTTTAGTATTTCGTATAAATAACAATTTCAAAAAAAAAAAAAAAAAAAAAAAAATCACGATAACTGCTGGTATTAATGACAACAACGTCACAGGAATATAAACATAACAATAAATAAGTCAATTGGAGTTCTAAGTTCATTTCTAACACAGAAACAACTATGCAAAAGCAACGTGAGTGCACCATTTCAAGTTTTGTTAAAGCAAAAACATCAAAACATTGAATTCATCAGGTTCATAACTCATTCATAACTCATAAAAATATCATTAATGCTAAACACTGGGGCTGTGAACTATCTACAAATGTGCACTCCCACATGTCAGGGAAATATCGTGTAAATAAGGTGCCGAAATCGCACTGTGCAAAAGAGGCGTCGACTGTATTTAGTCGCCCACTGAGAAGAAGCTGCCAAGACCGAAGTCCTGATTCACATATTCATGTCGAGCCACTAACAACAAAATATCCTTTACACAGCAAGAAATTCAAGTCACCAGGTCTGAAGAGAAATGGTGGAGGTGAAGCTCGACCAGGGGTCGGGGGTGCGGACTATCTGAGCAAGTCAATCATGTCGGGCATGTTGGATGCCCGCGCCACGTCGATGGCGCTCTGCCCGCTGGCGTTGCAGTGCTTGAGGTCAGAGCGTGGTGCCAAGAACTCCACCACCTCACGATGACCTTCCCAGATGGCGATGTGAATGGGCAAGGCGCCATTCTTGTCCGGGATGTTCACCGAAGCCCCAAACTCCACCATGACCTGCAGTGTGTCCAGGAACCCGGTGCGGGCTGCGTCATGGACCGGAGCGATGCCATGCCGATCCTGGACGTTGGGGTTTGCCCCTTTCTTTAAGAGTAGACGCGCGATTTGAGGGCTCCCCATCATCATCACCTGCAGACCACATGACAAGCCACAACTTTAATGAGGAAAAGTAACAGTTTCTTTTGATAAAAGACTTACACTTCATAACCGATGTTTCAGTAAATTCATTTTTTTTTATTTCTAACAACTCAAGTTTTTACATTAAGTCAGAGAAGTTTTCGATTTTGAAATTCACACACTTCAAGGAGGAGCAAACAGACACATAGGTTGATTAAAAGGGGAAGCAAAGTGATTCAAACAAATTCTTCTTTTCCAACCTTGCTAAAGAGAGATGTTCCTCTGCCAGAGAGGAACTGAAAGATCTCTGGTCCCATCCAAAATCTGGCCAATTGATTATATAATAGATACCACAGTCACCTTCACCTTCTTCTACCGCTTATCCGGGGTCGGGTCGCGGAGATACCACAGTCAGATTTTTCCTATTGCCTCTCCATTATTATTATTATTATTATTATTATTACAACAGACTATTTAGACACAGCAACAAAAACAATTTACAAAATAAAAGGCCGTATAAACTGTTTTTGTTTGTTTCAGCAGCACTGAATTTTCCTGTCACACAAAATAACAAATCGTATGTTTGGAAAATGAATTGATTTGACATTTTAAAATCATATATATATATATATATATATATATATATATATATATATATATATATATATATAACCTGGTATGCATGAGAGGATATGATTATACACAGAATTTTTACAAAGCAAAAAGGCGAGGAAACCTCCCGGTAATTCACCAGGGACTGAATGTAGCATATCTTATTATTATATAGGTATTACTCCATTTCATTACTCCTCCGGTTGCACCTAAATGGGATTAAATCCAATAACCGCCGGGTGGAGATAAGTTTCCGCAGTCGTCTTTACCTGCAGAGCTGTTCTGCCGAACTCATTGAGCGTGTCCGGGTGCACCCTGCTGTCCTCCAGGATCCGCTGCACCCCTGCGGTGTCTCCTCTGGCTGCCGCCGCTGTTAACGCTTTACCGACGTCCATCTGACTCTGGACCATTTCTCGACCTGCCGGTGCCGCACACAACATGACAGTCATTGTGCGTCAGAGGAAGAGAAATGCAGGAAGAAGAGGCGGCTAACTGGCTCGACTTCGACTCGCGTAGGCAGCGGATTGTCATAAAACAGTTCGGCTCGTACCAAAGTGTTTTGTTACAAACCACTAGGTTATTAAATCAGAAGTCTTTCAAACGTTTCTTAACAGATATTAATAGGAACCGCAACCAGCACAGGAGCGTTGTACAACTAGCCGGTATGACAGAGCTAACCCGGCTAATGCTAACAACACAAATAATGCTAGCAGACAGCTCAAAAGCCTCACCTTGATCGATTCGTTTGGCTCTGCGGTGCCGCCCAGGTTACTCCCGCTGCTTCTTCAATAGAACACCGTTCAAATTTAGTCCGACCAAGCACAGATTAAAAGTATTAGTCAAATACATTTGCGCGCTGAGATCAAACAGCTCTGTCCTGCGGTCTACAATTTACAAACATTGCGAGAACCTGGTGTCGACCAATCACAGCGCAGCAAGGGGCGGTATTTTTCCTTATATGGTGAAAAGGACGGCGTTTCATGGCTGTCACGGTGGCAACAATAGCAGCGGACCAATCAGAGGGCGCGGCCGAGAAAGCGGGCGATTTGTATACGTTGATGACTTCAAAGGAATCTCATTGACGGTTCTGACCTTTGGAGCCTGACGGCCACGTCTGACGTGCTAAGTTATTCACCGATTCTCCCAGAAATGACAATGAAATTAACTGTTTGATTGCATTTGACGATGCGAGAGATGGCAATCCAGAATATTTTCTGATGTGCCGTACAAAGTACGGCAACCATCTTTTTTATAACGCAATTCAGACGCGGTTAAAACGCACTTTTTTGTTTCATAATGAGAAATTGAACGAGAGGATTGTGAGATGACGCCACGCATCTCGACTCGGTCAGCTCGAACTTGGTCCACGCAATGATCAGTCGAGACTCAGGTGGCGATAACAGCAGTGAGACAAAAGTAGAAACAAATATTTAATGACTAATATACTAATGTTCAGTAAGTGTTTTGGTAAGAAAATGAGTTAGACAAATTAGCTGCCTTTTTCGGTTTATATTTGTAGGTTTAAAAAACGATTTTATTGACACCTGGTGGCGGAATCGCAGATTGCAATATTTTTTTTTTAAACTCGGTAACTTTAACTTTAACTTCACTTGGAACAAACAGACTCACGTATAAACCACATATTTATTGTTGGTTCAAAATAAATGCACCCAAAAACATAACATTAATTGTCAAAATATCGTGAATCACCCAAAAACAAAAACTTGCATGTCAAGGCAACAAAAATAGTGATCATGTGCTTGTGTTTTATTTGTCGTGTGCATTATGTGTATAATTATTTCCAATTCCACTATAGCAAATAAAAAGCAATGAGGTTTCAAAGAAAAAAAACTCTCCTCCTGTGCTCCTGTGTAATGAATGAGAAGAATCTACATCAAAATCCCAACAATGTCAAAAATTACACATAAATGTCTCCATCAATCATTTGGATTTATTACTACACAAAAGACAAATTATGATGCTCTAACACATAACATTATTTCTCCTGTAAACACTCAATATAGCAGTCAAACTTCTAAAACAAATTCTAGCAAAGTTAAACACCAGCCAAAAAATATACTCTAAATAAAATGTTCTTTTCATTGGATAAATTACTTGGTGTATTTAACAGTAAAATCAACTTCAGATATCTGAAAACCTGTGCATGGTATGAAATAGAACTGATGAAGTTCCCAAGACAATCCTTCAGTCCGGTTTGAGGCGTGATGAAAGCTGGATTTATTCACACATTAGTGCGCAGTTGATAATCTGAATTAGAAAAAGAGGGGGGGAAGTCACTGGTTAACACTTTTTTGTTTTGCACAAATGGATTTGGAGCAACACTGAAGTCCCTTGGACGAAAACGTACCTCCACTCTGTGTAATGTAGCGCACCCAGGGCAACGCCTGGTAACCGCTCTTCTCAATGATCTTCATGTACCGCACCTAAACAGGGGCAGATTTTAAAAACTTGTTGAGGCAGGACGCACTAATGTGCCACTCTGAGCTAAAAAAGACCAGACCAAGTTCCGCCACGTCATTTTTAAAGGCAAATTCCAAACTTACGGCTTTATTTACTTTTCATTTACAAGGCGGTCCTAGATTTTTCAGGCATGAAGCTCTTCAGAAACAGCGATGACCCTACCTGAATCCCAGAGACAGTGAAGTACGGGATTTCAAATTTGACAGTGATTGGAGGTTTTCCTTCCAGTTCATCGTTCTCCACACTCGGGAGACCGAAGTGAGCCCTCATCAGAAACTCTTTCCCTCCCTGAAACCATGACCAAACAACACTTAGACGGCAACACTTGACAGGAAAGGCGGTTCAAACATGTCTCACCGGGAAAGACTTGATAGTCCACACCACAAGGTTCTTCTCGGGCACGTATTTGGCATGTCCTGTGCTGGTTTTGAACTTGGGAGAGTCTGCGTCACTCGGAACTGGGACCCTCACCTCCACGTTGTTCGCAACAGATTGTTTTTTAAATTGTCCTTTTGCCTGAAAGTCACAGGTTTAAATGTTACCTCCAAACTTTGTGACTTAACCACAACAAAACTTAGAGACGTGTCTCAGCACCTTAACCATGATTTCCACTCTGCTGTGCGAGAATTTCTCAATGACCGACTCGATCCATATTAGAGGCTTCACCTGCAACAACAGAGATGTTTTTCTGTTTTTTGAAGCATTTTGTGTGAACAAAAGACCACGACTGGTCTGACCAAAACCCTTCAGCCTCCGGTGCCTGTGAAGAAGTTAAACTCACATGAGTGTTAATGCGGTAAGACATTAGCTCCGACTCCCCATCAGGAGGAATAAAGGAGATGGTCCTGTCACTCTCAAATCGTGAGAGACGAACACACTGGTGGAACTTGACATCCTCCATCACCACCGTCTTCCCCTTGTCACCTGGACACAAAGCCCGATCACCGCTTGATTGTTAACCAACAAGTCACTTAGCCGCAACTTACGTCCAGTGAGGGCGAAGAGAACTCGATCATTGAGTCCCAATCGGAGTTCAGGCATCCCAGACAACATGGTCTTCAACTTGATGCTGCCCACAATGTCGCTGCTCATCACACTTCCATTGGCATTCACCTAATGACAACCACAGAAACCGTCAGAAGAAACTCTCCCGACACCTTCATTTATTTGTTCATTCAATTCCCCAGACTTCATCCCATGGGAAAGTTTACTGACAATAATGTCCACTTACAACTAGTTTTCAAAATTAAGGTTCACAAAATAATGAAAACGTCCTGATTTTGAAGATATAATTTGAGACCTAACACTCACCAGCACATTAATGGACTCAATGACATCGATAAAAACTTCATTCTTCTTGTACTTGATGCCCTCTGACCTCCAGGAGACGGCGTTGGTGACGGTGGTGGGCACTCTGGACTTGGCCACCTCCAGCTTGGTGCCCTCTTGAGTGATGTATCTGAAGAAGTATGCAACGTGACGTATATGGAAATGTTTCTGTGTGTGAGAGCGTCGAGTCTTACTCCTGAAGGATCTTTCCATCAGTCGTCTGAGGAAATCCAAAGTCCATCAACTCGTCCAGCAGCTCGTAGACGACCACAAAATTGTCTTGGATGCTCTCCTCCTCCAGTTCCTTAAAGTACTCTGTGAACACCTACATGAGAGACAACCTCATTTTCATCATAAGCTACAAAGAACAATACATTAAATACATGTTCACTCCGTCTTTCTGGTGCCAGTGTGGATGAAAAAGTCAAACAAAAAGGGTGAATTTTCTCCTCCACTCCTCCAGGCTCTTCAGGCCAAAGGGTCCTGGGTCAGCCTCTGGAACCTAAAGACCCTGTTTCACATGATGCCAAGCAGCAACAGCAAAGTCTCAAAGTTTAGAATAGAAAGAATAGACCCAAAAAATCGTTTTTTTATAAGTATGAGAGGTTGAAAGAGTGTTGTCTCTCTTTCCCTCTGTTTGGAACGGCACACAGAAAAAAACAGAGGTGCTTTGGGGTCAGGTAATTTCTCTCAGCTGGAGACACGACAGAGTTAAAAAGTTAAGATGGAGTTCTTCTCTACTGAGAACCACAAATGTTTCGCTTTGTGAACTTGACTCTGGTTCTAGGTGATGTGAACGGCACCATACCTCGACCAGCTTGTAGAGAAAGGAGTAGACAAGTGAGGCGTTGGAGTTCTTGTTTGTCGTGGCCACCACTGTGGAGTCGCTGAGTTAAGGCACACACAGAACATAAGCTACCATTCAGATCTGTATTTTTTTTAACAGAATTTAGATCCTATCATTCGCTCCTCGCCAAACATCTGATAGCATCCATATTTCATTTAAAAAAACAGATGGATGAGATCTATCAATCCTTTCATGACTGGTGTGCTGACCAAGAGCTTTACTATAGTCAGACCAATGTTTCACATCAGTAAATGTGGAGGCATTTTACACACCTCTCTCTGTTTAGGAGAAAAGTTTGTCGACCCTTCCTGTTGTTATATCGGAGGATTCTTCAACCATGGCAAAGGAGAGACTAATCCCGCTCAGAAGAATGGGTTTGGTTTCATCCCAACCAAATTTGATCCGTCAACGTGCTGTTCAGGGTGCAGCTATGATGTCAGTGAATCATTCAGATTACCTCACAAACATTCATTCAACACAGAAGGATACAATAGAGGTTGTTGTGCTTGATCCACATGAAGTGAACGTTGCCATGTGACATGACCGGACAGATGAGCCCTTCCTCCTCTGTTTGCATGAGCAAAGTCATGAAGTGGTCAATCTCAGCCATGTCCACGTCCCCTTTGTAATTCCGACAAATTAGCACCTGAGGGCAAAACAAAGTACAGTTGATAGAACAGAATAATATCAGGAATTACGCGAAAATAAAATGTTTACACAAGCATGCAGTGAGATTAATGGGACATCAGGTGGCAGCAGCAGTCCGGAGCAGGCAGCGGCGCCACAGACAGTTCTCTTCTAATTATTTGTGGAACCAGACGGAACCGCAGAACTCCACCAAACTGTATTCATGTGTTCCTCTATCAATATTACCAGAAATGTTCTGCCCGTGGTTCAGTTCTCTAACAGAACTTCTGAAGATTTTTAAAAAGCAATTACAATGAACTAAACACCACTGAGCAAAAAGCTAGCAGCAGAATTAAATATTAGATGAAAATTTATCAAAAGAAAAAATACTATATTGGGGAAAAATAGTACCATGGAGAAGAATTTAACCATGATGTATGTTAACCACCATGATATGACAAAAAAAAATGGGGGAAATGGCATTTGGAGCCATAATACTTTATTACAAAACTAATTAAAATACTGACACGTTTTAATTATATATATACATATATATATATATATATACTTTTCTAATGGTGCAGGAATTCAAACAAAGATAAAACACTTGGCGCTCGAGAGCTGCTCTAGATTCAACATCCCCGAGCTAATTCACAATGCGGCTGTTTGATTAAATACACATTATTCTGTTCAAACACACGCACGCACACACGCACGCACACGCAGAGTCGTCATTTGCCACACTGTCGTTTCAAACCAACAAATCAATAGGTCAGGAGTGATGGCTGTAGGACCTGTCGCGATCCCTCTCTGACCGGAACTAGCGACTGTCGATCCGGAAGCAGGAAGTGTGCCATCGGCTCTGTCCCAAGTCTTCATTAATTTTTAACGACGTTATGAGTGTTTAACATTCAGAACATGAGCTAAAACAGCACACAAGTTGCAGGCAGTGAATCTTTGCTGATATGTCTCCATAAACGTGCAGTTGCAGACTTTGCAGAATCAAAATAAGAGCCCGTGAAGGGACCGTACCTTCCCCTTCAGGTCGAGCACGTAGATAGCAGAAGCAGACATCTTGGATGAGTTTACGATCTTCAGATGAACTAACCGGGTAAGTTACGGAGTCTATTCACTAGTTTGTCAGGGGTTGAGCCATCAAAAGCCAACAATATCTCCAGCGGAAGACGAGCACGGCGTCCAAAGCGTCTCTACGAGCCAGCGTTTCAGTGACGTCACGGCATCCAGGTAAAACATTCACCAGCCTCACCTGAGCGCTGGGGCGACAGGAGGTGTGCTGCTCAGTGGATCCACTAGGTGGCAGAGAAGGTTTGCAAATAAATATAGAGGCTGTCACTCGCGTTTGGGTCTGCGAGGCCGCCGGCAGCCGATCACTGCTAGTGTGAAAGGCCCCATCAGGGTATATATCTGTTAAGTTTTGTTGAACACTTTCATAATAAATGATACTCATGCGATTATTATTATTATTATTATTATTATTATTTACCTATACAATTATTTGTAATATAAATTGCTATTATCTATACAAAAATATATATCTATATTATCTGTTGAATTATAAGTGCATATATTTTATTTATTTATTTTGACGTATGTTTATACACTATGGGTATTTATTTCTCCCGCGTTTTTTTTTTTTTTTTTTGTGGACGTCTTTCGTTTGTTGTGTATCTCTGATGTCTTTGGTATGTGCGCCAATAGCTGCTCTGACATATTGAATTTCCCCACTGTGAGACTATAAAGGATATCTATTCTTACTTCACTGCAGATACATTTCTTGTGTTGGCTTTGAACTATCTTGCACAGCCACAACGACGTATTCACCTGCCTGCTCTTTTTATTTGTATTTGAACATACTTCCATTATGGTCTGCTGAAACAGACACAGCAGTGTGTGAGTGCGCACTTAGTGACGAGTGACTCGCCTAAACTCCCTCCCTTTTTCCACACACACACACGCTCTATTCTTATCTTTATTTAATGAGTCACAGCCAGAAAGAACAAAGACAGATGACACTTTAAACAGTGATATCAGCAGCATCAGAGAAGTAAATACAGTACGACCTCGGATCGTATAGTGCTCATAGTTGATTTACGCTCTACTGCCGGAGTATCAGCCAAGGCACACACTGTCATAGTGGGTGTGAAGGGAGGATGGCCAGGGGAGGGTAAGGTGCGGCAACCCCTGAAGGAGAATGCTGACATGATGATGTGGGTCGACAAGCACATCAAGTTATGCTGGTGCATTGTGAGAAAAGTGGCCTT
Organism: Synchiropus splendidus; assembly: GCF_027744825.2. Lineage (NCBI taxonomy): Eukaryota > Metazoa > Chordata > Actinopteri > Syngnathiformes > Callionymidae > Synchiropus > Synchiropus splendidus. The sequence continues at coordinate 12,238,111 of NC_071335.1, read as the reverse complement.
CATTTACTGGCTGTCCAGCTGAGCCCAGCGTGCGAGACTTGTGGGAGTCTGAGGTGTCTGGTGAGCACTGACTCTTGAAGCAGTCCATCTTGGACGGATCCGGTTTAATCTCCACGCAGATCTCAGCCCTGATCTCCCACTGAGATGGAGAGCTTGTTCTCCAGCTTGGCGGGCCTGAGCTGGTTGTCAAGCGAAAGTCAAGCATCGCTACGCATCAGGTGTTGTGTTTCCTGGTTACTGTGGACACTCCTTCTATGCTGACGACTCGGTGGTGTGAGGCTCATCTCCTCCCTCTGGTCCTCCGCCATCCAATGGTTGTTCAGCATCGCCATGCAAATAATGAGGCGAAGACACGGATGACATCGCCGAGTCATCAGTCACCTGAGACGCAGGTGTACCTTCCTGACGTCTCGTGGGTATCACAGCAACACCGGAGCTCATTAGTGCATCAACACAGGTGGTCATGATGCTAGTGATCAACAGGGTTTTGTAAATACACTTTCACCCTTCTGTGATGGGCAAAAAAAAAACATTCTGATGTGGGTCTCAGGTGAAACCCAGGCACCTCTGACACCTCTGCCCTGGAATGTGGATCCCAGTTCCTGACAAGCAACATGCCACAGAATACGCTGACTCACATATTCGTCATGGAGACTCGTCTGACAGTGACTTGACCTTCACGCTCTTTTCTTTTTTCAAATCTATATTAGGGATGTTTTTATAATTGTGCAGTGTTCCACCCATAGTCTTTATTTTGAACTGCCAGTGACCTGGGAGGAAGAATGCACTATGAGCTGGATTGAATGCTTTTGGACTTGTGCGTCAGGGAAGTTCTACATTGTGGGTTTCCAAGTTGTTGCTCTGTGTGCGCACTTGTTCCCCTTTCGCTTTGCATTCTTCCATGTTGAGCTGCACTCTAGTCTGCATCAGTTTATTGAGTAAAAAGTCCCATTGACAGCTAAATAGGAAACCAGTTTTAACCCCTCCCAGAGTGACAGGGACAGTGTGTAGTCTGGAGACCGTAGCTCTGACTAGTTTAGATTTCAAATCTTGCAGACCAGAGGTGCAGCTTGGACACAAAGTTAAGACAATTTGGACACCTACAGTTGGAGTTTTGATGGAGGCCGATAAGCCGTTGCCCAACTCACTGTGATTACTCAGCAGTTTTACGCTACAACTGCAGAAATAAAAACAGTCGGTGAACTAATAAAACAGGAGAAAAGGAGAGTGACTACGTGTTAAGCACAAAGAATTGTCACGATTGCGACTCGCATCCACTGCACCACACCAGCATTTTCCTGAAAGTGTCAAGTGAAATTCAGCATTGTCTGATCAATAAAGTATGTGGGAGGAAATCCAGCCATCTTCTAGATCAGTCGTGTTTCACAAAAAAAAAAAACCTCTCACAGAGACAAGTTGATATGGATTTATTTATAAAATAAAAAAACAAACAAATACAACTTAAATCAACCACTGTGCATTAGACGACATTACTTTTGTGCCCTCGACTTCATGTGCACAAAAAATATCGATGGAAAATAAATTAAAGTGAGCCACAAAACAGAGTCAAACATGTTCTACAGTGCATGGTTGCTTTGGTCCTTCCAACACCAATAACTCAACAGGCCTTTGAAGTGTAAATACCTGCTATGCAGACTCTCCTACAGTAAGCATCAATAAATACATCTCTCAATGACAATTCTTTAGCCTTCACATTCATAAATGTAAAAAAGAAGAGACAGGTGAAATTAGGAGTGTTTACAAAAATATTTACAGTGTATTTACAGCAGTTTCTTCTTTGCAGTTACTGTAGCCTTCATTGGTCTTCATGAAACATGAGCAGCACAGTAGAGACAAGCAGCTGAGACAGACAGGGGAGGAAATCTGTTCAGCGTACAAATGGGAAGCGAATGAAGCTGGAGGAAAGTGCCTCCCGCTTCAAAAACCATCAGGCAATGACGGTGAGGTCATCCAGTTCAAGGCCTTCATGTAAACCCAGTGAAGAAAACCACTGGTGTGGCTGGAAGGCACAGCAGCATCAAGACCCAGCGGTCAATTCAAGTTAAAAACACTTCTGAGATGGCTTCAAACCTGCAGTCAAGTTCTGCAGCCAGTTTTCACAGGAAACCTGGACGGCACAGTAGTGAGGTCACACGTTCGCCACAGAACTGGGTCACTGGTGAAAAAGGGGATTGTTGAGCACGGCGGTGTTTGTGGCATTTTTCCTTCCATCAGCACTTTCTGGTGCCACTTCATGCAGAATCCACGTCGTCCATGCTCAGCACTTGCCTCTGCTCAACACAAACCAGTTTGTTCAATGTCATTTCCCCCTCAAAGCAGTCGTCCCATCACGCCACACCAACGCTACCTCCGGATAGACGTAGCCCTCAGGATCATTCCGACAGATGTGCACTTCATCTTCTGTGGTTTTCTGATAGACTGGGTTCTCAAAGTGGATGGTGTTGGTGTTCCTGCGGCGCCAATGTCTCCACACAAACAAGGCCCCGAAAATCAGCAGAGACAGAACAGCTGGAGAGAGAGAGAGAGGGGGAAAAAAAAGTCTAGTATGCGCATCAGCAAATGTGCAGAGTTTAACAAGGCGATTTACCAAGCGGCACCACGACGTAGACTGCGGTGGAGTGGGTGGACCCGTCTGGAAAAGAGTCAAGTGTGCGCTTTAAGTGCAAGGCTAATGACTGAAATGGCATGAATTAGGGCAAGTAAAAGTACAAAGCAGCTTCATAAATACAGTTGATGGTCTAATCCAGTCGTCCCCAAACTTTTTATCACTGCAGACCGGTCAACACTTGACAATTGGAACGTGGCCCGGGGGGTATGAAGTTGCCACATTGACCCATCATATAAGGCCTCTGCATGTTTGTGTGCCTGCTAAGACTCAAACTCTGCTCCTCTCGACCAGTGCTCTAACGCTATGCTAACGTTTAACAAGCCGTCAAAATAGCATGCAGATACACCTCAAAACCCAATAAAGTGCCTGAAAATTTTAAATCACCATATGGTTAAATCAATGGGAGCCCTGAGCTTGTTTCTCTGCAACAAGACGGTCCCATCTGGGAGTGACAGTAGATGGCCGCGATAAATCCATATTTCAAGTACGACTCCTGGTATTGTTTGTTAAAAACGTCACAAGCTCTTCTGTCCCTTCACTGAGCATTTTCCCCTTTGCAAAGAATGTGTAGTTTCCTACACAGTGACCGAGGATTAACCCAGAGAAGCCATCATTTTTCAAAATAAAAGATCCTTCGGACTCAGATAATACACAAAACGGAAATAATTATTTCTTGTGCGGCCTGGTACCAATTGACCCGGGGACCACTGGTCTAATCCATTCAGGTTATTTAGCAAACATATGACCCAATTGTAGCCATTGCCAGGTTGCAATTTAACAAAAGCATTTACCATTAAATTCAGAGTTTTTTTGCACAGCAGCTCTTGTTACTGCAGCACTTCTGGTTGTTGCTGGAGCACTTTTGGTTGTTGCTGCAGGTTTGACAGCGGGAGCCCTCACGTCAGGCACGGCTGCATCAGGAGCTCCTGAGTCAGAGGGGAGCGTACGGTTAAAGCTGACCACACAACTGCAGGTGATGGAGACAGCTACCTGCCACACAGCTCCTCAAGTCGTCCCCCATGGTCATGTGGTCAGGACAGGCACAAGTGTATGTGGGAGAGTACAGGTTGATGGCTGGAGCGGGCAGACACAGGAACTCACAACCTCCCGTCGTACTGTTGCCCACGTCGCACCAGTTACGGGCTAAAAAGCAAGAGGCCAGACTTAAAACAAAAGGTGGTGCGACAGTACTGTGTGTTAAGGTGGGCTTTCAACATACCCAGCGGTTGTTTGAGTTTGTGGATAAGAACAAGGTCTTCTGGGTGGTTCAGGTCTATAGCCAGTTCTGTGATGTCCTTGCCCGTCTGACGATTGGCACTGAAAATGGCGCCGTTCGAGAGGTCGCTCCAAAATACCTTCTCCTGCGTGACAGGTGCAAGAAAGGTCACAATGGTGTCGAATAAAGTCATTCAGCTGAAGACATCGACAACATGGGACCATCAACCGAGGTCTCCAGCTCACCTCAAACACGTCGAGGGACAGCGGGTGTGCTAGCTTCTCTTCACTGTGAATCAGTGTGTGTCTGGTGCCACCGTTCACATCCACACTGGACAGTGTGTGCAGCTTGGAGTCCACCCAGTACAGACGCTGATTCTCCATGTCTGAGAGAGTGGAGCAGGAAACATGAGGGAGTGATCGCCGCTCAACGTCAGTCGTGCTGACACGTACCGAGGGTGATGCCGTTGGGCCAAGCGATGTTGTCCGTCACCAGGGCGATGCGACTGGCGCCGTTCAGACCACACTTCTCGATCTTGGCATCGTCACCCCAGTCAGTCCAGTACATGAAGCTGACAGTCACACAGAATGAGTCATGTAGGGGAGACAGGTGGAGGGAAGCGCTGCATGGTGACCATCTTACTTATTGACAGGATCCACTGCAATGGCTCTGGGCTTCTGCAGATTCTCTGTGATGAGGGTCTTTGACTTCCCGCCGTCTACCGTTGCTACAGAGATGGTCTTCAAAACACCGTCGGTCCAGTAGAGGTTTCCGTGGATCCAGTCGACTGCAATGCCTTCTGGGGCTTCAAGCCCGCTGCTGATCACTGGCATGTGGTTCAAAAAGTGACCGGCAAGGTCGAGCTTTGACCTGAGGAGGACAGAATTCAGTCACTTTGGATTGTAGCCTCCAGCTTCATTAAAAAAAAAAAAAAAAAAAAAAAAAAACTATTATAATAATAACAACAATTTTGGAAATCTGCGGCAAAAATCTGCTGGTTATACTCCGCAGACGTTTGAGTTAATTCAAGGTTTGGGACACTTCACCAAAAAGCGTTAAACACTTTGACCCACCTGAAGATTTTCTTCAGCGACAGGTCAGACCAAAAGATGACTTTGTTGGACATGTCCACGTCCAAAGCCACCGTGTTCTTCAGCTGAGGAATCAGACGGACATATTCCCTGCGGTCCACCGACAACTTCCTGATGTCGTGCTTGTTGGCGAAGTAGAGGGTGGCCACCGCACCTAGAGCAGAGGGAGGGGGTTAGCCACTGGTGTTGGCTCGCTGACATGCGTCCCGTGAAATACTTACCGGATATAGCCTTGCAGGTCTGGGTGGCTGGATCGATGGAATAACCGTCGTCACACTCACACTTGTAGCTCCCTGGCAGGTTAGTGCAGATCTGAGCGCAGATGTCTGGGTCAGCACATTCATCAATATCTGGGGAGAAACGGAGGAATAAATGCACAATTACATTTATTTTATTTACACGTTTTTCTGTTCTTGAACTGCATTTTCTTGCACATAGTTTTCTAAGCTCTTCTGTGTCGCTTTTTTGCACTTTATAATATTTCTTTTTTTTTATTATTTATTGTGATATGTTGTGTACAGAGCATGTCATGAGCACAATTTCCCTTGGGATTAATAAAGTTTTCTGATTCAATCCAGATTAAAGTCTGCTGATATTCTGCACTGATGGGTTTGCTTTAACTTAAAGTAAACTGCAGACCAACCAATTCCAGAACAAAGACGCTTTGGAAAATGAGAATTTAAATATTTAACACGGTATTTCCCAATGGATCCGACCCCCCTCACATGTTGCATTATTCAAACAAGGCGGAGATTCTCAACCACTGGAGCTCTGAAGTGTGACGCAAGTGCCCTCGGCTCACCGTCGCAGGTCCTCTGGTCGCTCTTCAGCGCGTATCCCGCATGACAGGAGCAGTTGAAGCCAACTTTCAGATCATTGCAGATGTGAGAGCAGCCGCCGTTTGAAGACAAACACTCATTATTGTCTGGAGAGACAAAAAAAAAAAAAAGGTGTTTTTTTAAACTGCAGATACTGCGCTGAACATGAAACAAAAACCACAAATGAGATAGAGGTTAAATTACATCAGCAACATTCCAATTACTTGACCAAGGAGTCGTTTTACATTTCATTATTCATACAGCAAGTGACGCCCCTCCAGCATTCGACACGAGGCAGGAAAAATGCCAGATACGGAACAATTTTATTCCATAAAATACATTTTTTTTCCCCTACTGATCACTGTCCCGAAGGTCAAAATTGACTTGTATGGAACTTGAACTCACCACACTCGCTGGGCTCATCCGACCAGTCACTGCAGTCCTTGTTGGTGTCACACACTTTCTCCATACTGATGCATTCACCACTGCTGCACTTGAACTTGTCCTGGCCTTCGCACACTTTTTCTGACAAACAAAGAAATGACTCTTAGAAACTGGATTCTCTGTGGTCTAGAGCGTTGAAGGATGAGTCCGGTCACCTCTCTGGCAGCCTAGCTCGTCACTCATGTCCTTGCAGTGGACGGTGTAGTCACACTGGTGGCTGCCAGGGATACAAGTCCCATCCCGACACTGGAACTCATTGGGACGACAGGTGGGATGATCTGCAGGAAGACCACATTTTAGAGAAACTGTAGTGTCAGCCAAACTCAGCATGACCAGTTAAAAAAATAAATAAATAAATAAATTAAAAAAAACTTCCAGGGCAAAATGAAACTTAGATTTAAAAAGAAACTTGACTTTATCACGTAATTTACCAAAAACTAACTAATAAAATTATAGTAGTGTAGCGACGAAGCCCCATTCAATGGAAAAAAGTAAAGAAACGAATACTGTTGTGTGTCAGCATGAGCCCACACAAGTAAATTGGTTGCAAGTTCACAATGCAGCTTGAGCATGGTGACCTTCGAAACCCTTCAGAAGACGAACATTAGTGGAATGTTTTCTTCAGTGGTTCAACGCAAAACACTCACTGCAGTCAGCTTCATCCGAGTGATCTTGACAGTCGGGACCTCCGTCACAGCGCCATGTAGCGTGGATACACTCGCCATCGCCACACTGGAACTCATGAACAGCGCAAGTGCTCTCCTTCTTCTTGGGTACGGTTCCCTGGCAGTTGGTTGGCCACTCGTCCGAGCCGTCCGTACAGTCCGGCTCCCCGTCGCAGCGCCACAGTCCAGGGACGCACACAGAGTTGTTGCACTGGAACGACCGAGTGTTGCAGGTGGGCTTGGGACAGGAAATTTCGTCGGACCCGTCGGGACAGTCGTCGTCTTTGTCGCAGACAAAGCTGAGAGAGATGCACTGACCGCTGGCGCAACGGAACTCGTCTGGTGTGCACGGTTTGGTCGCTGCCATGAAGAGGAGTCATTTAAGCAAGGTAAACATGACGCCGCATATTTACGCACTGTAAAGGTGGCCCTTATAAATACAAGTTCCAGTGAGGTCAGAACACCTACTGCAGTTTTTCTCGTCCGCTCCGTTGTCACAGTCCGCTCTGCCGTCGCATTGCCAGCGAATGGGAATGCACTGATGCAGAGGATCTCCACAGCTGAACTCCCTGTCTGTGCAGGATCTGGCACCTGATGACACCAAAGCAATACATTCACTGAGAGCCACCCAGGTGGAGGCATCACAGTCATCAATGCACTTGCAGGCTGAGGAATGTATGGCATTTAAAAATAACCCAAACATCCACGGTTAACAGCTGAAAAGCAAGTTTCTGCCGTCACTCTAAACTAAGGAGGGAGAAAAACCATGCCACGTCCAATTTTGTTTCATCATAATGAATGTCATTTTCAGCTCTTAAAACATGAAACGGCACAGATGAAGTGTCGACTCAGCAAAGGCAACCTACTGCACATTTCAGGCAGCTCGTCGGTTCCATCTCCACAGTCGTCTGTTCCATCGCAGATCCACCTGCGACCGATGCACCGTCCGTTGGCACACTCTAGCTGTTTGGAGTCGCATGTGAATGCATCTGTTTTCCAAACAGAAAGAATGTTGAGGTTAGAAACTTGAAAAGCCCAGTCATGTGACCTGGCAGCTGCCGCCAAGCATCCACTCGCACTGCAGCCTTAAGAGATGGAAACATGGAGGACAGAACATGTCACACATCTGCTTAAAATTCAGGAGAACATGTGAAAACTTTCACTTTAAAAACTTCCTCTGCCACAACTGACCCCAGCAGTTTGGGCATTAGGCGACTATACTTCTCCCTCCTACTGACATCAACAAGCAGGCACAAAGAGCATTGAACTACCCACGGGCAAATAGTTCCACACCGACGAAAACCAAGACGTAGACAGAAGGTCCTGAACTTTGACAGTCACACTCCGAGCACAGATGCCAGCCACTAAAGACGAGTGGAGGCAGAAGTCGTACCAGACAGACCCATAACCATGTTAGCGGAAGGACTTCCTGCTTCAGTCACGTCTGTGGCCTGGTGGATCATGGCACATGTCTGACTGTCTCTTTAAGACAATAGCAAGGGAGGAGTCGAACCATCACACCACCAGTGGTGTATCAGTGCCAGAGTAACCACTGATGGCAAGAGTGAGTCACTCTCTCAGCAGGGTCTGAGATGGATGCAATGTTCATCTGTTCTTCATCAGCCATTGAGCACTTCAGACACTGTTACTCAACCATTTCACGTTTACCCATTCCTGAACAAGGGGGGGGTTTCCAGGGAAAAACGAAAACTTTCCATTTAGTTTTGGTGAGAAAGAAGGGAAGATCATTTTTTCCCCAGGAGTCAGGACTTCTCAGTGGAGAAGGATTAGCATGAGGTTGAGCCAAAACTAGAGTAACCAAACTAAATTATGACCCGTCTTGCTGACTGAATGTCATTTCTTTTCATTATGCCATATCATTTTTGTTTAGTTCATTCAAAATACTAATCCAACACCTGTGCGATGCATTCATAGACAACACAAAAATGTGGACCATGCACTGAGGAAACCGGTTGGACAGATGTTAAGTAAAGTGGTTCAGCAACTGCACACCATCCTCTTCTGGGAGCACCTGTCGCAGCTGAAAAGGCGACGCGTGAGCAACACGCTGTCAATAAGTAACCAGCGATTGTACAGAATGTTGGCACTCCTTTTTCCTCAGAGTCAATAAAGCTCTGCACTTCCTGTGTGTGCCCGCTCTCTATGGCAGCAGATGAAACAACCCACGCTTTCACAGGTGTTAAACACAGAGCAGGGCTTCAGGGTGAAAGGAGAGGAAGAAGATGATGAAGTGGAGGCGGGGGCAGAAGAAAGGGGCGGAATATTAAGTTAACTGAACCAAATCAGGATGTGATACACTAGGCATAGTATTACTACTGCTGCTTTAATTTGAAATCGAAGTGTGCATCTCGCCAGAATACCAGCAGAGGAGTCACCCTCAACAGCAAGACATTCAGTTCACTCATGTCATGGGGTTAGTCAATTAAAAAAAACATTTATTGAATGAATAAAAAGGCAGGGGAAAACGTCATATTGTACGGCTCACATTTATCACTTGGCAGTGCAGGTCAGGGGCCCCGATTAAAATAAATAAACAGGTCCAATGTCAGTCTGGTCCAGCTTCTCCAGTCAAGCAACAGGTCACCCAACAACATTGTGATGTGCTACTTTTCAGGATTTACAGTCAGATCAATACACTTTCAGCTCAGAACATTCAGCATTTAAACAACACTTTTTCAGTTCGGCCAACTCAGAACAAGGTTACTACCACTAGAATAGAAGAGTTTTCCCCAGTGATGACAAAGTAAAACCCAATTATAATATCAATGCATTAAAAAAAAAAAGTTGACAACCCCATACACTTGAGTGGAGAATGTAGATGCTGACCACTAACGAGAGGCAGGTGAATCCAGTCTCCGAAGGAATCACGTCTCTCCCCGCATCAGGGAGTTTGGCCGCGCCCTTCCTCATTAAGCGCATCTGCGTGCAATTTCAACCCGCCACCGTGGAGACTTCGAACTGCGCCACTCGCAACTATGGTGTGGCGCTTCAGGGGTGGCACAACGTGACTATCCGGTAGCTTTAAAGGGGACATAACTTGTCATGAAGGCTGCAACTCTGACCGGCTGCACATGGTGATGGCGGACGCGATAAGAGCATCGGCGCGAGTCTTACCGCTGAATGAATGAATGAGCATCAGCAGGCAGCCACATGCGCTGAGGGTCCTCCACATCCCAAACATGTCGCTCCTCCTGGCTACTCCGGCGTCGGCAGTGCTGTCCGCGGCTGACACGGCAGTAGAGGAACTGACAAGTCCCGCACACATTTGACCGCTCCACGACACAGGGGGCGTGGCCCCAGATAACCATGGGGCGGGGCTTTGGTGTATGGCGTGATGCTGCGCGGCCTGCTGGTGAGGCGGGGCCACCCCCGGTGCGTGTGCGCGTGCGTGTCGGTGACGTGACGAATGAATCGACAAAAAGTTTCTCCCGTCACTCAAATATGAAAATCAATTTGAATACCGAATTGAGCTAGTTTTTTTTTTTTTTCACGTCCGTGTTGATCTCCAAAAGCATTTCAACTATCATTTAACCAGATTTACAGTCACCTGAGGATGGTTAGGTCTGTTTCAAGCCAACACACATAGTCTCAGATGGGACCGCAGCAACACGTGTTTTTGGTTACCCAACCTGAGCATCACTTCTCAATGCCACAAGATGAACCAGACGCCACAGGTGAAGAGCACTTCCGTTGCTACGGTGGCCCCGTAAGGCCCCTGCGTAACTAAAAATCACTATTGATCCTGGAAAAACAATTACAGTACTTTTTAATGTATCGTTCAAAAATGAGGAAAACCCATATATCTAACATTTTCTTCAAATAATACCGGGTTTTTCTTCAGAATAAACGTTGATGTTGACTTATGAGCTGAAATATTTCGGCCCCATGTTAACATCTGATAATCTGAACAAAAGTGTATAACACAAACCACCTGTTTGTAGATGAATGAGCTGTGAAATATGAATACGATAAGTGCAAAGAAAGACAGATTTTTAATTTCTAATGACAGGTTTGAAGACAGCAGTGGTGAGGTGCCACACACTCATATTTGACAACTTATTTGTTCATGAATCGCTGCCGGTCAGATTGTTTTCACAGAGCAGAAGCAGAACATTTGCAAAACAAAATATCACCATGTTTTATTGACGCCACATGAACACTGATGCTGCCGTTTTAAGTGTGTTAGAAAGTTAACTGAATGGTGAAATGCAAAACGTCTGAGTGTGGTTTCATATCTTAAGTCAAGATCATGTGTCGGAGGGATTAAAGCAGAGCAGCCACGTCAGTGTTACCACGTGAGAGTCTTGTGTGCCTTTGTGTAAGAAGGGAATTAGGGTGTTGGAAGCATTTCTGGAATGCTGACAGGGAAGCTTCCATGGCCCGACCGCTCAACAAGATGGACTTCCTCAGATGCTTTCTACCTGTGTAGAAATTGTGCAGTGGATGAAGTATCAATGGGGTTAGTGCTTCAGCCTCAGATCAAGAGGTGAGTGAACCTGGGTTCCTCCTGCCTAGAGTTGGAATATCTCCCTGGGCTTTCAACAGGTCGAAAATGTGACCAATAGTCTGTGTGTCTGAGTGTTGTTCTCCAACTAAAAAATCTGCAGATTTTGAGAGTAGTCTCTGGTCCATAGAAGTACAGCGAGGGGCACCTGTGGATCCTTGTTGGTGGAGCTAGAGTTGTTCTCCTCTTGTCTGGAGAGAGGTCACCTTATTTTTTAGCAACAAAATGGGTTATATTGTGCACATTCTTTATTGACGACAAATGCTAAGGTAATAATAATTCCTTTATCCAAATGGATATTGCCTCTGAAACCAAACTTGGGAAATGGTGTGATGCATTTTTATAATGCAAATAGAAATACAGCATATCTGTGGTGCTGAAGACGACCGAGAGGCACGGGCTTGAAAGCAAAGCCTTTCATCAAACTCGCACAACGATACGACCAAGGAAGTCAACATCACAGAAACCTTGAACAGTTCCTTATTTCAGTGAACTTACTGCTAACCCTAAGGGTGTTTATTTATACTTGACAGTTTGCGTTTGTGGAAGAAAGGGTGATAGTGCAAGTGGCTCGAGACTCAAGGGACACGCTGTGTCTCAGCGACAAGAACACACACCATGTTAACACGCTATCTATTGCAAAACAGTGAGTCGGTTTGGCTCACCACTGTTATCTAGCCTGCTCAAGCGCATGAGAGATGTGACTAAAAGGTTGCCTTGCCATGAACAGGTGAGATGAGTGACGGCAAAGAGCGTCTGATGACAACTCACCTGATGTCGAGACCAAGAACCCGGAACAAAGCGCTAGTTCGTTCCAATGAGAGCAGTTCAGTACTTGACTTAGTAGGATTAGAAACAAACGTGTGTCTATATGACTTATGTTCCAGTAGGCGACATTCAGTGTGGTCTCAGGTCTCGACTTCAATACAATGAAATAAAGATATACAAAGCACGCACCTCACATTCCTTGCAATTTATTGTTACATCAATATCAGCAACAGTGACAGACACGATAGTGAGGGGGAAAATACATTGATGCTTTGGTTCTTGAGTTCAGCTACCAAACATAACATGAGAAGTACAGCTCTGGTTTTAGACTTGTACAATGAATTAGCACTCCTAATGAGTCTACACAGAATATCCAACACCACTCAGCCACGAGGCGTTTACGAGCAGAGAGGAGCCGCCGTCCCTCTGGTCCTTCATCTTAAAATCAAAACCATAAAGGTGCTTAAATAGAGCAATAAATAGTAAGCTAAGAAATCCGAAACACCGCCATAACAACAGAGGAGGAAGCCAGTTCCCAAAAGTAACTCAGTCACAAGACTTATGATGGAAGTGAGAAGCAGCAGGTTTTTAAAGTCTCCATCAGACCTCAGTCAAATATCCATGGTGAGTTGCTCAAGGGCTTCTGACAAGTCTGGAAACACCCAGGTCCAACAGTGGCCCGAATATGCAAAAGGAAGGGCGTGCAGAGGGAGAGTGGTCTGATTTCGAAAGCAGGATATTGCAACACAACAAAACAGCGGGGCTGCATTAAAAAATAAAATAAAATGTACTACATTCAGTGAAACAGTTGAAAACAGTTGGTGTGCTTAAACCTGTGCTTGCATGGATGCAAGGGGTTTCTTCCCTCAGACAAATCAGGTTGACTGGCGCAGCACTGGATGTCTTATTTCGCTCTTATGTGACTGAGGGTTGATAGAGACGGATGTGTGGTGTTTTACTTCTGAGATTGCGCAACAAATGGTCTCGCCTCCAGATGTCTCGGCAGCTCAGGAGTCTTCATCAGATGCACTAAGAGAAGGCTCCTGTGGGGAAAAGAAAACAATTGTGGATGAAACAAAATCTAGCAAAACTGAAGGGAGAACACTTGATGCCTTTTCAGTGTTCGTTTATGTTGGTCAGAAACAGGTGCAACCAGCAGATGTAAACTCATACAAGTGCGCCCTCTGCAGGCCTTACAGTGATAACGTGTGGTCCTGAGATAAGCCAACGCTAAATAGACCGATCAGAACACTCTCAGGTCGGTCTGCTCATTTCAAGCTTTTAAAGTGTGGATGGAATCGTGCGGCGGCAGTCAATACCTCTTCTTGTTCTTCATCAGAGTCGTCGTCACTGACAACAGGTTTGGCTCTGGTGCGTCCCCCGCGCCGACTGCGCCCCTTCCCACGATCCCCAGTTTTATCCTTCTTGTTGAGACGAATCTTCACCTTCACAGAACGAGCTGAGGGCAACAAGAAAAAAAAACAAAAGGCACCAGTGAAAGCGCAGCAAGTTGAGTCTCAGGTCTGGACCCATTCGCACGTCCTGGCTTACATTCAGACTCAGATCCCTCATCCAGCTCATCCTCCTCTTCCTCGCTCTCTTCGCCCTCACTCTCTTCCTCGTTCTCCACCTTCTGCCTCAGGCTGGTGAAGACAGACTGGAGCACGATGGAGTCTTCGTATATCTGCTCACATCACACAGAGAGGTGAGATCTGAGGGTCGGAGCCAGCACACGTTTCATGTTCAAAGACATTATCTTACACCCCACACTGTAGGGACACCGTGAATCCATTAAATCCTAGAATCACAATCAAGCCAGTCTGAAAACAGCAAAGTATTTATGAAATAAATAGAGATGCTTGCAAGACATAGGTTCTGAATAAACAGGTCAATATGTAAGAAAATAAATAGGGGGCCTGAAGTGAGGCCTGCTCTCTCATCTGCAATACGAGCAGTAGTATTTCCCAGAGACAGCCATCTCACCAGTGATCCTTCCAGGTTAAATGTCTGGGCATTTTGGAAAAGCAGCATGACGTCTCTCTCCAGGTCACCGAAGCTGCGATAGCGATGATTTCGAATCCTCTCCTGGCGGTGAAAAGAGACTCAGGTTCTGTGGAGCCTGCTTTGCAGGTCACTGTGGCCATGTTTCTCCAGACTCGTGTGCTTAATCGTCCCAGCCGATTTAGCCATGGTGATCGTACCTTGATCTTCCTGAAGTCCACCGGCTTGCGAATAAGCTCATAGTACTCTGGAAGCTCTTTACGAGACGGGAGCTGGATAAAAACCTCGCTCAGCTGACGTCCACTGGCGCTGTCGGGAGGCAAACAAGGAATTCATAGGAACTTCTCTAGTTGTATGCCATAAACAGTGATGCGGCCAAAACACACCACTGATGTTAGAACTGTATTTTGCTAGACACTACCTGTCTTTGTACTTGATCATTGCATCCACTATTTTCCTCATCTTCTTTGTGAGGCCCGGGGGGTTAGGTGAAAGTTTCTCTGTGGGAGGTCTCCCTCTTTTCCGCTGCCTCTTCCCGTCGTCATCTTTCTCCAGGTTGACTCGCGCCCTGGACGAAGAGGGCGTGGGCAGATCCATGTCTCGGCCTCGCTTTCTCTTGCGCGTGGTCTTCTTGTGGCGCACCTCTTCTTCTACCTCGTCCAATGTGCCTTCCTCAATTGCCTGCTCCAAAAAGAAATCAGGCAACTTAAAGACAATAGATGGCGACTGGGGCGGCTCCGTACTGGCTTGGCTTATATAACAACCTTTAGCCACTGCTTCTCAGTGAGGGAGTCGCTGTAGTCCACTTCCTTTCGATTCCTGGAACCTCGACCAAACATTTTCTCCTCTTCCTCCTCGCAAGTCAGACGCTCAACCTCAGCATCGTCCTTCATGATCCAGGTGGGGAGCTCATCCTCCTCCATCAGTCGGGGTTTACGGCGAGGGTTACGAGCCTCCTCACGCCGACGGTCCAAGTCCATACGCTGGAAATGGGTGAAATGAAATTAGAGTGTGGCCACGTGGGGAGCAGCGAGAAGCCGTTTCTTGGGCCGAAAAAGTGTGTGTTTTCCCAGAAATGGTCAGTGCAGCACACTGACCATGAACTGGTCGAACTCCTCCTCACTTCTAGCGATCATCTGGTTGACCGTCTCGTCGTCAGGCACCTCGTCCTCCTCCTGAATACAACAAACAAACATTGGCAAACAGAGTATAAGCAAGTTAACTTCACTGACTTGTGTGTTGCAGGTGCTCGAACACACATTCATGCGTAGACACACTTCCTGACCCCAGACCTCGTCTTGCTCCTCATGCTCCAGAATGGCCTGCAAGAAGGCCCTTCGCTCGTGGCTGGAGGACTTCTGGTCAAACATGCCAGCCTGAATGACCTTCTGGTCCACGTTGAGCTTGTACTTGGCAGCAGCCAAGATTTTCTCCTCAACGCTGTTAACGGTGCAGAGGCGCAGTACGCGCACCTCGTTCTGCTGGCCGATACGGTGAGCTCGGTCCTGGGCCTGCAGGTCCTGCAGTCCAGAGTGGATTAAAACAGAAACAGGGTCTTCCATGCACTATCAAAGCCAACCTGGTGAGGATTCCAGTCCGAATCGAAAATCACTACAGTGTCGGCAGACTGCAGATTGAGACCCAGACCTCCAGCTCTGGTACTTAAGAGGAAGATAAAGTACTCTGACTCTGGGTCGTTGAAGGTCTTTAAAAGCATGCCCCGGTCTTCAGCCTTGGTGGTACCTGACAGTGGAAGCAGAGGGTGCAGGTTACATTGGGATCTAAAGTTATGTCATGTCGACAAAAATGAAATCCCCAAACATCTTAACTAGTGCAAGGACTTGAAGAGACTCATTTCAACTTAGTAGCTGCAAACTAGTCATGTATAGAGCCACTTTGTACTGTGCAACGTGATGTCATAAGCAAAACATCCCAGATGAAGGAGAGCAAATGAGATTATACTAGACAGAAAATTGAAAATTAAAAGACTTCAGGGTGGAAGCACAGAAAATGTTCACTGCACTTCATCGCCACACACTGATGTTTACGCTCACGTGTACAGATTCAACTTAAATTTGGTCATTCTGGAGTCAAATATTAAAATGTGATCAATGGCAATAATTAAAAATTACATTCAGTCCCTGATCTAACCCCATGATAAATATGTGAAAATGAACGTGTGAACACACTGGGAGGAGGTCAGAGTTTTACCATCCAAACGCAGGTATTTAAAGCTGCGGTAGGCAAAGTAGTCTTCCATGATAGTCATGAGTGATGTCATCTGGCAGAACAGCAGCACTTTATGGTTCGTCGCTCTCAGCTTGGGGAGAATCCGATCCAACACCTCAAACTTTCCTGACGCTCGATACAAGTCCGGCCTTGGAGGCAGAGAGGGCTCAGTGGACGACTGAGAAAAGTGTGTTTCCACCCAGGCAGCACTCACCCCTGCACTATCCCGCCGGAGAAACCCAGATGCTCAGAGAAGGACTCCTGCAGACATGATGATGAATACACCATTAAATATTTCATTTGATAGTGACGTGTCAAGTTAAAGACGACGTTTTTCAGAGCTCACCTCTATCTGCTGGAACATGTATGGGTGGTTACAGATCTTCCTCAACTGCATGATGGTGTTCATCAGTGTCTTTGTCCCTCCTTTTCCCTGAGAATATTTGGGAGAATAAAACAATGACCTTTGCAAATGAAGTCAAAATTAAGAATTAAAATCAACTTTAAATCCTGGATCATATTTATAACCACACATTATGAAGAACAATTGTGATTCTTAACTATTGAATGGTCACACAACTTCTACAACTGCTACTGATGCCAAAAAACAACATTGAATACAACCTATTTTGTCAATCATTACTCGCACAACATTAACCTTCTTGTCCTTCTCTGAGCCGTCGGTCAGCAGGACGCCCTTGGCCTGCATGTGTCGGTACAGAACCCTCTGGAGAGACGACATGTCGCACTTGATGACATACTCCACCTGGAAGAACAGTCAGCGCTGAAGACATGAGGAGCTCAGTAGGATGATCAATAAGTCTGTCCCTGCCTTCTCTGGAAGCTGAGCCTCCACTTCCTTCTTTAATCGGCGCAACAGGAATGGACGGAGCACTTTATGGAGGCGACGGATGATCAAGATGGTCTCTTCCTCATTAAGGTCCACCTGAGTAAAGAGTGTGGTAAATGGGTGACTCTCACGTCACGCTATGAGCAGCGTCAAACCTTCTCTCCCGTCATGGCGAAAGGAGCGTTGAACCACTGCTCGAATGTGCTGCAGCTTTTGAAGATGGTGGGCAGGAGGAAGTTGAGGAGAGCCCAGAGCTCCGGGAGCTTGTTCTGCAGCGGCGTCCCGGTCAGCAGCACCCGCCTGGGAGCCAGGTAGTGGGTGTTAAGGACTTGAGTCAGCTTGCAGTGATGGTTCTTCATCCTGTGGCCTTCGTCCACGATCATGTACTTCCAACGGATCTAGCAGGAATCACAGCAGGACAGAAACGACATTAACCCCTCTCACTTCAGTCACGGATCAGGATCATCAGCCCAAATGTTCCTCATGGTACCAGCCTAAAGTCTTAGCAGCGGATGAAGACTACGCTCTGATCTGGATACACACCTGCAGTCACGGTCTAGGGGCTATATGAGAGCAAAGCAGCATGATGTCAAAGAAGACAATGATGGGACCAAAGTTTCGCTGCACCTAGAAGAGAACACTGAGACGCAGCACGGAGCGCTGGCCATGTGTGTGGAAGGTTAACAGTGATGCAAAAAGAGGGGATGCTGAAGATGAATTGTGATTGACTCTTGGTCTCACCTTAGCCAGGACCTGCTTGTCCTTGATAATATACTCATAAGTGGTGAGTAAAACATTAAACTTTCCGCTCCGCAGTTGAGGAACGAAGGCTCTTCTGGCAGCAGGTGAGCCCTAATGCACAAAAGAAGAAGAGGAAACATACTTCAGTCGGCCCGTTGTCCGTCACCTAGGGAGTCAGCTAGTAGTTCAACTAGTAACATTTTGTCTTTCCTTTGAGGCCCTTGTTACACACATTTCTATTTCCCCCTCCAGCACTGTTCAGTATAGTAGTAGTAGCTGGTGTCATCCACCCTCTATCTTTGTCGTCTTCTCCCCACTTGTGATCCTAACCTGGTTCCACTCATCACCATTTCTATGCAAACAGCCAAAGGCTGAGGCCCACACTTCCCAACACTTTCCCCCCCATGGGCCCTTTTAATTCTGTTTGTTGTGCAGTATTTACTAAAGTAGTTGATTTTTTAAAATTATTTTAAGAGCATTTTTTGGTGACTAAACTTATATTAATTAAATATAAATTAAATTAATTTAACATGAACTACTAGTGAACATAATGTAAACTATACTGAAAACGTAATGACTACAAACAAACTCAAATTAGGTCAAACTTCCTTGGTTTGAGAAAAAACTGGTTGAGCAAATTTTGCTTGACGCGTATTCTTAAAACATTGGGACTTCACACAAACTCTGCTTGTTCTAAGCAAATATTAGTCAATATCAGCAGTCATTTATTAAGAAAGAGGAAGTTTTGTTCTTTCATTTTCTCATAGCAATGTTTTCTATTTGGATATAAAAACTGAAAAGGAGAAATTCTTGGTCTTGGTCTGATATTTTGATAGCAAAATGTGACCAGAAACACCCTTCCCAAAAGTGTCATTTATAAAACCAAAGTGTGGCTCAAGTGTGGCCACTTAATTTTGGGATATATTATATATAACTATTATATAGTTATATATTATCCACATGGTCACTCTCATGCTAAAGCTTCAGAGGCATGACACAATGAATAGCAGAGCAGTGGCTCGCTATCAAGAACCACAAAATTAAACTGAAAAAAAAAAATCACCTCACCTTGTAGGACACCTTCACCACTGTTGGTGCCCACTTGTCGAACTCATAGACCCAGTTAGAAAGAGTCCTGTGAAGTGAAAACAGTTGAAACTGCTTGACAAACAAACAACGAATAACACACAGAAGACTATATATGAATGAGTCTGTGAGCTCACGAGAGCGGGACGATGATGAGGTAGGGTCCGTTCAGCCGTTTGTGCTCCATGAGGTACGTGATGAGGGCGATGGTCTGGATAGTCTTTCCCAGCCCCATCTCATCGGCCAGAATGCCATTCAGGTTGTTGTTGTAGAGAGAAACCAGCCACTCCAGTCCTTTAATCTTGTGGAGAAAATAACCGATTAATGATGCAGGGAAAATTACATATACAAATACTACAGTAACACTTGATACTGAAATGCAATCATCTGGGTCTGGATCTTATCTGGATGTCACTTTGCTCTATCACAAGGCAGATACTGGTGGCACCATGATACGTTGTTAACGGCACTTGCCAATGTCCTACAGCAGGCAAGATCCCGGCAGCCTTGTCAAGGTGGACACAAAGCCAGTTGTAACCAATGTCACCAGGGCAAGCCTCCTGCAGTCAGTATGAGTGAGGGAGCTAAGGCTCCTATTCCCGGATGTCGTCCATACAACCCTGTGTGTCCACTGTAGGAAAAATATCATCTTTGTGGAGCTTACTGTGCCACGGGAAGAGAAAATCTGAGCGCTACAGCGGCCTGGTACAGAGCTGTAGGGAGACAGGATGGCAGGTGTGCTTGTTCCTGAGGGAAGAAGGGTGCAGAGGCTTCACAGCCCACTCAGCCTAAAGTTGTAGACAGCAGTGGACCTGACTGGAAGTGAGTGTAAGACAGTGGCAAGAAGGTCAAGGGAGGTGGCAGAGAGAGCCTTCTGTTGGATGTGGAGTAGGAGAGAGGAAGCAAGTGGGCAGCCAGGAGGGACTGAGTGGTGGCTATGGGTCGAAACTCCCTGTGAGTGCTGGCAACCTTTGGACAACACAACCTCCTGGCTAAAGGCTACAGTCATTATGAAAAAAAAGAAAAATGGGCTGCCAATATAACATGTCTGTCCTTTGAGAAGGATATTTTCACTTGGATCTATAACATTTATATGCACGTTTTTTTCTGTACATTTATGAAAGCATTTCCTTGCTTCACAAGAATAACCCAGCTGTTACTTCCTCATTGGCCAATAATCTCACCAGTCTCAAAGGTTGTCAGATAACGCCATACATGGACAACTAAAAATTAAATCATCTAAAAACATATATCAACCAACAGGCAGCAGGAACAGGGGACAGACAGTGTGTAGCATGCTCACAAATGTAGAAAAGGCTGCGGCTGTGCTTGTTCACCTGGTACTGTTTGAGCTGGCCATTGATCAACAAACTGGACTGTTTGTCCACCTTCTCTGTGACGGCGTGAGCCACGGCGTAGTAAGACTGCAGCCCTCGGGCGAACGCTGCTCCACTGTATTCATCATCTACATCCTGCTTGGCATTCCTGTGGGTTCACCAATGCTGCATGTTAACATGGTGCAATTATTTGGAGAGAAAAAAATAGGTCGGGCTTGTCAGGGTATTTACAATGGTATTCTCAGCACCTCTTAATAATCTAGTTCAACCAAGTTTGATGGCTCACTCGTGATGATAGCACAAATGATCAGCTCAAAGGTCACTCTCATTCCCTGAAAGCTTTACTGTAATATCCGCAAAACATAGAACGCTATTTAAATATTAAAAAAAAAAACAAAACCAAAGGCTCAAACCTTTAATGTCAAGGTACGATTGGAAAGTGTCCACTCACTCAATGATGTGTTGGACGTCAACCTCAGAGACGTCTTCACAGTCAGGGTCTGTGATCTTCTTCTTCTCTTCAGACGGAGCTGTTGAAGGCTGAGGCTCCTCTTCTTCCTCCTGCTGGACATCATCACCATGAATTCAAAGCATTTACAGCGCCAACAAGAAATGTTTCAGAACACCACTGGCCTCTTCCTCCTCCTCCTCCTCACTGTCTTCACTGTCAGACCGGGGAGCCACCTCATACCTGCCATGACAGATGCACAACCTCATACATTCAGCTACAACAGCTTCGCCAAGATAACACACTGGTCTCATGTAAAATAGTACCCGATTTAAATTATTCTGAGAGCACCCTCACCCTGGGTTCATCTCCAGCCAGGTCTCCAGTTGTCCAGCCTTGGGGGCATCAACCCCAGTCAAGATGTTCCCACTGTCCACATGGATGACCTTCACAGGCAAGTCACTCATCTGGCTGGTCTCATCTAGAGGCTGAACACATCAACAAAGGTGCTGGAAAAGCATTTCAAGGCTGAAACAAAGTCCTTTATTCAAGATTCCTTTCATTCATGCAGGGTGACTGAAACCAAATGTTTGCTTGCTCACAGCACATCAGTGAAACCTGTTTTTTCAGATATGGAACTTGTTGAGTGTGGTATAGTCACAGCTGCTACCTTATTATGCTGAGATTTTGTTTAAAACCATTTCGACAGCCAACATTTTCAGTGTAAAAAGATGCTAAGAAAGCGTTAGCACGCACCAGGAAAATGTAAAAAAAAATCTTGTATGTTGTAACGTGTTTAATTTCTCATTTCTATGTTATTACTATCAGCATTACTCACACTGACTAGAAAAGCAGTCGCAGATTGCTGACCTCTGTCCAGCCCAGGGCCTGAGTGGTAGCATTCCAACCAATCAAGTTCACAAGGTTTAACCAATCAGGTGTCAGCTGAAACAAGCAGCACCTGACTGACTATCAGCTGAATACAGTCTTCAGAGACCAGACTGGGGAAGCTGTTTGTGCTAGTTGGGTTGGAACTAAAACCAGCACCATCCCAGACCTAGCTGATCATGGACACCTACACTTTAGAAAAAGATGACGGACAGATGGATGCCGACGATCACATGACCTCCTGGGTGAAGGTAGTAATAATTCACTAACCCTAACTTCACCTAACCCTAACCCAACCCAAACCCCTAACCCTAACCCTAACCCTAACCCATTATATAATTTCCATCTCTAAGTTTACGAAAGTGACTGCAGTGCTAGAACATCCCAGATTTATCTTAGCTCACCTCTCCATCCGGCCCCATGGCAGGAGCTGGCCCTTCTGCATTCTCCATCTGCCAGACACACAATTTATCAACACACCGCAAAACCACAAACTTCATATCCTCTCTCCTTTTTACCTTCTTCTTCTTCTTTTTCTTCTTCTTCTTCTCCTTCAGCGCCTGCGCAGCCTTGTGTGCTCTCACTAGCTCAGTGAGGTTGGCCACATATTCATCAGTTTGCTGCAAGAGGTACGCCAGACGCTTGTCCTTCTTCTGGTCAATCAGTTTCCGGTAACCCTCCTCATCCTCTGCCTGGGGACAGGAGCAGGTTCAGCCAAGCTCATAAGCGAGACGAGAGATCTGTTTTTACCATGAGTCTCCTCATCCTCTCTTTCTCTATGCGCTCATTCTCTTTCTTCTGCTCCCGCTCAGTGTTGGCGTGGTAGGTTGCTACAGACTTAGTCAGCTTCTGCATCTTGCCGGTGATGGACCGATGGTACTCCTTGAAGTCTTTGGCATGCTGAAGGATGCTGTTCAGATACTCCTGCAGGTGAAGGTAGAAAAAGTCATTTAATACAATGTATAGATGCTGATGTCATGCACTGTATAATCCGGTCAGTCAGCAGGTATGTGTGTTGACTCTCTCACCATGCTGTACCTGATGTGAAATTCAATTAATCGTGCAGCCCTACCTGATGCTTCTGCCTTCGCTTGCGCTCCTGTTCGATCTTCTGCTGCTTCTCCAGTTTCTCCGTGATGCGAGCTTCACGCAGGCTTTGACGTTTGCTTCTCTTGTAAGCTTTGGCGTCGAGGGCAGTTTCTAAAGCGGTGTCACGCCGCATACACACCACAACTTCCTGCCGCAGCTGCACCAAATGAAAAGGACAAGTTCAATAACATGTTCCAAACGAAAGCTTTCAAGTCACTGGATTCACCATTTACCTGTCTCTGGAAGTTCAAAAGTCGCAATGCTTTAAGTTCTATGGTAGCTTTGGTTCGTAAATCCCCAGCCAGAGACCCCGGCAGGTTCTCCAGTTCAGCAATACGATGAGTGATTCTAGCCTGTAATCTGGGGGAACAACATAGTAGTAGAATTATTAGTATGCTAACATAGAGCCTGCAAAAGTTGTCCATTCTGACATTGTGAAGTCAGCTTTTCCACACCACCATATATTGTTTACTAAATTTGACACAGCGGCTTCCTCATTCCATCTACCTTTTCCCTTGGCTAAGAAAAATGTGGACACTCTTGGATATAAATGAACAACTTTTTACAAACATTTTAGTAAGAAGGGCAAGTGTACCTACTGTACGTGGAATTTTAAAGCAAGAAATATTCTTTACTTTCATGAAAACAGAACTATCTGCTGCACTGCGTCACCTGTATTCTCTCTCTTGGAGAATCTCCACTGGGTCGAGGCCGCAGGGTTTCTGAATGGGAGTGATGCGATTTTGCTTGGTGTGGTAAGGCATCATGGGCGTGGGCTGTGGAGGCTGGCCCGGTGACTGGGTCTGGGGCGGCATCACTGGGGAGGCAGCGGGAGGGACTGAGGGTGGCGCAGGGGAGGGCCGGCCAGTTGGTTGCGGGGGGATCAGTTTTTGGGCGGCAGTCGAGGGCGCCGCTGCGTTCACCATAGGACCTGGACACAAAACATAATACACTTGGTACTTTACTTGGTACTGCAGCCAGACTCGGAGTCCCAGTAGCTAATGGTGTATTCTCTCCACAGCCAACCAGCTGCAAAAATATTGATCCTCCAAACCGAAGAGATTTGCGCTCAGTGTCCAGCATCCATTTTGACCAATGGCGCAACTTGAACAGAGGACAAAGGGAAGGAAACCAGCACCTAAATGTGAGCAGACACCTGGAGTTCACTACAAGGAGCCGGCTCTCAGAGCCTTTACTTCCTCTGCATGTATAGCAATATCACCCGGGGGACAGTGTTTGTACACAGAGGAGAAACTGAGCGCGTGAAGTGGATAAAGTGCGAGTATGGAATGTCTTATATAGAGTTTGCAGTTCAGTATTGTAACAACCCTACTCCTTAAAACAATATTCTATCGCAAACAATAATATAAAACAAACATATAATAATTATATTTAAAAAAAAAAAGTAGTTCAGAAGAATCTCTTCTGGAGCAACCATCTTCTTTGAACTTTGCTAACCAACCTTCAGGCCAGGGCTTGGGAGGGCCATTGGGGTTTTGGCCTTGAATGCCAAGTGAGGATCCAGATGGACCAGGTGGTGGCATGCTCGGGCCCATCATTCCTGGAGCGAGATTAGATAGTGAGATCAAGGCTAACATCCCTCCCACCACCATGATCCTACCATGTATTCGACCGTAGCCTGGACCAACAGGTCCTCCTCCAGGAGCCAGGCTTGACATGGGCTGCTGCTGCATGCCTGGCATCGGCCTCTTCCCTTGAACAGCCATCTGAAGGTGGTCCGGTAAAGGCTGGCCCCGGGCCAGCATCTTGTAGGCCATTATCTGAGCTCTGAGCTGGTGCAGTTGATTTTGATTGAAAGGTGTGGCGCCACCAGGTCCAGCGAGGCTGCCCGCTTCAAGCCCAGATCCCATGCTGGGCACATTTGACCCAAGGCTAGGTCCAGGACTGGGTCCTGAGCCCGAACTGGGAGGGCCTGGAGGGCGGTTGGTGGAACCCATCACGTGCTGTTCTCCACTAGAACCATCCAGAGGTGTGGAGGCAGATCCAGGGCCAACAGAGGACGACGAAGAGGATGACGATGGCAGAAGAGGACCAGAAGGGGGGCCGTTTGATGGCACTGGACTTGAATGGTCAGATCCACCTAATGGAGAGTGGTAACCTGCAGGCACAAGAGAACACAAAAAATACAAGAGGCAATACCCAGGATGAGAGACAGAGTTGGTACAGCTTCCCTGATCAAATGTACTGCTCTCCTGTATCAGAAGTATGGGAAGTATGCACTTTCACAAATGTCATCCTCGCACCTTGAGAGTGTTGGTCCAGGGGACTGGGTGGCGGTCCCATCCCGCTGTGCCCACCCTGTCTCAGGGATGGACCTTTCATCTGGCTGAAGCGGCTTTCATCACTCATACTCTTCTCGTGAAGACCCTCCATGTTCTGCAGAAGACCAAGTTACTTTATAATGTTAAGTTTATCGATAAATTACTGTATTTTACACAAGGATATTCTACTGTGCATCACTTTGTTCAGATTTAGTTTACATTTTTATTCTCTATCATCAAAACTAAAGGTGGAACTCACTCTTTGTCATGTTAAAAACAGGTTATTTCTCATTTTCAAGTCACATTGTAACTGTTAGGAATCATAGAGATCTATCACCACAAAACTGCTTAGTAGGACAGTGGTGAGACCTGCCATGAAGTATGAGACAGTATCTCTGTCACAAAGACAGGAAGCAGCATTAGAAGTGTCAGAGTTGAAGTGGCTTCATTAGGAGTGACCAGGACAAGATTAGAAAGCAGTTTATGTGAACGTAGAAAAGTGAGGGAGGCCAGACTCAGATGGTGTGGACTCATGGAGAACTGGGAACACGATGGACAATGAATGCTAGGCAAAGAAAAGAATAGATGAAAACCAATGAGCCTCATGGATGAGGTGAAGGACATGAAGAGGGTGTTACACAAACATGCACCAACATTATTGGCTATTATTGCACGGTGAGGCAGTTGTAATCCAAAATACAATAAAATTCTATGTTTTCAGCAGAGCGCTGATGTCATGGGCGGGAGAGAGGTGTGAGGCAGAATGATCGCTCTGTCAACATTCATTAATGTTTAATGTTTAAACACAGCACAGCAGCATCGTTTTTTATTTTGGAGACAGAATTCAATTGAGTTTTGAGATGTTCTCCATGACAGTTAGTTCTCGCTTTCTTTCTTCTCATAGCAACAAAGCCAATAGACTGCATGACTGACATATTACAGTATAATCTAGTCGCCGGTGGAAGCTGACACCGTGTTCAATCATGGCCATGTCTAACTAAGTACAGTGGTCCCTCGGTTCTCGACCACAATCCGTTCCAGAAGGCCATTCTAGAAGCGATTTGTTCAAAATCTGAATCGATTTTTCCCATTACAATGAATGGGAAAAGAAATAATGCATTCCAAGCCTTAAAATAGGCTTTTGTAGGAGTGAATGTAGAGTGTCTGCTGCAGGTGCGCTGTTCGTCTATGTGTGTGGCCGCTGCATGTGGGAGGGGTTGCCGAGTGAGTGACGTCTCTCCAGAAGTGAAGAGGTGCCCGGTGCGTGTCCAGCTCTGAATGTGCGCTTCTGTGCAGTTTGGCTGTGACAAAGTCATAAACCAAGTAACGCTCTGTCCCAGACTCGCCTCATCGCTGTACCAGCTCCAGCCCACAACAGGACATCAAACCCTGGAGTGCGCGCTCCAGCCTCGGAGGTGTGGAGGAGCACCTCCCCTGTGACACTCTACCACGGTCCAGTGCGGAGACAGGAAAGGTTTTACACCTCAATATGAAGAAAAAACAGCCAGTAAATGTAGCTAACGGGACACGTCTGCATAGAGAGGCTGTGTTATACACAATAACAAAGCGCATCCTGGGTCAGCTGATCGGTCCGCGCACATTATGGTTTTTCCGTCTTTTTAGGGGACATTCGAGTTCTGGATTTTTATTTGAACTCCGATTTGTCCGAATTCCAGGACGTTCGAAAACCGAGGTACCACTGTAGTACATAGGCAACACAACTTTTTGTAGCCCGATAATATCAGAACAAAAACGACAGACAACAACATTACTTTGTGTAGAGGGTTGAGGGTGTCTGGGGGGTATCCACCAGTTCCTGTCAGTGGATGTCCAGAGGTCGGGGGGCCAGGACTGGGGCCCATCATGCCATGAGAGGAACCGGGAGATGGACCAGGGCTGGGGCCCAGCATAGACCCAGGAGAGGGTCCAGGTCCAGGGGAAGGCCCAGGACGAGGGGTCCCTCCCATTGGGGCGTCTGACGAGGACATGGCCCCAACCTTTCTGCTCCTCCTGGAGCAGCAGGGATCTGGAAAAGACCAAATGAACTTATGTGTCCTCAACCGAAGTGTCCGTGAGCATCATTTATTTGGGGTGCATAACCAATCTAGTAATTATATATTTTTTAAAAATTGTCATTTGAAGACATACGTCGTGAGTTCACTGAGTTAATACAGTGTAGAGAAGCCGAACTGACAGCAGCAGTCCCCCCATCAAACACTGCCCCCCCCCTCTGTTCTACTGCGATGCACCAAAACCCCTGCAGGTTCACAGCTGTCCTCAAATTCAAACACAAGAGCATTCAGCGGAGACTCGAGTTTTTTTTTTGCCATTTATATCGCTCTGACTGCGGCATAGATGGAGTCTTGAAAATATCAAACAAAATGGGGCAATGGCGGACTGTGTTTGTGCGACTGACCTGCCGGCTTTGTGAGGACACACAGCCACGAGTGGGTGTGGTCGCCAGCTCCAAGTCAGGGTTTAGCAATGAGGCAGCGGTCGAGCTACTCACCCTGGATGTAATGCGCCTTCAAGCGTCGGTCTGTTTCCCACGCCGAGCCTGGAGCGCCCCCCTTCTTCACCGACTCATGACCGAATGTCTAGTCACGGCTTGGATGAAGTGCGCATGTGCGACAGGGACGCTGACGTTTCTTGAGAAATGTTTAATGCGAAAGGGACGAGAATGAAAAATTCAATTTCTGTACACCGACATTACGCGTCAGTCATGTAAATTATGGCGGAAAAAAATATTGATATTTCATAAACACAAGAAAGGGTCTTCTTGAGATTAGAATGTATTTATTTAATCCTCTTAACTTTAGCTGGAACCAATTTAAAATCAAACAAAGCAGCAGTGCTTCGCATTTTGAGCTCAACAAAACAATACAATAAAAGCAAATAAAAGATGAAGTGAGTGGACTAAAATAAAGCACATCATTGTGCCGAATTCATACACCAGTCATGTGACTCCAGTGTGAGGTTTAATCAGACAATAACCAACAGTAGTGCAACTGCAGTAGTGAAAAGCCAGACAAACACAGGGAGAGATCCAGGTCAGGTGATGACTTGTCCCATGAGATCATGCCCGCAACTGCACAGACCAACCAGCCACTAATGGTTGGCGAGACGAATCTGAGCTATGCAACAGTGAAGACAAAAAAAAAAAAGAAAATGGCTGAGATCTACACAACTGCACTCACTCACTACACACAGTCATTCATGAATCTGATAAATACATCAACCGATTTAAAAACAAATGTGTCCAGTAGATTTCACACACTCAGAGAACGTAATCCAGCCCTGACGGTAAATGCCTCATGTTCTAAGTAACCAAGTGTTAAGCAGCGGTGTCCTTCATCAGAGGAAGTGAATGTCCGTGCGGACGCCCTTTTATGTTCAAGAACAAAAACACTCGGTTACGTTGGGATCCATACTTCAAATCCAGTTGTGACAGGAATCCCGAAAATGCCACAAGACTCTGATGCATGAGATCTCTCTGCACCTTCATCCATAAGCAGCATCACAGGAAGACAAATTCGTCACTGTTTCTTCTGTTGTTACTCATGCCCGGGTTGTTGGTTTGGGGCAGGATGTGGGGGTCAGAGCCAACATGGAGGCCGCTGTGTCCCTCAAGTCCATAGTCTTGACTTAGACCCTCTACAATCGTGAAGATGGGGTACTTCTCCATGGATGTTGAGAGAGCCTTAAGATGGAAAACAAGGAAAAAAAGTTTAATAGTATTTAATATTGAAGTATTCAATATTGAAGAACACTTTTCACATCCCAACGCTCAAATAAATACAAAGACCACACAGTATATTTCCATTTACCATACGTTGATGTTCTAGTCTAGTTTCACCTCTTTAGGCAATGTGACATAAAAACTGATTTTTAAACAATAAAATACAGTCTGATTAGGATTCAATTCAATTAGGATTATATAATTCCACCTGGCTAGAAAGGTGAGACAAATGGGAAGTGTGGTCTGACAAAAGCCTCTTCTGCAAGAGTTTTACACCAGTTACAAGAGAATTGGCAGCCCTGTGCTAACATGTTAGCGCTCTCTGCTAACCGCCACTCAGTACAGCTGTGCAGGATTGTAGCTACTGGAACAAAACCATCTACGCGATCGATGGTCGTCCTGGGCTGTAAAGCTGTGGGGAAAGTAGTTGGATATTGGTTATTTAATTCAGCTCCCACAGAATCTCTCTGCTGCATCTGCACACAGGTTCTCAATCACTGAAACACTTCATTACAAAATATTACTGTCAGAATCTGTTCCGGCTCCTTGTTATTGCACATTAACTGCTTTGTATATTTATAAAGAGTAAAAAGTAAAGATACTCTTTATAAATACACAAACACAACCACGGACACCACTTTGACAAAATGTCTGGGAAACAGTGACTGTCATTTGTTTCTAATGAATAAATCAGGGTCGCGATATCAATCGTATTGGACAAAGAATCGCAATATAAACCTGAATTGCAATATAAACAAACTCGGAACTTAAGTACGGGGAATACATAGATGATTGGGCCAAATGTATATCATCCCAGCCCTAACAAATATGGAGCCTGATGCAGTTACAGCTTCACACAAGCAGGTGGCAGATGCATGTAACTCCAATCTGAGCAACAGCTGCGGGCCGGTCGAAAACTGTGGACATGGTCTAGGAGACAAGGGAGGTTGTAGCTACAACTATGTAGCTGTTGTAGGAGCGTAACAGAGAGCAAGAGAGCAAACTTGACTGCCTCACAAATGAAGAGCGAACAGCTGGCTCACTTTCTGCTAGACTGAAGTGTTGTGACTTCCCGTAAGTCAACATGTAGGTGAAAGTTTTTTTTTTTTTTTTGCCATAATAGAATAAATGCATTTAATTCCTTTTTGTGTGACAGCAAGTAAAAACCCGTAATGAAGCCGTAGACATCAGCCAATCATGACGCGTTTGTCGTCATCGTCACACCTGGAACTATGACAGACATTAAGCTTGACGTGAACGTCCTGTCTGACAAACATCGTCTTTTGCTATAACAAACGTTTTGTGAGTGGTAGAAAGTGCCATCAAATTATTCATTTCAAGTTTCATTGAACCATTAACATGTTTTCTAAAATTACGAGCACAACTGCTGGCTGAGTGACTTCAGTGTTTTTAAGCTACAGCCTATTAAAATGCTGACATCAAAAGTGCAACATTTCATCGAATAAAAATGTGGCGCCTTAAGGGTTAAGACTACTGCACAGTCAACAATGCAATTATGACTTGCACTTAACCAGTGGAAGTTGGAAACCTGTTTTGCCAAGATTCTCTTTTGTAAGACACCAGACTTCCTTGATGCTACTTTACCTGTAGTCACACTGTGTGACAGCCATGCAGGCATAAACTCACCAAGCTCACTGCTGAACACAGAGACTCAAAGTCTTTCTTGTTCTTTGCATAAAATCCGATAGTGCAACTTGGATCCATCCGGTTGAAGGGCATCTTTTTGGGAGCGCTACAGTGGAAGGACTACATAGGGCAAAACAAAAAATAGGTTAACATGATGTAGCCAACCTTAAACTCCACAAATGTAAAGTTCCTTAAAAGAGTGCCAGACACCGTAATTAATGCACTGATTTTTTTGGGGGAAAATCTCTTAATACGTGTGAATGAAACGTCAAGATACTAACCTCCAGTGAGAAATTGACTTGTGTGACATCGACCACTGGTTGGCAGTAGTGAGGGTCCAGGTAGAGAAGCTGCTCATCTGAGTCGGTGGAAACACATTCTGCAGTCACTAACAGTTTAGCTCATCACGAGGATTTTGGTTTAGATTGTACTTATATTTGTTTTTTGAATAGCTAAATTAATGAGCAGTCAATAAAAGAACATGTAGTTTTATGAGAGGAATAAAATATAATCAATTAAAAAAATAAGAAAGGGATAAAATGGGATAAAAATGAAAAACAAATAAAGCAAATCCAAGAATGCTTAAGTGTGGGGAAAATGATTCTGAAAAATTATTCAAGACTTGCCAAGATGTGGAAATAATCCACTGGAAGAAACAAGTGCAGGAACAACACATTTGTTTGTTCAGTTATTCACTTTGCTCATCATTTAGATAGTCCCCTACATCAGCACATGTCTCTGTTAGTCTGTTATAACTTCTTAATTAATGTATTGACATGTTATTACAAATTAATTTATTTAACTGCAACTATAAATAAAGATGGCAGTTCGTGCTAATGAAAGTTATTTCAGATAAAGTCACATAAATTCTAAAAGAAAAACGGGTGTGATACTTGAGTCTTTGTTGCAGCGAGCAACCGCTACATGAAGAAATAGTAAAACATTTACTCCTCTGCAAATGCAGCTTTTCTGTAAGAATTGTTTTTTACAGGAATGTCTGGAAATGATTTTTCAGAGGAAGAATCAATCATTATCGACAAGTGTTTGTTGACTCAGGAGGGAAGCACTTCTCAAACAGACCGTAAGGAAGCAGAAAAGGGTCCATGAAATATAAAGACTTGATGATGAATGATGGTGAGTTACGAGGCAGCGCCCCTCCACTTAGGTTTGTTGTCTTCATCAGGTTACAATGAAAAATGAATTTGTTTCACGCTCCTTTTACAATGACGTATGAAGTCGTAAAGGTGAACTGCATCAACACTTCATCTTCTGTACCTTCAGAACTAACCGACAAGTCTAAGGCTTGGCAGCAGAAGAATGCAGATCACGTGTAAACACAAGTGTTCCAAGGGTTATTTGTTTTAATTGAGTTAACATGGAGCAACAGGTTTTCAAATGAGTAAACTAGTGAAACAAGACAAAGCTGGGGGAGGACAGTGAGAATCATGAATCATGAACTTCATCTGTATACAGTATCTGGGGAGAAACGTGTCTAGAAGGGATGCTCAGGCTTTATGCTGCCGCTCACCAATACCAATCACATGGTTCACCTATGAATTTGTTTATCAATCATGAGGAAATGAGAACTGTAAAAGAGAGAGAAAGGGAAGTTGAACACTGAGTACTAAATATGTTGTGCAGAAGCCATTTTACAAGCATGTGTTGCAAATGCAAACTTCATCACAGACCAAGTCCTGTCAGGCTGCCATGTTTGTTCAGGTCCGTGCCGTGTGAGTCTCGCCCGTGGCGTGAAAAGGAAAGGGGGAGGGGACAGTACACAACACGCATGGAGTCTTCAGACTGTCACAGGTGATCGTTTCTGTGATCAGCGTACACTAGCAACATCCGTTTTCATAGATATCGGTCAATCGTGATGGGTGGTCGATGGATCGGAACATCACCAATGTCATGTCTACTAGATTTCACAACAACAGAAAATGTTTTTGGTTCTCACCTTGGAAACCAACAAAGTAGAGCGAGTGTTTAGGTTTTCCGCCGATGATCCCGATGCAACACTCCAGCTTGAGTATGTTCTGGAGGTGAGATATTTACATCAGGCAAATAACAACCAGTAAAGTATTGTTCCCAGTGTCAACAGGCGTCTCAGACCTTGACGCATTCTGTGTAAGACGGGTTGAGGACTTCCCCTCCCAGCCGAACTGGCACCAGAATAATGACTGACTTCCAGGATTCACTCGTGGAACCGGGTGAGGTCATACTCAGGTCACAGAGACGCACAACATCTTCTTTGTACACTGATATACACAGAAGCAGCACTTAGTAGTAATACAAACTCAGCATCTTAAAAACGAGAGGAACACAATGTCTCACCTGTACAGTCCTGAGCCACATAAACAACAAGATTTTGGACAACTGGTGTTCTTGCCACTGCTTTCCTGCAGGAGATGACAGCATACAATTAAGAAAAAACTATGATCAGAGACTTGACCAAGTCAATCTTTAATTAAAAAAACATCTGTATTTACACTCATGCAAACATTAAATCAGCCTTGTGAATCGGTGAAGACGTACTTTTGATGAAATGTAACCATGTTTCATCATGTATGAGAAAGTCCGACTGCTGTGCTTCAGGCTCTTACCGTAGTATGTGAGCAACAATGGAGGGGCCATACCAGTCCCCGGCTTTCTTCCCTGAACTCCTGCCAATGCTCACCAGCTGGTGGACACCGAAAGGGGCAGGAGGCTGATCACCAAACCATGTGAGCAGCTTGAGGTGGGTGGGCTCTGCCTGCCTGTCCCTCACAGACTCCTGCCTCTTCTTAAGGCTGCATTTGGACTGCTGTCTAGTCGCCAGAGTCTTTTCAGGGGTGCTCGGTGCTCTTGGAGAGCCAAAGGAGGGGATGGGCACCCCGCCAGCTCGGACTGGAGAGCGCGGACGAAAGAGCTCAAAGTCCACGTCAGTTAGCTGCTGAGCATCAGGCCAGGTCCAATCTAGCCGGGAGACAAAAAAAAAAACATAGTGTAAGAAAGAAATACGAATTGTGGCATTAAAATAAAAAGAACACAGCAGGGCAAACTAAAACCACAAATAAAGCAACAACTACACTAGTCAGCAAAGCAGAGAAGCAAACCTCGAGGCATCATGTGGACCAGAAGTCCCTGAGCCAGCAGCATCTGACCACTGCGCAGCATACAGCCCCAACCACAGTCAGTGGTCCAGGTAGAACCCTCCAGCAGAGGAAACTCCCTCCTGTAAGTCAACCAGATCCTGGATATGAAGGCCAGACTGAACCGCTCCACCTCATCTGGGAGAAACGAAAGAGGAACAGAAGAAATTTAGCATTGTAGGAAGACACTCATACAGTGATATTTACAGTAGTTTTAGTTTGATTTTCACCTTCACTGTTAAGCAGGTAGCTGTGTCCAAGCATGGTGACTGGTGACATCTTGTTGAATGAGGTTTTAGATTTAATCGTCCACCCTAGAAAGGAAGAGCGAGTATGTCAACTCTCTGGGATGAAATAATTTAACGATGGTTAAGTCAAACTCTTCTGACACACATTTGGACATTCATGGTTTTACAACGACATACTAACCGGGCAATGCCCAAAATGCGTCATTGGGTATGGTGTTTATTTTACTCTTTCGCTGCAACTTTCAAGCAGTTTCACTTCCCTAATTTATCATGTTGTGTGCTTGTTTAACAGTTAGATATCCTACGATATTACATGCTTCCAGACGAACAACTAACCGTATTTAACATTGTTCCACGCCGACATCAGTTTGGCTTTAAGCTTGTCGACCTCGTCCGGCTCTCCGGTTGCCTCCCTGCCTGGGTCCAGGTTCTGCGGCTGCCTGGCGCCGCAGCTGCCCGGCTGCTCCGGCAGTCTTCGACTGTCCATCAGCTGGGACTGCATCGTGCCGCCAACGTACTGAGCTGCACTGGGGGAGACTGAATTCATGCCTCAGAGCCTCATTGCAATGCAGAACTGCACACAAGATAAGAAGAAGGAAATAACATTTGGAATTCATCATTAAAACAAATCAATGATACTTGTGGTGTGGTACAGCTCTATTTCCGGGCCTCTTGTATATTCACCAGCAGCAGCATAGCAACCAAAACTGTATTGACACTATTTCCTTTTGGCTCATTTAAATATATCAGAAAAAAATAATGACAAGTTAAATATTAGACCTAAAGGATGCATGTTTTTAAAATCTATTTGTACTTATATTCATAGGAAGCAGGGTTGAAAAGAGGTAAAAGGGCAAAGTTTGTGATAAACTCCTCTAGGTGTGCAAGCTAGAGTACACAATATCAGGGAGAACTTCATACATTCTCAGATCCAACAGTACTACAGTGAAGATGTTCAACATCTGACTTTGTATATTGTGTTCCTTTAAATTTTCATTTAACTGCACATGTATAGATTTTATACACTATTATATTATCATTGCTAGAGCACAAAAAATACCAAAAAGGAGAACCTCTGTAAGGAGTCTACAAACTTACACAACCTGCACTGAAACTAATGAGTAAACAAAGTTTTAACAGTAACTTGACAGATCAGTCATGAATTACAGTGCTCTCACGAGGGGGGAAACTGCCATGTGACAAACGTCAAGAAAGTCAGCCACCCATGCTGTAGATGCATCTGATAAAAGTAGAACAGAAACTTGTGCACAGTGCAAAAATACATCTTCATTGGATTCAGTCAGCTGAAAACTGACATTTCAGGGGCTTTATTTCATGGATTATGATGGACCTCAAGACAGAATCCAGTATATAATGAGACCATACAATTTGAGATGTGTTCAATGTTTTTATTTAAAGACACATGGTAAATAGCTTCTGTTCAGCAAGTGCAAACTTCATATTTGATCTAAATTCACTCTCTTTATTTAGGATCAGAAGTGAATAGTTATTACTTATGCATTTATGTACACAATGCATTCATTTTATTACACAGAACAATACTATATATGATGTCCTTGTGCCAAATGTGTAATAATTGAAAATGCATTACTGTTATAGTCACAATGTAAAACAAACTCATATACAACTTGAAAATATTGGTCCTCTTATTATTTAGAAAGCCTATTTACAGCAAACGGGAAACTAGGAGACGTTATACGGAACGAGGTATTCGAAAAGGGGGAAACGTTAACTGAAACAAAAATCCACTTGTAAAAAGTGAAAAAAAAGTTTCATTTTCCCATAATAACTGGTGAACACAAGGTACAGTATATTTTCTTCCTAATATCGGACATTGTCGTTAACCTACAATCGAAGGAATAATTTCTCTAACTCTATTTCCATGGAACAAAAACAGACCAATCAAATCTATATATAAAATATTTTCTGGTGGTCTTCTATTGTTTGTTGTATTTCTATTTAACACCAACAGCAGGCTGCCAGGCTCCAGTCTAAGTGGCAGTCAGACTAAGACTAAGCGGAACGGCGTAATATTCAAATATGACCCTGCAAGGTCGAGATAAACATGAGGTTAGATCACATACCTGCCCTCGAAATCGAGTCAGCTGTAGTCCAGGTGAAGTCATTTTCAAGGTTTGTTCGATTAGCCGCGACATCCACATAAACGTTAGCTTGTCATTGCTATTGACGCCGGTGTTTCAGCACAGTTAGCCCACAGACGAAAACGCACAGCCGATCTCAGTGGCTATTAATAAACAATGATTAATAAAAAAGCGCAATATGAACCCAAATCACGAACCAAGCGCGAATGATAGAACAGCTGGTAAAACAGTCCCGTCGGACAGTCCCCGCCGACTTCTTCTCTGCATTACACTTCCTGTTGTCCTTGCGTTAGGCCACCCGATTGGTCAGATAATTCAAGGTGAGTAGTGATTGGTTAATGATCCCATGATTCGCAGACACTGACCAATAGCAACTCCTGTTCTTATGTAACTTGACCGTAGCTACGAAAGAGCGTCACATGACTCACGCAGTTGAGTTGATCCTTTTAAAAATGTCTCTGAAGTGTGTTGGGTGACAGTATTCTGCGACGACGTATCCAGTTCGACAGGGTGCCATATAATCTTCCAATATAACAAATGCCCCAACTCACATCGACTTCTTTAAATAAGGGTTTAAACTACTCAAATTAATCCTGGAAAATATATGAACTCGAAATTTGTAATAGTAAGAATTCCTTCTTTAATGTTTTGGATGTAAGTCTGTGTGTTGTTTTTGATCGTTGAACGAGGGCCCTGCGAACGTAATTATTACTAAAATAATAATAATTAACTACTGATGATTGTGGATTTTTTTTTATTATTTATTTGATGTGAATCATGGGAATTGGGGAAATATAGCTTTAATAGAACCAGTAGTGGGTAATTTCAACATCAAAAGACAAAGATGAATATAGAATAATTTAGTCCAACCCATTCTCATGTTAAGAAGCCAGCACCTGACCTTTATGACCCCTGAAGGTGAGCCCAAGAGAGAGACCGGATCCATGTACGCTGGTGACGCCTTTTGATGAAGACCAAGAGAGAGAAAAAAAGGGAACGAATATAACTTTATTCAGTTTTTACTGCAATTCAATAGTCAGCATTTGAATTACATCAATCACAACAAAGAGTCTATTGTACAAATAAATACATTTGAAGTGACCAGAAAAAGTGGAATGTTTTCAAATACACTGGTTATGATTCAAAAACAGGAATTTAAAAAAAGGAACATATACATCATTTGGATAAAGTGCAATTGAAAAACAAAACAAAAACAAAAACCAAGAAACAATGTGCTCAATATCAACACCCAAACGTTGGCATCAGAGAAAACATTACAAATAGAGAAGGTTAATCAGATGAGATTAGATCTACTTTGAAGGCTTGAGTGCATCATTATACCACAGAACTACTTCAGCCATTGATCTGAAGATTCATGCCACGCCTGTGGATAACAGTCATGAGAAGGCAAAATCTGCTCAAGGTTCCAATTTAGTTTTAACTTTTACCACACACGGACCACTCCGCGCTGCATCAGCAGACTATTCTGTTAAAGACTGAATCTGATCACAGCTATGCATAGTTTGTGATTGTAGAATTCATGACGCAATAAATGCGCATGTCATGTGCAAATTAGTCTGACCAGATGTTCCTTTGATGTTGGGGAAACGTTATTTTATTATTTATAATTATTATTAATTTTTGTTTTTATTATTTATTTATGGTCGTAGTACTGTTAGTAGGAGTTTTAATGTCTTTAATATTCTGAGGCATAACAAGCTGTGACCTCTAGGTGGCAGTAGGATACCACCTATTTATTGAAAACAATTACAAACCAACTCAGAAGTGAACTGACTTTTCACCGCCTCTACGTTCAAACCAGAGCGAGAATGTAAAAGATGAACTGGCTTTTTTAAACGTAAAACCAAAGTTTGCCGAGCACCAAACCAAGAGCGAATTCAAATGAGACATCATTATACATGTAGTATGGCTGTGGAGTCAGCCATGAAACAATTCGGTGTCATTTGTAGTGGAATGAAAGACTGCACCATTACTGCTTGCATAAAACAATCTCTGCGCAGAGAGAGTGCGTGTCTGCTGTCTGTAAATCTTTTGATTTAATACTGATATATTACAAGATACTATAATTCTCACTATTGGACATATACTTGACAACACAGTCACTGTGAGTAAGCACAGTCTTGGTTTCACAAGTGCATTGTGACACATCATGACCCCTTTGACCTGTGCATTGTTTACAATTGAGCCCTTAAACATTTCTGTGCGCTACATCTGTGACACTGGATTTTCAGCTGGAATCCAAACTTTGAAAAAGGCTGTCAAGTACACTCGCAGTTTGGATATGAATGTCTGAGTATGATGATGTAAGTGTGCTCCAGACAGAGAAACAGAAAGGGCGTCTTGTGACGAGGAGATAAGCCCTGAGCTCCATCAACCTCACTTCCCAGTGCGGAACAAGCAGCAGAGCCAGAAAGAAAAATGTGGACTGAAGACTGTGCCAGTTCAAACAAACTTCAGCGCAGCTTCTCGAACGGTACCCCAATATTTCCTAAATTATTTTTCCATTTGTACTAGCAAAAATGTCGGTCAAATAAACAGGTGTTTGACGTTTGCCACCTCACTATAGAGCAGTTCAAGATGTAGAATCACATCAGCGAAGCAAACATTAGAAGTGCGTCCCCGACTTCCTTGTTAATACTGATACATATTTTAAGGGAATTTGTGGGACCAGCTTTTCAGAGTTGGTCGTGAGGAGCTTCAGACGCAGAAATACGACTAAGTTTTTAACCACGAGAATTCAGCTGTTTCATTGCAATATGGGGCTGTCATTATGGAGTGCTTGTGATTGATGTGATTGGACTTATGTAGGCCACATGTAGTTACATCCACATTCATTGACAAGCAGGGCTAGTTTGTGTTGTGTGAGCAGGAAGTTCTTAACCGTCTGAGTGAGCCTTCTGGATTACACTTTTGGGAAGTGCAGCTGCCTTGTTGAACTTTACTACCGGCGATGACAGAGAAGCCGCTTCGACACAAAGACGCCGACACACCTTAACACTCGGATTCAAAACATCTCGGGTTCATTTCACTTTCAAAACAAAGCGTCGGCAGAAATCGATGCAGAAAGTCAAGATTTGGTTATTCACAGTTTTCACTCAAGCACTTTTCAAGGTCTTTTCGTGTACCTGCTTTACATGGTCAGCACACACCTGCAGGACATTCAAACCCATAAGTGTAGGACTCCACACACAACAAAACATTTAAAAAACAAAACAAAAACAAGTGTTCATAAACTCTAGTGTTTTTCAGTTGAGGAAAAGTCAGTGATCTCAATTGAATAAATAACACTTGCTATTCTCTAAATCTGGAATGTACACTTAAGTGCTTGACTTTTGTTGTTTCTTCATACAAAGGCATATCAAATCTGTGTATCAGTCACTCAACAGTCATTTAAGCATTTGTGAAAGAAAGTTGTGTTTTGAGAAGTATTTACAGGAATTGAGGTTAAATAGTCAAATGAATGCACTTGTCCTTGAAAGGAAAGGTTGTTGTCAAGTCCTGGAAGGCTCACAGATTCTGGAGTGTCAATGTGCTAAAGGAGGAAAAGTTGTTGACTATTCAGTAACTGCAGATTTTTACTGAAGGACAATTTGAAGTGATCTTTTCAATAGTAATGCTCAATGAAGCCAGAATGAGCGACTGATACACAGGGTGAGAGGTCCTCAGACTCTTGGGGGGCTGCTACCGGCTGCAGGCTTCTCCAGCGGCGAGCCGGCAGGACGTGGGGTCACAGCAGCACCAGGGAGAACAGCACGACTTATGACACTTTCCTTCAGTGGAGGAGGCAGATGCTTCTCCTCTGGCGCTCTACTCTGCTGCTCTCTGCTTTTGGACCCGCTGTCCTGCGAGCCAAGCTTCATGGGTCCGAGGACATTCTTGGCCACAGTTGTCAGCTGACTGACGAAGCTAGTCTTGTCACCAGGCGACATTGGGCGAGATTTACAAAGAGAGGGCCCGCAGAGGGACGGGGTGACACCTGTCGGGGAGGGGGAAGGGGATGGTGAATGTTCTTCAACCACCTCCAGGCGACATTTGTCCTCCCAGTCCAGAGTGCCACGGTAGCAGTTGACAGGTCCAAGCCCTTGTCTGACTTTTCCCAGAAGAAGCGGCTGGCCATGAGGAGGGACGACGGGCGCCAACACCCGTGCTGGAAGTTTGGGACTCTTTGAGCCGACATCTGTTCGTATGTCACTCTCCGCTTCTAGTTTTCTGTCACCTGATTTGAAAGTCTTACTTAACGGACTCCCAGACCCGTTGGTGGGCAAACCAGGCCTGGCTGGAACAGTCCTGCTGTCTTCTTCCTGCTTTGCATCAGATAGTTCCTCCTGAAGGCTTTTACTATTAGAAAACAAACTTTTGGGGTCCAGATGTTTGGAATTTAAATCACGACGGCCCTCCAGACCATCAGATGTTTTGGTGGGGCTGTTTGCCAGAGAGAATTCAGGACCCATCCTTGGGTTGGGACCGCCCTGTTGGTTAAAGGTCAGTTGACCTGTGTGAGGTTTTCTGGTTGGCTGGGCAGCTGAAGCTTCAACTCTGCTCAGTCTCTCCTGGATTGTCTCAGTGTCCTCCACCCTTCTTTTCTCTCTCTCCCTCCCTCGTTCCCTTTCTTCCCTCTCCCTCCCGGCGAGAAGTGTCTCCCGGCTCAGCGGCGATTCCTGTCTTCCCAGTCGTCTCACCGGCTTCAGTATCCGAGCTTCAGGGGCAGGCGAGGAGGAGGGCAGAGGAGGGGGGTTGGGAGGAAGGGTTTCTCCATCAGTCTCCAGCAAACTCTGAAGGCCGAGCTCACACAGGAAGGCGTCTTTCCGGAACTCAGAGTGCTGCACCTCCAAACTGTGCTTCCTGAGCGGACCACCCAGACCTCCTGCAGAGCTGGACTGGGTCAACGGCGAGCCTAGCTTCTCAGCCGACTGCACTCTCTTTAGCAGAGGGGAGCGAGGTGGCTCTGCGCTCTTGGGCCTGGGCCGCACCACTGGGGGTGAGGAGTGGAGCTTGACAGGGAAGGACTGGGTGGTGTTGGAGCTGCCTATGGTGTGGCCCGGTAGAGGGGGCGGTGAAGACTGCGTGGGTGAAGGTGTGTGGGCTAGCGGCGAGAGCGGAATGTTGCCAGCAGACTTGCAGCGGGCTGAGCGATACTGCCGGTGGAGTTTGGGGGAGAGTCCATGAAGGGAGCTGGGTCTCATGTGCTGGGAAGGAGCAGGGGAGTTTGGGGTGCTGGAGGCCGCAGAGCTGCTCTGTGATGAAGCTACACCGACGAAGGCAGAAGAAGAATGTTAAAAATGCTCAGAATAGTACATGTCTTCAGCAATTTAAAAGGCTTAAGAGCAGATGGTCGACATTTAATAAAATAGAAGCACTTGTCAGTGTGAGGGGAGAGAACCATGTTCTCTGATTTACAGAAGGTGATCCTTATCTCAGCCACCTCAAACTATCTGCAGTGACCCAGCTAAAAGATCTTATTCCTGGTTCAATTAAAAAGAAGTCCTCCAAATCCCACATTTCATCACCAGCGGTCTCACTCCCCACAATAAATAAAAGCATGTTCTAATTTCACCCCACAGCTTGTGGTATTGTCCATAACACCCACAGTTCTCCCTCTAATCTGATCACTGATATCCTATCTTTCCACGCTTCTATTAACTGAAAAATCATTTGAATTGTTTGTGAATCTCCGGAGCCATGTATTATAAATGTTAAGAGCCACTGTCCCACCGAGATAGGAGGTCTCCGGGGTAGAGCGGTATCCCTGCGTGGGCGAGCGGGCAGACAGGCTGTGAGTCGGAGAGCCGGGAAGACTCTCACTGGAGGACAGGGAGCGATTGAGTGATGACAGACTGCGGCTGGTGTGAAGGAGATTCGACTGCTTGGTGATCTTGCGGAACAATGAGTTCCGCTTCTTGCTGCAGAAGAAGAGAAGGGAAACAAAAAGAGATTTGATGCTGACAGAGAGGTCAGGAGGAAATAAGAGGAAGCAGATGTTTATGTTCAGAATTTGTGTATTTCTTTTCCTCATTCCATTCATTTACAAATGCTTGTTCCTGGATGCAGAAAAACAACATCCCGATTACCATTGGAAGCGAATAGAGTCCATCCCCAGTGTGAACCCACAGTGAGAACTAAACTGGGGATGTTCTAGCTCTGAAGCTGAAGTGCACATGTAAATCCGAGAGGTGTGTTAGCGCGCACCTGTCCTGGCCCTCCTTGCCCATGGTTCTCCTGTTCCGTCGAGCCATCTTACACTTGGAGCTCGCTTTACGGGCCGGACCCACTTTGATGGAGGTGTTTTCGAAAGGGGTTGTTGTCACGGTTACCTTGTTGCCGCTCTGTAACACCAAGAAAAGCTGGATTCTTATTCTGTACCAACAAATACACAGCGGTTCTTAATACAAGTGATCATCCCTTAAGACAGGGGAAATTAATTTAGCCGAGGGGCCACATGAAAACTGGGTAAGGGCCCAGAATACGCAACATTTTACATGTCACCTGACAACACAAACACAGTGACAAAAGCATAATCTGAAAATGAAACATCTGAATACGTAAAATTATTGAGTTGAAGAAGGGCTTTAATAGGACTGTATGTGGCCCCAAGACCAGATATGCTCCTTGAGACCATACGAGTTAAACAAGTTGGCTATATATGGGGAAAAGTGCAGTGGGTTTAATGACATTCCTACCTTGAGAATCAGCTCCACCACTTCAGTGTGCACCAGACCGTGGACAGGCTCGCCATTGACATGAGTAATGAGGTCACCTGCGCACAGCCCAGCTTCCTGGGCGGGGCCACCTTCCTCGACGTGCTGCCAGCACACACATCAAACACAAAAGGTGTCGGGCCATTATTAAATAATCTCCTTTGTAGTAATATCCTTCACAAAGTCACCGCTCCCACCAAGCCCCCATTTTTCATCAGAAAACTTGACTTCTAATTGCCTTACCCAAACTATATGATGCACGCTGTAGATGTCACTGTCCCCGATATAGACGCGGATGGCTCTGAGCGTGAAGCCGTATTTCTTCCCAGACCGATGGATGGTAATAGGGGAACGAAGTACACTGACCGCCGGGAAGAAATCTCGGCTGGGTGAAGAGTCACGCGAAGAAGGGTTGGAGGAGAAAGAGTGGGGAGACATGGGACTGGCCAGAGGAGAAAAGCCTCCATGTTGATCCACTAAAAGAGGGCAGACACAGTGACGTCTAAACATTCATGATTCTTCAAAATGCTACGTAACTTCTTTCCAGATGATGAGCACAGGCATTTGTAAGTGAACATGAGCTTTGGAAGTGAGACACCAAGATATGCAGAAGGACTATGACAGAAACATCACTCAAGTATGGTGAAGGACAATACCTATTACTGAACAACCTCCTGGACATTGAAGGATCGTGCTAACTTTCTAAAATGGGAGCATGCTATTTGTCTTGAAAATGATAATGCTGTATATTATATCATATTAATAATGACCTGTGTAATTATAATACATATTACAATAACATAAAACATATGTATATATAGTTATAAAAAGTGATACATATTTTTGAAATCATTATTATGATTGCATAACATTGTAATAATAAAATTAACAAGAAGGAACTGTATTAAAAAAAATATTATTACTATTATCTTTTTCATTATATTTATTATTTTATATATTGTATATGTAAATGTTTAAATATAAATCACTAAATTATTAAATAAAAATGGTGATATAAACAAACACTCCATAAAACTAATCTATACAAGACAGATAGTAGCAAATCACTTTAAATATTACTACACAAAAACGTCATCAAATATGAAAACAAATAGAGAAATGAAATTAATTCCAACATTAGACAAAATCAATACATATTGTCACACTTCTGGTGTGACATAGCATTGTGTGTTAGACTTGTCGCCTATGGATTTGACTAAAAACAAACCAAATCTGGTTACCTGATGGGATGATGACAGAAAGAGCTGTGGCAGAAGCAGACTTGATGACCTTGTTGCCGGGTCTAGAGTTGCGCTTATCTGCGTCACCAGATAAATGCTGGTGCCTTGCTCTGCGCAGCACCAGGTCATTGGCGGCACGAGGTCCGAGCGGGTCATATAAAGGCGTCATGACATCACGGGCGACAGCCGCTGGACTCAAAGACAATGTTGAGCTAGTTGTTGACAGTGTTTCTCCATGCTTTGGAGACTTGTCTGTTGGAATGAAACCAGAGTTACAGGTCTTTAAAGGTGAACTAGATTACACATTTCATCGTCAGTCATTACGAATGAATGACATCTTACACCACACAAGTCAAACTTGGTTTATGGGGCACATTAGGCCTCTGATATTATCATATTACCCGCCACCTAATTCCAAAATGTCTTATCAAAGTAAGAAACCCATAACGCACTGCAACAGTTGAAGCTTGAAGTAAAAATTGACATGAATTGGGTTGGTTGAGAGACAATTTTCCCCCCAGCATTCCCTAAATATTTGCAATCTCGTGTGGGCACACACCGGCTCCGTTGATCTCTTTATGACTGCTTCTCTGTTCCAGAAGACTTGGTGATGGAACGTTGCCACCATCCAGCGAAGTTCCCCGAACCTTGATGGGCGTCTGGCGGGACAGGATGTCCGTCTCTCCGTCAAAGTGTGAGGCGAAACGGTGTGT
This sequence comes from Synchiropus splendidus, assembly GCF_027744825.2. Classification (NCBI taxonomy): domain Eukaryota; kingdom Metazoa; phylum Chordata; class Actinopteri; order Syngnathiformes; family Callionymidae; genus Synchiropus; species Synchiropus splendidus. Next base: position 12,193,449 of record NC_071335.1, on the reverse strand, counting down.
GTCCATCAGGGCTGAGAAGCGTCGGCGCGCTCCCAGGGGCGGGCTGGCGTCCCCCTCTGTATAGAGGGACTCGGAACAGGACAAGCGCTTCCTGCAATCCAAGGCCACAAACAAGTCATATCCCATTGGATTTTTATGACTTTGCAATCATGTGGGATCAAAATATTTTCATCCATCCTGAATTCAAGCTTCTTTCAAATAAAACGGAAAGATAACCCTGAAATAAACATGGAGCATGACAGCCTTCTATTTCATATCAGCGTTCCTTCCCAATGATTAGTTCTGAATTGAGCCCGGAGACGAAGGCGCTGTCTGCTGCAGCTGCTTTATCTCCATCAGCCATGTGTCAGTTAATAATGCCAGTGTGGACCCAGCAGATCCCCGTCATCTCCCTAAGCTGCTGTGTGATGACGGGCTTGAATTAATGAGTCGCGATGCCAGGGTGAGAGTGAATGCGTTTTATCTGAGTGAGCTACAAACTGCAAAGCCAATAGAAATCTCAATTTCATGAATGATGTGTTTAAAGAACGATAAATGGAGAGGAACGCAGTGAAAGCATGCAGCGAGAACCCAGATACTATTTGAACCAGGCCTCCTGTGCACTCGGCTGAAGTGGGTCAAGCAGTTATATTTGGATAATTCATTGTGGGACTTGTGAGAGAAGAAGAGATGGAATGAGTAAAACAGAAATGAGAGATTCTATTTAGTGAATCTCTTTTGAGATAGACCAGTGGATCTTAAAAGCACATTGAAAAACATACGACCTCCGTGGCAAAAATAAAGCTCCTCGAGTCAAAAGAAAGAGTAAAAGATGTATTTTGTGACAAGAAATATGAGATTTCTTTACTGAAATACTGAACATTTTTATGACTCACATCTCTGGAGATCCCGTCCTCCAGCCTTTATCCCTCATGCTGAAGCTACCAAGGCTCTCTCTTTTGGCCACCCTGTCCTCCCGTGGGCTCTTGTGCTCTCGACGGGACACAGGAGCTGCGGCTTTCTGCTCCAGCTGAGAGAGATGTTCCATGCTGCTGTAAACCTGTCAGTCGGACCAATGATAAGGAAAAATAAATAATAAAAAAGAGGTCTTGCACACAGTAAACCCTGTCTCCCTCTGTAAACCCCTCCCATAGAATTAGTACATGTCAACAAGGAGTGGCTCCATGTCCCTTGAATTACTCAATAAAATTGAAGAGGACCCAGTTATGTGCCTTGGGAACACCATTCTGACATGCCCATCTGTGCCTCCAGTGCATGTTGGAGAGACTGTACATCTTGATTGACCTGGGAATTTGAGCCCCTCTGAGTTGTCCCACGAGACAAGACAGAAGAAAATGCATGGATCCATGGAATTCTAATGGTTGTCACCTGAGTGTTTGAACATAGTAGCAAATCCTCATTTAAGATTTCTTTCAGGATTTCATCAGCCAGTTTTAGCCTTGTTGAAAGTAGCCATCATGTTGATGCAACAAGAACAAAAGCTGTGCACAAGCCCAGCCATCTAACAAAGAGATGAGGGGGAGGACAGCAGTGCTGATGTATATTCACCAGCGCACCATGGTAACATGCCCCAGGTCTGCTTGCTGGAGCAAAACATCTTGGTGAGCACATTCAGCTAGCCCTGGTAAACATAAACAAGTGTGTAAAAGAGAGCTCGGGGTGAGCAGTGTTTGCTTATCCATTCAAGATCACCCTTCTCAGTTTATTTGATCTAGCAGCCCCATGAAACCGCTCAACATTCAGCCCCTTCTGTGTCCTGATGTCCCCCGTGTTGGAGAAAGGACCAACTTCTTCACCTGGCACTGAACTTTGAAGCGTCACTAATGGTGTGAGTGTGACAAACAAAAACATTTTCATCCATTTCTGAGTCATTTAGTTCTAAAAACGAGCCTGCATGAGATGTTTTTTGTTTGGGATGTGATTTCACATCCCAGAGATGGGATGGATGGCTCGCTGCTCGCTGTAAACAGAGCCACTTGTGTACTTTGTGGCACAACTTTTTAACCACTACTAACTATTGTCTTGAATGATGAAGTAGTGTGTTTTCATCTGTAAGAAAGATGAACGTGTTTGCCTAAAGACAAGGCTAAAGGACGTCTCTCTTGCATTTGCTGACTTTTGCTGGAGTATATTAGTGTGTGAGTTTCCATTGCCATGAATGAAAAACTTCATTGGAGGACACCATTAAAAGAACAAAAACTACAGCAACACACATATTTCCTGACAGGTTCTGTTAGCTGTTCAATTACCAAGCAAAAATCTAAGTTAGTGCCAGAAACCACATAATAAAGGGGTGTACATTAAATACAGCTGCCTTATGTAAGTTGCCTTCTTAGTTTTCCATTTTCATCCAACGCCAAGGACAAAGCCTGAAGACTAATGACTCTGCTTCCAAGAGTCTCAGTCAGAGCTGAAATTGCTCTTTTAGTGAGCGGCTTGCTCACAGACAGGTGATAGCAAGAGAGAAGGCAGAAGGAGGAGTGAAGTCTCCATGAGGTGAGAGAACATCCCACATGAGTGTAAAAGTGGTTCATAGCTATAAAAGCAGCAGCAGCTTTGCAGAGACAGAAATATCTAGATGGAAATCAAGGATAAGTGAAGAGTCAAGAGACAGCATACATGGCAGAACACTCTGACCTCACTTTGTGTGAAACCCTAGCTTTAATCCAGATGTCAAGAACTGTTCAACTCATGAAGAGGAAATGTCTGACCTTGCTGAATCGAGGGGAGCAGGAGGAGAACTGTCTGATCTCCACCGGCTCGTCATCATTGGTGTCATCCTCGTCGTACGTATTGATGTGGTGGTAGCGATCGGAGCGTGCTGTCAGAAGAGGAGGTGAGAGAGGTTCATACGCATGAGGTGTCACTTCAAGTGAGGCTAAGAATCTATGTTGAGAATTAAACGTCAAGAATCTCAGAAACATTAATCTACACACACACAGACATACTATCAAAATAACTGGTATCCTCCTCGGACTCCAAGTGAGGGACGAACTCGGCTTTCTGCCTCAGCAAGCTGTTCCAGTCGAGTTCAGAGAAAAAGGAGTGCTCCTTCACCTCAAACGCGCCCCCTGTTGATCAGAGCAGGAAACACATCAAAGTGTTACATCAGTCTACAAATGTATTTTTCATCTACAATAGTCTAAGAGTTATTGGTGAGAAAACAAAGCTCTGTCTGAAATCAAAACATCACAACAAAAGTAAATAATGTGTCATGAGCCGCTTTTATTTTGGTTTTCTTTTGTCGGTTCATTTCCTGTGCTCTCTCCTCCATGTCCACCTGAGCTTGAACACCTGGCACTGTCTCTGGAATCATCAACACCTGCTCTGACCGTACACTTTGCTCGCTGTGGGCCACATTGTCATGTAGGTAACTTGGCTCTTTCTGGATTATTCTTACTCAAAGTTTGCTTCCGGATCCTTGAGCTTTTATATAATTGTTTTTTTTTTCTAAATAAAATTATTTATTTATTGAGTCCCCTTGCCGCTGGTTACGTGCATCCTTGACAGATGCGGTTTCTTATGAACACAGTTTGGCATGTTATTGCCAAGTTGACACAGTTCATTCATCGGTCACACGATTGCCTTAAAGTGGTACGCGCACAGACGTGGTGACTGATCTGTGAGCTCGGCGTGTGCGTCGCCGCATCAGTGCTCCGGGACCCATAACTAATGAATACTGAATGAATATTGAATAGAAATATTTGCGTTTCCACCTTTTAGAAGAGTAATAAAACCCAAGAACATTTCTTCATTGCCTTGAGGACGGATTAGGATTAGTAAAATGTTTTGGATGAATGTGGAGACGGATGTGGATCCTAATTCAGCTCCATGCTCTTATCAAACAGTGGCAAATAATATTTGGACACAATTCAGGAGGAAACTTCAAGCTCAACAATATGCCTGTGAATAATCTCCTTCTTCAATGAGACAAGGTGTGGAACAAATGGAATGAAGAGACATTTTGAAAGTAACTTCACATCATTTCAGCCAATTACTATTAAAGTCTGATACTCCCTCAGGCCAAAAAAAGGTTCAAATAGCTACTGGTCGATGGCCAAGTCAACAGCCTGCACCTGCTCCCTTTCAATATCAGAAAATCTGCTGGATTCCAATCTTAAGATACCTGCTTTTCAGAGAAGAAAAAATGTGGGGGAAAGTATAGTCTCTCCTCAACACACAATCCAAAGCCTTTAAATACTTTAAGAAGCAAATCATAATTTTATCTAAATATTCCAATCAATGAATGTGGCAAAATATACTTGGCGTATACTCGTCAGCTAAAATGATTTCAGTTTCTGCATGTGACCATTCCAAACAAGGCCCAGTCATCATCAAATGAGATGGGTGTTAAAAATGGAAAGTGTACTTTTTGGGACATTTCTACATAATCCACATTACATAGTGCTTGCAATGGTAATAATGTAAATTACATATTTATCTTACACATCAAAACCCTAAAAAACAATACTTCAAGATCTCTGAATGCAACATTTCATTCATTTAGAGAAATTTAGATTCTTCTAAAGCATGATTCCACTTAAGTCCACATTTCTGAAACACATGAATCCATGGCAATAGCGCACGGCTGATACGCACCTGTGCCCAAACGGGCCAGAGGATTGGTCTGCAGCAGGGCAGAGATAAGACTCTGAGCGTCAGGTGGCAACATTTCATCTCCATCAGGCCAAACAATGTCATCTGACAGATATAAGAAGAGAGCACCGGCCAGCGGGTTATATTTAGGCAGTTTGATATATGATCTGTTCCCATCTCATATTTCCGTCTCACCAGTGATAACCTGCCCAAAAAGCTCCTCAGGAGTGTCTCCAAAAAAGGGCACGCAGCCCACCAGGAACTCATACAGGATGATGCCCATCGCCCACCAATCTACCGGCTTCCCATAGCCCTGGCGAAGAATCACTTCAGGAGCAATGTACTCTGGAGTCCCACACACCTGGGACAGGATCAGAAGATTATGAGATTCAAACTAGTTTGAAGATTAAGTGAGAGATTGAAGATTCCTTTCATATAAAGTATGTAAACAATTGTAGATTTTTACTTTCACACTAACGCTGTATCTGTAACTGCTATCTGAAGAAGAACCCAAGGTCAAAATAAACTTCAAATCTCAATCCAGAACTGCAAACAGGCAGGCAATTTTCTCCTGTGAATCACACCTCATTAAATCCACATGCTTCAATAAGGATTTGAATAATTTCATCCTGCGCACAGGTTTCTCATCACAGCATGGATTAAGTAAGAAGTCCGTCATTACAGTACCTGCTTATCGAGGAACTCCCTTGCATCCTTCTCAATGTGTCCCTCATAGAGGTTAGTTGTCAAGCTCATCAGGCCCATTTTGGACAAGCCAAAGTCAGTCAACTTGATGTGACCCATCGAAGTGATCAGCAGACTGGAAGATGAAGAAAATGTCATTTATTTTTGGTTGTTCACTGTTAACTCTGACTCCAGTGCATCTGCTTTAATGTTAAGTGCACCGCTATTGGCACCTTCAACAATGTCTGAAGGGTTTGTGCTGTTTGGTTTCTTTTACAGATAAAGTAAAAGCAACCATCAGTTGTTAAAGGTTCAGGAGAGGCTTTTCTGTTACATACAGGTTATCTTGTACACACCATGTCATCACTGAGAAGATTTGAGGTTTTCCAGCTTCTGTATATTTAAACTGAATTAACCTCAATCCACTTACTCGGCAGGTTAAAAACATAATGAGCCGACACATTAAACACAGCAATATTCTGAATATATTCCACTGGATGCAGAACGTAGACTCACTTGTCAGGCTTGAGGTCTCTGTGCACGATGCCGTAGTTGTGCAGGTACTCCAGAGCGAGAACAGTCTCGGCAAAGTACATCCTTGCCAACTCCACAGGCAGAGCCCCGATGTTCTTCAACAAAGTGGCACAATCACCACCTGCAGAGCAGAGAAAGAGCAGACTCTGCTCAGTGAAAGACACATTCAGCTGCTACACACTTGGAAAAACGTTTTTGTAAAGTTCGGTAACACATTATTTAAAGGTCTTATTTACAATGCATTGCTAGTACATTTTTAAGACAACGCATTTATAAGACTTTACATGTTATGAATATTCATAATCATGTATGGTAACATTAAAAAGTTTAACCACATAGTATATTATTAGAAAATGGATAACTCTTCTTTCAAATTCTGCACCCAACTTAATAACCTCTGCCAATAACCCCTATAAATGCACTGATGCGAAATGAATGTAGCAATAACGCATTGCAGATGAGACCAGGTGCAACAAAACAAAAACATTTCATTCTGGAATTTTGAATGATTATATAGTAATATACATTTTGAATATACATCAAAACATTTATTTGGTGTTAGCATGAACAACATGACAATCTCAGTCAACAGACTGTGATATTGGTGTAAAGCAAAAATATTGCATAAGTGCTTCATACTTCTTATGTAAGCATCAAGTGTCTTCTTCGTTTAAAAATATTTTCCTGTATAATGAATGATAGCCAGTTATTACAATGCCAGTCAGCCTCTAAGAAAACAGTACTGTAAGCAAATGTAGCAAATCATTTGAAGTTGGCTACATGCTAAACGCTAGCGCCTTTTTCCCCAGAAAATGCAATTTCTACTTTCTGGCAGAGCTCAATAAATATAAAAATCCATCACTGATACCCCTAAATCAGGAGTCACCAACATGGTAGCAAGCCGTTAAAAAAAAAAAAAAAAATTCAATTTTCATGTAATAACCATCTTATTATGTTTGATTTTGTGATTCCTTTTTTGTTACACCATTGGTAGTTATTATGAAAACTCAACAATGAGACAAGCATTTGAGACTAAAATTATTTATTATCCATTGTTTATTATGTGTTCAGAGGTGACTACTGAACCAATGGTGCCCTTGGAGTAGCTCACGGTTGCTAAAAGGTTGGTGACCTCTGCCTTAAGTTATGCAGTCTTGGAGACAGGATGCAAAGCCAAATATTTAATATATTGTTCCCCTGATAAACTCATAATAATGATAAACCTTTTGCCCCAGATTTTGGGAATGATAATCAGAAAAACAATTTGAAGCAAACCTAGCGCATCCCAAAATCCCAACTCCTCTCCGAGTCTCTGTATTCTCAGGTGTCACATTAACATGCAGGATGCGTGTCTCTAGTTGAATATGAAGTGATCGGATCTCATTTGCTGCTTCATATGCAAATAAACAGGTACTTGCAACAGCCAAGTGACATTTTGGGGCCATTTACATGAGTTTGTGAGAGCTTATTAAATACCTGCACCATCGGGACAGAACCGCAGACCTTTAATGAGCCTCTCCAAAGACAAGCTGAGCACATTAATTACTTTTAATAATTAACGATGGCAGACGCCGAGAACAGGATTTCACTGGATTTATCAATGATGATGCAAATAATTTTCGTCCTCTGAAAAAAGAGGAGCAGATCGTCGTAAGACTGCCGGCAAAATATTATTCCAAATGATCCTTGCAGTTTCACCAAACAGTAATTGCTTCAGAATTGGAGTCAAAAAGCGTATATGGCCATTTTACGATGGGAATTTTGCTTTAGTATTGCACCCAATTATGACAATGAAAAATGAAAATGAATTGATAATTCCTTCACCTTCAGTCATTCACTGACAGTGCAATGATTGAGACAGAGCTTGTGATCAGTTCTTATTATGGACCTCATCGAAATGTAAAAAACACAAGCAAGTAAACTCAGTGATTTTCAGTTAAACCATAAATCAAATGTCCAGCAATGTGGCCAGCAACAAAAATAACAACTCTAAATATTTAATTCTGCAAGCCTTTGACACACATCTTTGACACCATCGCGGGATTTAAACAATCCTAGCTGCAAATATGAAGCCTGATGTAGCTTCTACCTCACACAAGCCGATGGTGCATACATTTGTGACGTTTTTCCATCAAAGTTTGGAGTAGAGAATGAAAACTGCCCATAGGTTGAGGAAAGTATGGAGGATGTGGTTCAGTAGTAGAGAGCTAGCGAGCAAATTTGACTGACTCAGATTCAGAAAAGGGGATATTCACACTGATGATGGTCGTACAGAGAGGCAGAAAGTGATGCACAGATTCAGCAATGCTTCGGTGCATAGTGAAAGCAAGTCTGTCACAGTCTATAGCAAAACATGCTGGTGCTTTGCTGTGTCCGCCGGGGACATGGTGGAGGCACAGTTAGAATGGTGATGGAAGTGGCGGGACCGTGGAAAAAAACACGGAAACAGCAGGCTCAGTAGAAGCCGCAGAGAGAAGACTGCAGTGGCCGTAAACAACAAAGTTCCCCCGAGCCATCAGCTTCAGAGATGAGGCTGAGTATCTCCATTTTATGAGATGAGCATCTACAAAAGTATGTAATTCACTTTGGCCACCACCAGGCAGGGTTTCCGCTGCATGTAAACCATCATGCAGCACCGCCACACCTTCTCTTTTAAAAGAAGGACTCTTACATGATCAAACTTATTAATACGAGGTGGAAACATGGAAACAAGCAGAAAACATAACGCATCATGTTGATGAAGATGATTATGGTGGTTTTCAACGGAAAAATCCTGATCATGATAACTAAATGAGTCGGTTGCTCCAGGAACTTGAGTCGTAACATTAACCATTCAAACCAGGCTAGGTCATCAAAGCAATATACAGGGGTAGGACAAAATAATAGAAACACCTTAAAGCTATTATTTTGTCCAATCCCTGTAAATAAAGCTTTTCGATTAACACGGTCTATCATTTGCTATTCTAACCAAGCAAGATTGTGGACATGATATAGGCACAGCTGACCTGAGAAAAAGCCTTGAGCCATCACTAGAAATACAGCTATGATTGTATAAAGCCAATCTGCCCACCTTCCACGTACTCCATGACCATGCACAAGTGCCTTCGGGTTTCAAAAGAGCAGAACATGGAGACGACAAAGGGATTCTCAGCAAAGGTGAGGATGTCTCTCTCCACGAAGGCCTGCTGGATCTGGTTCCTCAGGATCAGATTCTGCTTGTTGATCTTTTTCATGGCGAAACGCTGACGTGTCTCCCGGTGTCGCACCAAGTAGACAGCGCTGGGGAGACGGAGAGACAGCAGAGAACAGCCATGGAACACAACTTCTCAGTATCACGGACGAAAGGGAGGGGAACTAATCCAGACAGAACATTCCAAACAATGTCATATCTCCACAGCTTGATTTCATAGCAATGCAAGGAAGATGTGTATTTCAAGCAAAACACAAAACTAAATGTAAAACTATATGTTAAATTATGTATATTGTTTAGGTGAACGCCTCTTACCCATAAGCTCCATTGCTGATCAGTTTGATGCTTTGAAAATCTTCCTCTGTGGGTGGCTTTATGGCTCTTCCCTTCCCCTGCAGACAGAAATATCTTGATCAATAAAATTACATTTCAAGGAAAAAAAAGTGCACATTATTATCGGTGTATTATCGGTGTTGCATGTTACACTTAGTGAAATAAGGAAAACAAAAATAGTTAATTCTAAATAACATTAATATATATATACAATGGGTTGCACTTGTAGCATTTTTACTAAATATTCTGGAAGTATTCTGGATTTTCAACATGATTGGAACTTTCACTGTAGACAGTGTACAAATCTTGTTTGAAAAAACTACAGCAGTGATGCATGTACCTCCTTTTAAACATGATCCAGCTGTTAAATGTCATAAACACATTCACGTTATTGAAGAGAATGGAACAGTAACCACCATCCTCCTCTGCCTAGTGTGTGATGCAGATCAAAGAATGTTTTCTCCATCACCTCTGCTGAGTCATCGGTCTCTGGAGTTTGTGGACCCTCGCTGTCGTAGTTGTCAAGGCTTACGATCTCTGCAAAAACATGGAGGTGAGGAAGCAAACCTGACAGGTAAATCAAGAAGAAACCAGTTTAGAGCAGGAACGTCAGACTTGCGCTGCGTGTGGAGCCATTTTAAACAAAAGGCTTCCTCGATTTTAATAACGGCAGAGATTCATGACTCAGCACAAACCCTTAAATCCCCTCATCAAGTTTTCTTTCCGCACGTCTCACCACCTACTTCAGAGCTCATCAGCTTCTTCTTATTGTTCTCTTTGTAAGCGACGGCAGTCGAATGCAATTACTGCTCCCAAAGCAAAACTGAAATGACAGAGGGCTGAAATCGCTGCACAAAGCACTGACAAATCCACACAGTCAATCTCCAGTGAGGAAATGTGACATTTGTATTCCAGGGTGTGATGATGGATCGCAGTTTGAAAATGTGTGCATAATTTGCTTAAAAACATGAGTCTATTTAAACACTAGCAAGACCTCTTTTATCTTCTCAGTCAACTGGAGCTGCAACTGTAAAGAAACGGAACATGATGCAGCAGCAACCGGAGCGTTTTGGTTCTTCTTAGAGGCTAACGTCAGCATACTTATTCATGCTTGGTGTGAAGAGCTTGAAGATTACATCTTCATCATTGACCTTCACTCACACCAGCTTGGTACCTCGGTTTCCAACGTCCCGGACTTCGAATTGAAATCAAAGTCCGGAATTGGATTTCGAACAAAAATTTCGGGATTTTTTTGCTTCGGATTTCGAACGAAAATCCAGAGCTCAAACGCCCCCGAAAAAAGCCAGAAAAAACATAACGTGCGCAGACCGATCAGCTGACCCACGACGTGTTATTGTGTATAACGCAGCCTCTGTTTGCAGATGTGTCCCGTTAGCTACATTTACTGGCTGTTTTTTCTTCATATTGAGGTGTAAAACCTTTCCTGTCTCCACACTGGACCGTGGTAGAGTGTCACAGGGGAGGTGCTCTCTCTCCACACCTCCGAGGCTGGAGCGCTCACTCCAGGGTTTGATGTCCTGTTGTGGGCTGGAGCTGGGACAGGGATGAGGCGAGTCTGGGACAGAGCGTGACTTGGTTTATGACTTTGTCACAGCCAAACTGCACAGAAGCGCACATTCAGACCTGGACACGCACCGGGCACCTCTTCACTTCTGGAGAGACGTCACTCACTCGGCAACCCCTCCCACATGCAGCGGCCACACACATAGACGAACAGCGCACCTGCAGCAGACACTCTACATTCACTGCTACAAAAGCCTATTTTAAGGCTTGGAACGCATTATTTCTTTTTCCATTAATTGTAATGAGAAAAATCGGTTCAGATTTCGAACAAATCACTTCTCGAACGGCCGCCTGGAGCGGATTATGGTCGAGAACCACTCTATTTCAAATGCGCAGTCGGTTACTTCAACAACTGTTACCACTTGGAAGGTGTGAAATGGGGAGAAGCTATTCCAGTGTTGGCTACAAAAGTGTTCACAGTAAAGAGGAAAACAGAATCTGAACAGAGAGAAGCTAAAGACGTATCTGAACACAAACAAACCATGAGATGGGCAGTGCCGTTCTGAAATGGAGAGAACCCTCAACTAACTCATGCTAATGAATAGCTGTTTCAAGTATACAGTATACAGTATACAGAAGTTTTGGCTTCACAGATGATATAGGCGCCATTGAATGAGGCTATGTTGACGAAATAAAACATGTTTCCACGTGGGTCTGACAGGGTGGTATGGTGGGTTGCACTCAGTTAAGATGTGGATCAGAACTGTTGGGAGTCAATCATTCTTCCAAACTTGCTTAGTGCAGCTTTAAGATGAAAGAAAATCCAATATCTCAAAGTCAATATTCAGCCTTCAGCTGATAAACAGAGATATTGTAGTGGCTCTTTTACCCTCCAGAGGATCCCTAGTGAGTCCCAGCTGGCTGATGATGTATCGTGGGATGTCGGCCTTCATCAGTTGTCCTTCTTTAGCGTGATCCTCCGCTGCTTCTAGCAGATGGTAGAACTCTTCAGGGTTGAACTCCTGCAGTTTTGGGTTAAAAAGACCATCTGAATTTCCTCATCATAATTTTCAAGATGGTGCGGCATGTTTTGACCTGGTTTCTGCTTGAGAAGTTGGCAAAAGACACAGGCTCAAATAGACTATTTGATGGAATTTAATATTATGTTATTGGTCTGGTATTAATGCTGATGACATATTAGTGCATTAAAAAAATGATTTCCATTATTTAATTGCTGCCCTTTTAATGTGACTTTTACAAAACATCATCCAGAAACTTTATTTATGTACTTCACTTAATCAAAGTCATCTGATAAATCGGCCTGTAACTCCAGATTACTTCAGTGCCAACATGTTTCCCTGTCGGCAATAAGCCTTTTAGTGACTTCCACTGGGATTCAGTTTCATTCCTGTTGATAGGAAAAAGCACTTTGATTGGAAAGCAAGGCCTGAGGCAGACGGGACCATTTCCTCTTAAACCTGCATCCTTTGGAAAGAAAAAGGGCAACAGTTGCTGCAATCCTTGCTCCTCAGTTCCAGGATTATATGCCAGTCTGCACACCAGACTCTGACTCACCTTCAACTTGATCACAAAGTGACCTGTTCAGTCACCAGCTACGAAGGATCGAGTCTGTCTTTGATAATCTCAGGCATCTGAGGTCCCTGCGACCCGATCGACATTTCTGACGGTCACCATGGCAACGGAAAGATGAGCCATGGGGCCGGAGAGAAAAGACTTCTCTGAGCATTTGAGGACATCAATCATCAAGGTAAGGTTAAACTTCCAGTTTACACACAGAGGCTGGTTTTTAGCTGGAATGACCGACTTGGTACTCACAAGCCAGAAGTAAATAACCTTTCCAGTCGACTTATATCATATTCAAATTGCAACATTGGTTGGCACTAACTAATGAAATCAATATTTATTGGCTTGTTTTTCGATTTATAAATGAATGCCGGTTTTGGGACAAGATAAAAACATTTTACCCAGTCACACATCTTCCTCCTATCTCACGTCGCCTGCTCTGCTTTAATTAATATTACTTTCAATAATCACTTCCTTTTCAATTTTTCAACAGATGAAGCTATAAATCAGAGAGAAAATCAGACTCGGGCAAAGTGCAGCCTGCCTGTATTTACGTTCATTCGTATCTGAATTTAAAAAAAAAAGAAATATCAGGGTCTCATCTTATTTTTTTACCATTTTGTGTTTTCGCGGACATTTATTACACTAAATAAACTACTTTTTCATCTGTGTATTCACAGCATACTGATTAGTCTCTTATTGAGACAAACTAGATTTTACCCTGGAATAGCGGAAGTTCACTCTAAATAACACCATATTTACCAAGTATTAACCATAAATAAACAAGTAATTACTTTATTGATATGTGTTCCCCAGTCTAAAGTGTTACCTAATGTTTATCTTCCCCCACAGCTATTAACAGTCATATGTTAAATTAAAACACATATTCTTTATGAGTAATGCCAGTATTGTTTATCCCTTGCAATAAATTAATAAAGAACATTAACAAAAATCCTCTGTTATAAAGTGCCTTTATATCATAAATGAAAAACATATTTAAGTAAGTGCATAATTAGACATTTTCCAAATTTTCTCCTTGTTTTATGACAGTTTTGTAAGTTAAAAGTTTTCACCAGCCTTTCTGCCTTGCAACAGTCACAGTAAGTAATGAAGCCCCTTCGGAAATGTCACTGCCCACCCGTGGACTACAGTACATGTTAAAAAGTCAGGATGGCGAGATCAAAATAAAAAATTACGAAAACGTCTTGCAGTCCAGGACACGGTGAAATCAGTGCACACTAGACGGTCCGACTCACCAGACATTCCAGCAGCCTGGCTGGTCGTGAGATGATAATGAAGAGTTTCTTGACTAGCTCAGTGATGAAGGTGAGCTCAGGACTCTCAGAGCGCTCATAGGCCTGCAGGTGATAAAGACACGTAGTGTCAGCAGCATTGTTTTCTTGTTTGCTCTTGAGAGTAAAGAGAAAAAAAAATGCTTCCCCTCACATCATTCAACAGCCTCTCCAGATTCTCCTGAAGTTCACAGAAGTACACGCCGGTGATCAGACCCTCGCGTGATTTGGTCAGGCAGTCTCTGGACATCTCTGCCACTTGGTGATGGATGAAGCTGAGGACCCCATCGGCAAGAGGTAGAACATTCTCCGGAGAGTAGTTTTGAATGACCTCAGACAGTCTCTCCTCCATCTGAGCAGTAGCCTTAAAGAGCGGAAACCACTTTATTAATGCAATGAAACTGAGAATAAATAAACACAGGTCACGACAGTTTACAATCACTAAATTCAGTTATATTTAATTACTTTAAAAGGTATCAGGTATGAGACACATTAACGCTTTCCTTGACATTATGATGTACAATAAGGTGTCACCCTCATTCCTGAAGAAACTGGGACGACAGAACACACATTTCAAATGACTGGAAGAGCTACAAGGCCTTCTGCATGATGATACTCTATGGCTACAATTTTACAGCTATAAAATCTAAATAAATCCAGATGACCATGATAAAACAGTAGGAATAAAAGGGTTGAATCCATCCTTGAGATCCTTTAACAATCCAATTTCACTAATACTGCTGTTTAGCAAGGACAAAAAAACCTTGGCCCTGAAGAAAATCACTGACACGTGTCACAGCGGCAGTTGTACTATTCTTATCCAGGAGTCACACGTGTTGAAACATCTAGCACGTCATGGCGCCGTTTTCACACCACTTCACAAACATCCCTCTGCTAGTTGCAACTTCAGAGTGGCTCAGAACAAATATTACAGCCTTGTTGACAATGTGGCAAAGAGCCATTGATTTTGTCTCCTTGGCTATTTATAGCAAAGAACTTTTTGCCTGGATCAAGAGCTGAAACAAAAATCATTTTGTGGCATTTTTAGGGCATTGCGAGGTTCAATGTAGAGACATGATGCCTTTTAAAGGACATGTAAAAATGATTTAAAAAAGATGTGACGTAAGTAAAACACTGCTTTAATGAAGATTAAGCTTGGAACAGACGTGCTTAATCATGGCTTCTGACTGATTGTTTGTATTACATTTGTTATATTAGTGATATTAGTATTGGTTTGATGTTAGAGACTTCAAAAACGGTTTATTAATGAGGCATCCCTAACGGCAAGATTCAAAACTGTGACACAGTGGAATACATCAAGGCAGAGTATTGTCAGAGATGACACACGATCCAACACCAAAATGTGAAGCTAGCTATACAAATATCAAGGCAAAAACAACAGTGAACAGAAACATAAGAGCAAAAACCAAAATAGGATTTAAAAAAATGCTCAAAAACAAAAACGACAGTTATCAATTGGTTTATTTATGTAACGCCCCCTAATAAAAACCAGCACTAATATATATATATATATATATAACCTGGAAAGGAGAGCACAATCCTAAGAGCAAAAATAACAGCAAACAAATGAAGAATGAAGCCGATTGTGGAACACAGATACTGTAACACCAGGGGGGACACTTTATTAGACTGCATAAAAATATTGATGATTTTCAACTAGTGTCAATACAACACTTGCACAAAAGAGTTACTATTAACACATATCTTTCTCTAGCCAAAGCACCACAAAATCCTAACTTACATTCTACTAATTCCTTATTTAATCAGATGCAAACTGGATTCATCACATGCGTTTGTTTGCACGCTGCAGTGTTTGTTAGAGCGGAGCTGACCTTGGGGAAGCGATCCTTGTAGACATGGTTCATCATCACTATTTCATTGTCGTAGCAGGACGGTGAGCGCCCCGGGCTGCCGAGAGACAAACACACAAAGCAGCCATGTTACAAAAAAAAAAAAGCCCTGATGGAGAAAATGAAACAATGAAGCCCTGAAAGAAAATCAATCTTCACAGTTCGAGCTGAGGATTAGCAGAATTTCTTTCTATGAGCAACACAAATCTGATCTAATATTCACTTTGGTCCTTTAATGGACAAAGCGTCAGAACATGGGGACTGGAGGCTGCATTCAGCCCTGATGAGGTCAGTGTGTCTGTTTTCAAGTCGGTGATGCAACGTTGACAATTTTTGCAGTTCATGATGAAGACTTTTTATGTAACACATTGAAATAAAAGTGGTACAAACACATACTTTGTTGTCCATCCATTACTTTAGTTTATCTTCATGTATGGCTTGATGTGTCTTATTTTCCCCATTAACTCCCACTTGTAAATAATAACATATGATCCTCTATAGGATGTTTCCACTGTTAGTAAAGTTTAGTCAGGTAAACAAACAATAAATATTGGTTTAATTAACAATTTTTACTTGAGTGGTGTGTTTTTAAATTTTTAAATGTGGTGTGAAAGGTACGGTATGTGTCCTTTGATGTTCTAACATTTTGGGTCGCATTTCTCCGATCAGGGCGGATTGTGCTAAGAAACTGATGACATCACGGCTAGTTGACAAATTTAATCGTCGATTATAGTCGACTACAGTCGACTAGTTGTTGCAGGCCTACTACCTGTGACTTGAGCTTGACAATGACAGATAGATCATAGATGACAGTTATCATCATATAAACTCTCTGAATTTGGGTGGATGAAAAAAAAATCTGAGTGCATCTTAATGTTAGTGCATCAATGGTATGTTTGAGTTTGATATGTTGTCAAACGCAGTAAACAAAAGGACTTAACATTTACAGTAGAACAGATCGGCTCGTCTGTCTTCTGCCTGTGAGTTGGCGTGCACGTCAACAACATGCAGCATGCTATTGTCTGCCTTGATGTTTCATGACAAGACAACAGAAGGCCCTGCAGTAGGACCAATGGTGCACATTGACTAAATCAGAATTCATGGCCTGACACCATGCATTGCTTTCTTAAGCCCCACAGGTCAAGAGATCAGTAACACCCAGTTAATTCTAGTTCAGGAGAGCACATTGCTGTTGTGTACAATCTCATTACAGTTTCCTTCCATGTGTGATGTGATATGAATGCTCTAATCAGACATGTCAAGGTGCACAATAAGCTGATTTTCTATACTCACGCCTGAGGACAGGATGTTATCTAGGCCAACGTCTGCCATGGAGATTAATATGAATACTGATTTGTGGTGGCTTGCTGTGTAGCCAGGGCATGTTGCTTCCAGAGGGGAGGGCTAATAGGTGTGGTTGAACTCCTGAGAGCTCTGCAAATAGAGTAGCTGCAGCTCCTCAGTGAGTTAATGCCAGTATCGAGAAGAAGCATTGAGAGCCTAGGTATTATCATTCATTGGAATTAAATCTTTATAGAATAGCAACAGCTGGCTCCAGTCAGTCCACATAAAACACTCAGTCCAAAGTAGCTAAAAGAGAAAGGTCACTGCAGAATGTCACTATGCTTTGTGACAAATCGATGGAACATAAACAAAAAAAATCTGTTTATGGTTTACTTTTTTTTTTATTTCATACATAAAAGGGGACTTTCACAATAAAAAAAAAATCACTTTTCACAATACGGACTTTCAAAAGTGAGATCACATGTTATAAAATTGGTTATATGATTATATGGTACTATGCATTGTATTCTAAGCAATACATTTTCACAAAAAGGTCAATTCATGAGAAAAGTCATTATTTGCCAAACTAATATGAAGCAATTCATGCAGTGAATGTTTGAGAAAATAACGGAAAAAAAGAAAATGGAAGTTCTTAGTGATGCACAAGACATTATACTGGCTAATGAAAAAGGGAAATTATTTCTAAATCAACAGTTTCATGAGGGCCACATAAATACTGGCAAAGCATGTGGCCTCAGAACAGCACTTTGCCCACGTCTGGTGTGGAGAGGTAGAAAGGTCGGTGCTGTGTGTTCATTGATGTGGATATCTCACAGTCATAATGAAGACACACCAGGTTTACGTGTAACCTATGAGGCTACTCTCACCAGTGGTCACAAGCCTTGAGGTAGTACACTTCAAGACATCATAAACAAGAGGCCGGGTGTCTGGTCTCACTCTTAAAGCTGTGTTGAAAATCTTGCTCATTCATTTGGCTCAGACCAAAACCACTGCTCCCCCGCATTGAGAGAAGCAGATAGCTCAGGAGAGCTAGGATGCCAGCCAGACACATGTTCGACTTGGGAAAATCTTGCCGATAGACCCAGAGATCACGCCTCAATTTTTCTCATATTGAGCTGAAGAAGGTTTTTGCGGAGAGCGAGGTCTAGACCTCTATTTTTAGAAGCCTGTCAGCATAGTCCTGCCTCAGTAGTGGAATAAATTGGACATCATTTTCTGACAGTTGATTGAAATGTATGTGCTAAAATTCCATTTACAAGAAAAGAAAACATTTAATTCCATAGTGGTATCTAAGTTTAATAAGAAGCGATACATCAAAACATTGACAACATTGTTGTCAACCTTGACATACCTGAGACTACGAGAGCGAGGTCGAACATGTGGTGAGCGCCGCCCACCATCGTCGTCTGTGATGCTCTCTGTGCTGCCAAAGTGTTTGGACAAGAAGTGTAACTCATCCATGGTGGGCTGGAAGGGAAGCTGGTGCAAGCGCTCCTGAGATGAGCTGGATGACTGCAGGGGATCAGACACAGAGACCTGTGTAAAGCTGTTGTTAAGGTAGTTATAGATACAGAAGGAAGGCGACAGATAAGAATCACAGTGTGAGAGAAACTGGGTTAAACAAAAGGGAGTACATCTAACGTGGAAAAAAAATGCTAGATACGATCATTAATAAAAATATTGGATGCCTGCGGAGCATAAGAGCAGCTCTGCTGGCTCTCCGCTGACAGTGAGTTTCCCCTTCTGTGAAGGAGAAGTCTGGATCAATGGGAGCTTTAAAAGAACACATATTCTCCAGGATTACTGGTGTTGATGTTGGCCACAAAGAGTGCAAGAACAGGAGGCAAAAAAACGATGATGTTGCAGTCAAAAGACAGACAGATCCAGCTCAGATATGGAAAACGCTGCTGGGAGTCCCAGATGAAAGCTCCCACTTTCATGCTGACACAGATTCTCCTTCCAAGAGGCTTCCACCATCTTCTACGGTAACCTATACATTGACTGAATCTGTACCTCTCAGGAGTACATTTAGTCTTTTCTGTCTTTCAACCGAAAATCTATCTAAAATCTGGAAAAGGGAAATCCAACAGTGTTTTTTCCTTACAGACTGCTCCTGTCCTTGTTTCGCTAATCCACATCTCAGTGTAAATAACCTGGTAATAGCTTAAAGGCAAGGAACTAAGATTCCATTACAGTGGCTTTAATAAGAATCTGAAGAATCTACTTGATAATATCTTACCAACTAATTTGATATTTTCAGTCCTGTGGAACATGTGATACACTTGTGCACTGTGCAAAGTGTGTACTGTACGTGTGTGTGTGTTGAGATGGGACTGAGCCGTGTAATCACTTTAGAGTGAAGCGAACAAGAGTCGCTCTTCGATGATGGGGATTCATGGCTCAGTAGAATCAGGTTTTTTGTTCTTCACAAAACCTAACCTCATTCAGAAAGAGGAGAAACCAAGGTCACTGGTCTTCCACAGAAGTAAATTATGTTCTAGGGACATAGCCGTCAATACTTTAATTGATTTAAATTGAATTGGGATTTAAACTTAAGGTCTGTTCATGTGATCTGATTTTAACTGACGTCAGAATATAATCTATTTTTTCGGCCACCAGGGGTCTATTTGCTTTTAGTTTAGTGCTCTAAATATGAAATATTTATTGTTGATAAAACCCTTAACGACAATTGGACTTCCTCTCTTACCGTAGAGCTTGGAGTATTGGTGCCATATCCTGAGGAGGGCAAAGAGGCCAAGGACCATCTACGGCCATCAGGTCTGGCAAAACAGAAAACAGATCAACGTCTTCAGGAACTTTTTAAATATGACTGAGTAAATGAATTCAAACCTTCTTGAGGAGGCGAAGGAAAAGTGGGCGGGGCCGCTCGGCGAGAAGTTGCGTGGACTGTCCAATGGGCTATTTCCTAGAAAAAGACACAAGAACCGATTGTTTTTGGAAAGATATATCAACCCATTTGGATCATCATTAACACAGTAACATAGAAGTACAACACATTAAACAATGAAAAATGGCAGTACGCTTCACCATCTTAAAGCGTATTAATTGGAGGTGTGAAAAAATTAAATAAAAATAAATATACAATTATTTATTTCTAAAGTTAACTAAGTAAATGAAGAATCATGATAAGAAGAGACATGGACTGAATGTTCTGTTAAAGGTATCTAGTATCCAACCTATGTGTCCAGGCAGTGGGGAGTGGGGTCGTGGCAGCGTCGGTGATGTGCTGGTCAGGATGAGACTTTTCCTGTTACTAGTTCTGCAACTGCAACACAACAACAAACATACATTACTTTTCTTTTAAAGATGTTTCTGTGGCGTCTAGCTTGATCGATAAATCATCGATGAGGTGAAGAAAGCAAAGCGATTGGTTGTGTGTTTGTATATCTGATTGAAATCACAGGTGGACAGAGATTAAATAACACTTCCGGACTGTATTCCCATGTGACCACGGTGTTCTGTTGTCCATGACATCACAATATGACTGGAATGAGGAAGATAAAATCACAATAGACCTTGACTGAACCTCCCAGGAAATTTAATAAGGACCGCTGCAACATAAAATTCTATGATCACACAATCCACTGTGAGCCAAATACGATCTGAAGATGTGGACTTCTACAACCATTGTCTACCTTGTTTCCTGCCACGCAGGGATAGTGCAGACAGATCCATCTGAGGCTCATAAATTTTTTATACTTTGATCAATACTAATTTCAACAGTGGGCCTGAATGTAAATTCATTTTCCTGTATTATCATATTTCATCTTATGAGCAAAATAAGATATCACATTACTATGAATACACTGTGACTTGCTCTTTATTCTATGCCTTCATTTAGCATGTTACCATGTAATTACCCACACATTTTCTCAATATCTTTGCTACTGAACAACAGTAGCTGCTATGTTTTTTGCTTCACTGAAATATTGGCTTGTATTCCAAACTGTCTTATTGTTGCCAGTGTGACACTCATGTGACATTTTCCTCCAGTGATGTTCCGAGGTGTGTGTCACAGTTGTTTGCCCATATGTGTCCTATGGTGGACCTATAGCTGTCCTTAATAAACAGAGCAATTTCACCATGAGGCTCTTCCACATCATGTACAACTGAAGTCCAACATATATATATGAGTCAGACCAGAGAGAAATGCAGGACAGGATCTCAATAACAACAGACACATGATAGTCCAATTTCGATGTCTGGACAAATATGAAAGTTGACATGCCATAGATCTCAGACATATCCTTGAGGCTGTGCTGACTATAACATAGACATCGCCCCACGTTCATGCAACTGTCAGCTCTTCCTGAGGACGAGATAAACAAAGAAAAGCATGGATTTGAAATAGAAAGAGCATTTTCGCATTCAAAGACATCACTTGCCGAGCAACTTAACAAACACCAGATGTGGTCATCTCATTAGTTACAGACAAACTATGATACTTTGTGCTGTGATTGATTCGTCCAAACACCTGCGAGAAAATGAAGCCAAGTCACGCAGCGCGGTATCTGCCCCTAATGTTGAGCCGAAAGTAATGAGCCATAAGGATTTCATTTTTCTCTGGCAGTGAAGGGTGGATGTGCTGTTGCACAACTGAAGAGATAAAAGGCATTTTAATTATTTTTGCACAACAGCTGGTGAATGAGAAGAGCACCAGGGAAAATTTGCCTTCTTCTGTTCTTGGCTGAAAGGCTTGGATCTCCTCACTCAAAGCTCTGACTCGCACCCCTCAACTCAGAAACACAGTCGGGTTTTACTATTTCAGCTTATGAGAAATAAAAATATTGAGTCTTCAGTATTATGTGAGGACACTCGGAACCTTTTGCATGACTTCATTGATGGTCTGGATTTTTTTTCATCCACGTGCTACAGGTCTGCAAATTGTTTTTCCGGATATTACTTACTATTATTTGGGATATATATAATGTGGATTCTTCAATAAGGTATGAAGCAGTGTGGGCAGGGTGGATGCTGGCGCAGCGCCATCTAGCAAGCTGCCATAAAAGGCCTACCTGCAGTCCTGACATTAGTAATGCACAACATCTTTTGAGAAGTTCTTGTACCAGACTGTTCAGAGGTTTCCAGTGTGGCACTAGACTTAAACCAAGGAAAACCTAACAACACACAAGTCTCATTAAGTGGCAAAATCTTTAGACCGAACCAAACACACCAGGATTATAAACCCTTTAAAACCAGCATAATAACTAACTGTCGATTAACTGTCAGTTTTTATGAAACATTCATTTGAAATTGTAGCATCATAGAAAAGTTTCAAAAATCTTCTAACCCTTTAAAGTCACAACAAAAAAACGGATTCCCTTATTGTTTCCATGAAAATAAACACTGAAAATACTGAACTAAACTTCTGTTAAATGCCTTAAAACCTTCAAAATGAAGCATTCCAATCCCTCTTAAACAAGCCTTGTCCTTTCCAGTGAATAACCTCTTATTTATTTTGCAAGTTGTTTCTTGTGCCTTTCAAAATACGTCTTTGCATGGAAAATGGGAATCTTTTTGACTGCAGACGGAGGTAAAACGGGGGCATCGACAGACACCGAAAACGCGCTTTGTGTTCTGATCTGAAGACGTTTGTATCCTCCCTCTATTTTGCTGTCTCTTTACACAGCACTGGTTTCTAGAATAATGAGACATGAACCTACTGGAAGGATTCATCAGAGGCAGACCACCTATGTGGGCACCATCTTTGTGAGTCTATTGAGCCTGGCAGAAGAGCGTTTTAAAATATTTAAGGACAGTCCATTAACTCTGGATGCAGAACCTTGCTAAACACCCTTGTAACCACATCTCTGTGAAGATGGGAGCCGTGTTCTCATCTGATATTCTCTTGGTGTCACACACTGTAGCCAGTTATTTACGCTCAGGCTCAACAGCAGTAGATTCATTCTCACTCACTTTCAACCTTCAGTCGATGACACCCTCGTTGTCATTCCTGCTCTTTCAATCAAGGGCTGATTCACTAGAGCGTACATTCAGTAGAGCCGGGTGTATTCTTAGCTCCTGATTCATCATTCATCAACACACACCCTGCCAGCGCTTCATTAGGAAGTAAAGTAGAAAATCCCTCTGTGAATCTTGACTCTCCTTCCCTCCAACTAGCTGAAACTGTTTCTCCTATATTTTCCTCTTCATCTGCTGCTACGTGAAACGTTCTCATACACTCCAGTGCGGAGACAGTCGAGCAGCTCACAGACGATCGACCAGAGTGACCAACGGCTGACGTATCAATCAGTAAAAAAAAATGTATCTCCATCATGAAAGCGCCTTCCAATATAGGACGAAGCGTTGAGCCCCCTAAATATCTATCCTGCCCTGTTGACTCCTCTCTCACATCCTCCAGTCAAGTGCTTCCTTTCCTCACCCCCTTATCAACACATCCTTATCAACTGGCTGCCTCTTTAGAGGCGATAGTGAATCATCAAGAAATCCACTTCCACACATCTGAAGTGTAGATCTAAAAATCTGCTTCCCGTTTTGTCCATTTCTCTCCAAGACACTGAAGCTTCTGGGTCTTATACAAGTTCTTAGTGGGAAAGACAATATACTAAGATAAACCAGGAGTACAACACACCACTATCTTTGCAATACAATGCCAACTGCCCTTCAGATTAGTAGTAGTATTCCATGGTAGGGGAGGGAAAAAAAGAAGTCCATTCACATACATATACATGACAAATTAATATAAGTCAATATTTCTCCTCCCTATATGATTTATTATTTATTATTTTCCAATTTTAAAAGGGCTGCAGTGACATCATATCTAGGCTAGAACGGCATCTGGGTTTCCCGTGGATGCCCTAAACTGAAAAACATGAGCGATTAGACATCCTGTTTTTTTCAGCAGGATGCCCTAAATTTCTGTGTGTTTATCGTGCCCATATCTTAATATTATCATACTGCGTCTCTCTTTTACTGAAATCATTTTACTGGCTACATGTTTGTTTTCAGGCAAAAAACAGGAGCTTATACGCACTGTCAATGGATAGTCAAAATCCTCGCTAAAAGCCTGGTCATATCTGCTTCACGGTGAACACCAAACAAGCCAATCTCATGCTCTTGAAGGTGTCGCAGCCTTTATTTCCAAACCTCAATCAAACAAGAACCTGAGCCACACGTATACCAAGAACGCAGGTATGAGTTTGTAAACACTGTACTTGTATTAGTACTGATGTGATGAACTGCCGTGAAATTAATTGGTTCCTGTTTAATCCAGCATATTCTGTATACTGTATATTCTGTGGTGACAGCGCATACAGAGCATAAGTCTGTGATGTGAAACAATTTAGCCCCAAATTTTTACTGATAGATGTTCTGGCTCCTTGTTAGTGCATATAAATTGTTTTGAGTATTTACAACAAGGCAGTAATTCTTAAATAAATACACAAATAGGGTCACCACCTTCACCTACTTCCTAAACGATTTTCAGTGGGAAACCCAGGTGTCCATTGCTTCAGCTAGAGCTATCACTCTTGTTATTTATATATATATGTGTGATTCAACTTTTGCTTTCAGAAACAGAAAAAATAAAGTCATAATATTCAACACTATCATCGGCGCCAGTGATAGAATAGCAATATAAATTGAAAGGCATCCTCTGTATCTTTGCGGCAGAGGCATAACGTCCCAGCCTTAACATGCGACATATTTTTAAAATATGTTTTTATATGTCTATTACATGTATTCCTCAAGATAAACAGCACCCCAACAGCTTCTACTGTACTAGACTCCAAATGCAATGGTCTATGTGAAAACAGTCTATGTGAAAACAATTGGAATCAAATTTGTATTTTGAATAACTATGGCCAGCAAACGCAAAACATTTAACTGCATTTTTTATTTTGTCTCTCTCCATGACTAAGTTTGGCACAAGGAATCATGAGATAAAAGTCCTGACTGCACTTTCAGATGTGTATTTCATTTTCCCTTCAAATTGTAAACTTCTCGTCCAGGTTGAGACTGAAGGTTAAACACTTTCAAAAATCCAAATAAGTCCCGATGCCTTATTTTATGACAAGCGAGTATTCAGAACAACATTGCTAGATTGCTGGAGTTTCTGCTCACAGAAACAACAGTGGAAAATATGCAATTTTAATAGTTGCTTACTACTTTAACTGACTGTTAATTTTTAATTTTAAAGTGTGTAAAGGAAACAGAGAGCAACTAGAGTTCAAGCTCCAGTGAGAACAAGACTCATAGTGGACTCAATATTAATAATCACTCGATAACCAGCTGGGAAGGAGGCAGAGAAATGAAGCGAGTCTGAGGGAGGGCAGCGAAGCAAGAGAATGTAACACAAAAAAAGGCAGAATTAAATGGATCCTCTAGTCTGACATGCAGCAGAGTTTGTTTAATGCAAACGTGAAGCAGTCCTTTTATGGTAGCATTAACACAGTCCATGAAAAGCAGAACCAGATTCAAAGCCATCGAGTTCGGAGCAATCCAATCTTCCGCCAAAAGCCAGAAGTCTGGTGCAGCAAATCGGATTTTTAAGATGGTTATCTGACTTGAATGCTGCTCCAAGCATTTGCACAATAAAAAGGTTAAACATGAAAGTCGCTCTGCTCTCAGACATCTAGCCACTATTTTGTGGACCACACTAAAACTGACTTCAAGCAGGCACATGATTAAGGTTCCACTGCGGAGGAATAAACCTGCAGAACATGAAAGGAGAAACCAAATAAATGTCACTGACCATTCCTTCGATAAAGAAACTTTGTCAGAAGATGGCTGGTTTAGATTTTAATTCAAGTTGGTAATCCACTTCAAGGAGTAACAACTGACATGAATCAGAAATGAAGAGAGCGTCGGCAGGATTTGATGTGTTCAAGTATGGCTCCATATAATGCTGCATGAAGACGGATAACAATCAGAGAGACAATATCCTATTCGGGTTATGTTTGGTGCGATTTCATCAGTAGAGAAGCACAGTAGTGACATACATAATATATATACTATATATACAACACTTATATATATATACATACTTATATAAGTGTTGTTAAAAACAATAGACTGAACTAAATCAAGTATGGAACTAAGGAACTGAATGAACTATTCTTAGTTATTACATGGAAACAGGGGGAAAAAATTGTACACAGTATGCATAACAATAGCATTTAAAAGTCCCACAGACCTTGTGCTTTACAATGTGTAACTATAAAAGAATGAACAAATATAAATGGCAATAAGGGTGTCAATAAATATATTTGGAAATATGAAAATACAGAAATGTGTGCCATCAAATTATTAAAATTCCAAACTAATCGCTGAGTTGCTGTGGACTAATTGTGATGAAATACCACACAAATGTCACTCAATTCTAATACATTTTAATTTAAACAGGAAAGAAACAGTTGGGGTTTTTTTTTTCTTCAAAATATATATATATAAAAATGAAACGCTTTCATCGAGGCAAACGACTAGTTTGTTCTGTACTCAGTTTGGTCTGGGCTCGGTCCCAGTCTTGGTCTTGCCCTCCTCTTTAGCCTTGGCCTTGACTTGGGTTAGTCTCGACTACAACACTACATGCTCCTTCGCTTCCCCCAAAATCTGTCGTGTCAATATTACCTACCACAGTGAAGCTGCAGCTCCACATGTGTGTAATGGCTTGTCCACTTTTCAGGGAATGCAGAGCTGAGCGGTGGGAATGCATGGCTGTGTGTGTAAATGTGTCTTAAATCACAATGTCACGGTTATGACCACAGAACCTGAGCCGTTCCTGCCTTAATCTCGTTAAATTGAGTGTGTGTGTGTGTGTGTGTGGAAATGGGTCAGGAAGAGTTTGTATGCAGCACATTTCCATCTGGGAATCATAAATCTGACACTTCCTCGTCTTTCCTGGTTACCGGCAGACACATTGTCAGTTTACAGCCTAACAGTCTCCTCCTGAATCATCTGCCTCCTCCTTTGTTTTCAGGCAGATGGTGATATTGGGATTCACTGTGTCTTTTGTCTCCGCATACATGAATTTTGAGTAGTACAGCATGACTATTTGTCTTTTCCCTTCCCAAACCAAATCCAGCTGGGTTATGCTTCTGGTAATAAATTGAACTCTTATCAAGTTTCAATGACAAAACAGTCCGTACACTGTTTGGTAATGAGGGTAACCATAGCAACACACTTAGCCGTAGATGGAGGGAGAGCAAACAGTGACATCTCCTACCGTTCTTCTTTATGTTTCCATCCCAGTGAACACAGAGAAACACACCACTTATGTTCAACAAATAAAAGACAATCATTAGCCTGCACATCCTGAAATAAGACCTCGCTCAGCTGGCGGCACAAACCCATCAGCCCTTTTCCGTTGGTAGCACAAGGTGATGCTTCAGATGAATGCCACAGTAATAACCACACATGTGGCAGAGCTGAAGCTGGCTGGGGAGGATTCATGGCTTCGTTTGTCTCAGACGGGCAAGTAGACATCAAAGTCATAACATACTTTACTTTGCATTCATGCTTTGGTTGGTCTTTACTGTTTACTGCAATTATGTGATTAATTGAGTTTGAATGACAACCAGGATTACGTCTGCTGTCGGAGAAATAAATAACAAAAAACACTAAATCAACTGTCAGGAAAAGTTGTGAATTTCAGCAATAAATTGAATACTAGAAATCCAGGCGATAACATTATTGAATGACTGCTAGTCATGACTGTTGTATATACAATGACCTTGTGTTTTTCACACCGTTAATAAAATCATTTTCTGATTCCTTTAAGAATATCATGTGGGTTCTGAGTTTTCTCAAGAACTAAATGTTTTATGGATTATTAGACACACAGTTGTAAGAGTAAATGCTATCATTAGCATGCTACGTTGTGTTAAAGCAGCACTACGTTAGATTTTGACATAGTGTTTTTTTATATATTGTACAACTGGTTTCACGAATCGCAGCGTATGGCAAAGATTCAGGGAGTGAAAACGAGAAACCAACTGTGCAAGACTCAGTACAATATAGGACTAACTGTACATCCAATCTAATCATTTTATTACCACTAAAAGGGCTCAAATGCTGAAAGTCACTTATTGTCTGCACTGCTGAACCTTTTTGTGTTGTTAAACGCAGGGAAGGTATTTTCCAAATGCTAACAAACGTGTCCATGTCTGCTAGGCATTTTATTGTATTTACAAGTTACAGTGGTACCTCGGTTTTCGAACGTCCCGGAATTCGAACAAATCGGAGTTCAAACTAAAATTTCGAGATTTTTTTGCTTCCGATTTCAAACAAAAATCCAGAACTCGAACGTCCCCGAAAAAAGCCAGAAAAAACATAATGTGCGTGGACCGATCAGCTGACTCACGACGTGCTTTGTTATTGTGTATAACGCAGCCTCTGTATGCAGACGTGTCCCGTTAGCTACATTTACTGACTGTTTTTTCTTCATATTGAGGTGTAAAACCTTTCCTGTCTCTGCACTGGAGCGTGGTAGTGTCACAGGGGAGGTGTTCACTCTCCACACCTCCGAGGCTGGAGCGCTCACTCCAGGGTTTGATGTCCTGTTGTGGGCTGGAGCTGGGACAGAGATGAGGCGAGTCTGGGACAGAGCGTTACTTGGTTTATGACTTTGTCACAGCCAAACTGCACAGAAGCGCACATTCAGAGCTGGACACGCACCGGGCACCTCTTCACTTCTGGAGAGACGTCACTCACTCGGCAACCCCTCCCACATGCAGCGGCCACACACATAGAGGAACAGCGCACCTGCAGCAGACACTCTACATTCACTCCTACAAAAGCCTATTTAGTATCTTCTGGACCGGATTGTGGTCGAGAACCGAGGTACCACTGTATAGTAAACATACAGCCAGCCAAACGGATTAGCTGTCATGCTAATGAACAGGCTAATGTCAGCGAGCCATTTTGTTACACTGTCACACAGCCATAACATCTTCAATCACAACTGTCTGCTAAATGGAAAATAAAATAAAGCACATATGAAGAGAGTGAAAATGTATGTGCTCATGGTTTAAATAATCTGACTGTAATAATGTTTACACACACAAGATAAACTGCCCCTTTATCGTTGCATGTTCTTGTTTAGGTCCCGTTCAGTCAACACAGCACTCTGTGAAACATGTATTATAAATATAGTTTTATTATCTCAGTCTGTCTTGTTTCGAGATCGACTTCAGCCTCTCGTGAAAAAAAAAAACATGAAAAATGACGCTTCAGTCCTGCTTTCTGAGTTCATTTTGTACAGTATGCATTGTTGATTGCATGGTGTATATTGCCACCCGTGACAACATATTTTCATGGCACTGGCTGTCCGCGATCCATCCTCGTAAACAAATGCACGTGTACTGGAGACCCAGTTTTACATCACTTTGCAATTCCACTCTTCACTTGTCAGCGGAAAACAAATATTCTTTGACAACATAGTGCCGCTTTCAAACCATTAATAATTTTGTTCATCTACATGGAGCTACTTTTTTGTGTCACAATAGAAGCATCCTGTTTGATGAAATTGAGTTCAATCTGTGAGTGTAGAACAGGCAGTAGCATATTTAATTAAAGAAATCCGCAGGTGTCATTTCGGATTACCAGCAGAGGAAAACAGCACAGACACACAACTGAAGCCATAGCTAATCTCTGTCAGCACAGGGGGCTGTCATCAGCTGTAATAGTGCTGTTAGTGTGAGGCGGGGGGTCAGAAGTTAACTCTGTGGTAATGACTCATGCAGATGATGAGAAAATATCTGTTGGCCTCTGCGCACATGCTGGTTTCCAAATACTATTAGGGATTCAGCGACAAAACATAAGTTATCAGCTAGTGACGTAGAGTAAACATGTTTCCTTGAATTTGTTAGCTTGAAAAGTTATAATAAAAAATAAAACACAGGTACGACAATCACATGCAACCTGAGCATATCCTTCAGCAGGGCTTTGGACCGCAACATAAAGCAGGTCAAGGTTTCCGTGTCATTCTAGATTCCTGAAAAACTTGATGATCTGACACTGCCTCCTGGCAGCCTCAACTACATGTGCTGCAGAAATGAGCTGTCAAAAGTGGTCAGGGAGAACGAGCAAATGTCAGAACTTCATCCAAAGCCTACACACAGAAAAGCAAAGCTCTTGAGACTCAAAAGGCCCCGAGAAAGCAGGCTCTGAACAGATGAGCTTCATCACAGAACTGAAGAAATTCTACTCTTCTCTAATTGCTGACTACTACAGTCTCAGGCAGAGCTTAACTGGCTCTTCCAAAGTCAAATGAAAGCCTTTTTTCATCAATGCTCCTAAACTTCAGAGCCACCAGCTAGGATATAATTCACCGTCCATGAAACCACTTTTAAAAACACACTTTACGGGATGAAGCTTCCGGTGTCATTTCAAATAATATATTAATACTGTCTTTGTGTGAACTGCTTTAGCTTTGAAGTTGGTGTGTTCCATTTCTTAGGCAGTTCCACCCCTAACCCTGCATTTCTTTGCTCCATTTCTAGTCCTTCATGTTGCTTGAGGATTACGATTTTGGCTATGATAAGGCTAGAGTGATCTTTGTAAACATGTGTATTGACAGTGCAACAGATTGCGGCGAGATCCTTGCATGTTTATGACCACATTTAGAAACCTGTCCATCATTGACGTGTGACCCGCACCAACATGTCGGTCGACTGCTGTTTCAATGAGCGGTTGCTGGGAGGAAGCAGATATAAATCCTGGGTCACAAGACTACCATGAACTTTCTTTGACAAATATATAGGTAAATGTACTCTATTCGGTTCAGGAAAAATGGTAAAAAAAAAACAAAACATGACTACATTGGATATTTGTTATTTGGTTTGGTTTTATTTGGCTTTGGCCACAAATTTTCAATTCGGTGCATCCCTAATTATCTTTCATGTTGTCGTTCACTTCACCTAAATGAAATTTTATTTCAGTTAATTCAGATTAAAATGACCAACAGCTTATGATCTTATTTTCTTTAAAAAATAATTTGATAAACCAACACAAGAGTTTGGATTCAATCATTAATTCATACATTCTGATTAATTAAAATAAATACTCATAAATGACAGCAATATAAATGTTCAATTGAGTACTGTGAAGGAGAAGAAATAGCTCAAAAGGGAGGTCATGGAACTCTCATGTTTCCTTGGTTGTGATAGACGTCTTATGAGGATGGTCACAAGTTTGACCTTTGTCCCCGGACAAACAGGCATTGGAAAGGTTAAGAGTCAAGCAGCAGACAGCAGACCACATGACAGGTAACACAGTCCACTACTGACTACAACAGCAGCTGGAACAAAATGTGAGCATCTCTGAACATAAATGTTCACTTTAGCAGTGTGTGTCACTGTGTCAACTTCCGCCCTGGGTGCTGACTCACAGGGCACAAAGGACACGAGACCTTACCGACAGATTCACAATCGACCCATTCAGCCACTTCCTGTCAGGTAGCATTAATCCTTTTTCCCTCTCAGGATATCTTAAAAGTAAGTGCATGTTTACAGTAGGAAATCCACTTGATTGACGATATAAATGGCTTGTTGACCTTTTTAAAGGCTCCCTTAAACAACAAGCAATTTCTCTTCAGTCTCCTGTTGCACAACATCCGCTCCTATCGAGTTCCAAGGTGGATTCGAGCTGTAATAAATAACTCACAATAGAGGAAAATCGGTCCTGGGTTCATCAAGTTCGTTTCAAGTACCAAAACTTCTGACTGCATTGGTTTGTGCTTGTCTCTTCAAACTCACCACACAGCAACATAAAAAAACTCTGATGTGAGAAGTCTCCAACACTCCCAACCCCCGTGCAAAATTCACATAAACACACCTTAGTGAATCTGCCATTACCAAATGACCCTTGATTCAAAATTAACTGGGGCACAGCAAGTCAGAATAAACTGGAGACAATACGGTTTTGTTGCCTCAGTTTAAAAAAAACTGCTTTAATCTGATGTCATAAGGCCAATCTTCATATTGACAAACATCCTGTAAACTGTTGTTTCTAGGTTGTAATATTGGCACCTTGTTGTTGACAAAGTAAAAGGTACAGAATTTAAAGAAAAAAAAAAAAACTTCCTTGGTTTGTGTTCGCAAAGAAAATATCAACCTTTGACAACAACATACTGAAGTCTAGCAACGCTACTTCACCATTGGTGAATATCCGGCTTGTTAGCGCTCAGTTAAAAAGTTAGCAAAAACTAGACATCTAGAAACCAAGAAATGAAAAACGTGTTTTATAATCCATAATTGTATTTTTTTCCTCTTTTAAACCTGCGCATTAACACACTGTTTCAGCAATTAAACGCATAGCTGAACTGAATAGCAAAAATGACCCTTGAATACATCCTGTATTGAAAAGATAAAGTAAATTGATGTAATAAATTAATAAACTACACAAAACTCAGACTTGACAAAAATGCAAAAGATAACCTGCTACATCCCACCATCAGAGTGAGGTGTTGATGTCAGTAAGCATCGAAGTGTAGCCTCCAGCAGGCCGATGCTACGAGCAGGAAGTTTACACATGAAAAATAGCAAGAAGATATTTCAGCACGTGGCATCATCCCACACCGCTGTTTTCCTTTTATCTGCATTTTATTCCACTTTGTGTTAAATTGCTGTCTAACATTGCAAAACATGGCGTGTCGAGACGCTCCATTAAATATCCACATGACTCACTTTGATCCCTTCTCTCATTTAATTGATCATGAGTGATTCAGAGCATCACCTCATGAAGAATGAGACACCTCATCCTGGGAGTAGTGCCTCATTAGCATAAGTAGACTCACCGCTTGTCTAATTACACATCAAAATTATTTAATCTGATTATGGATCATGCAGATGGACGTCAGCAGGCTTCGAAGAGGAACATTTAATTGACAGAAAGAAGCGTGTGTATTAAACATCTGCCGTTCTAGGTTGAGAATGGCATGCTAGAGTGCCTTCACCACAACTGACTTGACTGGCCACAATCCTGGTCTCATGAAAGAGCAGCTTGTGAGTGTGAGTTTCTCAACACCTCCAAATATGCCCAGTAATTTCTCGGCGGAACTTCAAAAAAAAAGTGTCCACACTCTCTCAGATTCCTTCAATATCCACCCGTCCCACTTGTTATGACAGAGTACATGCCGATGATATATGTTCAGACCTACCACAAAGCTTCTGTGGAGGAAACCAGCACACACAGGAGAGTTGGACTGTTGGTAGCAGGGCTGCAACTAATGAATATTTTTGTTGTCGACTAATCTATTCATTATTTTTTAATCGCGATTACCTTTGTTTGGACCCATTTGGAATTTCGGTTTAACCTAAAGTTGCTTCAATTGTTGAAAATAATGACACAGAATCGTGTATTAACCCTGTGAAGCATGAAGCATAAAACAGTTGACAGAGAGCCCCAGTTCTTTAAAACTGAGCTCTTTATTGGTCCTTGAGAAGAATTTAAAATCATACACATTTGTATCCCATATAAAACATCTGATCAACATCCACATCAAAGGTTCTATGTGAATAATAATCTAAAACAACGTGTTCAGTGTTAGGAGGAGAGACACTGAGGACACTTCACTACATCGCTGTAAAAAAAACAAAATCACTCCAGTAGCTGAGATGTGACGTGTATGACTTCATTAAAAACAAGCAGTTCCGTGGTAACCGACATGCTAGTTGTTAGCTCGAGTGTGTGTGTGTCATCATAGTGGTGTCGAAGGAGTTTGCTCATCCTTGAGACGCATTATCTTCGCAAACAAAAGCCACACTTTTGAACACTACGACCCGTCGCCGCTCAAACTCCTCCGTGACTGTGACTGAGGCGGAGGTGGTGATGCAGAACCTGGGGTGCGTAGCGACTGTCGCCAGTTGCAGTCGGACCTCAGTTAGGAGATATTTACACTAACAGCAACGCGACGCATCGACGCACAGATTTTGAGAGTCGACGAATTTTTGTTGTCGACGTTATTGTTGATGTCAACTAATCATTGCACCCCTAGCCCCTTTGTGACAGCAATGCATGCCAAATATACCCTCATAGGTTGTGCCACTAGTTTCATAAAAAATTCACACTTCTGATATAAAGAAGCCATTCTAATGCTACACATTACACTTCAATCATCTGCGGCTGGCGGGTTGACGTTACAGCCACACCAGTGAAGCCCATGAGACGGTGCATGCATGTTGACGTTGACCAGTCAGCAGAAACAGATGGTGCTGTCACGCTACCGCCAACCAAAAAAAAAGGAAAGAGACGAGGCTCTGAGTTTAGTTTTCAGATGTGTGGTTTCCATCATTAAGTGCACAGCTTTTTCATTAAAGAGACCAACCAAGCGTGGAGGACGTTCGCACAAATACAACTCAATGAAGTCAAGTACATCTGGGTGCTCATGAAATATCTCAGTCTGAAACTTGATGATAAAAAAGGATTGTTCAACTTCACCGTGAACCAAGAAGGCCAGGACAGAAGTGTCTTGAGATCCTTCATGTCCTCAAACACCACCATAGAAAAGCTTTCACACTCAAGCTAATGATGGACAGCGTTTCACTTTCTGTAATAAAAACAAGGAAGGTATGAAGCAGAAAGGAAGAAGGAAGGCGGTATGCATGACTGCGAATCATCCTGGGATTTGGTAACTGACTCTTTTTGTGGTGCTTCCTGTAATCCCTCAGCATTTCTGTCTTCTTGTAGCTCTGCTGCTTTCATCTCATTGTCTGACACATTTGTACTGTCTCACCGAAGTTGCAGCAGAGTGGGTAGAAAGCATTTACTGTCACCTACACTCTGAAATACAAAACACTCACCGATACTTGGAATGGGAAAGTGCATCATTACCAGTGGGAGAAGCTTGTTGTTTTGCTCCTTTGGATCAGCTATAAGAGTGGAACGCTCATACTCGACGGAGAAAACGAACTGAATGGGGTGCTGAAGTGTGAGTAAGTGTAAATATCTTAAAGCTTTCTGAGGAGAATGAAATGGGACTATCCCTTGTTATTTACAAGTAGTGTATCTTTTAAAACTCGAAGAACTCAAGTAACAGATAAGAACTGTCAGTGATGAACATTGTGATAAAGTTCTTGAATGTCGCCTTATAATCAATCATCAAAATATGAATATATATGACACTGTAAAGGGTCTATTTTGGTATCTTAATAGAGACAAATAGTTTGGTGAGGCGAGTGAATGACAGAGAAATATTTTCCAAATAGTGGAAGCGACATTGTTCGATTATAGAGTCAACATTTTGTTGGCAGTGAGGGTAACGTTAAAAAATGGTTACACGATACATGGACTTTACCATGCAGTCGTGAGAAGTGTGTGTGTATGCCTCCGTGTGCATGTGCGTGAACTCATGCATACACAAAAAGCATATTTTAAGTCCAAGTAAAACCATTTTTTGGGGGTTGGAAGTAAATGTTTGACCAAGCTTTGCTTGAGGAGTAGAAGTGTGTTTCCATCTGCATCAGAATCTAATGGAACATTCTGACTAATACTGCTCCACGTTGTTTTGAATGCACAAGTTCTACAGTCAGGCTCCATGATGGGGAAAGAAAAAGTGTGTGAGCAGCTTCATGAGTAAACAAGCTGCTAGGGGTTTCTGGCAAACATGCAGCCAGCATGGTGGCTGACACCAGGACTATCTGTACAGAGAATCTGCTGCTGTTCATCCCTGCTCAGCAGGAACAACAGTCGAGACCCAGTTCAGTCCTCCCCGTGATCAGCTAAAACGAAGCACAGCAGGAGGGAGAGGAGTCTAGGAGAGGAGGATGACAGCAGCAGTGGGATAGAAATCAACTGCTATATTCCACACTGTACATGATTTAACAATAGAGCCTGAAACACCATCTTTAGCTGTTAAATTGAGAACTGCAGAGTGAAGCTCTGCCATGAAATGTCCTGTTTTACACTGCTATGGTTAAACCTTTCCACTGGTCAATAATATAGGGAATAAATGTGCTTGCTATGTTTGTAAATCACTGTATTTTTCAGTATGAGTGAGCACTTTTCAAACAATGAAAGACATAAAGCTGACTGTGTTGTTTATATCATAGCAGACAGGCTATAAAAAATAACCTGCTTTGCAAGTAAGTGGAGTTAAAAGAGCAGGGACATCATACAAATAGGGAAAAAGAAAAAGAAAAGACAGGCAAGTGAGGAGAATCAGACGCAGCACGTGCATTTCCTGGATTCTGACAATGATGCTTTCACTTCAAAATGCAGTACAGAGTGCTGACCAGTCATAAAAAAGCATGATGGATTAAAAAATATAGAATTTATTATATTAGAGAATCCAGCTAAAGATTGAGATACAGTCATCAGATACAGTATTCAAAGCTCACGCACTTTATTTGTAGCTAAATTAAGACACCGTTGCAACAGTGAGACAGCAGGATAGCTGGCAGGGACAACGGAAACATTAGAAAGAAGAGACAAAACCCGCCTGTGAAACACACTGGCAACAGCAGGTCACGTAAACAGATTGTTGCATTTACCTTTTTGTGCGTCGAAACATGTTGCCAGGAGCCGAGACTGTGTTGGCAGATGAACATTAAAGCAGCTGATCCTTCACACACACCGGAGCAGTCAAGAGGCTGTGATTAAAATCCTCCACAGCATGACAGCTTCCTTTAGCCGGTTTAACACATGCATTCATGCACACACACTGGTGTCCAGCATTCACGCTGCACATGTGACAGACTGAGCATGCGAGGAAGGGATAACCAGAAAGGTCCGGGTGAACCAATGGTGTCTTAAATTGGAGACTGATAAGAGAAAGGAGACTAATCATGATGCATCCATGTCAGAGGAAGAGAGGATTGTGGAGCTCCTCTCAAGGGTAGCGTGCCAAGCCAGGAAGTGGAGTGACACAGCGAGGAGGGGAGGGGGCTGAGAGACAGAAGGAGGGAGAGGAGGGAGGGAGCAGGGGACAGAGGAGGGTGAAAACAAATATGTGAACGTAAGAAAAACATGGAACGAGTGAGGATGCAGGAGGGAGGAGAGACGGAAGGAAGAGGACTAAGAAGAAAGGAATGAGAATGTAAATGTGTTTTGGCATCACTTTATGGACACAGCAATCCTAAACATTTAGACTCAACAGTCTTTTCACCAAATCTACAGATATCCAGCATGCATTACATCATCGCTCTGGCTTGGGAACATCTTGGAATCCCTGTTTGCCTGGAAAGTGTAGCTTGGTGCCTATTGTAATGAAGACTGTCAGAAAAAAACTGACAGTCTTCATATGCATATATAAAAAACAATACATTTGTAGTGTTTGATAATAATGTTTAATCATCCTGTTATCAAATGCAAACGTGTGGAACGTGCTATTTTAGATGTAGCTCTCTAAATCATGATTCTTGCAGTGGCCATTAAACACTGTCATAATGAAAACCAGACATCAAGAAATGTTTGTTTGTCCTGGATATGAAAGGGCAATGCCAAGCTGAAGAGGACGTCATCACAGAATGTGAATGTGTCTGTGTGTGTGTGTGTGTGTGTGTGTGTGCACGCACCCTTCTGTTCTCCTGTTTGAAACAAAACCACCAAATGTTAAAGCTGACGTGGGGCGACAGTTGCACAGCAGGGCTGAGGGGAGCAATTCAATAATAGATGACGTTCCTAATGTAGGAGCCTGGTAGGATGAAATATACATAGAAGAGAGGAGACGTGGGAAGGGCTGTGGTATATGGGGGGAGTATATCACTCAAACACAGTGGGCAGCACAGATGGGGATGGACACCATGATCTCATATAGAAGGCATGAGTCATTTGGGAGTTTTTAATGTCCTGCTGCTGGTGATGTTTTGTTTTTTTGGTTTCAATTAATTATGATCATTTATGATTCAATTATTCAGTTACTTCACATGCCCTTCCTTTTTTTCCAGTTAAGCCAAAAAGCCTACAGACTAACAAATATAAAATGCAACTGTATAACTGTTTATGCAGAATATGGTAATCGAACATGGCTGCAATGCATTTTGGAATTATTGGTATAAGTTAAGAGAGTGTTTGTTTTTTTAACGATAATGGACATTATGAAATTATCTCATCGGCTATGTACCGTAAAATCTCCTTCAATAAAATTTCCCGTCATCTACCCTCGCCCACACAATCCTCATATAAATGCAGTGTAACGCAGCGAGATGATAAATCACAAGAACACACGAGAATGAGACACATAAAAGTCTCCATCATTAGACTTCACTGTCATGACTGGGTTGACATTTAGAATACTGAGTAGAATACTCCCTTTCAAAACTACATTATCTTTTCCAGGATAAGATAAAGACGTTATTAAAGGGGGGGAAAAGGGATGTAAATAAATAATCATAAATATCCTCTGCGTATTCAAGGAGTTTTCAAAAGCTCCCTGACCCTGAACTAATACTCCTCATCTCTATTTTATCAAGATGAATAACTGAATGTACAAGCACTCATTTTCATTGGAAGCTATTACTTACAACAAGAACATAAACAATACCCATCAAGGGAGAAGGGTAATTATGAGTTCAGCAACAAGATAGATAGATAGATAGATAGATAGATAGATAGATAGATAGACAGACAGACAGGCAGAAAGACAGAGAGACAGACAGACAGACAGAGAGACAGATAGATAGATAGATAGATAGATAGATAGATAGATAGATAGACAGACAGACAGATAGACAGACAGACAGACAGACAGAGAGGCAGGCAGGCAGATAGATAGAT
Organism: Synchiropus splendidus; assembly: GCF_027744825.2. Classification (NCBI taxonomy): domain Eukaryota; kingdom Metazoa; phylum Chordata; class Actinopteri; order Syngnathiformes; family Callionymidae; genus Synchiropus; species Synchiropus splendidus. The sequence goes on along the minus strand of NC_071335.1, from coordinate 12,154,843 downwards.
AGACAGACAGACAGGCAGATAGACAGACAGGCAGGCAGGCAGATAGACAGACAGACAGACAGGCAGGCAGGCAGATAGACAGACAGACAGACAGACAGGCATTTAGACAGACAGATAGATAGATGGGTAGATAGATCATATCTCCACACCGTCATATTTTTCCACCCAATTTCATGGCTCCCCACACGTATTTTATGTATATAACTTTATTATCATTTAGAGTGCAGTGACCTCAGTCAAACAACAGGAGGCAGTAGCACTACAAAGCTTCTAAAACACAAGGGAGATGCAATAAGGGATGAATAAAAAAAACGTCATCACATTGGTAAATCCAAATTTTGTCACCAGAATCACAGAAGTGAATTTGATTCTGTGATTCGACTGTTAATAACTACAAAGAACGGGACTGGATGTCGACTGTTAACCAATTGAAGTCTAATAAGGAGAGTAGATTTACACAGAAAATAATCTAAAGACCCTACGATACTGCCCCCAATTAACAATGTGACGTATTGGCTCCGAGTTCAGAAAGTAGAACGAGACACTGCTTTTGCACTTCTTTTCAAATCATGTTCCATATTTATCTTCCGCTCATCAGCCTCAAGTCAGCTCACTGCCGCCGTGCCGTCGGAAGGGCAAGTCATTTTAACATAGATTGTCAATTAAAGGATTTTTATAATCAGGCTGCCTCAGAGACTTTTTAATGGACCACATCCTTCACACACGACGCTCTCTTCTGGAGACCAGTGCTCCTTTGAGTCAGCACTCAGTTTGTTGTGACTGGATTTAATCCTTTTGCAGTGATGTGGAAGCATCTGCCACTGCTGCGTTCTGGTTAGTCCTTAAACTAAATGTCAAACCTTTATTTTGAAATCTAATGTAGAACACATTTCATGTGAATAAGATGGACGCAAGAGTAAAAGACTGTGAATCAACCTCTCAACCAATCTCTTCCTGATTCCTGAACAGTTCGTCTAAGTGCTGCCACAACACTGACACACAAGTTACAGGTTTGTCTTGCCATCTTTGTGGGGTCCACTTATTGACTTTCATTTCATTTGAAGTGTTCATCCTCAAATTGAGGCTTAACCTTGTGGGGTCCGAAAAAAGGGCCCCACAAATGGTGTTTGCCCAACACACACACAAACACTCACACAAGACATCATGATGGCAAAAAAATAGCTGTGTCTTTCCACTCCCATGATGCAATATATTGACGTGGGGAAACTTTTGGGTCCTACACTGATGGTGAAGGCAGCCGTCCACGTTGCATGTTGATGCCTCTGTGATTGTGTAAAGGAAAAAATGTTTTCCTTCCCTGAGATGGATTCTTTCCATGACACCTAATCTACATGTAGTGTGAAGGGAGCGGCATCCAATAGCTAATACTAACCCCAACCTCCATCTTTTTCTTACGTGTCAGAACATGCAGCGGAAGGCGGAATATGTGTTTCTACTGAAATGTGTCAACATGCACTTCTAAAGTCCACTTTCCCAACATCAATATATTACGGCAAGAGATAGAATGGGTAGTTTCACAGTATGCAACGGTTTGGCGTAAAATCACTGTAAAAGCAATGCTTTCATTTCAATTAATTTTTGTCCACGACACACAATGAGATGTTTGTCAAACTCCTCTGTGTCACTTAATCTCCCTAGGGTCAAATGACACCTCCAAATTACTCCACAGGCTGTTAGTTGAATCACCAACTGTAATCCAGAGGCGTTGAAGCTGAAATGATCTGGCTTTGAATCTAAAATTAGGCTTGAATTCGATATTTCTTTGAATTCTAATTATTCATCTCATTACGGAGTAGCATGAAAGCCAGAGCCACGGGAGTCATTATTTTGGTTTCTGCTCCAATTTCCATGTTTTTCTGCTCAAATCCACAAAACGTAAAAGTGAAAAACTGAAGTAATTAATATCAACTGTCTCACGCAACAAAAGAATCTCATCAAAAACTTCCAGGCTGGAACCTCCTTTGGTCTTTGGTCTCCACCAAGGAGATAAGAGCATGCCTGATCCCAGATGTTGTTTTACTGACAGAGTGAGTGAAAGAGCACTACGACAGTAGAAGTGGGGTGAGCTTGCGAGCCCTAAATCTGAGCAAGGGCACGAACAGTGTTGATCTGAACTGATGTTGCCTGTGGAAACACCAGCACTTATCTTCCAGCGTGCTTACGTAACAGTAAATGGCTGAATCTCTGCTGATGTAACCCTAAATTAAGCTTGTAGTGTTTCTCTTCCTTCTCATCTGTGCAACCTCTTTCACAGTCATTTCAACCTGTGCAGCTAATGAGCGCAAAATAAAGAGTCTGACGTTTCTGAATGTCCTCAGTGTGCAATGCTATTTATAATAGTCTGAAGATGTTTTTGCCACTTCTACTGCCTGAGTACAGCACTGTATCAACATAAAGACACACTCAAGAGCTGAAACAAAGACAGAAATATGCTTTTGTCATTTTAGTTTTCTGCCAATTTTTTTGCTGTATATATTCCAATACTTTAAAAAAGCCTTAGCACTTACGTTTCAGCCTTCAACACCCTGTTTTCATCTGTTCTACTTTGTCAACTCCTTCGCACTCTCTGCGTGAAGCAAGACATTTTCAGTTTCACCACCTCAATTCTGCTGTCAACCTTTTCTGGCACAGCTCACTGATGCAACAGATTGGGACAACAGAAAACCTCAAATACAGACAGATGAAGCTCATGTGAGGGAAAAGAAAAAATGGAGAAGGTTGCCTTCTCTCTCAAGAGCACAACGACAGCGTCTCAAAGACTGAAGGATTAAAAATAAATCTATAAAATATTCAATGAAAGTAGCCGCATATGCAAGAACATTCCACGACAGCCAATTTAACTCATTTTATTTTCCAAATTTACACCAGTATGGCCACACACCCATGCTGAAATGTAGTCGAGTGCATTGAAGTCTTATTTCAACAGATTTTTATGTGATGTTCCCAAGAAGTGTGTTTTCATGCATGCTGTTTTTATGTGAACAATGATGAATCTTAAAATGAGCAGTGTTTGTTGCCTTGGTATTGCCTATAAATATATCGCAACTGGAGGATGGAGAGCTTCCACCATTGATAAGTCTTCTCCGTGTCTCAGTAGAGCTACGTATCGGGTAGTGACAGCAACACCGTCCTCACAGTACTTCTTAGTTTGGTCCATATCCATAAGCTTTGTGGAAACATGCAGAAATATGGACGAAATGAATGCAGAGCACAGACATAAGGATCCATCTGTATATGGATGTGTATGTAGCGTTGAGAATAACTGGGCCTTTAAGATGACAGCCCTCGACTATGACCTGTTTCCCAAGGAAGAGACTCCCTGGGGCACCATGCACGCCAGCAGCTCTGAGTATCCTTAAGTGTATGCCAAATAAAAAACTTCTTTTTCACTTTAGGCCAACTAGCGTCTGAGGGCTATATATGGCTTGTTAACTGTGAAACCCAACCAAACTGGACACCATCAACTTGGATTATTAAGGCGAGATGTGGATGCGGATGTGGCGAGTGTGGAAATGTAGAGAGAAAATGTGGCGTTTAAACACCACTCCCAAACTAGCCACAGGGCGTAACAATTGTAACTTCAGCTGTGGCAAACTGACAATTGAATTTCAGGATCCTATTCTGCAACTCCATTACGGCGCCAGCAGACTGCTACAATGCTACAGAAAACAATTCAATTTACTCCAGTCCCCATAATCCTTTGCTCCACTGGTGTGTAACAGGATTGCAGCAGTATTATTCAACTTCATTAGTTTTCCACAAATCATGTAATGCCAGTGTCTCACCAATAGATGGCACACTCCTGTACAGCTTGACCATAAAACCATATCAATACATGCAGAAAAATAACGTTTCCTCAAGGGACTTTGATAGATTGGGTTCATCACACACCAGGGCTCCACACTGCAATGAAACACTCAGATTTTGTCATCAAAACAAGTACGTGAATGAGACCTGTCAGGGGCCCCAACCCCTGCTAGAAACACAGATATTCGGCGAAAGCTGTGTATTACCCTTGCTACACATTATTTGCCACATTTATGCTAACACCAGTATTGTTGTGATAAGTGAATGACATCTCGACCAATTGGAATAGTGCATTGTTGTTGGACAGGTCTGAAGGCCATACTTCCAGGGCAGGGAGGATGAGGGACTGTTTACATATGTGTTGTAATAGATAATGCATTTTGATACAGTTAAGCAGTACAACACCTCAACAGATTATTTAGATAATACAAGGGGGAACTAATGTTTTAAAGAGAATACCTGAAAAGGTCCTCCAAAACACAAGCAGCACAAACACGACACAAGTAGTGTGATAATAATTGTCAAGATTAATGGTGGAAGATGTGAGGAAATGAATAATAATTACACTCTGAAGTCTCAGGTTTTGAAGACACATCAAACATAGATGGAAACTTACCTGCTGCTTTTGCGGGGCAGAGGCAGATCCTTCTGGGGAAAAAAAAAAACAGACACAGAAAGGACAATGTTAGATTTACCACATCAACAAATACAACATTAGAGTTGAATTAACTAGGGGTAAAAAACATATAACTGGTAAAGAAAAATAATATCCTCAAACTGTTCAGGCTTCTCTTCAGCACATGCTCAGCAGAGTATACAAGAAATACGTGTTAGTAGTCATCTAAACCATGTCATAAGGTCATAAGGTCTCATGATTCCAGTCTGGTCCAGTAGGTAGCAGAATTACCACAAAAAAAAGTGTGTCTTGTAGAGGAATCAGCAGGCTGAGTGCAGCGAAGGTCAACTGTAAAAATGTTGCAGCAGTTTATGACATTAGAACACAAGGGCCAGGAGTCTGATGTGATTAGGATCTACTGGGATGGACAATCATGGTGTTTGTTGTCTGTCTTCTCTCGGGTGGATTTTAAACATAAGCTGTAGGTGAGGTCAGGTTACAAGGATTACAGTCAGCCTCTGAATATTGGAGTCAAATTCAGAGCAGCTGCGTTTCTGTAGATTTACTACTACTCTTCCCTGTAATATACTGCAACTGTGTTTGTGCTAAACTCGTGAACTGGTATTATTGAATATGGACCTAATGTCAATATGATAGATAGTTAGCTGTTAAAGAAAAAAACAAGGTGTCAGATTCTCAATTGCGATGAAAACCCATACTTGCAGTGAATGCCAAATGGGTTACAGTTCATTGTCAGACGCGGTCATGTGTGTCTGACTTTGTCCAAGCTTGTTGGTCAGCTTACATGCTGAATACCAGACTAGAATACCAGGAGACTGTCGAGACAAGTCGAAGTTATTTGTATTTCTTATTTCCCACACATCAATAAACCTTTTGGTCTTTGCTGATGATGTTCCTACCTGTGTGCGACTACAGCCGCATTACGTAAATCAAGTATTACTCTAGATCAACGGTATTCAGCATATCTTATTCTTGCGATAAACTTATGTCTTTACTTAAAATGCATCCGTCATAAAGGGTCCCTATGAAACTTGGATAGTGAATCATTCACCAATGACAGCACCACCTGCTGTGTTATGTCCTCACCCCCTTTCCTTCTCACAGCTCACACACGTACACAAGTGTGCCTCACAAGGCAGTGAATCAAAACATACATGGCAGCCGTGTCAAAGTTTTACACCTATGTAATGTTGCAACACATGCAACAAAAAGGTACTTTGCAGTGTTGGAGCACATTAAAAAGCCAACACAAAAAAATCTATATGTCATTTAATAACAAGCTTGAAAATAAGGGAGTGACTCAGTGCCCAGTTCAGGGAGCACAACTAGCGCTTCGCAACACTCACCTATACAAGCGTGACAGTCAGAAAGCTAAGCTTGATGCCTGAAAGATCACCAGGCCAGATGACCACATTCCTCATTGGTGGCTGCTAGTACTATCTCACACAAGGTGTTTGTATTTTTTTAGAAAATCCAAACATATATAAAGGTGAATTTTTTGGGTTATTTTCTTCTACATCATTTACCCATAAGGTCTCGTCATAACTACATTTTAACTACAAAATCACAGCCAATGATAGCCAATCCATGCTGAGCCCCCTAAGTGACTGACAAAAAACCTGATGGGACCATCCTGAGCAGGCTTTTAGCTAGGATTTTGGAAGAGGACGTCCAAAGCCACGCCCCCCCAGCCCATTCCCCTCTAGACACGCCATGTCAACGAATGACGAACGACAATTTGCTTTATAAAAAACAAGCTGTACACATCGATTTGTTCAAAAATAACTTTATACAACAAACATCTGTGTCAAATAAGAAAGAGATGAACTCAGTAGCTGTTGCCACAGTAACACAGATGCAGGAGTATCTTGGGCAGCTGTTCTCTAAACTTTCACACATTTAAACATTCATTCATTCAAACAACACACACACACATATTAGGGCTGAACGATTTTGGAAAATAATCTAATTGCGATTTTTTTCTCTCAATATTGCAATTGCGATTAAATGTGCGATTACTTTTCAAGGTCCTCTTCTCAAGTATTTTACAGCAAACACAACTAATAAATCAATCTGTATTATAATAAACCATATGTGATTCAGTATATATAATTGTTCTTCCTTATAGGCTATTCTTATGTTAAGATAAAGGCAAATGAAGCATGAATTAAAATGAAAGATGGTTTATTTGTCTACTTCAGTTTCAACTGTAGACTTACTAAACTGATAAATCACACAAACTAAAGTGCATATGACAACAATAATGCAAACCAATATGTGGCTTTACCACTCACTCCATGTGCGCTCCCACAGTGAGTTCTATCCGAATTCTTCGTAAACCGCCATGACATGGGATGTCGCTGCAACCGATTGGACAATAGACGTCACGTGACTACCGGGAACGCGAATGGAGTAACAGGCATGTATTGCCGCCACTTCTACAAGTGCGCATCAGTTTTATTTACAGGTGCGAGAAGAGGTGCAAAAGGGTGCACGCGCATACGGATCATGTTCTACGAGTACGTGGAGCTTATGCACCCGTTTTGGCGGTGGTTGACGTGGAAAACTTAGCAATGTGTCACAATTGCAGTTTCAAGAGCTCGTGTTTAGCCACTTGTATCTGTGCACTTAGAGAATGAAGGCGAAATTACTTTTCGTGTTTGTATGAATGTAAATCTTCTTTTTACACGCACGTGCCACAGGGTTTACGGATGCAAATGTGCAGTTACGCGTATGTGCCTCTGACGCATGGATACGAGTCTTGTGTTACGGGTATGTGCCACGTTTGCACCCATTTTACCTTCATAGGCTAAAGCCGTAATTTACAGCTCAATGGCTAAAGCTCACCGTTGCGCTGCGCCACCAACGTGAAAGTCACATGACCAGTCAAATCGCAGCCTTACGATTAGAAAATCACATTTTACGTTATAATCGCAAATGCAACTAATCGTTCAGCCCTAACACACACACACACAGATATATATATATATATATATATATATATATATATATATATATAAAACGCACTGTCCGAGCTCCAGCCGACAACAGGACATCAAACCCTGGATTGGGGGCTCCAGCCTCGGAGGTGTCGAGAGCGAGCACCTACCCTGTGACACTCTACCACAGTCCAGTGCGGAGACAGGAAAGGTTTTACACCTCAATATGAAGAAAAAACAGTCAGTAAATGTAGCCAACGGGACACGTCTGCATACAGAGGCTGCGTTATACACAATAACAAAGCGCGTTGTGGGTCAGCTGATCAGTCCGCGCACGTTATGTTTTTTCCGGCTTTTTTCGGGGGTGTTCGAGTTCTGGATTTTCGTTCGAAATCCGAAGCAAAAAAATCTCAAAATTTTGGTTCGAACTCTGATTTTTTCGAATTCCGGGACGTTCGAAAATCGAGGTACCACTGTATATAGAGATTAATAGAACCACACGCACTGATCCCTGTTAAAGTACACCGCTCCCAGCTCAGCTCGCTGCTGCCGCAAAGATGATCAAAATTATAGAGATTAATTGAACCAGAACAGGGTTGCTACAAATTTGGGAAAGACTGCATGAATAATGTTGGGAAAGTCAGCCATTTTTGTAGTCTTTGTTGCTCTTGCCATTTGAACAGCATCAAAGTGAGACAACAATTGCATAAACTCAAACTAGCTATTATTGATAAAAACAACCATTTAAATCTTGTTTTGATGTGAAGCTACTCCATAGAAACGCCCTCTGCGGTAACTAATAACTGAGTGTTTAGGATGAAACCATCAGACTGATATGGGACGTGCCAACATGCGTCTCACTTCAAAATGGCTCCTGTACACTCAGTGCATGACATCACCCATCGTGGTGAGCTCTTTCAACGGATGTATCAGTTACATCACTTGAGAGCAAGTGAACAACAGATCCATGGCTCTCTGCACGCGTGCGTGTGTGTGTGTGTGCGCGCGTGCCAGAGTATGAGGTGAAAGGGGTAGCTAATGGATAAAACTCAAACACCTGCTCCCTCTTACAGCCTGTCAACCTCAGAGCTACATGCAGAGATTGGGTTTATTCTGGAGAGTGTGACTAGTCGTGACATTTCTCAATCATTTCCAGCTTTCCTCCAACACTGACTCTAAAATATAAAATGGTATATAAAATTGTGACAAACATACAAACAACTGTGATACATGTTGCTTCACGACTAAAGCAATTATTACGTGTTGTTGTTTTTTTTATTGTTATTAAAGGTAAATATTATTTTTATTATTTATTTATTTAAGTTGAAACAAAGGGGTTTGGAGGAGCTGAAGTTAAAAATAAGTGTGAATTAATGTCCATTCCAGTAACTATTTAGTCATCTAAAAATGCTGCTCAAATGATTCCATGAGATTAAACTGAATCAAAGCATAGTCTTGTCATTGATCTAACAGGAAGACAATAAAATACCAGCACATATTAGGTAACTTACTTTCCTGACAGATGAAAAAAAGCACCACATTGTGGCTCCCTTTCTGAGTTTTTATTTTTAGGCTATATTAACCCAAGGACGAAATGAAGGCCAAATGGAAAGCAGAGCAAAAGAAAACATTGTTATGCTGCTGCTCTGGGCACAATCACCCAGCTTCTGTTCTGAATCTGCTGCCAAACCAGACGGCAGATTGCAGGCAAAATGTCACACGGGGAATTCTCCGATTTAAGAGGTTTCAGTGGTCATTTAAAAGCGCCAAAAGTGGTCAGCCATCACTGGAACCTACGGAACAAATCTACTTTTATCTTGTGTATTTTCCCATTTTTGTCTTTCTAGGTCAACTGAAAGTGATTGATGGATTTAAGTCAACCACATACATCGCTTTACGTCGCACTCAGTGCATAAACCGACCCATTAGCTCTTGTGTAATAGTGACATCAGTAGGAAGTGATGAGGTGGAACAAAGCGGCGGCCATGGCAGTGAGTGACAGGACTTGGCAGACTGAGCTGGTTCTTGCGGGGTGATCACACTCTCATCTCTTGCGCTAAGCATATTGAAAACGGGCACACTGCCCAGGACAAAACATTGGACAAATTACCCTCAGCTGTGTGTGTGCATATGGAGGACTATATTTGTTCCAAGCTATCAGGGATTAGACATTAAGTTCACACTGAGTCATAAGTACGCATTAGTCATTATCAAATTCATCATTTCAATTGTTTTTTTCTTGAAATTGCAGTCAAATTTTTCAGGCTTGCTTAAAAGCATCTCTTTGCTCCTCATGACAGTAAAGTCATATACTTGATAGTTCAGTCCTAGGTATTTTTTAGATATTATGTGATGAATAAAGCACAGTATTTAAATCCAAAACGTAACTATTATTAGTAATAAATTCCTTAAAACATATGAATGATCAGGTATCTTGCGATACACTTTTACAATACATTACAATACATATCCCGGTATAGGAGTGGTGATACCATGCTTTGCGACACTGTAAGTTCAGAATATATTGTGATAAGAACCATCACTGTAAGGGGGAATATGAGATAATGCAATATGAAATGATGTCCATAAAAGGCAGTATATTATCATGATGTCATTCCAGTTAGACTTTCAGTTTAATTTCACAGTCCAACAGAGGAATGAATCAACAAAACTGTGCAGTGCACGAAAAAGTGCACGAAAAAGAGAATGTTACTGGTAAACACACATCACATATGCAGCAGCAAGTATTTATGTATTAAATATAGATGTAGACAACTTAAAATATCAAGACAATATCACAGAATCCAGAATTTCAATATTTCAGTAAAAATACTGATACAATATTGTGCAAAATATCGTGACAGTATCGTAAAGGAACGGCCCAGGTGATACCCAGCCCTCGCAGGTATGGTATGTAGTTTGAAATTGAAATATCAATATTTTTTGACCACCTTGGATTGGGATGTTGTTTTATTTGCAACTTAAGATGTAACTGTCTTGTCCCAAAAGAGATCTACCATCTGTAGATGTTGTGACAAAGTTAGCCAGACAATATATGATTCTGCGAGCAGTTCCTGACATTCTTAATCTACACTCAACAGGGAGAAAACAATTCATCTTCCATCCATCTTCTATCATCTTCTGCATAGAAGGTGAAACGTTTTCCCGGACAATTCTCTGGCCCGGCTGCCATATTTAAACCTTTTTGTTGCATGAAGACTGTGATAACTGAGCTCTCATATTTGGAGAAAGCATTCTACAATATATAATATTTTAAATGTGGACAAGAGATACATGTTGTGAAGTGCCACTTTGAAGGGCTCCTCTCAGCACCCCAAGTAACTCCAACCAGCCAGCTGTTGCCAGCTCTACTTTACACTGGCCCCAACATCCTCCACCCCCCATTCTTTCATGGTACTACTCCCCGAGGGCCCACGAGGCTGTTACGCCACCATTAGTCCCGCTAATGGGCCTGGGACCACATCCTCAACATTAAGACCTCTTCTGTGTCTGATATGGATATCGATCAGCTCATTGGAAATGGGGAGTTGGGGAGGGTTGTGGAAGCCCATTTGATACAAACATGTACACAAAATTCTGTCCACACACAGACGAACATCTCCAAGCACGCAACCTCAGGCTCAACAAACTGCAACGTGAGGAGGTGGACGAACATTAGACTGATCTCTGAACAGTTTATATTGCAACATGACTCACTAATGAGCTGGTAGGTGCATTTGTCTGTGTACTCAGGACTTAAAGGCTTAAAATGCTTTTGCTGGCGCACAGGTCCATTCGTGGATGGGACAACTGAACAAAGAGGTGTTAGGATGAATTCGTTCATCCATAATATCTTCAATTTCATGGATGTTTTGTGAATTATCCTTTGGTATAAATACTTAAATTATCTATGTAAATGACGAGTGCTTTATGTGGAAAACATTAATACATATACTCTCCTTATTGACCAGCAGTCGGTCTGTCATACAAATACGGAACAAAGCTGGTACTTCAGTATCAATTACAAATTCTATTTGTCATGGAGCTACTTTTATTAGTCACAGCATTGGTCAACTTGCCATAGGTGATTGGTGTTTCTTTCGGCAGCGGTACTGACAGCAATAAGTGCTTGGATGAGCAAATGGTAGCTTACAACCATTTAAGTGTGTGCACAGTTGGGGTGGAAAAATTGGTAGACCAATAGATCTGAGGAATATGACGTCATCACGATCGGTCAGTCAAACTTATGCCGATTTTCAAAGCTACTATTTACATTTATATACTATATTATTGTTCTCAATACACATAGTAAACAATAAACCATTAAATAGAATTAAACATTATAATACACAAAGATGTCAGAAGTTTTCCACAGTCAGGTGAAACGGGGGTCAGAGCAAGAATAATGTTTTGCTTCACAAATCATACAAAAAAAGTCAAAAACTCACCAGCACTTTAAAACAGATGACCGTACGGAACCAAGGTTTTCATGTATCATTGCACCCCTAGTGTTTGCAGGTGTTTTTTCTTGTATTTTTCAGAAAAATCAGAACATTATAATACAAAAGGACGCACAAAGTCAGATGTTTGCCAGTGACATTGAAGAGCGTGCACATAAGTGACTGTTGCCTCAGCTCTCCATGGAGGAAAACCGGGTATGGATGATTTTGTTATACAGTATGACAAGATCCAAATATTGACGGTGTATGCTGTCAGTTGAAAAAACAAACTTATCAAAGATTAGAGATATGAGAAAGGCCAGAAATGTCCAAACTGTGCACCACGAGTGAGCAACAGAAGCACAGTCTAACAGTTCTGAAGGTATCAGAAGTCGCTTTAAGAGACCTCAGAATTTTCTTTGCAAGTGATGGGTCCACAGAAAGACAACCAGGACTCTGTTATTTGGTGTCTGCTGAAATCTCACCCCTGCTTCTGTTTGGTTAATTTATTCGTTGTAGAGTCACAAGAAACAGCTTCTATCTTAACACAACTGCTACCTGAGGGGAAGTTTAGTTGGACATATTCTGTCTAGCTCCTTTTTTTTTTTTTTTTTTTTTAACCGTCTCTATGTCACTTCACATCTCCCCTGATGGTCAACTGAACAGGAGATAAAAACAAGTGGACGAACAGCTACAGCAGAGACAGGGGAACACATTCTTACTGAAGGCAGAGGTGTTACAAATGATTAAATGTGTTAAGATTGTAGCCTGCCACCGTCCATAACCAATTACTGAGGAATAAATTACCTAAAGCTCCCAGCAAATACATTTTACAACAAATGAGCGACAAGCTGTGCTCACGCAAGATACCGTGATAGCAATAAATAATTAAGACTTTTTTTTTTATTAGTGTTAATCCATAGAATTTTAAGAGGAAGAGTGGGCAGCCACAGAGGCCCACTGTCTAGCACCGATCACACTCATTGCCGAAACATTTGTGCAGGAAATGTGCCAATATACCCGTTAATATTTCATAAATAAGAAGCCTCCGTGTGCGAGAGAGTAACTTGGCACTCGGCGCAGAAGTGGGCTTTTATTTCACATGACTATACCAGCACAGAGACAACCGGGAGGATAATGGATTCACATATGAGCTTTAATTTCCTGTTTACATGATTAATTTCAGGCACGCACCAGCAGGATAGGAAATCCTCAAAGAAAGCTTTTAGCCGAGCAGGCCGGGTCTGTCAACTCTGGAGAGCATTGCTTTTGTGGTCCGTAATAAATCAGGAACAGAGGATGCCATTAAAAATGTTTTCTTGAACCTCACTGACTGTAACAGGTATACAAGTGAAAATATCACAGAAGGGTCATAACAGATGTCATCTGTCGCAAAAGAAACATGTTCACAGCACAGCAGACCAGTTAGTTTACTGAGCCCAGCAAAAAGCCAAAGTCATCACACCTCTCTGCTGTCCTTTAAATTAAAGTTAGGGTTAGCTTTTCCATGAATTTCAACCACTATAGCAAAGGGATGTCAACCTTTGGTGCTCCAAAAACTTTGTATGCAACTGTTTGCATGACACAAAAAAGTAGATAGACTTGTGAGTTGTGAGTAAATGTTTTCTATGCCGATCTTATGTTGGTGTTAACAAAACTACAAGGACAAATGGAACGGAGAGAAACAAAGGAGGTAACCAATGAATTGAAATATACATTTCACACAGTTCCCTGACTTCTACCAGGGTGAAATAAACCCCAGCATGAATAAGGATAAAAATGGTTGCCCACACTACTGTAATTACCTTTTTTTTTTTTCACGCAGCTCAAACACATGCAGATAATACCTGGATCATCATGAACAAACAAGCCAAGACATTGAGCCTCATCACATCAGATCAGAGAAACTAAAACTTGTTCAGAAGTGATGCCATGTATCCTTGGACATTTTTTAGCCAGTGCATCACTGCACCTGCAGCGTATAGACTTGTGTAGGTATGTTTTTTTTCTTAAAATTAGGAGGTGTGTCTTATATTCTCGTGCGCTTTGTAGTCCGGAAATTAAGGTATAATTGGTGCCTATAAATCAAACAAGTGTTGAACAATGTCGACATCATGCATCAGTATGTCCATCAGCTGTCAAGCTTGGAATAACGTTATCAACGTCGGCATTTCCAAAGAGGTATATATACATATTTGGCAAACACATCTGTCAATGTCTATCTAGTGCAGGAGAGAAACGTTTTTTGTCAGTTTTTTTTTTCAGAATTTTAATGTTTTCTTAATCCAAAAACTGAAAGTACAGGCTGTCGATGTCAATGAAGAAACTGTGTTCATCCAAGATGGATCCCATAAAGAATCACCTGCCAAACGCACTGCATTGCCAACAGACTTCATTTCCTGAAGATGCCACGACGAAGGGTCAGTGGGTTCAATTGTTTTCTCAGGCTGCAGATGGTTGGTACCAAACACACAGACGCCAATAAACGATTCATCCTGGTTCTGTCTTTTTGGGTCTGTTTCAGAAAATGTAAATCCATCTAGTCTTTTTCCTTTTGATAAATAATTATATCGCCATCTTATATCTGCGACATCACATCGTGTCACTTGAGTTCTTCTTATGTGTGTGTGCAGTGTTGTGAAATTCAGCCTTGTCTAACTACAATATGAATGCATACTGTTGTGTGATGTCATCATCAGTGGTCCAGTCATTCAGGCACCAGAATCAATCGTTGCCATACTTTCAATGTAAAGCAGGGCTTTTCCAGAGATTCGCCATGCTGTAAACTTGAATTAAATATAACCTGGTAACACAAGTATGTCAGTCAGACAGCCAACTAGCACAGGAACTTGACAACAGTTGGGTCCATGTTGTGAGTAAGAGCAACTTTTACTGGCAAGATCCAACAAAGTGGAGAAGAGCATTGTGGGAATCAAAGGTTGGAACAGGTCCTACCTGCATCCTTCTTCTTCTGATGATCCCGTTGTCATCCATCGTCTCCGACCTTTTGGGAGGTAACGTAGCTCCCGCGGTTTGCAGGTGAAGTCCAGGATCTCGCGAGAGTTCCAGGAGCTCGTAGTTTACAGGTCGATTATTTACATTCCTAATGTCACTGATGATTCAAACTCCATATGAAATGAATGAGTCAAAACAGCGCATGATCAAAGCAGGTATGTCACATCATATCCGTGACGACAGACCGGGATGCGATCATGCTGGTGTCAAGTCATTCAGTAGAGGACCGTGGAACTCGCGAGCCGGAGTGACAATCCCTAATAAATAGCTATTGTTTGGCGGTGATTATTATTCGCGAGGAAGAAAGCAGAAACCCATCTTCCTGTCACCGCGAGCGCCTCGTCCCCTCTTTTCAGCGTCTGTGTAGCCAGTGTGGCTCGAGCGCAGTGTCTTCTTCGCCCAGTATCGCAGTCCGAACAGCGGGCTTCACTGAGCACCTGAGACACCGGTACTGCGCGATCTCCGTCCTCTCGGAGCCGAGCAGGAGCTGTCTTCACTCAGGTCCTCTCAATGAAGACAATGTGCGGTTGTCAGACCTCAGCTCCATCCTCCCACTGCCTACGAGCGGAGCACGTTTAACCCCTGAGAGCCCAGACGCCTCCACACTGACGCTGGAGAAGAGGTCGTTCTGTCTCAGTGTGCTCGAGCCATCTGGATCAGGTGGGATCCTCCCGTTTCATCCAAGCAATGGTGGGGAATTTAGCAACTCTGAGAACTGTGTCAAAGTTCAGCTCAGGCCAGTTCAAGTTTGTCAAGACCATCTCAGAGGAGCATCAGAACAATCTCGGCAGTCAAGAGGTGTGTGCAGTTGGAAACTGTAGCAAATGTAAAAGTGTCATTTATGTGAGAGATTTCTAGGAGAAAGGCTTGGGGCATTCTTTCTTGCATTTATTTGTAACACACACGTATATTTTTCCCCTTTAATAACAGGAGACAGTAGACTAATGAACCCAGGTTGGAGGTGAAAGACTCTGAGGTTCCGGCTGGAGGAAAGGAGTGAAAGTGTATCTTGGTTTAAAGTCCTTCTCTGTTAACTGAGTCTGATTAAATATTGATCATAATGGGTCAGTCATTTTGCTTCCAGGGATAACAGTCAGACAGCAGTGACGTATTCAGTTACATTTTGTTTTCTCAAAGACACTGAGTCACCCACAAACTGCCCGCAGCCTTTGTATGAAAAGCAACAGATGAAGATGGAAAGAATCAGAGCCAGGTGTTTGTTTTTTTCCCCCTTCAAAACACTGTCCGGAACCCGAGCCTGCTCAACTGCATGAAGGACAGTGAGAAGTATTCTTCTCTTTCAGAGGTCCTCTATAACTCTTCATTCATCTGGTGACCAGTGAGGGCAATTACAATCTTTTCTACTGTAGTCATTAGCTGCCTCTCCTTGCGCTCCCTCAGTGACACATGAAGACAAACATGGCTGATAAAATATTCACCATGGCTGTGTAATAAAATGCTGCGATACATGTTTGTCACATCAGAATTCAGCTCAGTTTAAATGTGTCTTGTCTGATGTTCTGCTGTTGAAATGAATGACCTGCTTTTCTGCTTGTCTCTCTGCCTCGGCATGTTTGGCTGATGCTGCATTTTTCTGGTCAGTATTAAATAATTAATGCCTTTGCATGAATTTTGCATTTTTTATTTTTTTTGTTCATTAACTGCTGTGATATTTGGGCAGACACGGAGGCGGCTGGAACGATTCGACACTGAGAGGAAAGAGCTTCTGGAAAGTTTCCGTTTGCTATACCAAGATAAGCACCGAAATGATGTCGCTCTTCTTTTAAGAGAGCACGGGTGGGGGGGAGGGGTCACATGGGGTCAGCTCTCTGAAGCCCGGCAGAGCTGGGATTGGAGTATGCCTCCTGCTCGTGTGGTTTAATTTCCCGTCCTGGTAAGCTTGCAAACAACCGCCAAGTCAGCTCACATCTTTTCATGAAGTGTTTGTGTCCACAGAGGCTTGACTTGAACCAACATTGGTGGAGAGGAGAATCACTTCCCATCAATAATCTGACTGCAGTCTGATGAATAGAAGTCAATAAGGTGTGTTAACTTTGTATAATATAGTTGTTTTTGCTTATGATAAATGGCTCTTTATTATGCAGCGCTTTCCATGTCACACATTCAACCATTCACATTCACATAAAATAGTGGGAGGAAATATGAGAGCCAAGACGTTAGTCAGCATCTTGACTTCAAAATGCTGAAATAAGTTTGAGTATAGTTTTGGAGCGATATAGCCCATATTGTTGTGAATTAAATGTCATTTTATATTTCCTGCAGTTGTGCTGAGTATATCTGAGGTATTCCATCGGTTCCTTGTGGCTTTGGTCAGAAAATAATGATAACAGTCTAATAAAAAGAAACTGTTATCAGTAAATAGTGTATATAAAATATTTGTTTTGACTTTATCTTAAGAAATGTTCCTAAATAGAAAAAAAAAATATTGAAGAAATATGTTTCCTTTGGGTTGAAATGTCTATATTAAATATGCATTTGTGTACCTAAGAGGGATTTTAGTCATAATTTCTATCATCTGTATTTAGAAAATCTGATAAATTCCATCAGTCGTGTCTGCGTGGCTCTCACTACCGTTTTGCTTAAATGGGTAAATCTGAAGAAGATAAAGTATATAAGGGGGATCAATACGTTATGGCCTTTTCATTTTCATTTTTCTTTTTCAACAACTGGATGATAAAAGGACCATTTTAAATTAGAAAAAGAAAACCCCTCACAAAAACAACAAATGTATCCAGCCAGTGGAGTTTTTAATAACCTCCTGAATCCCCCAGCAAGGCAGCAAGGCTTTACAACTTAATATTTGGAATCCAAAGCGAGCTAACTGCCAAATAGTGCCTGTATTTTTCTCTCCTCATCATTAAATACTGGATGCTCAGATGCAGCGTGTTGTTTTCACACAAGTTGAGCGAGATCTTCTTGAAACCGTGGGCTGACTTGTTTGTTTCTTTTCATGCCTACACTCCTTTTTTAGAAGCCCAACTGCTGGTATTTGGCATTCACGCTGCGATGACCTGACTTAACTGAGACTGTGATTCAGCTGCAGGGACAGTGTTTTCATACACCTTATAAAAGCGCATTATACTTTCATCACTCTCATTTATTGAAGCTCCAAAGCGACATGGGTTAATGTACTTACACTTTCGGTTTTTAGCAGGGAAGAATGCTGACAGGAAGTGTTGAAAGAGCCCGAAGGCTTCACCATTATTCCTCTACTTAGTGAGTGGTTTAGAGATAGAGTAAGAAGTCTTTTGGAAAAGTACCTGGTCAAAGCTGCAGCTTCTTCATGTCGAGTCAGTTAAGGAGGTTGAAATGTTGTATGGGGGGCTCAATCGGGTTTGGCTCAGAGGTTTTGTAAGCACTCACAGCAGGGTTTTAAGGGGAGATTGACCCCGGTCATCAAACAGCACTTTCATACAAGGCAGATGTGTGAGTTACAGACGTACCAAGATGTCACCGTCAAGGATGTACTGTAAGTTAACATGGGTCGTAGAGTGAACACGCCTAGAGATGCTAGCGCACAGTTAGAAGGTGGGCATGAGGGTTTAACACAGAGCCTTATACAGTCGCTGTAGACACAAAGGAACATTGGATATGTTCGGTCCTGATCCACAGGGTGATGAGTCACTAACTGAAAATGCTCTCCTTTCAATCCAACCTCAAGTTACAATTTTAATGATTTGACTAAAGCTGTGAGATTGAAACAAATCAACACTGGTTTCAGTGAAGTATGAAATGATCAGCTGCAGAAAGTTTTTTTTTCCCCCCCACTGATCCCTGATCTTCATCTAGACACGCAGAAACACCATCAGTTATCCTCCGGCCTGGGAGTGTGGAAGTGGGTCACAGACTACAGCCGCGCTAAAAGCCTCGTCTGGGAAAAGAAGTCCTCTAAATAAAACAGCACCCGATCAGCAGTCCCGACCACAGGCAGGCCAGGAGGAGGAGGAGATGACGTCAGGCTTCATGCTGTGATTGCTGGAGCTGGATTTCTGAGATTCATCTTAAATGTACTGAAGTCTCACCTGTGATTTGTCTGTTGAGCCTAAAGAGGTTCCAGAAGGACCTGGGAGGGAGCTGTAGCCAGTAGTTAGGGTCGCTATGGCAACCACTACTGGTGTAGTGTGACAGCAGGGAGAAAGTAAGAAGTGAATGAGCTGTTATTCACTGTGATATATTTGGTTGGGTTTAATATACGCACGACATCTGGTGAATTCAAGTGCAGAACGCAGTCTTTATAGCGGTCAACCAGCTGCTGTTCATAATGCTTTACATGCAATGACCAGTTGGCTGGTTTGGTCTTGTCAGAGAGAAAAGTGTCTTTATTCTCGGCAACTATAAAGTCTGCCATGATCGAGATTGATCTGATGAGTTAGTACAAAGATAAAGATGATATGATCCTGGTTAAAAGTCGTGAGTGCATGTTTTCTGTACGTTTCTGTGGGTTTAACTTTAAATTCATGGTGCTTGTTCGTAATCCTCATTGAATTATTATTCTTTATGACATAATTTTTAATGGCAGTTACGTAACGTACCTTATTTCATTAATACAATACTTTTTATTTCTACGGGAAACCCCCTTTTTTGAGAATCTATTATTTGAGCTACGATTTAGATTTTCCGCCATCTTTACTGTTCTGCAAGGGCCGACAGCATATTTCATGTTGAGTTGATGGGGACATCTTGCGGACATCATGGGTAACTACAGTATAAATCAGTAAGTGAATTATAAAGATAGCACTCGGATAAATAAACCGTCAATAAATGTATATATCATTGACAGTGGAGTTCATATAAACACTACACTAAAAATATGGGGCCCATGATATGTCACCAATAAGCCTTTCCTGTGGGATAACTTCACACCGTCCTTCATTCAGAAAGGTTTGTGTGTCAGAAAGAGAACAAATCCTATTAGAGGGATGTGGTGAAAAGAAACTAGGACTGCGTGTAGTAACCTGAAGGGATTAGAGTCCCAGCAGTAGTCACGACATCCATGCAGGAGAGAAGAAGAAGACTCTTGGATCCAGTACGGTTATGTGTGTTTCGGTAGTGTGTGTGTGTTAAATAAACACAAGTCAGCGATAAAACACTCCTCATGTCAGGAAATGTTGGGCCCTGCAGTCAGCTTCACCTTTTTTTCTTTTTATTGTAGTTGCAGTCTTAGAACATGTGTATGTAAATATTCTCCACAGACAGCAGGCTATGTGAAGCTGAACTAAGGGTCGTAAATGGGATAAGTATCTATTAAGAGCTGTGAGGAGTGGAGGTAGTATGATGGGAGAAGGTGTGGTGTTAAAGTCCTGTTTTAAAATTGGACTGGGCTTGTTTCCTCTTGTCTGCCAGTGATCCGGTTAAGGGGGATCAGAATGAATGGATTGATGGTGAGCTCACTAAGCTGCCGTGTGACGAAAAAAACAAAAAAAAAAAACAAAACAAAACCCACGTCTTACTATGTTTGATTTTATTGTCCGTACAGTCACCTACAGTTATGAACCACGGGTCTTGACTGGAGGACAAAACACTAGCGGACGGAGTGATGGGCAGATTGCCAACTTTTCACTGGGGAATATTGTGTGAAAAGAGGACAAAATAAATAAACAATTGTAGAACAGTTTGGTAGCCTTCCATAAAGCATGTGAAGAATGGGAGGAGTTAAAGACAACCGATGTTTAAATCAGTCACTTGTTTCTGAAAGAGTTGAACTTCTCTTTCAAACTTGCTGCCCTTTGCCTTTTGTTTTTCCAGTTCTTTTCTTTAAACCCATCTAACATTGGTCCGGAAATATTTTTGGATGGTGTTTTTGGATGAGTTCCTGACCACTAATCCGTCATCAAGTAGCAGTAGACAAACATGGTTGAGCAATGCCAAGAGGAATAAATGTCTCTTTTGTTGTATAACGTCTTGGCAAACACGCAAACCAAGAGTTTCAGGTAGCTTCATTCTTTTGAAGCTACCTGAAACTCTGACACTTTGGAGCCCATTGATTTGCCCAAGTCTAAATACACAAACCTTTGTTCATATTGATTTTGAACCGAGCAACTGAGGAGATTCTCAGAGTTCCTTTTCTCTCTCTGGGTGGACAGTGGTGGGGGAAGCGAAGATGGCGGTGTATCTTGACTTGCAGGGACCAGCTAAAGCATAGACACGTGATCAATGTGAGGAAATCAAATCCAGACTGAGGCTGCAACTCGGTTTCCACGGGGGTCACCTGAGACTTGTTTTAGGACGCGTGGGGGACACATTTGCACTATGACAGATGAAAATCTTTACACTTGTCACATAACATGAAAATCATGAAACCCACTTGTGATTAAAGTATCTTCTTAAAGTCAAGAAGTGAGTGAGTCGCCTCCACCTCATCCATCTTGTGCATCCTCTGTAGTCTCCATACCCTCCATCACACATCCATAAACATCAATGGTTGTCCTGCTCTACTTCCATTCTTTGTCCAACATGCTCCCTGTCTCTCCCCTTCACGTATCCAAATTATCTGAGTCTGGCCTCCCTAACTTTGTCCCCCAACCTTTCTACAACAGCCAACCTTCTCATATATTCGTACTCATGTCCTCCTGAGTCAGTCCCAATAAGAATCTTTCAACTCTGACTCTTCTCACTCTGCTTCCTGCCTTCCATGACTCATGGCAGGTCTCACAACACAGCTTCTGTGTCACTCCAGCTGCCACTCTTCTCTCACAGATCACACCTGACAGTCGTCCCCATCCGGTCCACCCTGCCTGCACTCTCCTCTTCGCCCACTTTTACTCTCTGACTCTCTGTTTATCTGATCCCAAACACTTCCCAAATCCCACTTCCCAAATTTGATTTCCCCATAGACCTTCTTTACTACCGTGTCTTAAGCCCCAGTGAGTGTTTACGACCTCTCGACTGATGTGTGCGCGACAACACACTCGCACACAGCGGACTTTCAGGATGTACTAATGGAATTAAAGCAGACGGTCTTAAGTTGAAATAGATCTCCACCTGGGTTCTATCTGGCTGTAGGCCAACTACTCTTAATCCCATTGACGCAGAAGGAGACCCGGTAACTTGGACAGATTAGTCCTGCGAGGTTATTCATGTCCCAGGTAGAAAGAGGACACACGAAGGATCAGACGGCACACAACCGAGCGAGACCTGAAGGACTCACACCATCGTCTGTTGTGGTCCAGTGAGAGATCTGAGGAGTCCCCTGCAGCGATGGAGAGACTGGCAGAGAACCTGAACACGACAGGCGCCTACCACCGATTGTCCTTTCCACGGAGAGTTTGGCGGGCGGCTAACAGAGGAGCTTCGTCTCACTTCGTCGGCAGCTCCATCATCATCCTGTCCTCCTTCACAGTGTCCACTGTGGCCATGAACTATCGGAAACGGATCCAGGAGTTGAGGCACAAGACTGATCAGAACTTGTGACACAACTATGGATGTCGGATGAGAAGATATCATTGTGGATAATGATCAAACACTGATGAACCTGCCGAGACAGAAGATCTGCGACGACGACTCAGAAGCCTTTGTCACGACACTTGTGCTTCGCTTTGTTTGCCTCTCGAGATGATCCTGCTCACATGGACAGTAAAACAATCACGCTGCAACTTGTAATTCACTCGCCTCCTGCGGCGTTGATGGGACTCAGGAAAATCGAGGCCTGTGGCAGGAAAGAAAATGTCATGTGGTTAATAACTGGATGAAATAACTAATTCACCGGAGCTCATGAAAATTCCTGTTGGCATTATTGTTGTCGTGCTGGGAATTTCAAATGTTGCTCAACTACCTTGCTATTAAGCATGTAAATGTTAATAAATACTGAGGTTGTGTTAAAGGTGCAAGCTGTCATTTGTTCGGCCTAGTTTCAACAGTTCAAGTACAAATTCAAGTACACGAGTTTCATTTCGATAATGTGTGTGACAATTGACTAAATGATCTGAATCGATTTGCCTGTGCATGACCTGATATTGATTCATAAAATTCTCAAATTGATTATTTTATGGGTTTTTTTCTACCACGTGAAGAACAGCCTGTTGTTTGAACCAACATCTCAATAATGAATGTCATCATATTTAAACCACAACTGGTATCAGTTAACTGAAATATCCCTGTAGCCAAATCAAAAAACAATTGAATCTGAGACGATCTAATAAACGTATGTATCATGTATTTACAATTCACCCAACTACCACTTGAGGGCAGTATTGTAACAAGCGACAACCCGCATCCACAGGTTCACTTTAACACTAGAAGTCCAGGGACTATTGACAGCCCCCGTCAAGTCCCGAAGAAAGACCCCTCGTCCAAAGTGACGACTCTGCGGCCATGATCCGAGGAATGCACCCATCAGCCATCCAAAAGACATTCAAAACTTGTTTTTGTCAACCCAACACTGCCTGACCGGTCTATGTTGTTATTTTCACCAGTCCCTTGAGGGGTGTTTTCACATTGAAATATTACAATATTACAATTCAAATCTTCTTTGCAATAAATCTGCGTGCAAATCATGAAAGTGGATAAAAGCAATATAAGCCACCACAGTGTCAGTGCAAACAAAAAATAAAAACAATGTTCAGCACTTATTGTTTTGCAAAAAAACAAACAAACAAACAATAAAAACAAATCCAAGGTGCCCCTCTTACTTTTTGCTAAAAGTGCCAAAGACAATTAAAAAAGTATGTAAGTACGTATGTAAGTTTAGTGCATAGAATAACGCAAAATATGCACTAAAATATACCTGTAATAAAACAAATAAAACCACTTCATAAAAGCGTGATTAAAATATTATTCATTAATTGCAAACGGCATAATTATTTTGATTTTTTTTTTTAGTGCCATCACTAGTCTTGCACAAAACAAAAAATAAATGTAAAAACAGTGCGCTAGTCCATAAAAACACAAAGAACCCCAGCTCCGCCTGCTGGTGACCTTTGGTAAATGCTGTGGCAGTGATGGATGGTGAGCTAAAGGTTGCACATTTGCATGTGCTGAGAGGGATAGTAGACGGCGGCTTCACCTTCAACAAACAGAAGGAAGCAACATGCAGAGGCATCGGACCGGATCCTGAGCGATACAAACCCCTGTGACTCAGATGGAGATGATATCCACCTTCAGCTGGAGTCAGACTCGGACTCTGAGCAGATTTCCTCTGAAGATTTCCATAACATCCTGTTTTCACCCCCTGGTTACTTTTTTATTTAGAACCTAACAAAATGATCTTTTGCAGATGAGGAGACTACGCCACCACCAGAAAAGAGAGCTCGGGGGGGAACAGAGCTGCGGCGTGAGGAGCAGGTGGGGACAAGTCTCCGTTTCAACCCAATAGAATCATACGCCGCAGATGGAGAGCCATCACTGTTTAACTACATTGTAGTTTTTCATGAGTAAAATAAAAAGCATTGGAAAGAAATCAGTTCTTTTTTTATATTTGTCATGCTTCTGAACATGTTACTCACGGATCCCTCCATTTTAAATATTAAAAAGATTTCTGTTTTTCTGCTAAAAGCACAAAAATGTGTTGAGAGGGTGTCTCCCCTTCAGCATCTGCCCTCCTGGTGTGGTGTGCCAGTTTAAAAAACAAAGCAGCAGTTTGCAGTTGAAGATGTTTGCTAAAATCCTCCTGATCAAATGACCCATCTCTGGGATTTAAAGGTTGAAAGGGACTTCTCTGGGACTTCTATTGTTAAACCATTTAAAAAACAACACTAAAAATAACTCTTTATTGTATAAAACATCTCTCCAGTGAGACTTGAACAAATGAACAATGCTGTTTACGTTCTGTCATTTGCAATGGTTCATCTTCACAGTGTGTCGAGACTCTTGAGTCTTCTCTCGCTGAAGAATCGATGTGTCGCTTTGTCGTCTTTAACTGCACCTGGTGCAGAGATAAATGACAACATGGACTTGTTCTTCTGGCGTTGTGCAGCCTTCTCCCCGTCCTCCTCGTCATCATCCCTGAGGACGAGCACAAGGAAATGACCAACAAAAGAAACAGAAGCACTTCATGACTGAACAACAGCGAGCCGCTCACCAGTGGACTGTCACAGCCTTGCTGTCAATCAAGGTTTGTGCTGTGCTCCAACTGAAGCGGACAAACTGAGGGAAACCAAACACTGGGTCCAGGTACTTCAGCAGCCATGCTTTGGTTTTGGGGTCTGAAGAATGGCAAATAAAACACAATGAGAAGACAGTTATTGAGGTGATAGAAAGATCTCATGTCTTAGTATAACTTGACAAAGAAAGCTCACATGTAGATCATCAACTGAGGGTTGCACTTACCGTTCGGGTATCCAGAGCCGTAGTCTGTGTCCACCTCTCCAAGGTCCTCCACAAAGTCCCAGCCTTTGACAACTCGATCTCTTGCCACCTGATGGTTGACACAAGACAGGTGAAACGTAGATCATATAAATATTTGCAGTACCACATACGAGATATTAGGTGTTGACTTCAGGAGGACCACGTGACAGATTCATATGATGGACAGGAAAGTGATAGCCATTTTCAGTAGCTGAAAAAATGAGCGAAACTAAAATGCTAGTGAGACTGAGCAGAGAGAACAGAGCTTCCTCAGAGCAACTCCCAGAGAATCCAGGGAGAGGATAGAAACCGCTACGAATCATCTGCCCAAACAGTTTGAGTGTGTGACGGACGCCCGGGATTCCCCTGTGTGACTCTTGCAAAACCACTCACAACATTAGTGATGCTGCGGCCTTCAACCCCTGAGAGCGCTACGTGTCACCTCCACATTAACTCTCACAAACCTCTGACCTCACTTCTCCATTGTGACACGGCAAGTAACGGAACATCTCATTTACCGTTCATAAATGAAAGCATTTTTCATTAAACGTATCAGAAGACCAAGAGAAAGGATTCTATTGATGTGGATTTGTGGGTGTGCAACAATGCATCGACTGACATGAGACCTCTTCACACGTACAGGTCATCTTCTTTTCATACTTAACAATGGACTTACCTTCATTTTTAATCTGAGTTGAGCGCAAAAAAAGGGTTTACAACAGGACACACCACACTCTCCTAAACATGACATGAAATTATTTCTCCTTTTCTATTCTTAGCAGCTAAATTTAGCTTAAGTCAAAAGACTAAAATACACAGCTCTTTTTAAAGGTCATAAAGTTTTTTGTTAATGTTTTTTTATTGTAAAAAAATAGGAATAAATGTGTAAAAGGAGCTTTGAGTAATATTTTAAAATGTTTTAAAAGTCAAAATAAACACATGATCAGGAAAAAAAGAATGGTTCGGATGTAAGTTAACATTTCACCAGAAGTTATTCAATTTAAAACTGGACTAGGAAACAGGTTATACAGTGTTTTTTTTAAACAATATGTATATTTTTAAAATGTCCTATATTCGTGCTGAATGTCAATATTTAGAAAAAAAGTCTGGAAGTCAAATAGCAGCTGCTTCTAAATGACTGCAGAGGTGGAGGCACAATGCGTCTGATAAGACGTGATCATTTTCTAAAAAGGCACAGCGTGGCATCAGAGAGATCACAAGACACTTTGATGAAGATTAGAACAAAAGGAAGCGTGAAGCAGCAGAGCGGCAGGATGACAGTTAACTTACGGTTCCAGCACAATGAAAACAAGAGTTTTGAGATGAGACAGACACTAACCTTTGCACAGATACTGGCTGCGCTGACGATGGGAAACAGGGAATCAGCCTTTGGTCTGACAGTCACCTGGAGACCCGGGAAGATCTTGGAGAGCTTGTCTTCGTACTTGTCTGCTGGACCAACTGTGTCCACAAACACCTATGGACAGCATACAAACAGCTTTCACTATCATTTCCTACCTGTTCGCACTTATTACACATTGGCTGGTACCAACAAAATCATGTGGATATTGCTAAATCAGTGGAGCAGGTAACTCACTTGTGTTTTCACAGTCGGTAACACAACTGGTTGCTGCATTTGTAAAGAAGCTCATCCTTACTGAGAGCCTAACAAAGCCCTCTCACTGGAGAGGAGAACTGAACCATAGATGCCCACACAGTTCAGCAGCTACCACAGCGGCTCTTGTATTGACAAGACATCTGTGAGAGTGTACTAGAGATGCTCCGATCGATCGGGCACCAATCATGATCGGCCAATATCAGCGTGATCGGTGAATGCCGACCACAACAGATCATGTGTGACAGCCACCGCTCTGATGAAGCCCCGCTGGTTGTGATGCGACTGCTCCTCCCTACTTGATGCTCTCTAAGCAGCAGCATGTCTGCTTTAGAGGTTCTTTCAATCTGTCATGTAAACTTTGCATCCTGCAGCACATGCACGGGAAAATGCTGTGCAGAGAAGCGGTTTCAAACACGCCATTTAAAGCTCCAGCACTTGACGGAGCACAGAGAGTTTTCCGGGCTCATGAAAGTGAGACCGCTGGTTCCTCAGCAGCTCTTAGTGCAGCTAGCGCTTAGCAACACCCGCCGGACCGAGCGTGATATTGGAATGGTAAGAAATAATTATTAATTTCACAGGTGTTGTTTACGCAGAGACGGAAATGGAAACGACCGGATCCATTGCCATTTTGGAGTCAGCATTCGTTAGCCATCTGAATCTGAAACTTTTGAAAACATTGGGAGTGGAAACTTTCAAAAGTGCAGCGCTCTCTGTCTCCGAGTCCCGCTACAGAATTTACATTTTTCACAGACATAGTACAGTCTCTAGAGATTCACCTGCGACACATTGAATTAAATGTTTTTCAGTTGTCATTTGACTGAATAGTTGCTACATTCAGCAAGGTTTTTCTATTATTTGCCATCTTGAAGAGGTATATAAAAACTTGTCTGAATTAAAATTAATTAAATTTAATTTTTTCACATCATATGGACAGAAGGTCTCATCATTTTGATGGAAAATTCATTGTCAATCCAGTGAACGGTATCAGTGATCGGCAGCAAAAATCCTGATCGCAGCATCCCTAGTAAACACGTAATTTAAGGTATGAACAGTGTGATATCAGCTACCTGTAGGTAAGTACAAGACCAGAAAAACAAGAAAACCATCATATCCTGAAAAGAAGTTTGCAATTTTGAAGGTTTCAAATTGACTGCTAATGTTTAAGTAAATAAAATACAAGATGGTGCTTCATCTAACCAGCAGAAATGCATACACTCACTCCTAGAGCATTAATACATAAGGCATAGCATTTAGACAAGGCTGACGTCTGAAGTCCAACAACACATACTGTTTAACTGTTTTGATGACACAATACCCGCTAAAACTTCAGCTGCCAATCTTGACTGTTGGTTTATAAGCAGAGGAGCCTCACTCGTCTGACCCACATATAAACACCACACACGGCTAAAATATATACAGTGGTACCTTGGTTTTCAAACGTCCCCGACTTCGAACAAATCACAGTTCAGAGTTCCAGGGTTTTATGTCCCGTTGTCGGCTGGACCTCGGACAGGGACGAGGCGAGTCTCGAGTCTCGGACAGAACGTTACTTGGTTTATGACTTTGTCACAGCCAAACTGCACAGAAGCGCACATTCAGAGCTGGACACGCACCGGGCACCTCTTCACTTCTGGAGAGACCTCACTCACTCGGCAACCCCTCCCACATGCAGCGGCCACACACATAGAGGAACAGCGCACCTGCAGCAGACACTCTACATTCACTCCTACAAAAGACTATTTTAAGGCTTGGAACGCATTATTTCTTTTTCCATTCATTGTAATGGGAAAAATCTATTCAGATTTCGTTCGAGCTTCTCGAACGGCCTTCTGGAACGGATTGTGGTCGAGAACCGAGGTACCACTGTAGATGCCATTCCCCAAGTGGGTCAAAGGTTAGAAACATACCTCCTTAAGCTGAACTCCACTGTCCAATGCAAACTGAACCAAGCCAATTGCACTGTCGTGTGAAAGAGTGTTGAGGTTGCATTTTGTTCTGAAAGAAGAAGATAGCTGGATTACATTTAGATGCACCAACTGCCAGTCAACTGGGGAAGAAAAAGTAATACCTCTGTAACATGCTGGTGGAAATGGTGTTTGGCGACAGAATCTGGAGAGCCCAACCAATAAAAGTCTTTGAATCATCTATTTTCTGAAAAAGACTTTCCCTCTCTGCTTCGGATAGAGTTTTGGAATCTAGAAAGAGAACGAATGGTTGCATTTACATGTGTTACAAAAAGGATCAAACGCTTCAAAACGCTTCCATGACAAACACATTAGATTACCTGCCACCTTCAGGTTCTTCAGATCCTCTTTTTTGGAAACGGGACAGAAACATATCCCATATACCATCGGCCCTAGGTGAAAAACAACACAAGTGAGGGAGGCATTCCTCCAAAATGAACTTGTCTCGAGTCAAGATGGACTTAAGCGTACAAACCGCTGTGCCACACTTTTTGCCTTCGAAGAAATTATAATAATCCTGCCACAGAAGACACTTAACCACTATCTAATAATCCACATTCTTATTCAGAAACACTATACAGTTAAACTTATTTTAAGCCACACCTTCCATTAACCTGGCAGTGGACAGACCACACACACACAGCAGTTGTGTGTGGTGGTTACTGTGATAACTAGGTCAGTCTACAGACATTAAACCATGTATATTAAACACTAAGGATCTGTCACTGAAACATGCTGTCACTAGATGACAACACTGTGTTAGTCTTTGCAGCACGCAGTCTAACTGTTATAAATAGTGTATACCAGCAAAATTGTAGACTTCGTAGTTGGGTTTACATCACAGCAGATCATTGAAGGTTGTCAGTAAAAACCCAATATTCAGCATGTGGCCACACAATGTTAACTGCATTGACTTTACCGAGCACCGGCCCCCTGCCTGCCTCGTCGATGCCCAGGCAGCAGTCCTCAGCCCTGCAGACATCCGGGATGAGAGAAGACAAGCGGCAACTGACAGAGTTGTCTGCTTCGAAGTCGCTGAGATCCATGACTAGAGAAGAGAGGACGATACGAAGAATTGTTCATAGACAAGGTTTAGATTCAAAACACAAAGTGAGGCGAGCGTTACCACCGCTAACATGACAGTCGCCCAGTTCATATTGTTCCACTCACGCAAATAGTTTACAACATCACACTCGGGTAGAAACTGGTCAGGTGCAAAATACGTATTATATCCCGTTGAATGAAACATGTACAGCGTCACATTTTACCTTAGAAAACACCGAACGTACAACCTTTCCGTTTGTTTTGGCTGCCGTTGATTTGGCGCCTCTCACTGACGTCACTTAACGTTTGTTTTACTATAACGCCACCTATGGGTCTGGCGTTTTACCTACAGCAAACGTTATCCGCTACAACGCTCCATTCATATTTGGCTTCAAGATCCACACGCGGCAGGCAAAGCAATCCCCCAAAATAGAATCTAAAAATAACGCTACAATTCGCCAGCACTCATGATTGACAGCTTTAAGATCAAATCTCTTCTTTTTTCACCATTTCTTCTCAGAGGTTTCCAGTGCAAGTCCTCCCCTAAGTCATGTCATCATTGACCCTATCCATCCTCTTCTTCTTCTGCCTGGTCCCCCATCTCCACCTGAGTCAGCCTTGCCCAACTTAATAAGGGGGGCACGCAGGTAAGGATCAGACAATACTCCTTTTGTATTTTTGTTGTTTGTTTATTTTATTTTATATTTTATATCCTTATCTTTATTTTTACGATTGTTTTTACTTGCTCTTATGCTTCCACCTGTCTGGCTGCTGCTGGAGAAGGGAATTTCTCTTCGGAGATTAATAAAGTATTTATCTACATATCTATATCTATATTTATATCTATATCTATATCTATATCTATCTCTATCTCTCTCTCTCTCTCTCTCTATATATATATATATATATATATATATATATATATATATATATATATATATATATATCTGTCATCTGTCTATCTGTTATCATGGATATTTTACTGCTGCCTGATCGATAAAGATAAACACCTGATTATTGTAGCTCAGTATAAGGTTATTCTGTAAGAGACTCCTTATGTCTGGGGTGTGTTTAGAGTGACTTCATCCTGATAATCCACAAAAAACGTCTGTGCCGAAAATTATGAAAGTGAAACAAGTTAGAATATTTTGAACTGCTCCTGACACGAACTGAGATGTGTAACAGAATGTAGCCAATCCAGAAGTGATCCGACAGAGAAACCAGGAAGCAAAGGAGGGAGTTTTCACATTTTCTTGAATTGATGGCAATGATGACGGTAGATTTTAATCCTTAGAATGAAATCCCACTCCTCACCTGGTCCTTTCCTTCAGGTGTCGGGCGGCTAACTTTAGTTGTAGTAGAGCGGCGCATGTGTACTGGTCCTAAGGTGGCAGTTTAGGGTTGCACTCTGGAGTGGTTTTCTAGTTATTGTGATGTTTCCTTTTGTGATTCTTCCATTAAAAAAAAATACTGCCATCCTCCTGTGCACTTTCATGTTGCGAGTTCCACTTCCTTTTATCATGTGTAATCATGGAATATTTCTGGCCTAGAAGAAAAAGCATCTGGATCAGTACTGGGACAGAATCTTCATGTGTAGTGTGCTGAGATTATCGTGGCGCGCCACAGACTCAGTGAACTACGGAAGGCTTTTTATCTTCATGCGTGGGGTCACTGATTTTGAATATCTGTATGGCCCTAGTTTCCAAACTTTGATATATGAACTATCCTTCTGATATACAAGAATCTAGTCACTCTTTTTGTCTGTAAAGAAGACAGTCTATCATGAGCCTTTAAATCCTCCCTTTCACTCTCAAATATTTCAGATCACCTGGTCATAAGGCAGATAAATCCTGACCAATGAGCCACGTAAAATTGTTTGCGTGGTAAACAAAACACACAAACGTGCCTTTATACATTTGTCTTGATGTTTTAACATTCCTGCCTAACGTTGTTGCCTTCCGTGGTAATCAGTTGGATAAGTCTATTTTGAAATATTGTTTGATCTTGCCCGATAGGTTTAGATGTGACCCTTGTCTTCATTCGGCTGCACGCCGAGCTGAGGCTGCTCAGGATGGCGAGGTGTGTCCTCAGGTGGAGCCAGAATGAAGGCGCAGAGCAGCACAGAAGTCCAAGTGTTTGGCTGAAATTGGTCTTGCCTCTGGCTTTTCACATTCCCCTCACTCACTCCCCCTGTGAATGGCTGCCTTTGTTTATTCCACAGAAACACGCAGACTCCAGCCGATTAAATGTGTGGAATTAGTCGTCAATTTTCGCCTCTCACACACAAATACGCTAAACAGCTGAGCTCCTCCTGGAGCACTAATTGTTTTGTTATTACACTTCACACGTCAGTGGAATGTTCATCATAATTCCCTTCGAGACGTCATCATGAACCGCCAGTCATTTTATATAAATAATCAATTTAATGGATGACAACAATAATATTTCAACATTGCTTATTGTGTAAGGAAGCAAATGCTCAGGCAAACGTGTAGCACACACTTCCAGAATGATGATGTGGCACACCATGAATTATTACTCACATTAAAATATAAACTACATAGTAAGAATGTCAGTATAAAATGAGAAACAATGCATCATAAATCTGTGGTAAAGACCATTATTCACATTGATGATGAAGAGAAGCCGTGTCTCCATTCCAAACAAGGAAAACTGCAGGGAATAAAAACGGGCTTTGGCCTACATGCAGTGCAGAAGGGTCATACATGTGATTCTGGGTAATCCTTAAGTAGCGCCCAAAGCTGGCCAATTATCTCAGAAGATTTGTTTGAGTCCTTGGACTTTAGCGTTTAACTCAGGTATGAATCAGTCATAAGTAGCTGATGTATTAAGTAACTCAATAATGAAAAAATGTTTCGCAATTGAGGTGAAGTTGTCTTTGAAAAGCATCGATTCATGGAGTTGTGTTTCGCCGACGTTGGCACAAAATGAGGTAAATGTCTGTGATAATGCGCCGTTACAAGCTCTTGTTCCCTCTCTTTTTCCTATGTTTCCCAGTCATCATCACGCTTCAGTTCAAGAAGTCAGCGGGAAAGGACAGAAACAGTTATTTACAAAGGGAGACGGGATCATTGTTGAGCATGCTTTTCCCAAAGCAACGGTGCAGTGGTGTGATATTAAATAAGCCACAATAAAGTTACAGTCTAACACAATAAACAACAGACTCACTACTGATATAAAACAACAAGGTTTTTTTTTTTTAAAAAAAAGGTCATCCTTAGTTTGGTTAATAAAATCAGATGAAGAAGGCACCATTTTATGGTCACATCTTCTCTGCTCCTTCATGATGGCACAGTTTGTTAGGCTTTATTAATGTGCTGGTTTGATTGACACGTGATTCACACTGCACGGTGTGACATTGTGGCGGCTGAGACCTATTTTATTGGCTATAAAAGTAAAAATATTACATCAATATGGCACATACATACGCACATTCACTCATTTATACTCATGCACTCATCCACTCACACTCGTCCCATATTTCCCATCAGCTGAGCTGCTGTCCCTCAAGGTCTTGTGAGTGTTGTGTAAACAGGCTGCTCCCAGTGTGTGGGGCTGTGGGAGGGGGCCACGCTTGAGGGGTCTCCAATGGTGGTGTACAGAGGCCTCTGTGTTGGGCCCATGTAAGAGAAGGCTGAGTAGAGCCCTGGGGTCTGGCTGGAGTGGGCGTAGTACGCCCCAGTGGCCTGGTGATCGCCGTACTCGAACTGAGCTCTGCTGGCCAGTGAGGGGAAAGCGGAGCCGTAGTGAGGCAGACTGAGTGGGGTGTAGGTGACGTGGGTGCCTGAAGAGGGTGAGGACGAGGCCTCGGCGTAGTGGCTACTGGAAGCAGACTCACTCTTGATCTGGGCCTTGGATGGGTCGGAGGAAGACGGCGAGGCCTGGGGCTGCTGCTGCTGCTGTTTGGAGAGCCAAGCGGAGTGACCACTGGCAGCTGCCAGGGCGTAGGCGTAGGAGGCCGAGGATCCAGCGGAGGTCGCCCCCTGAGGGTGGCCATTGGGAGGAAGGTACTGGTCAAACTCGTTGACATCGAACGGCTCGATGTTGGACATGACCTCGTGGCTTATCTCGCCAATGTCCATAGTGCCAAAGTCAATGTGGGGTTTCGAGCTCGGACCACCAGATGTGCCTTCAGCCACCAAACCGAGAGCTCCCCTGGACCCTCCGGATCCTCCGGATACCCCCGCTGCCCCCTCTCTCTTTCCATCTGAGAGCTTCCCAGACTGGAGCTCTGTCTTTGGGGTGGTGGGAGGAGTGGGAGGGCTGTGACCTGAAGGAAGAGGAGAAGAGCA
Source organism: Synchiropus splendidus (assembly GCF_027744825.2). Taxonomy (NCBI): domain Eukaryota; kingdom Metazoa; phylum Chordata; class Actinopteri; order Syngnathiformes; family Callionymidae; genus Synchiropus; species Synchiropus splendidus. The sequence goes on along the minus strand of NC_071335.1, from coordinate 12,120,744 downwards.
AGAAAGTTAATTCACCACTTGAGAAGACTATAGTCTCATTTCTTATGGTGACTACATAGTAGCACTAGCATAAGTAAAAGATTCTGCTGTGGCAACCTGCTCTTTTTGTATGAAAACAGAAAGTGTGGCTCTTTTATTTCTGTGTTGTATTGACAATGTTGAGAATGTCTTTTCTTACAATATTGACTTTAAATGTGGGATGCACCACAGTCTGTAGGGTTGTGGTTCCTTTCGATGTATCTACTGGGGTCTACAATGGAGGATCCCAAGAAGAAGGCTGGGATCCGTGCCACAGTGTTTGACCGTGGCAGCAACAATTACTTTGACTCACCAGCAGGATGGTGGTGGTGATGGTGATGATGGTGCATGTCGCCCAGCGGAGACCCAGGCCCTCCATTGTGCTCCAGATGCAGGGTCTTGTAGTGCGACTGGGAGTGACTGGCCTCTCCCTCCCCCTGGCTGTCGGATTCATTAGCAGGAGCCAGTTTGCCGTTCTTGCGTCTCCGGGGCTGGTACTTGTACTCAGGGTAGTCCTTCTTGTGCTGTTTCCTCAGCCTCTCCGCCTCCTCGATGAATGGCTTCTTGTCGTTCTCATTCAGCAGCCTGCAGGGGCAGAACAGGGAGTGATTTATGACTTAAAAGCTCTGGGTCCCTCATGAGATCTACAGAATAATTAATGAGTCATGAGGAGAAGGTAGCAAACATCGACGGCGTTAATGAATATCTCATTAATTAATTCAATATTTCACCTCATTTTGAAAGGCAATTATTGATTTTTCACTTGAAAATCCCATTAAACTTTAGCGATAAATACAGCGATCGAATGGGACCTGTAAGAGCAGCACAGCTGCAGCCCAGCTCGGCCAGTATGATCATATTCATAATGATCGAAAGGATTATGATTAAAGTAGTGTTGAATGAGTAGTCAACCTTCCTGTCAATAAAAGAAAAAGTGATGATGGTGAATGCTGTAGATATAGTTGAGAATACACTAAAGATATTTGAATTCTGATGCTATTCCAGTTACTCTTCCATATTATTTAACGTCCTTTTTAAACCGCTTATTGTCAGCACTTCATGGGAAAAGCTTCTTGTCAAATGTGTGACCTTATTGTCAGGTTAATAACTGTTTATTTCTAGACTAATTGGACCACGTCTATAGAGAGGGAGTGTGTTTCCCCTGTGTGGACACAAACCTCCACAGTTTCCCGAGGGTCTTGCTTAGTTCGGCGTTGTGCAGGTGTGGGTACTGGTCAGCCAACTTCCGCCGGGCCGCCTGAGCCCAAACCATGAAGGCGTTCATGGGCCGTTTGACGTGCGGCTTCGCCTTGTTCCCGTTGTTGGCCCGCACAGGCATCGGCACCAGAGTCCAGTCGTAACCGTCCAGCACCTGACTGACTGCCTCTCGGATCCCGATGGGGAAGCGATCGTCTTCTTCCTCAGATTTGGGTCGGGATGCGTCATCCGGGTCCGCCACGCAGAGCGCGGTGAGTTGCTGCGGCGGGCCGAGAGGTGAGTCCTGGCGGGGCGGCACTCCGGGGTGAGCCGGTGACAGCGAGCGTGCATCGTCCGAGCCTCCGGGGCTCAGCTCCGCCTCGGACAGACTGTGCTCTTCGCCGGACATGTTGTCTTGGTTTAAGCAGAATCAAGCACTTAACAAATAAAAAAAAATTTAAGGGAAGTTATCGTTATTTTTCAGGCGAATGTTCCGGTCACAGCTGGTTGTTTCCAAACTCAGCCATGACGTCAAATATCCAAATCCTTCTGGCTGACTTGAAATCCGTTTACTGAGAAATCTGCTCCACCTTAAAAGGAAACAAGCAGGTTATTGACATAACTGATATAGATATAGCCATCAAACCCTTAAAATGCGCCTTTTGATGATGTTTAAGCGAGTGCTACTGGCTTCCATCTTAATTCCTACACTTAAAAAAAAAAAAAAGAATTAAATTGCAATTTCTGAACCCTTGCGACGTTAAATTGCGCCGTAAGAGTAAACTTTAAATTGCGACACAGGCGCCAACTTGAAATTTCTTCTCCAATCGAAACCGACACAGATATTCTTGATAGGAATAACTAACATAATAATTCACTTTCATATTAGCACGAAAAAAATGGAAAATTGCGTAACTTACCAATTTGGAGGTGCAGTGGTTGGACATGGGAGTGTGTGTGTCCGAGTGTCGCCGATGAATGGCTGCTCTGTGTGGCAGCAGCAGGTCTTAAAGGAAGCCTTGTGAGGAGGACTGGAGCAGAAAAAAAGTGATTAAAAGTGGAAAACATTCCCAGAGAAGCATTCCAGCACAGCGCTGGCCCCGCCCGCCGCTCGCCGCTCTGTGCGCTGATTCGCCCGCGCGTAACCGCTCCGCTCTCTGATTGGCTCCCGGCAGCCCGTACAGTGAGCGCGTCGGCGCGTCCATCACTGCGACATTTCCAGCAGAGAAGAGGTGAGATTTGACAAGTAAGACGCTTCCATGACTCCACAGAGCCGCCATTTAGAGGCAGGAGAAGGCCAGCTTTGTTTGGCGGTGTTGACATGCCGTATCAAACAAATAAACAATCATGAGGAGAGTTATTGCGTCCTTTGGTCCCGACTTAAAAACGGTGCCACGGGGGTGAATGAATAAATTTACCTGGATTTATTCGGAAACTCTATGTCCTGTTGACATCTGTTTGTACCTGTCAGTATTATTATGGGGTAAAACCATACCTTTATTTTGCCCTGAAAAAGTCGTCCCCTTTATTAGACTAAAAAAGGGTTATGTTAGACTTTCTTTCTTTGATGCACAATGTTATATGGGATCTTTATTTTCTTAAAATTGAATAAATGAATGTTTATTTCAATCTCACCTGATACGTTGTAAATGTTAAATGGCGTTTAAAAAATAACGTTCATAATTTTACATTGCACTCAAGTCAATGTTTCTTGCTACACGATAAAGAAGAATGTAATTGAGCGGAGTGTAGAAAATTCCGGTTAATCTGTCGCAGTTCATCATGCGATCATTAATGTATACGGGTTTGATTTTCATGTCAGATTTCGGTAAGCAGTAATTTTAACAAGTTTCGGTCACTTTTTCGGTCTACAAACTTTACCACCTACATAATATACTTACATTAAATGAGCAAAATAGAGTGGAAATATGAGTTCTGAAACAGGAAGACATGAATATAGAAAGGGTCAGGTAGGCAGCCTGCTCTTTTTCCTGTTTAGAATGACTTATATGCGCACGCATGTAACGTCCAATACATCAAACTCACGTAACGACAAATATACTCTCACAACAAGATGGACTCAACCCATGGTGTTTTTCAGACCCCAAATATCGCGCGCCTTTTGTCACCAAGAGTTCGGTGTTTGTGCTTTTAATTCAATATATCACTCATGACGAATATCTTTTTACTGCTTCAAGGAGGGGAAGACGACACGCACACGCACGCGCGCGCACACACATACACACCCGCACGCACAATAAGGCCTGTGTCTCTCTCCTCTCTTTAGTCTCTTTGTCTGCATCTCAGGTGAATTGTAACCATGTGATCAAACGCCCTAGCCTCTATCCATTAAGCCTTGTAAATGAAAAAATGGGGAACAAAAAGCAGTTTTGTGCGGCAAACATGGAAAAAATTGATAACAGAGAGCGATGTGTGCGTCTTTCTGCCCTTATGTCCGAGCATAGACACTGGTCTCACACACACTGAACACACCCAGACAGGACACTTGGGTCTCTGCAGCTGCTGCGACACTCTTATCAAAAATATTCGAAATGGATTTGGTACAGCAGACGGGGTGTGTTGAGGGTGAAGCGCCACAATCGACCTCATCGCAGCTTTGGGATTCGTCTGAGGCCTCCAATAAGTGAGTGTTGTGTGCGTATGTGCGAGTGTGCGCGCGGATGATGTGGAAAACTGCTAAAATGTGGACGGATGCTGCGGTTTACCGGCGAAAGTGGCGTTGAGCCCCCAGGGGAACTGGGGACCCCCAGCAGGTTAGACCGATTAGAAATTCAGCTCTTCATAGTGATGTGCGATATTTACCTTTGGACGACGTGTTAAGCATTTGCACACGCTCGTGTAAATAATTGTTTCAGTGGAAAAAGCCGATTCATATTTGTAGTTGCTGCAGATGACGTCGTGTGTGTGACCCTCTGACGGAGACTGGCAGAGCAGAGCAGACAGTGTAAATAAAACAAGTAAAGTGTAAGTAAAACACAAAACCTCACAATCTCCTTCAAAGGAAATAGGCATGGCATTTTGTGAGTATATAACAAGATGTCATTGATATAATTCCAACAATGTTAGGTTGCTAAATATTTAGTCAACACTTTCATATAATTAAATGTAGCAATATTGTAAGTGGGTGCATATATTTACAACTTAAATCACCGTTTTCTTAAATATTTTTTATATTATAAAATAAGGAATTCAATATTTAATAGTTAGCTGCAACGAGTAGCGCGCACCCAAAAAGAGTAGAGTATAATGGAAAATGATAAAGCGTTTTTCTCTCTCCCTTATTCATATACCTTAAAATAATCAACACAACGATTATCTCAACCGTTTAATTTAAAGCATTATGAATAAAATATTTATTTTACATTGTGAAATATTACTAAAACGTCACATAATTATTGACAATCACAGTAAAATCGCATTCTTTAATTTATGTCGAGTAACATTGTCTCGAAACGTCACTACGTAGTGGGCACAAATGCTCGAATGCAGTTTAAGTCCTGCGTTTTAAATATTTATTAATTTATTTCTAACAGAAGAAAACGAAGCAGTTATCAATGTATTTACATGATTTTAATTCGTATTGTCACAAGTCAGTTTAATTGTTTCAATAAAGCAAGAGAGTTGAATACAGATAATTTATTCAAGAAAAATACTTGGGGCAAGAACAATTCCAATTTGGCGCTTATCAAAGTTTTTCCAATAATCAGATTTTTGTCAAATGACGATTTTATTTTTATTATTATTATTATGAGCATCCTGGAAGCTTTGACCCAACACAGTCGTGTAAACGTGATTATTATGCTTTAGTCTGACATTTTGTACCCTTTATAAATTTAGTCTGGAGCGAAAATTAATGGCGCAAACTTTTCTTCCGCGATGATTTTGATAATTTACAGGCGCATGTTTTTCTTTTCTCGAGGGCCTTTTAGAGTTTCACCTTTTAAATCAGATTTGTTCTGCGTCCAAGACAACAAACCAGACTTTGTTCGGGTGAACTTAGCAAATGTGAATTTGAGGCTCGACAGTATGCGGTTCGTTGATGACTGCGGTTCGCCCGCGGGTAAATTGCTCCTGCGCGGAAAAAAGTAGGCCTCGCCGAGTTCGTGGTAAAGAAGAGGCGAGTCATACACCACGAGATTTTACTTAATTGTCTTTAAAAAAATAATCCCTATTTGTTTTTGGAGTACGTCGAATAGCGGCAGGTTCACATCTCTTTTTTTTCCCCCCACAGTCATCACTTCCCTCTGATGTGCGACACCTGACTTCTTTACCCATCTGATTTTTTCTTTTTCTTTTTTTAAGGAGGACGATCTCAGCTTAGTTGGTAAAAATAATTTGCGTTGAGGCGCTTCACTCCACCCAATGGTCGATCAATATTTGAGGTCAAGTGCAATGACACTGCCAGTGACTAGAGTGCTGAATATTTCCACTCACCAATGAAGGATATCTATCTATCTGTCTACATAAAATTAAACGTTATTTCACTCAATATTTTCAGCTATCTGTATGTCAGCATATTTAGAACAGTCATAATATTTTATATAACCGCAAATGTTGACTTTAGGATTTTTTAAAAAATAGAAAACTGAACTACAACAATTGTGGATTCCAATCCCAACACCACCTTTCAGCTTTAGATCTCTTTTTAGACTTGTTAGGTTAGGTCGATAACATGTAAGTAAATGTAGTGTTCTCTGTATTGTCCTACATTTTTGAAGAGTTCTTGTGGTCAGAATTGGCCAGAACGTTTCAAGGTTGCAAACCCAAACAAGCATGAACAAACCAAATCTAAACAGAAAGACCCCAGGCTAAACCTCAATCTGGAGTCAAATTTGGGCCTTCTTTATGTCAAAGAGAAAAGCTTGTTTAAGATTTTGCATTACCATTAGACAGGGAGGGCAGACAAAAGCATGCGTATACTGCCAAAATACAAAAAAAAACAGAACAAAATAAAAAACCTTAATGATAGACCGTCGCCTTGTTCTGTGATAAGCCAGTGTTCGAGCAATATTTCTAACAGAGTTACACAGAGAGTATGATGTACTCTTGTCATGCAGTCACTTTAATCGCATAACTTTAGGGTCACATTGTGAGTCAAGTATGTTTACTACATTGTGCTGCCATTGCTCATGCTGAGAAACAAGATTAGTAGCTGAAGAAACTGTTGATAAAGTCGTCCTAACATACGAAACAATGGCAACTGACTCTAAAACAGCTTGCTTTTCTGTTTACATAAATGTGTTGACATGAAGAACATTTTTTATGCTGCTAAAAATATATTTCTAAACTGTATATGTGATTTAAAAGAACTTGTCGGCATCTGTTCTGACTGATCCAAACCTATGATAAATAATGAGGAATTCATTTCATATATAAACATGATCTAAATGAAGCTTCTATGCACTTCCTTGCATTCTACATGTGGTGTGTGTCATGTGTGGCCTCGGGGCGACTGTAAGTGAAAAGAGAAAATCGAGCTCACATGGTCTCATCAGTCTCTCTCTCTCTCTAACTGGCCATGTGACTGCTGTAATGAGTCTCTCCATGGCCGCAGACCACTGTGTCACAAGAACCATGCTTCCTGTAGCTCCTGGGGGAGAGGATGGGTGGACCTCGTCCCATGATCTCCGGGGTCAAAGAGTCACTATTCAGGTGCACGCTTTAGTTATGGGCAGCGACTTTCACTCATGATGACAATTTTCAGTGACCTTGTTGATAATCACTGTTTTTACCATGAGAGAAATGAAAATTGTCCAAAACTTAAACCCAGTGTGACATGTCCAATGTGCTCTGCATGTATGAAGTGAAACTGATACTTTTTGAAACACTGTCATACAGTTAGACAAGCATCGATGGTGGCTCCGTGCAAACATGGTTTCAGTAGGTTTTCTCAGTCATAGCAAACGTAGCCTCAGTTGGTGCGGGGCCATTTGTGGCCCTCCATCAAATTTGATGTGGGCCCAGCAGCACTCGAAAGGAGGCAGATTTTCTAATCCCCACTTATGCAAAAATCTGGAGTGATACAACTGTTTTCTTAAATCTATTTCCATTTGATCATGTTAAGAATTGAGTTAAAATAATACGTACTGTACATGTTATTTTGTTTTGAAAAGCTAAATATCTCAACTTGGGTGGCATCATAAAGGCGTGCCGAAGTGTGTATGATCAGAGTGGATAGTGGATGATCATACTGTCTGACCATAAACAGAAAAAAACAGAACTGGGATAATATAAAAAAAAAAACAACGTCATGTCATCTTTCAAGGAGGCAACATATACTGACTGCTGGTGATGCACTCGGATTGTATGCGCACTTTAACAGGTACAAAGTGCCTAGAAGTGTTTCATGTCAAGAGACAGAATAGTGCATGATGCCAACATAATGTGCAGTTTTAAAATGTTTGGATGATATTGACATTTGGCAACAATTTGGCAATAAAAGTGATTCACACGACACACACTAGCACAGAGAAGTGAAGTCATCTGTATGCGCCTTGATCTGAGCATGATTATATTTTAAGTTTGGGCAGGATTTGGGATTGCTGCCTCAGTTTTAGTGGCGTCTGTGCACCTGGTCAGCTTATTTAAATTTTGAGGGGAAAAATGACATTGGCAGTTAGCCATCCTCATCCTCCAGCATATATCACTGTGTGAGAAACACACGCACTGTAGCTATGTGTGCACTGTTACATGAATACACAATATTTGCAGATACATTTAAAACAGGCAAATACATTTTGTAGCATTTATAAGTCAGATAAAATATAATAAATGACATAGAATAACTAGAAATTTTTCATCCCAGTTTGTAAATGTGAATGTAATGCCCCAAAAGGCTGGTTTGCGGTGTTGAAAGAGATAAACTGTTGTGATCTTGTTACAGTTTTTATGTGCGCAAACCTTCAGAAAAGCCCATACTACCTGTCCTTTGACAACACCCAATCGTAGAATGCAAAAAATGTATTTTGTTGTGTGCTGTACCTCCAATATCAAGTTACGGTGAAGAAAGTGTCCTCTCTTCCATGACCGCAACAAAGGTTATTGTGCCGAGTGTGTCTCAATGCCACATTCAATTGCGTGAACATTAATGTGAAATGTGTTCCCAGTGAAACCATTTGTATAAAGGAGCCTGAGAAAAAAAAAATCTACCTCTGGATTTGACTCCAACTAATGCAGTTATAGGAGTTCGGCCCGTGAACCCAAATCAAAACTCCAGAGGGGAATTCCTAAAGATGGGGAAAAATGGATAAATCTGACAGACTCAGTCAAAAGAAAAGAGGGACAAACAAAAGGAAAACATGGAGAGTGGGGAAACATGCAATAGCTGGGTCACATTCTCTGCTAAGTGGATGCGTAATAAGTGGAAAGTATTGGCTGGCATGTCAAGGGCAGAGATGAATGGCATCATTTGTTCCAGATGATAAGAAAAGACACAAAAGGATGTGAAATGATGTGCCTGAAATGACGGCTGGCACCGAAGCACTTTCTGAAGAAGTCTATGGCGGCTGTGTGTAAGAGCGCTGCGACCTTCCATGGTGTTGTCCATATATAATTCAGGTGCCCTGGGATGTTTTCTCAGTGTGTGAAAAATGCGCTGCGAGGGGAATTCCAGCGCTTCATCCTGACAACAAATAAGACTCATGTGACCGTTGAATTTCAGGCGGTACTGTACATCAGATGAAAAACAGTCAACTCTGTGACTGTTCCGTTTCTCCCATTACCACTGACCCAATTTATTCTTTTATCTGCTATCATAACTTGGCAGGAAGATACTTCATGAGCATGTCGACATATTGTGTTTTCTACTCTTCTTTTCTTTGATTTTTGACTGTTGCAAATCTTTGATGGAAGCGGAACAGATCGGCGATCGGACAGGTGTGGTAATCTCTCGCTCGAGACACAGGCAGGATGAGAGAGCGAATGACTGAGCAGCCATGGTCGGTGTTGTGTTAGAGATGACTTGTACAGGGAAGTACTATGGTACACAGAGCTTTGTAGCAAATTGTGACAAGGGTTGGATTGTAATGTTCGATGATGAGCACGAGCGACTAAAACCTTTGCAAGTGAAGTACTGCGGACGGCTGATTTAGTGATACATGGGGCTGGGACTCTGCCAGAAGGTTGTGGTAATGCATTGGACAGAGTCGGTCTGTGCAGCCTCTGATTGTATTTGTGGGGCCCTCATGAGGCCAAAGAAACTCTACAAAAATATTTTTTCCTTTCATCATTTTATCCTCATTCATTGCTATTTGAGTTCCAAATATATTAATAATGATTTGAATTTTTTCCCCCAGCAATTTACACTTAAACTAAATTTGATTGTTTTAAAGAGTAATGCAAGTTTTAACATTCTTCTGTCCATCAAAATGAGTAAGTAAGAGATATTTAAAAACATACTTCACGATAAAGTACCTTATGACCACGATAAAAGCACAATGCTTCCAATATAATTACTGTAATGTTAAAATTTGGGTTAAAATCAAAGACTTTTTCTCCTGTTTTTTGGCTTGACAGCTCCACGCTATGGTCACATTATATAAAGTGGCACCTAAGGAAATTTAGCAGCTCACCCCTGTCATAGAGGGCGTTATGAGAAGCAGGACTGTGGGAAGTGGCAGGGTTTGCTGCCCATTGGGGTCGAGAAATGTGACTGACCAGCGACACAAGGTTTAGTGTGCCACGAAAATGAGCCACATGAGAGTGAAAGTTTTCCCACGGAAATTTGTTGAGAGTTTCAGGGCCGGACAGAACAGGTACTCTCCACTGCCTGTTACTAATGGTGTCAGATAGATAGATAGATAGATAGACAGATAGATAGATAGATACATAGATAGATAGATAGATAGGATGCTCCCTGACCCTTGTCACTCCAGTTTCGGCCAGTGAAAGAACGCAGCTGCAGCACACTAAAATGGCTCTGCCTCTTTTTTCTTCAGTGTATATGAGCAGCCATGAATCCTCTCTTTGTGCTCCATCTGCAGCCCCTCACCCCCCCCCACATCAACCCTCCTCTCAGTTTCTTGACTTCTTTTTTTTTGGGGTGGGGGGAGAGAGGGGCTTTTCGGGTGAGGTGGTGGCAGTGCTGGTGAGGTGGTGGCAGCGATAGTGGGGATGAGGAGGGGAGCGGGTAACTTGTTGGACCACATTCCTCTGCAGCTGCGGAGGCTGGTGCAGACCGCCTGGTGGGGGTTTCAGGGAGGGGGGGGTTGGAGGGGGGCAGTGCTGGATCATCATCACATTGCAGGGCATCATGAATGGACTTTTGTCCTCTGGTCTGCTGTGTCCGCATCTATTTGCTACAATTCCATCCGAGGCCCGGAGGAACTGAAGCGAGGAGTTATCGTCTAATTTTAAATATATTTGATGACACTGACTTATTACAGCCTTTTCTTGTCACAAACACTGTTCTGTCAGCACTAAAAGAGACAGCATTTCCTGTCTTTGTTCCCAAAATATAAAAAGCATTTCTGAGAATGAAGGGAATTTAATTTTGAATGAATTTAATATATGAAAAAATACATCGCAGCACAAAGGCTATTTATTATCCTTCATGTACATTGGTCTCTGCCACTCGAACCGAATAAGAATAAGCACATGACAAATATTTTGCTTCATGTTACAAAAGTTTAAGAAAAGCAGTGCACAATGTTTGCACCTAGTAAAAACAAAAAAGTGTTGACGCTACGGATCGACTAGATCAAGGTAGCTCAGCTGAATGTGCTATTTCGGTTATTGACTGCAGCATTAGCTGATGGTGCGTGCAAACACTGCACATGTGGAATTGTGCAGTCTTACGATGGAGCTCAGTGAAAGGAGACACAGGTTTTCGCTTGAGGACGCTCCCAGGTGCTTCATGACATAATAGATGGATAGAAACATCGACAGGTTGATATCTAGGTTGTGAGCTCCATGTTATGCTGGACACATTGGTTTTAAATTGCTCTCACAAAGAAATGCCTGAACTGCATGTGTCATTGAGCACCAGCCGAAGGGCATTTCTATCTCTGGTCTGGTCACTGTGCATCAGTCTTGCCCTGCATTACACTGCTTTTAATGCCACTGAAATTGAGGTTAGTTTTACGTTATCCAGGTGTGACAACAGTCTGTGTTCCTTATGTTGTGGAAAAAATATACAGTGGTACCTCGGTTCTCGACCACAATCCGTTCCAGACGGCCTTTTGAGAAGCAGTTTGTTCGAAATCGGAATAAATTTTTCCCATTACAATGAATGGAAAAAGAAATAATGCGTTCCAAGCCTCAAAATAGTCTTTAGTAGGAGTGAATGTAGAGTGTCTGCTGCAGGTGCGCTGTTCCTCTATGTGTGTGGCCGCTGCATGTGGGAGGGGTTGCCAAGTGAGTGACGTCTCTCCAGAAGTGAAGAGGTGCCCGGTGCGTGTCCAGCTCTGAGTGTGCGCTTCTGTGCAGTTTGGCTGTGACAAAGTCATAAACCAAGTAACGCTCTGTCCCAGACTCGCCTCATCGCTGTCCCAGCTCCAGCCCACAACAGGACATCAAACCCTGGAGTGAGCGCTCCAGCCTCGGAGGTGTGGAGAGCGAGCACCTCCCCTGTGACACTCTACCACGGTCCAGTGTGGAGACAGGAAAGGTTTTACACCTCAATAAGAAGAAAAAACAGTCAGTAAATGTAGCTAAGGGGACACGGCTGCATACAGAGGCTGCGTTATACACAATAACAAAGCACGTCGTGGGTCAGCTGGTTGGTTCTCGCATGTTATGTTTTTTCCGGCTTATTTCTGGTTCGTTCGAGTTCTGGATTTCTGATCGCAATCAGAAGCAAAAACATCTCAAAATTTTTGTCCAAACTCCAATTTGTTTGAATTCCGGGACGTTCGAAAACCGAGGTACCACTGTACTTCTATATCGTTCTTGTATTGGCAAAGCTTTAAAACTTGGCAAACAAAGGAACAATCTCAAGTATTTCTCTTTAAAGACATTGAGGGTGTTGCCATATATCACCCCCGGTCGCTGGGATAGTGCGGCGCTCTGCAACCTCATAAAGAAATGAAACAATAAGTTTTAGACAATTTCCTAAAACAGAACGAGGCTGTGTGAAGAGCAGGGATTACTTCAGTCTGCAAGGTCCCCACTTGGAGAGGGATGACCAAATGCTAACTAAGAAAATGTTGTAAATAAATAATAATAAATGAATGAACAACATTTGTGGTAGCGGCATTTGCGATGTTTTATAAGACATTGAAACTTAGCTTATAAGTCCAAAGAACTGAACTGATTTCACTTACATAGTACATTGTTCAGTAAAGTACAAGTGGCATCATGTTTTTATGATGCCTGCACTCCAGCTTTCCAAGCTTTGTGGACCGATACCTTGCTGGATTTTGAATACATTTTCACTTCTTCCATTTAATAAGAGGAGACAAACAGCCTTCATAGAAAGCAGAGACACGTCTTGTTTGTCTCAGTCCGTCAGACGCAGAGTGATGCCCAGTGTGATGGTGATGATGATGAGGGTAACAATGGCGCCATTCATTTATCTCATCCATGACGCTTTTGACCCGCTGTTGTACCCGCCAGCACGCTGTTTAGTCATGCATGAATGTGGACTCGGAGTCAACCTTTAAATTCCCCCCGCAGGACAAAATGCCTCTTTAAGATGTTCTGAAATACTGTATTAATAAAAATAGCTTAACTGCCATATGGAATGTCCTGTGTGTGTGTGTGGGGGGGCTTGTTTATACTGCCTCGTGGGGACCAATTCTTGACAAACACTATCCTCGTGGGGATCTTATGTCTTTGTGGGGACATTTTGCTGGTCCCCATGGGTCAAAACCTCAATTTGAGGATGAAGACTTCAAAATAACTAGGTGATTATGATTGGGTTTCATTTTGGTTCAGAGTCCTGGTTCAGGTGAGCCATGTGTTTTGGATGGTTAAGTTAAGGGTGAGAGGCCGGGGAAAGGGTTATGGCGAGGAGAAACCTCACAATGTTCTCATAGGGATAGCAATACAAACATGCGTGTGTGTGTTTCACAATTTGGACTGTCACCTTTTAGAGGGTATAGTGGGCCGGAAAGCTGTGGCTCACAGGGCCCAATTTCATGTAACATTGGATTTGGAAAAGCATATGTTTGTCCTGGGAATTGTGGAAAAATAAGAAAGAAAAGCAAACCATTCACAACAAGATCTGTGGATTAAATTCTTGAAAATATTGTCCATCAACAAGATGGCCTTGTAAGTGTTCTTTGAAAGGACCATAGAAAGTTGGCTGGATCAGCATCAGAATTGATATTCATATGTTACGTGTCAAAGTGTGAGGTACAAAAAAATATGAATGTCAGTTGGTCTGCAACAATTTATAACTAGAAGATGTTGTATATTAACACCTGTTTGTCACAAGGTCTCATAACCTGCTACTGGTGCTCATTTTCAGTTTACATCTTTGTTCATGTCATATGAATCCATTCCACAGAGGTACTGTATCTTCGTAGATTCCTCTCTGGCAGCGCTGCATTTGGTGAACATAAAAAAGTCTCTCGACTGTAAACTAGGCGATGGCAGTTCACAATGCATTGCAAAATCACATAGTCTTTAGGGCCCAACACTGACCAAACTATGAGGACTGAACAGGAATCCTCGAGTACAAAACACTGAGAAGAAGAAGACGGGAAATCAATATACACAAAAAACATGTTTTTATGGACAAATAAAATAAATTCCATTTCCCTCTCCTATGACAAGAAGCTGTAAATCACTAGAGGTCTACAGAAAGTAAAAAAACCTTAAAAAAAAGCTCTGCAGGGAGCGACCTGATCTAAAAAAATGAGCAGACAGAAGACATATGAAAAAATACTAACGCAAAGTGACAGATACAAAGAAAAGGGCAAAGAAGGAGTGTTACAGTCTGGAGTAGAATGAGAGACCTGAAAGACACTCAACAGAATACTAGAAAACTTTCACATTTCATCAAACTTCAGGCACCTAAAAGTGGTTACTATTTCTCCAGCTGTGGTGTCATAAACAATGGTACTATTGAAGTCAGTATTGTTTGAAGTCGGACATGGTGGGATGTCACCGAAGGTGTGAAATGCATGGTCCGCCACTGCACTACTAAGTTTTGACCCACCCTCATACCCTGGTGGCGGTGTTGCCATGGGTCATGCCAAAGGCTGCGCTGTGGTTGGACATGCTGGATTGGCCCTCTTGACATTGTCATTAGTAATGCTCTCACTGGTGTTGACGTGAGTCATGACTGAAGCTGCCTTTTCGGGGGTCATGCTAGAGTGGAGCTCCGTCATGTTGTCGTTGGCCATGATGGGTCATGTCATCATGACATTGTCATGGGTCATGCAATAGTGGACATCTGTTGTGCTGTCATGGGTCACGCCAGAGAAGACACCCGTTGCATTGTCACTGACGCTCGCTGCTTTTGACTTACTTAAGACCTTGGGTTGCATCTTTCTGATCATTGCCCAAAAGTCAAACGTCCTAAATGAAGTTTGGTTGCTTGCTTGACAGTAGGAATTGCTAGTCTTAGGCAATTTGAGCATTTCCAGATCAACAGTCAACAAATCCTTCTGAGAGCTGGCAAAGTCATTTGAAGGAATTGAGCAGCTGCAACCAACTTCATCTGCTGTGACTAATAAAAGGCCAAGACGTGCCATTTTCCTTGGCATAAATCTAATGTTGCTTCAAATGAAATGCAATGGTGCTGAAAAATACACAATACTACACATGCAAAGGGTTGACTTCAACAGAATCACTGCTTGATACAGGTGTATATCAGACAATGAGTGAAAGAATTTGACCATATCAAGAGTCCACATCATACAGCGGCACAAGGTGTGTTTGCATAATCGTGGTTCACATTTTCAGGGAAAACATTCTACGGGGTTCCTTAAAAAGCAGGGAAGTCTGGGCCAAAAGGTGGGAGGCAGAGGGGCTGCATATCTCAGCAAAACAAGTTGAATATGAAGGTCACCTTCATAAAGACGACAGATGAGTTGAAGAATGCAAGACTACTGACATGGAGACAGGCCTCCAGGGTCAGATACACAAGCTTTTACAGAGGAAATGGAAGACATGATAAACCACATTATATATATATATATATATATATATATATATATATATATATATATATATATATATATATATATATATATATATATATATATATATATATATATATATATATATATATATAATTATTATTATTATTTTTTTTTTCTTCACAATATTGATTGGCAAAAACACCAGAAGTGTCCCGTTAGATATGAATATAAGTAACCACCTACCAGTATTCACCAGTTCTCTCCATTGCAGAATTTCGAAAAAGGCCAATTCATGGTAGCGTAGGGTTTGTGTTGCGCTGGAAAGGGTGACATCAGAGAGGTCAACTGCAAAGTGTGTTGAGAACACCAAAGGCTTTAACAGTTTGTCTGTTAAAGTTATTTGTTAAACTTTGATCATGAGGCAACACTGCCACACTTGTTCCCATGACTGCTTCGGAAAAGTATTTGTTTGTTTGTGAGTTGATTGTATTAGACAGCAGTGGCAGGAAGGAACGACCATATTGCTTCATGCAGTGAGGGCGGATCAGCCTGCCACTGAAAGTGCTGTCCAGTGGTGTTGGCCATCATGGAGCACAGCTTGGTCACAGTCCTCCTTGCTCCAACCTCCTCCACCGAGTCTAGATAGCAGCCCAGGACTGAGAAATGGCTGATGCCAGAGTCACAGAAGGTCCTCAGGAGTGTTCCCTGCACTTCATGATTCTGTGCGAATACACAAATCATTTCATTCCTTTGTACAATACAGCACAATTACCATGGAGTGCAGATGTATCATATGTGAACTAGCAATGCGCTGAGATTTCCCACTCTTAAATGTGCGTACGCCACCGTCTTGTGTTTACACCATTTGCAAACATCCAAACATCACTCAACACATGTCGCTGTGATCTCTGCAGTTTTAGGCAGTAAAATTTGAATTGAATTGGCGAAGTAGCTCTCTCCACTTGTCAGAGATGAATTTGCACTTTAAGTTTTTTTTTTTTTTACATCATGAGATTATGACATGTTTCAATCCAAATCACGTTTTGCTGTTTCATAAGTAACATGTAATTTACGAAGTAATGTCTTGCTTGTTCGCTAAGCTAACAGCAAAGTAGTTGTCTCCAGTCTTTTTTTTTTTTTCCATTACAAAATCCTGGGGCTTTTTGAAGCCTATGCCTTTGTTGGAACCTAAAAAACAAAAACAAAAACATGAAAATCTAATTTCTTCTTCTTTTTTCAACCAAAAAAAGATAACTTGATTCGATGACAGAAATTAGGTTTCGTGCCTCCTCATCTTTTCACCGTCAGCTGTCAGTCTGACGTTGTCACTGTGTATCAAGTGTATCAAGTGTATCAAGTTATAATAAATGCAAATCCCTATCCATGTGTCTCAAGTGTTTTATTCCCATCACACAATAAGGAATTCCGCATGAGTAGGTTTCTCCAGAACGCTTCATTAGTCTGTGTGAACGAAAGAGAAAGACAGCCTGAGGGTGCTGCTGGACACAGAGCCTCATAATAGTCTGTTGTAGTCCGAGCAAAGACAGAGATAAAAGGAACCGAGATGGAGAGAGACAGATGGGATATTTGGGAGGGTGACAGCTATCTTCAGTAGAAAGTAGAAAGTAATGTGTTCTGCCCTAAAAACTGTGCCGACACCATTGATGCAAATGTATTTATTATTGCCGAGGTGAATGTTATTTTTTGCCCTCCTGTATGAATTTGAATTGCATTGAAAACTATTTCGCTCAAGAAGCCGACAAGAAGCAGTAGTTGCATGACTCATCAAAACCGACTTGGTTTAGCAGAATATGAAGCAATACAACATATAACATTAGCAACACCGAACACCATGTGAGGGAATACTGAGAAATCCACACACAGACAGGACACCACCTGACGCTTGACATGGCTGACATGAGATAATGGCCACACATGATCAGCACATCATTGGAGAAGAACATGGAATAATCTTTAGTCTGGCGTCAGCTGTGGAAGCGTTTCAGGCTGAGCAAGAGTTTGGAGCAAGTGGATCTGGAGCAAGAGAGGGACGAACAAGCAAAGAGTCGTCGCCATCTTCCTTGCCAATGAGACTGAGGTTTTGCCACAGCAGCAAAATAGTACAGCACAGCACACGAGAACAACCGTGAGGACAACGTGGGAAGAGCACCAAAGATCTACGGTGGGTAGTAGCAAAAACATGGTGACGCACTGTACAATGAGAAAAAGGTAACAACACTGTGCGAAGCTGAAACAAACCAAGGTTCCATCATGAACATTAATAATGGAAACAACTATGTGATGCAAAATTGTCAAATGGAGGAAAATAACACATTTATTCTGACCAATTATTTATTTTCAATACTCTTGTCATATTACAAAGGACCGTTATGGAAAAAAAAGCAAGTACATGCAGAAAGTGTGTTGAAATTGACCAAGAAATTGCAAAAGCTTAGAGCAAATATAGAAAAAGTCCATTTACACCCACAGTCAAAACTAATGTAAAGCTAAGGCATGAATATAATATCATTCTCATTGATCATGCTAACATGCTGCTTTTAAAAACACTTTGAATTGTTGTATAACCCTCCATCTTTACTCACTCGGGACACCAGTCAGTAGAGCTATACATCAACTTTTATCTCCTGAAGGTGTGGTCATCACTGATCATAAAAAGATAAATGATTGTTTTCAAAGATTCTATTCTGAACGCAAAAAAAAGAATTTCCAAATGGCAATTCAAGTGAGCTGGAAGGGTATTGTTTATGAAGCACAGGTGGAGGATGTGGCGCCCTCAATGCTTAAAGAACCAATCTGAAACAAAAATTTACCACGTTCTTTATATGAGGTCAATATTTTGTTATTTTTGGAAAAAGAAAAAGTTGAAACTGGTCCTTCATCATATTGCCTTTCTGGGAGGAGTTTGCTTGTTTCCAGGTACTCTGGTTTCCTCCCACAGCTCAAAGAAATGCCCTCTTGGTTAATTGGACACTCTAAAATTGACCCCAGGTGTGTGTGTGAATGGTGTGTGTGCCATGTCATGGACTGGCGACCTGTCCAGGGTGTACTCCCGCCTCTCACCCAATGACTGCTGGGATAGGCTCCTGCACTCCCCGCAGCTCTGAAGAGGACTAAGCTCTGGTTAACTGAAGATGGGTGTGTATATATCAACTATAAGACACCCTGACCAGACAGGTTTGATCCCCAGGAGATTTTCATTTTTTAATGTTATGTATTGTAAATCGTAACTGGAGCAAAGATTGAAAGTCAGCCATCCTTGCCCTTGATGCACTCAAAGCTTTTGATCTAGTTGAATGGAAGAATATGCTGTCAACCAGGACTTTGATTCTTGGGTGGACATGCTTTGTTTATCTCCGACTCCAGCAATTATCACCAACTCTGACCGATGTTCCGCCTGTTGAGCCGTCTATTATTCACTTCCTGCATAGAGCCATGAGCAACTAGTATTAGGAGCCACTTGAATATCACTCCGATACATACACTTCTAGATATATTAAGGCGCAATGACGACACCTTTGAACAGCATTTTATTTTTCGTCTGTGCTATAATTTACAAATGCTTGACTGTAACATGCTTTAATTCTTTATCCCTTTTTTTAAATCCTTGAGATGAATGTTCTGTCTTGCTGTTCTACGAATCTCCCAAAACAAACAACTTGCTATTAATCTTTATGAATTAGTCAAATAAAATCACATAAATGCTGGTAACTAAAATAACCTTTGCGGATCCGACAGGAGACGTATGCTGGGAAGAGACAATGTGGTTGACACTGAAGCGCTGACTGGTGGTTTCCTTGCTTTTTCACAGCTCTTCAAATTCAAACACGAGAGACTCTGCAGAAAGCCATTCTGGGAACAGAATCCTTCGACACCTCCTTTCCCCAACTTGTCAGTTTGCGGTTTTGGTTTTTGCCTCCCAAAATGCAAATCTGCGTCTGATGAATCGCATGAATGTATTTTGAGGTCCGTAACGAACCAGAGGCGGTCGGTGTGATAAGATTAATCATGTACACATTTTTGTATGAAATGTTCTGAATCAGCTCGGAAAATGGATTATTGTTGCCATTGTGTTACTTGTTTGTGTCCCAAAGTAAAGCTCTCGTTTCGTATGTGAGTTTTTTTTTTCTTTAAAACTAAATTTAGATCAGCATTTTAGATCATGTGTGTTGATGTTATTATAGTTTATAACAAGGAACAGCAGCATCCATAACTGATGTATCATTAGTTTGAATTGAATAACCGAATTACCATTTATATATTTTTTAATTACTTTTATATATTTTTTTCATTTTAAAAAGAAACTCGTGTTTCTATAATTTGATGAACAGTTTGATAGACTCGAAGCACTAAACCAACCAGAGTTTAATCTCATCCTCAATACAATAAAAACTTACTGACACAGTGAATATTATCAAGTGCCATCTTGTGGATGAGCAGGAAACTACAAGTGGTACCAGCGCGTGAGAGGGAGCTTGCAGTCACGTGAACTGGATTGGGCCACTTCGGTATGATCTGTCGCTGATGTAAAACTGGACAGATGTAAAATGAAATGTGTTTGGTAAAGGAGAGCAGGACGGGTATCAGTGATATTCGCCCCGTGGTGCTTCCCAGCCCAGCGGAGCTCGGCCTCCTCTGCCGATGTCAGCGGGACACAATACGTCTCTGTTTCCTCCTGCCAGCCGCCTCGCACACAACAACACACAACGGCTTATTATGGAATCAAAGATCCCCCAACTGTGAGACCAGCCCCTAAATACTGTCCCCTGCTGAGAACACCACTGTCACCAGCTCTGGTCTCGCCGCCTGAGGGGACAGACGGCCAGTGAGGCCAGAGAGGGCACAAGATATATACACATGAAAGCACACACGCTCACCCTGGCTGCTCACATCAGGAGGGACACACAGCGCCCTATTAGGCCGAGCTTTAGTCAGCCATTAGCTGCTCTGCCAGGGGTCACCAGGGTCACACAGCTGCTCTCCCTCACAGATGTTGGTGACAGGCAGTGGTTAAATGAGCAGCACCAGAAACTGCACGCTGGAGACAACAATTAACCACATCAAAGCCTGGGTGATGAGATTACAAGCCATGAAGATGAGGACTTGTCTTCAACCTGCCTCACCTGAATTGATGACATGGATCTAATTCCATCATGGTGAGCAGCAGACAGGTGACATGACTTCAATTTTCCAGGTCAGTTCTGCCACCTGACTTTGGTGAGGTGTGATATTTTCAGCATACAATCCTAGGATGAGAGAGAGAGACAAGCATGTACCCGCACAAGGGGAAGGTAGACATGTATTAGGAGAGGAAGACGGGATGGAAGTATCAGGAGGAAAGTGTAGAAGACAAGTATCAGAAAAAGAGAGGAAGACAGAGAGGAAGACAGGAAGGAAGTATCAGGAGGAAAGTGTAGAAGACAAGTATCAGAAAAAGAGAGGAAGACAGAGAGGAAGACAGGAAGGAAGTATCAGGAGGAAAGTGTAGAAGACAAGTATCAGAAAAAGAGAGGAAGACAGAGAGGAAGACGGCAAGGAAGTATCAGGAGGAAAGTGTAGAAGACAAGTATCAGAAAAAGAGAGGAAGACAGAGAGGAAGACAGGAAGGAAGTATCAGGAGGAAAGTGTAGAAGACAAGTATCAGAAAAAGAGAGGAAGACAGAGAGGAAGACAGGAAGGAAGTATCAGGAGGAAAGTGTAGAAGACAAGTATCAGAAAAAGAGAGGAAGACAGAGAGGAAGACGGCAAGGAAGTATCAGGAGGAAAGTGTAGAAGACAAGTATCAGAAAAAGAGAGGAAGACAGAGAGGAAGACAGGAAGGAAGTATCAGGAGGAAAGTGTAGAAGACAAGTATCAGAAAAAGAGAGGAAGACAGAGAGGAAGACAGGAAGGAAGTATCAGGAGGAAAGTGTAGAAGACAAGTATCAGAAAAAGAGAGGAAGACAGAGAGGAAGACGGCAAGGAAGTATCAGGAGGAAAGTGTAGAAGACAAGTATCAGAAAAAGAGAGGAAGACAGAGAGGAAGACAGGAAGGAAGTATCAGGAGGAAAGTGTAGAAGACAAGTATCAGAAAAAGAGAGGAAGACAGAGAGGAAGACAGGAAGGAAGTATCAGGAGGAAAGTGTAGAAGACAAGTATCAGATAAAGAGAGGAAGACAGAGAGGAAGACAGGAAGAAAGTATCAGGAGGAAAGTGTAGAAGACAAGTATCAGATAAAGAGAGGAAGACAGAGAGGAAGACAGGAAGGAAGTATCAGGAGGAAAGTGTAGAAGACAAGTATCAGAACAAGAGGAAGACAGAGGCCAGAACCAGTGAGAAAGACCATTATCATGACCAGAGAGAGGAAGACAGCTGTTAGGAGAAGAGAAAGAACGACAGGGAACAAGATCAGAGGAAGACAGGCAGCAGGACAAGAGAGACAAAGACCATTATCATGACCAGAGAGAGGAGGACAGCTATCAGAAGACAGAGGAAGACAACTATCAAAACAAGGACGAGGCAGATACCAGGAGACAGGTGAAGGGAGAAGAAGACAAGCATCTTCGAGAGATGTCAGAGGGAGAAAGACAGGCACTCAGAAGAAGAGAAGGAAAGATAGTATCCAAGTGATGTATCAGGATAAGAGGAAGACAAGCGTCAGGGCAAGAGTGAGGAGGACCCATACTGTGACCAGAGAGAGAAAGACAGGTATAATGGTGAGAGAGGAAGACAAGTATCTCCACCAGAGAGTGACAGGTAACCGGACAACGGAGGGGAAGACAAGCGCCAATTATCAGAAGAGGTAGACATGAGTCCGGTCGAGAGAGACAGACAGATGTCGGTGGTGGAGAGGAGGACAGGTATCATTGCAAGAGAGTAAGACAAGTATCTGGATAAGGGAGGGCTCAGCAACAGAGTGAGGAGCTTGCATAACTCAATCAGCTGTTCCTGGACTCAAACCATTTAAGGAATTTGAGTCTGAAACTTGAACAACTGCTTCATTTTGACTTCAGCCCATATGAGTTTGGACTTGTTGCTTTCTGTTGGGACTGACAGTGCAAAGAGATTGCCACTAAAATGCTTTGGTTTGGTTTGAAACTTGTTTCTCTGGATGTTCAGTATTCAATGTAATGTACACTTATGGAGCATACAAAAGTGTACATTTAATTAAAAATTAATAATCTGCCACCTAGACATGCTGTGAAGTCTGTCTTCCATGAGATTAAGGTGAGCTAGTCTGCAGCTACCAAAAATTACCACAAATCCTATAAAGTTGTTGGACAAATATGCAAAATAAATATCAAGTAGATCAAACAAGAGTAATAAAATGCCATAAATATTACTGTCATACATGTAATGAATATGGGTATAATACACTGTTCAACAAAAGGCTTCTCACTTTTTTCAAACCACTTCCATTTTGAAATGTAAAGAAGCACAAAGTCAACATGATTACACAGAATGGCCACTCGGGGGCGCCTGCTCTTTCACTATGCCACAAACTGTGTGCAACATGCTCGTTTATCAAACATTGTTCATGGCAAGTGTGCTTCAAAAGGAAAACAAAGTATAGAGGTTTTAGTTGCTTTAAAGAAAATGCATACCCAAAATAAAGGAAACTGTTTAATTGCTACAGTGATACATTGAATATGTGCGGGAGTCTCACTGCAGGCGTCTGAATCACTAGCTGATTACAAATATTAAATCAGAATATATTTACAACTGAGAGAGAAGAGGAACAAGAAGCTAAGCTCTGGACATACTTCCTATTAAATACATCACATTTCTTTCATTTGTCACGTTTTATTGCTGCGGTAAGGTAGTTTTTCTCTGCACCTGCAATGACACGTCAGTGTGAGGTGAGGGGAGCGTGACAAGTTGCACGATTCGATGCAGAAATAGTAGATATAGAACCACATGAACTGCTGAACAAACCAGGAACAGGAGCTGGGAAACAAGACTTTACCACCGAGCACCAGCGAGGACCCATGTGACTGCAAATGGAAGTGCATATTGGTGCTCTGTAAAACTGAAAATGACATTTCTGGTTTCATTTGAGTTTTGAGTTCTGAATAATCAAAATCAATGACGAGGACATAAATGTTTGGATGTCAAAATTTAATGTCTGATCAGAAATACATATTTTTTTATACATATGACAAAGGGGCTGATTCTTCCCCGAAGTTAGGTGAAGGTGAAGCGGTTTAATCTGGTAGTCGTCAGAAAGCAGGAGAGAACGACTGCAGGTAAAATGGAATAAATAGCAATCATAGAACATCAAGAGCTAACAAGTAGCCGTGCTAATAATAACAACCCAAAGTCAACTTCTCCTGGCACTTCTCACCCACTCCACCCAAGCCTCATCCTCCCGTGTCATGCTCATCCTGGCTTCAGGTAGTACAGCAGTAGGGTTGCTATTCTTTGGCTATGTTACGTTAACATGACTGTAACTTGTTTGTGTACAAGATATCACGGCACCCAGTCCACATATCTTGAGATATGACAGGAAAATAAGGAGTACAGGTTCAAATTCAAAAGTAGGTATTGATGAGTCGCCATATTGCGACATGAATCATATGTCGAGCAGCTGGACAAGTCACCTGTCTGCTGTAAAGGACACCAACAGACACACCATCACATGTCTTGGAGTCTGGTAGGACAATTCTTTGTTGATTTTTTACCGCTCCAAAAATATTTCCTTTAAACGTCTGGGAAGTTTGGTGTCCAACATAAGATGTCAAAACAAACGCTTCTGCAAAATATATATATATATATATTTTTTTTTACACTTGCAGTTCAGACGGTGGCCTTTGAGCACATCTTTGTTTGTTGGTTGGCTGCACACAAACCAAAGTGCCTCCATTAGCCATCGATTGTCTTCACACTCCTGACTCTCGGCTGATGTATAACGGAAGCGAGGGTTGGAGCGTGTCCGCACCGATCTGGTTCTCTGAGTGCAGAACGCACAACATCTCCCCCATTTGTTCTTCCTCTAATGTCTTCTTGAACCCCACGTGATTGTCGGTTCTGATCTTTGCCTCCTTCTCAGTTCTCCCCGCCTCCCTCTTTGGGTCGTCTTCGTCATCGCCGCAGCAAAGAGCCACCTCATTTTCGTAGCAGAAAGCGCTGGGCGACTGACCACTCAGCGAGTGGCAGGACTTTCTTGGGCGATAAGGTGAGGGGGACTGGGAGCAACTAGATGAAGATGATGACTGACCCTCACAAACTGTCGTCTGACTCAGTTCTCGGGCACTGCAGTGAGGGGTGGAGGGCACTTCATAGGTCTTATGGAAGCGGGAGTAGTCCACATGGTAGCATTTGCCTTTCTCGAAAACCAGCGGCTCGAAACGATGACCCCATAAGATCTCTTTAGCCATGTAGGAACTACGGGCCTGAGTGGTCATCGCTGTGGCCTCCACCATCCCCTCCAGAATAACAACAATCTCAAAGTCCTCCTTCTGGAGATCAGCCCGGCTCAGGTTGTACAGCGGACTGTTCTTGTTGATCTCGTGAACCACCACCAGCGGCGAAACAAGAAATAGCCGGTCCAGACCATCATCGTAACCCACATCAATGTCCGTCTGCTCCAGAGGAAGGTACTCGCCCTCGGAGGTCACATGTGGCTTGATGAGCTGAGCACGTACGTGCGCCTCCACGATGTGACTTTTGCGCATGTTTCCCAAACGCCACATGAGGCAGAGCTTACCGTCGCGCAGCGCGATGACAGCGTTGTGTGAGAACAGCAATGTCTGAGCCCGCTTCTTTGGCCGCACCATCTTTGCCATGATAGTGCCGATCATGAAGGAGTCGATTATACAGCCCATGATGGACTGGACCACCACAGTCACCACAGCAATGGGGCACTCCTCAGTGACACAACGAAAGCCATACCCAATTGTGGTTTGGGTCTCAATCGAAAACAGGAAAGCACCGAGGAAGCCTTGCATGTGGAGGACGCAGGGCCGCCATTCATCCCCTGCTGCCTCCGCGGAGCTCTGTGGTTCACCTTTCTTCACAGGATCATGAGGGTCAAAGTCTCCATGAGCTAGAGCCACTCCCCAAAAGATGAACCCGAACATCAGCCAGGACAGAAGGAAGGTACTGGTGAAGATGAGCAGCAAGTATCGCCAACGTATGTCCACACAGGTGGTGAAAATATCTGCTAGGTATCTCTTCTGTTTGTCCTCCATATTGTTAAACACCACGTTACACTGGCCATTCTTCTTCACAAAGCGACTTCGGAGGTGACCGGTGTCCAGATCCAGGCCGAGTCGGCACAGGGGTGAAGATCGGCAGCTGTTCTGGGTGATAGGTTCGTTGGGCAGCCTCAAAGATAATGCCCCCCGGCCTTCGTCGCTCTCTGAATACTCTCCTTCTTCATCACCACGGATGCAGGCGTCCATCAGAGTCTGCTGGTGCAGAGGACTGTGGCCATTGTTCAGGCCCAGGGCTGAGATCTTCAGGACATCTTCATCGGTCGAAACAATACTGTATCTGAAAGACATGGAAGAGTAAATGGAGTACCGTAGAACATTAAAACATTCCCCAAATATTATTATTATTATTACTAATAATAACAATAATAATATGAATTAATTCAGCTTTATTTATACAGCACTTCTTACAACACTGTTCACAAAGCGCTTTACAGGCAAAATAGTGAAGAATGTTTCCACTTGCTCCACCACGAGAAGATGGACAGCTAGGCCTCCAGTCAGCGAGAACTATGGAAATATTGGGAGGATATTCCATAAATACAAGCCTACAAAAGTGAGTTTTTATCAGGGATTTAAATGTTGGTGGTGCACATTGTGCTTCAGATCTCCTCTGGCAAACCGTTGCACAGTTGAGGAGCCCTGACAGAAAAGATGTAAATCTAGATTCTGGACAACTAGCAGTGACCCACCTGAGTAGGGGTCAGCAGTTCCACAACGTAGTGGGGGGGTGGGGGGTGGAGGAAGGCAATTCTTGTAATCATTTTATTGCGTGGGTGGAAGTGATGAGAGACTAAGTTTTTTGTATAAAAATAAATAAATAAAAAAATAAGGTGCACTTTTGTCATGCAGAGAAAAGGGCATCACTAGGGTCTACGTATGCACATCCCCACCTTAACCTGTCTGTCTGACACTTTGGGTCAGAGGAGCCCTTTGTCAGCTGCTCACCACTGCACTAGGAGGAGTGGGCGGAGCCTTCAGAGTGCCATGGCGGAGGATGGGAATCAATTCCGACAAGAACTCAAATCCCCCGTCACATGGCAATACATTTTTGGCAACTTGTTTTCATGAGAATTTATGAAGGATGCCCAAAGAAAACTGCAATTTGATGCAGGAAAAAAGAGGCTGGTGCTTAAGCACCACTAAGGGTCCATCTGTGCACATACCTGGTGAGGTGAAAAAATATTTGAATATAAAAGACGGCTAAAACACGGAGCCTGCAGTCGCCCAGTCTCTCACCTGTTGACTCTCACCGCTCCCATGGCAATGGTGATCATCAGGCTATGTCTGCAGAGGCAGTAATGCAGGCTGGGACGTGCACTTCCAACCATTAAAGTTCTAATGATGGACTGGGAAGCAGTAGTTAAGACTGGACCTTTCCTGGATTGATCAGCATCTCAGGATGCAGGGACCTGCAAACAACAGAGTCAAATAGTGTAGAAGTTACATATTGTCTCATTCTCTCAAAGAAATCTCATGCATTCCACAAGTAAGTATATTTGACTCCAAATAAAATACAATAATAATATGGACTTAATACCTGGCAAGACCTGCCAAGAATGAAAAGGATTCTTCTAAAAGTCAAGTGCTCTCTAGTTAGCTGAAATAGTCCATTATCGATGTAGAATTTTTGACGCAGAAGGAAGGGGATTCAATGACTCAAGGGAAAGTGCTAAATATCTGTACTTCAAGGAGTCTCTCTTGTGTTGTGAGCCAGATTCAGTGGTGAACCACAGATTCTTGCTGCTAAACAAAACCCTGACATCACATTCTCTTCAGACTGTTCCCTGGCAAAATGCTGACAGAGTTCAATCTTTTGGCTTCTTGCATGTTGAGTTTGAAGGGTAAAGGATGGGAGTAAATTCACTCCATCTAATTTGTTTATCATGATGTCACCAGGCAGCACTGCATAGTGAATTTCATGACTTTTACAGCGCTCATCTCTCTGGCAACAATAATGATGGTATGGGAATCATCGTTGAACCATGAACACCGTTGCTGCCTCCACTGCGATTTGCCGGGTTCTTTCTCATTCCCAGTCAGCAGGGCTTTGTTTCGCCTCCACCTTGTCCTCGGACATGCTGCAGTGGAGCATCAGCTTCAGTAAGAGCTGCTCACCAGCACAGAAGCAGCGTCTATTTCTGTCACACTGCACGACTCAACATCTACAGAAGCTCTATGATCTCCATCTATGAATTGTTCAGCTGAAGAAGACCCTTCAACTTTAGGCTTCACCCTAATGTTCAGCGCTGGTCAGACAGCTTATGTGATGAAAGCTTATTGATAGATATTTGCGCCTAGCTGGCCTTTGGGAGCTTCAGGCCATGCAGAGGTGGAAAACCAGACTGGGATCAGAGGGGAACAGAGATCCAAAAAGAGATGAGTGAGTGGTAATCTACTGTTAGAGGAACAATTGATCTGCTAGCTGGCCTGGTGACAAGGTTGACGGCTGATTTTACCCGGCTTATTATGTCAGCAGCTGACATCCCAAGAACCAAAAAGCACATGGTTACGTAACCAATAAAAGTCCAATCGCATGCAATATTCAAGGGCATTGATAGGCTTTGTTTTTTTTTCCTTCTATTTTTGGCATCACAGATTAATTTACCTGACTTGTTTGGGTGACAGCATTCTTGTCCCAAGAACTGACACGGGCTCTGGACTTCTTATTCCCGCTCTGCGCAGGACAGATGTCACGATCTGGCCACTGATTGGCAGGATTGAGCGTGATTCTCCGTGGGATAATCCCAACAGAGAAGATGATTACGTCAGCTCAGTAACTCCCACATCTGGAGGAGAATGCCCTTCACATGACTCCACAACTGTTCTTGAAACAAACCAATACTATATATATATCAAGGATTCATCTCAAGGCCGTTTTCTATTTGGACTCCTTGGGGACTTTCTGAAAGCCTTTAGCATCGATGAATATATATTGCTGACTGCTCTGTGCTAAATACGCTGTAGCTTCCTCTACACAGCTCGCTGATCACATGACTAAAATGCTTTTCCTTCAAGGCATTACTGATTCATTTACAACTCAACAGCCAGTCGGAGGAAAGTTGAGAGATGATGCATATTTTGAGAGTGATTGAGTTGGTACCAAACGTGAACAGGGGTCTCAAGCCGAGGAATCCTTCCATTATCTCAAGGCTACATTCATGATAAACAATCCAGGAAAATGTCTTTTGTTTCTGAATGTAATCCAATATAAACAATTTCTGCACAGTGTTTAGTAAAACTAGCTGGAGCTCTTCCCTCCACCTCTATCCTCACAGCCTGGAACAGGGTTATGGAAAATAAGGGGGGCTGACTATACTGCATGTGTTCAGATTAAGCCATGCAAGTTCAAGTACGGTGAGGTGCGGTGAGGTGAATTGAGAGCACCCTCCTCCTCCTCCTCTTCAGCACCTTCAACACACTCACTACTCAGGCAAGAAAAGGTACATTTTAAGGCCAAGTATCAAAAAACATAACTGCCATGTAGTAAACAAAGGAAATCTTCGACAAGTCAAGGACCCAACAGATGAACCACATTGAGGTGAGGGAGCACTGCCATGACTGATTCTTGCTTCAGATAAATAGCTAATCCATGAACATAGCAAAAAAGGGCCATTTTAGTTTTTAATCATCAGTCGAAGCAAAACCCTGTGACGATCGGACAATAAGACGGAATGTATGGCATATTGACTCTTCATGTGAGCAGTTAAAACTAAGTAATCGTAATGCATTTTACCGACAGTCCCAGTACAGATGATAATTACTTCAGATATACAGTAATGTTATATGTTTTAATGTGTAATACTTTTTTTTCATCTATTAGAAGTCTCAATTCACAGCTTATCATCTCCCTCCTGTTCAGAAATGAAGGCTGAAACATGACAAATACAACAGCATGCAGAACTTTCATAAATCAATTCATGTTGTAAATAAATAAACAACAATTAAAGAGAGCTGAATTAGAGTGGGAGTTTCTTCCAACATGGATGGTATGCTGCTCTCTACCTCCCCTCACAGGAGATTCATGCTATTAGATAAAGCTATTAGATAGTGTTGGATGGATATTTATCTCCTAAATAAAGTCAATAAATAAATGAAGCTGTTTCTAGCAGAAAAAAGAGAACATTACATTGGAAGTAAGATAAAGTATATACATTTTATGCAGCACAGAAAAAGGAATTCTGTTTCCTAATAATCACTCATAAGAACAACAACAACCATTTGCAATTGTTTTCACTGTGATGTGAAGATTCTCTCATTCTTGCGACACATCTGAACTAAAAGCCTGAGCGCTGGGATTACAAGATCAGCCCAGAAAACTTATCCCAATACTGTGCTGGACACAGCACTGACATGAGCGAGGAGAACTGACGAAATAGCTCTTGCAAGTACGTCAGAGAAGAATAACTGGCATATATTACAGATTAATCCTGAAGGACCGAATGGAGGAAGCCCTCAACAAATACCAGATTACAATATCCCTTAATCTCTGAAGCCAAACAACGATATGAAAGGTGGACGCCTGCTGCTTCGTGACCTGGTTTAAGCTCTTCTCTGACATATGAAGATCGGTTGAGGAGGGATAATGAAAAGAGCTGGCTGGGGCTCAGAACTAAAGAAAATAAAACAAAGTATTGATCAGAGAGCATAAAATATATATAGCAAGGACTTTGACAGATTTATCTCCTGGCGCAGTGTGTGAAGAAAAATCCAGATTAACATCAAGAGATTATGATGTCAGGATGTTACCTCCACATGTAATGCAATTTGCACAAACTCAAACAATTCCCCGACAGACCAAGCATACAGGAACGCCTGCTGACACTATCTCAATAAAAATAATAAAATCTCTAGGTGTATTCCAAGACAACAGAGCAACGTGACACAAGAATCAGTTCAGATTTCACATATTCGCATTGTAAACGTAGTGCGTTGGATAGCTACAGTATTTCATTGTGATAACCAAAAACACAATACAGACATTTTTGCTATATTCTTCTATTTACTACTATTTAAATCTATTAATTAAAGTAGATCCAAAAACTAGCACCCAATATTTGTAACCTCAAAACACAGGGGTTTAACTCACACAATGGACCAAAAC
This sequence comes from Synchiropus splendidus, assembly GCF_027744825.2. Classification (NCBI taxonomy): domain Eukaryota; kingdom Metazoa; phylum Chordata; class Actinopteri; order Syngnathiformes; family Callionymidae; genus Synchiropus; species Synchiropus splendidus. The sequence goes on along the minus strand of NC_071335.1, from coordinate 12,090,163 downwards.
ACAGTTGTGCGGTAAACAAAATGTGTATTTATCAGTCTGTGAGCAGCACAACAAATAAGAGTCTAAAACCGGATAAAACACCAACATCTTTTTCAATTTTTGTAATCCCAATAAGCAAGAACCCATTGCTCACTGAACCTTTCATCATCATCGTCAACAACTTCATCATCATGACATTGATATTTGTGCCACTTTAAGTCATTATTGCATTTGATTTTGAGTCAACTCTATGTGTGTACAGCACATGTGAACTGCATATGACATGGCAGGCAGGATGTGGCTTAGACCTTTCTGACACTTTGGCGGACACATAACGTGTGTATATTACCATGGTTTGCAGATATGTTGTATTAGTGTTTCAACGTGCAGTCAGTTTTTCATTTGAAATTAGACATTTTCTGAAGTGCTTCACTAAACCAAATGAAACACGACCTAAAATTGGAATTTAAACGCGACCTACATTTGTTTTTGCTCAAGCATATGAGTAAAGTTATGATGTTATTCCGAATCATTACAAACCATATTCCATCAGTGTCATAACTGCCAGAGTAGAAGCCCCCAACTAAGTGGCATGCAAAAGTTATGACACTGCAGTTTGGAAACAGGCAACAGCAGTGACGTTGTTTGGTTTCATCGAGGCCACTGGAACTGTCCGGTGCTGAAAATCAATGACAGCCTGCAGGAAAAATCGACAGCAAAACCACAGGGCTGAAAACCTTCCAAAAAGACCCCCGTAACACAAAAACTCATAATAGTCACATTCTACATTTAAAATTCAACTCAACAAATCATTTTTTACTTGAATGCTTCTTGTGACGAATACAAACTGAAATTGACTTTGCATAATTCCCAGAATATTTATCAGGAAAACAGTAAGGAAACAAAACTTACCTCAGATTTGGAGCAAATAGAATCTTTTCTCTGAGGACATCCTTGTGAAATAGGTACAGGAGGAAGTTTTTCTTCTTTGTTGTTCGAAAATGACTGCTAATCTGCATTTAATCTGCCAGATTGTTCTTGGACAAACTTGACCATGTTTCCAGTCTGAGCGTTGTCTTGTTGCTTCATCCTGCTGAGTGTCTTCCCTCTGCCTCGTCTGTGCATCTGTTGTGATCGCTGTTAGAGTTGCTGAGTGTGTGTGTGTGTGTGTGTGTGTGTGTGTGCGCTCTGGTGGGAGTGAGTGAGAGAACGAGCGAAAAGCATCAAGAGGAGGAGATTTCTGACTATGTGCCTGGTTATTGTGTTGAAAAAAAAAGTAAGCCGTCAAACACAAGAGCTTGACTTGAATAAAAAACTTAATAATGCAACGCAGAGAAGTAAGCGACTGCAGGAGTGATGGGCTTGTTCTAATCCAATCATCCTTTGATTACATAACTCCTGATTCATATAGATTTTTACTCTATATTACCAGCGATGGACAAGAAAAAATATTTTGACGCTAAACAAAAGCATGTATAGATGCTGTTGTTGCTGTTGATAGGATGATCACAGCAGTACGAGGTAGGTTAGCTGAGGATTATACAAGTTTGACAGGTCACATATTATCATGGCTTTGTGTGGCTGGTTGTGCAGCTTTGGGGGATTGGTACCTATCACAAGTGCCGGGGTCCTGAGGGTCTGACTGGTGTGGTGATCCCAACAGAGCAGCTCCTCCGGCAAAATTTGCTGGGACCTTTATTGCCAGTCCAGTGTCAGATCACTCAGTCCGTCACAGGCTGTTTCAACTGCAACAAAACGTTGGGACCAGAGCTGCACCAATGGCAGGAGGGGTGATGGTCTCACACATCCTATTCAATTAACATCAACATGGATGGTTGAACCTCGGTGTCCAGCAGCAGGGGGGCATTCAGTCCCGTTTCCTGTGCTAACCTGGGGTCCCAGACAAGTGAACTAGATGGCCGGTGCCAGATTGTGATCTGGATCGATGTAATTAGTCAGACAGTGAGGATTAGCTGGATCTGTCCATCCACACCGTCGCCAGGGTAAAAAGACTCTTTGGGTCTGGTGACATCAAGAACTCTCTGACCTGCCCTTGGTCGTACAGCCTGAAGATGACGCTGGTGGAGGAGGTGGATCATCATGGGATCTTCTGTGGAGTTCAAGGACCTGATGGTGAAAGCCGGATCGGTGCAGCTTCTCCAGACACGGGTGACACCGAGTCCTTGACAGAACAGCAGAGAGATGTCATCCTTGGAGCAGCAGTTTTCAGATGCAGTTTATACTGAGCTTTTTTTTTCACAATGAGCCACACTGTGTTGCGAATGTTTACTTTACTTGTTCAGACCATAATAATGGGCATATTGTAATAAAGTAAGCGTTTTCCCTTTGATCCTTTACTTCTTAATTTCACTTTGATGTGAGTTAAACCTCAGTCCAGTTTCCAAACAAATATGCCAGGTACTGGTCACAGTGACTTAGCCAGTGAGACTGATGACTTTTTTTTTTAACAAATGGAAAATTACATTTAAATAATAAAGCATACCAAAGATATCTGGCAGACTCCCCGCCAAAATTAAGTGAGCTGGTTCATTTAGAGGCAGGTGACTTCCTCGTTTATCACTCTGATGGATGATCCAGGTCAGCTTGTTTTTTGTAAAGCAGGCCACCGAAGGCACCGAGAGAAACTCCAAAAATAACTCGCAGAAACACTGGCTTTTACATGGGTTTCATCTGAGAACCTCTTTTTCCTTTTCATAATTGGACATTTTTAAATAAAGGAGGATAGATAGATAGATAGATAGACAGACAGACAGATAGATAGATAGATAGATAGATAGATAGATAGATAGATAGACAGACAGACAGACAGACAGACAGACAGACAGACAGACAGATAGATAGATAGATAGATAGATAGATAGACAGACAGACAGACAGACAGACAGACAGATAGATAGATAGATAGATAGATAGACAGACAGACAGACAGACAGACAGACAGACAGATAGATAGATAGATAGATAGATAGATAGATAGATAGACAGACAGACAGACAGACAGACAGACAGATAGATAGATAGATAGATAGACAGACAGACAGATAGATAGATAGATAGATAGATAGATAGATAGATAGATAGATAGATAGATAGATAGATAGATAGATAGATAGATGATAGAGTAAAAAAAGTTTCACCATTTATTCAATTGCTTCCTTTTTAACAGTCACTCCCCATCAAGTGTCAGTGTTGACAGATGGAAATTCCAACTGATATAATTTTTACTTCCAGCAGCGACTGCTTTTATGTGTTTTTCCAGTTCACATTTACGTGTTATTTCTGCACCAGTAGGCAACGCGAATCAGAGCTCAACAATTGATTGCACATGATCTCTGACGTAAAGCCCTCAGTGTTAAAAGCCGAGCTCGTTGCATGGCCTCACATTTGGTTTAGGTGGACATGTCCGTCATATCAGGGGGACAGGGGCGGCTCACTGCACAGCCACGCTGAAATCTAAGGGAGTTTGAGAGGATGACTGCGAGGACGACTGAGTTCCACGACAGGAAAGGAGGAGAAGTGAGAAAACAAACGGGACACACGGACTGGACTTTTGAGGACTTGCCGCCCAATTTTTGAAAGGGGAAATATTAAACAGAAAGATATGATATTAAGATAAATCTAAAAACTAAATATTCATGTTCTGCTTGTTGCTTGTCATCAGTTGGAGTCGGAGGAAGCAAAATTGACTCAAGCATGGGAGAGAAAACAAGAATACTAAACAGAAATCCAGTTCAAAGACAAACGTGTCCTGTAAAATTGCTTTGATGTTAGTTTATCCCCTCAGAGGCCCTTACAGAACTGGGGTTACACCCGGTAACCCTGTACATACACTCCATACCCAGAGTTGTCTCCTGCAGGAACCAAACGCTTATAGCTAAAGCACATGGCACTGAACTATAAAAATAAATACATAAATAAAATAACAACATACATTTGGAATAAACAACCAGAACAGAAACAGCATTGCAATTCAGATTCTCATGAGCAGTTGAAGTGAACATGGATCATGAATCTACAGTGACGGAGGCTGAATAAAACTCCGACCCCCAGTCAAAATCACTTTCAAATATGGACATGAAATGAAGTGGGCTCAGAGAAGTTTGGAGAATTTGGTGAACTTTTCCGTGTTTCCATGGAAACAGTCCTCTTCTAATTATAACGACAATGGTCCTTTTGTTCATACGACAGAAACATGTGTCTTTGACTGCAACGATCCTTATTATCTGACGCTTTCCATGCTCCCCAAAAAACGATGCATAGATCTGAATGTACGATTCATCGTCAGATGGTTTCCCCATGTTCACACGTGCACCAAGTTGCTATGGTGTTTAGCAGAGGAGCAGGGCGGTAGGCAATTATCAAACTGAGTAGGTGAAAGTGGTTTACTTATCCAGAGAATTTCACTCAGACAGGCTCACAAATAACATTCATTTTGAGAAAGGTTGGTGCGTTCCAAGCATGAGCGAGACTGGTGAGAGACTGGATGTTTGGTGAGCGGCACAAAAAAAAGAAGTTAACTGGCTGAAAATAACAGAGGCTCAAGTGAGACTACCGCTGAAGGCAGATGCAGTGGGTTAAGAGCAGAGCGGGCTGGACTGGCAGCACTCAACTGTTCACCACCATGCACGCCAACTGAGAAGACGTAATGCTGCTCCAGAGAAGGGAAGAGAAAGTGCTTGTGTGGAATGATATGACAAATGCAAACAGTGTCACCTGTTTCATGTTATATAAATAGATCCATCCATTTGTTTTCCTTTTCACTTATGGTGTGTCATAGGTATAAGCCAGGCGTGGGCGAGTAGATTTCCCAAGGGGCCACATTACATCATCTGACCGTCATGGGGAACCATTGAGCCAAAAGGAGTGAAGAAAAAAAATCATTTTAATGTATTTTCTTTTAATATAGCATGACAAAACATACATACATACATCGCCAGTTAACCAGTGCTTAGTCCTGTTCAGGGTTGCGGGGAGTGCAGGAGCCTATCCCAGCAGTCATTGGACGAGAGGTGGGAGTACACCCCAGATAGGTCACCAGTCCATCGCAGGGCACAGACACATCCACACCTACGGGCAATTTTTAGAGTCTTAGGGTCTTATTAACCTAGTGAGCATGAAACCAGAGAACCCACGCAGACACAAGGAGAGCATGCAAACTCCATGCAGAAAGGTGGTCAGACATGGCGATCGAACCCACAACCTTCTTGCTGCAAGGCAATATAGATCGGAAATGCATTAATTTTATTTTTGTTTGTTTGCATTCATTTATTTTTGTAATTCAAAGAGCAATGATTTTTAAAGGTACAAATCCTTCTGTAGTTTTGACCTGACTGGGCCTCATAAAAGCTGGCTAAGGGCTGCATTTGGCCCACCGGCCACACCTTGCCTCTACGTCTGGTCTAAGTGAACTGACCAAAGTGTTTCATTTTATAGACGTCCATATATTCAAAGAACCTCCGACAAACAGTAGTCCATAATTTTGTATTCTGTGGACATGAAAACATTGAAACAAAAGCATACAGGTGCGCCGTGCAGTGCTGGACTGTGTTTTGAAGAGAAGGCTTCACGGTCGCACCAGCCATCTGTGGCTCTTTGTCATCCATGAGACATCTGTTGGGAAGTCAGTGCCGTGTTTCACTTTCTGTAATTGCTTGGACTTGATAGGGCACCCCGCTCTTATTGGGCTCATGTTGGAGCCAATGGCAGGTAGTTGTCTGACAAAGAGGAACCTGGCTGATACGACCAGTACAATGCCAGGACAGTTGGAAACCACCCAGATATCAATGTGGATTTCACCCAGGAATAGAGGTAGGCTGTCATTGTTTGTGTTATTACGTCCTTGGTTTGACCCGTCACTCTATTTATATGCATATTATCACTGTGACTAGAGCCTTCATCTCCATCTATCTAGTTTGACTTTTCTGTTTATGCTCTGCTGTGTTAATCCTCTCGTGGGGATTCATTTGTTTGGATCATTGTTGTTTTTAATATGATGCTAATCTGTCCTCATTAAATGACTTGAACCGCCTGGACTGTAAACCAGCAGATTGATGTGAGTTCCAGAAGCATCTGACAGGACGGGGGAAAAAATGGTTCCACCCGCTGAGGATTTTTACTGCTACCAGTTTCAGCCCAACCCGTTCGATCTCTCTCGCTGTGGATCCTGCCTGCGACCACATCACATGCACCTCAGCAGCAGCGCAGGCAATGCCATACCACTGGACCAGTCTCCAGAGTGGGTGCGTGTCACATTTTCATTTGGTTTGGCTTGAGATATGGGGTGCGCTTATTTTAAATGTAGTCTCCAATGCAAACACAGATCCATCTGTGATACTGTGAACTGGTCCTGATGTAATTGAGAGAAGTATTGTGAGCTCAAACACGGATGTGGACGTGGCCTTTATACTCTCTAGCCATGTGTAAAGATGTACTGTATGAACACTAGAGGTGCAACGGTACTTGTACCGGACCATTTTTGAGAACACATGGAACAAACTACTTGATCCCACGTGATGTGTCTACTGTGTTGACACTTTGATGCGAACATGTACATATAGCAAGTGATGAAGCAGGAAACGCTCTGTACCATTGACAAACCACGTGACAAGTTCAGGTACTAGATTGCACAGTTCGTTCCGTCTCCAAAATCAATGAAGAATCATAATGAGCTAAAGTATTGGTCGAATAAATACTTTAAGTTGAAGGTTGCAATTTTTTATTTGGAATACTGCTTAAAAAGAAACATATTGACGCTTGCAAAGACAGAAAATTGAGTGTGTCCCTTTGATGTTGGTTTACCCACGCTAGGGTCCCTGCATACTCGTAGAACTGGGGTAACCTCGCGTTACCCTGTACATGCACTCCAATCCCAGAGTTGTCTCCGGCATGAACCAAAGGCTTCAAGCTAAAGAGCCAGCCACAAAGACAGCCACTAAAAATAAATCAATAAAATAACAACATACCCTTTGATCGAACAAAACCAAAGCTTAAAACTCAGAGCCAGATCATACCAAAGTTTTTGTGTCCCATTATACACCTAATGAACACAGTCACAGACAAATTTCATGCTTGTTTCAAATGGTACGTGGTTGGGGATGCTCTCTGAATTCCCCCAGTTATGTGAGTATTGATACTGTCATCTTTTTAAATTGTCATCTCTAGAGGGAATGTGTTAGGTTGTGTAGCGTGACGTAGTTGCTGCAGCATCAGTCTCAGTAGTAACAGCCGTGCCACGAGATCCACATGACTAGCCAACATTGGTGGCACATGGGTCCGACGGCATGGGTGTGTAAGGCTCCTGGCTTGTCTATAGTAAACTCAACTTCTGCTCCAGTACCTACCAGCTACCGACTCTTTAATGCTGAAGTGTGTTTTTATGATTTTTTTTATCCGAAGTTTTGGTACATCTAAATTTTAATTCTTCGGAAAATTGGGGTGTAGTGTAAACGGCAACCTTTGGAAGGCAGCGAGCATGAAGCTCATAAGGCTGGCTATTAGAAGGCCATTTCTGAGTACATTTGTCCCCATTCTATTGGCACAAAGTAAAGACCACGACCACCTGTCTGCTAATCTTTAGTTGGAGTTCACTTTTAGTTCTTTAGTCCAAATGTGAGCTCTGTTATTTTAATTTACAGTACCATCGACTCATGCTTGCCTGTGATGCAAGTTCACATCTGAAGTGTTGGGGTCAAGCGCCCGCAGCTTGAGAAGTGTTTGTGAGGGCCGGATGATAATTCATGAAGGTGCCATCTGATTCTGTGTGATTAATTAATGAGCGCTCAATGCCATCCTCTGGGAATAGTGTGGAATCTGATACTCCCATATGACGCGCGCCAACACCTCGCTTCACCGCTGGCCAACTTGTCTACATCTCGGCTTCAAGAAATTATCGAAAAGCCTTGTGGAGACGGGGCAAGCTTTTCCATGAAACACTGAGTTCAATATTTGTTTATTGAAATATGAACATAAGAGGTCAAGATTTCAGGGTTACACATATGAATGGATGGATGTTGAGATGGAGAATGAAGGTGAAAATGATGAGCGACAAGAACGTGAGTGGGCGGCTCTGGTAATGTAAAAGCACTGGAGCAAATGAAATAATGATGAGCACGAGAAGAGGCGAGCTTGAGTTACGTCCTGTGCTGGTTAAACATACTGGCTGAGTAAGAAGAACAGAGGGACGGGGAAGGAGGAGAGGGACGGACGGCAGAGTTCACTTCAACACAGACAAAGGTGAGACAGTAAGAGCATTTATCTGCAGCGCATTTACGCGATGAAGAGGCTGAATGTGTGGTCAGGCTAGGGGAGCAGTGCTGACATATACTTCGTTTATTTTACAGTTATATTACCTAAGTACAGGCTTTTTATATGTGCATTGTTTACGTACATTGTAATGACAAAAAGGTTTATTTATTTATGTGGCTGCAAGTATTATAATTCAGATAGGAACTGGACAAGCCAGCTGTAATGTGAGTGGAGTTAGAAGAGGTCCCAGATTATATATAGCAGCAAAGTTTTTAACTTGAATTCCTGCCCATCTTTAACAAGTTAAATTAGATTGATCGCTTCACTATTTTGAGCATATGTCTTTGGATTGTTGGAGGACACCATAGCGAGCAGATGAAAGTAAAGCATGGCTGAACAGCTGGAAGCTGGAAGTGTCTTACTACACAGCTGCAGAACTCTTGTCATCATGCTGCCTTAGCGAGTCGTGTATGCAGGTTATCTTAGGTGTCAATGAAAGCGTGGTTAGGTTTGTAATATCTAAAGTAATGGTTCGTAACTGGTCAAGCTTTGGGACCCGCCGTCATTCCTAACTGTCACCTGGTGACAGAAATCAAAAAATATACAGAACTTTAGTTCATTGAATAGTTATTGAAGGAAAAAAATGCAGTTCCCATGGATTCAAATAAAAGGTCTGTGACCCACTGAAAGCAGGGTAGCTGTAGTTTAACAGCAGTTCTCACTGACCACAGTCTTGTCATTTATAAATCCAGGTTACTGAGGATGACGGGTTGTCGGAGGGGACCAGTGTTGCCAGCAGCGATGACCTCAGCAGAGGTTGGACGTATGAGTGGACTCTGGTGCACAGCCTGAGTCCAGAGGAGGAACCTGATACCTTTGACACGGACATTCAATCCAGGTGATCGGATCCTGCTACCAGATTTCACGAGCAACTTTTCTTACTTGGATACAACCCGCGGGTGTATATCCCCAAGACGCTAGACTTGATGCATAGCCATGCATGAATAATTCAAACGTCACAATGGTTAATACGTCTATTTTAGCAGATACTATGAACATTACAGCTGAGTAAAGGAGCTTCGCATTCGAAAGGTTTCTACATTCTTCTTGTTAAACAGAGAAATGTGGAACCTTTTTTAAGCCTCGGCACACTACAGTCATTGAAAAAAAATAATTCATGGAAAATCCTTTCGACCTAATGAAAAATTGTCACTACTGACACTTCACAATCCATTGATCATAGACGTATTTTTGAGAATAACTTGCAAGCATTTCTTTTCGGTGCAACCATTTGTGTGGGTCAAACAGAATCCTTGAGGCTCTATTGTTTTAATAATGGTTTGAAGTGAAACGGTAAGCTAGCTGTTAGCTATGTTCGCGCGTCAAACAAGGTACACTCCATCATTCTGCCACGAAAGTGTGTTGTGGAGTTAGAAGCGAGTCTATGACGGCAGTAAAACCAAACACCACTTCAGTAGCACTCAAGTATAAACATGGGCTTTCTAATAGTTTCTTGTCTAACCATCGTGGGGGTGTCCAGTTTACAGAATCAGTGTGATACTCCCGAGCCAGACAGCTCCTGCACCCCACCGAGCAACAGTGGGGATCCCAAAGACATGACCCGCCTGGACCCTTCTCCTCATCGAGGACTTGAAAGCTCCCGGATGGACGAGAGGAGTGGACGAGAGCGGTCAAGGCGACCGTCAGGTCGGTCCAAAGTCATAGTTAGCAAAAGAGGAACTCTGTCTAAAGAACCCTACTGATGTCATCTCCATGTTTCAGAGTGCAGAGGAGTCAGGAACCAGGAGAGTGGCTACTTCTCCCCGGACAGAAGAATGGACAGAGAGCAGCAAATGGAGGAGGTCAACAAAAGGCCTTATCGCTACTACGAAAGAGGACATCCGCTTCCCAGCAACTACGTCCCAGAGCCAAAGGCAACCGTCCCTTTCAGGACAGTGAATCTGGGCGTCCCGTCCCAGCGGAGAAACCAGGAGACCTACATGCAAGAAAGCTGGAGAAGTGAATCCCCTCAGCGATACACCTACCACTCCAATTTTAGACGGGGTACTGACTCAGAGAGGAATTCTCCAACCCGTCATAGCTCATTGAGTCCTGACCGATACAAGTCAGCTGACAACCAGAGATGGAGTTCCCTTCCTAGAGCTCAGAGCAGGTCACACGCCTCTTCTCACCTTCCATCCCATGCTGCATCCGGCAGATCTAGCCCTCGCAGACGTGGCTCAACGAGCTCTCGTGCCATCTCACCGTCAAGAGTCACTCCTTCTCGCAAGCATTCAGACTCCCTTCATTTTCAAAATGGAGGATATGACTTTAAAAGGGGGTCCAGCCGAGATTTAAGGAGTCCATCACAAGCTTCAAACAAGCATAGTTTGGACTCTGAAAAGCTTTACAGAAATCTGGAATCCATCTCTCGTCGTGCCTCCACCTCCACTCAGCAGAATTCATACAAGGAGTCGCGCCTGTCTCCACATAGCCCAAGATCAGCCCTCAACAGCTTGGCAAACACTCGCTCTCAGAACAGTCGGGAGGTTTCGCCATCGAGAAATGACTTCTCATCCCCTGTCCAAACCCCACAGAGGGAGCTCTGCTCCAGAAACAGCCACCTCAGTCCATCCCCTGGTTCCTGGCAAGGGTCTTCACCCTCCATGGTCCTCCTCTCTCCCTCAGGTGGATCCTCGATGTCAAGACAAGGGCTGGACTCTCAAGGAATCGGAGCTTCACCCATAAATGTTTGCAGTGTGGAGGGAGATGGAGTCACTGGAGCAAATAATATTCTCAGCGCAGAGCGGAGCAGAAGCAGCGTGCGGAGAGGCATGGAGGCCATACTGCTCTCTGAGCCAAAGAAGACCCAAGTAGATGTGGAGGAGGTAAGGAGCATATTAGATTAGACTGCCATAGATTCATACATCTGCAAATTAAGTATTTATTTTAAATCTGTTATGAAGCTATGTAGTTTTACCATCCCATCTTTGGAAGTGTAATTGTTGACTGGTGTGAGGGAGCCACAGGAATTTCAGAATTGAGTCGGGAGAGGCCTGGCAATATTTTCTTGTATAATGATGTTTTTGTATGAATTATTATTACCCCCACCACTGCATCTGTTATAATGAGTCAAGAAGCTGTGAACAGATTTTCACATCATCATTTTTTTATCTTTAAATAGAATAGTTAACTGTGAGTAGAGATAGGCAATTCAATGTTTTATGTCTGTAGTAGACACAGTTGCATTCGTAACCTCACAGACTGTGTTCTGCCAATTTTATTTTGAGGTTAAACTGTGTGAGACAGCAACCACTCCAAGATGTTTGTAGCTTTTTGGCGGCTAGCGAAAGACTTGGCGTATGTATTGTACTAATATTGCCACACTGACCCAGGGTCTATCTACTACTATAAAGTCTTTATTGAGAATTTCAAACTATGATCTGGAACTGAAGTCCTCCAGACTCTCCACAATTGTTACAAACCCCAGAGTTGGACGGCACACAGTGCTCCCTCGCAGTCTCGACATATTTATGAGATCCAATTCTGCATCTAATTTTGTGAGTACACAACATGCTTGTATTTATTGAATTCATCATTAAATTCACATAGGGATTGTTTTCAACCAACACATCCTCTTTTCCATGGTGTGATATATAGATGTTGGGAAAGTTACCCTTTGCGTTCTATACTGACGAAAAAGGCATCCTTCAGCATTGCATATTGATGCATTGGCAGCGTGACACATGAAAAAAAAAGACGTAGGTTGGTGTTAGGGTAAGCCATGAGACAGTGCTCCATTCATTCTACGTTTTAAATCTATGTGTCAAATTGCTATTTGCCATCAATAGTCACAGTGACTTAGGAGGAGAGCTACGTAGGGGGTTATAAATAACAACTGACACCCAGTCTTCCCGTCTCTCCGTGATAGTCCACAGCTAAAGGGTTCCAGATTACTATTGGCCACCTTCTCACCCCCATCACCAATGCAAAATAACCGCCATTTCTGCACCAACTCTTGGGAACTCCCTGCCCCTTCATATCATATTATTATTGTTATTATTATTATTATTATTCAAGTCTTGAATTTGCCATCAGAGGTTACCACAGCAAGTCAGCCTCCTCCACCTGGACCTAGCCTGCCCTTCCACCCTGCTGTTCATAGCTCTCCTCTTCATGAACCAGGTCAAAGTCAGAAACTTTGATAGGGCCTGTTAAAAAAATATTATTTGTGGCTCACCAGTACTCTTAGCAGGAGGTGGTAAAGTTCAAAAATAGAAACTGCAAGTATGAAAGCACTGTCAAATCAGCTCTTTTTGATGTCAGGCAGATGATGGTGTTAAAGCAAAGCAATAAGTGGTGTCAAAGGTTGATAGAGACTTCCTAGAATTCTATACTATATGTCATAGCTGAACCACTATGTGAGAAAAACAATTCAAGCTACAAGCGTCATTTTGCCTTCTTGATGTCAGACAGGGATGTCTTTGGAAGACTACATCCTTCTAGCTGACATTCCAAAAATCCAGCTGGAGTCAGAAGAGGAGCTGCCCGGCTTCAGACGGAGGAACCAGAGTCCCAGTCCTTGTCGGGATCAGAGACTTCGATCATATGGGTACTTGGCATACTGCAGTTATTCAGTTACATTCATAAGACGTGACAGATGGAAATGTAAAGTGTAATGTAAAATGGTGGGATTGTCTTCATCTCTTACAAAGATATCAAGATGAAGTGGATGTTTTCGGGTCCACGGTTGAATCAAATGACAGAGGTAGAGGACGGGAGAGAGGCAGAGATCGGAGGGAGAGGTACCGCGATTTGGAGAATGGACGATCGTCCCGACGGCAGTCAGTCACATCTGTCCACACTCAGGTACGGATTTAATAGGATGTCTGCAAAATAAGAGGACATTATCACATCTTTTGTCCATCGCTTGAAGGGTTCTGACAAACTGAACGGGAAACGCAGATCGTCCAAAGCTCCTCGCGAACGTCCACAGACTCAGGTACGCGTGATGACATCAGCAAAAGGAAAAGACATTATCTCTGCTTTAGGGCAGCAGTTGATTTATGATGGGTTTTAATAGATTGTGGGAGGCTGCAGCCAGGGAATAACTAAATTAGCTGACTCTGGACTTTTTCTTTTGGCGTTAGGCGCAAATAAAGTATAGCTGCAAAATTGTTTCATCAGAGCTGCGAGTGACATAATGAGTAATTACTGTATGTGGCGCTGGTGCTAGTCTTAAAAACTAAACTGCTGTTCTTGGATCTTTTGAACTCACCGTTGTGGTAATATAGTGAAATGGATTTTTTATTTCAACACTCACAACACACCAGTCAACGTTTGTCTTCACTGTTAAAGTCAGACAATGAACATTTTGGAAAAAAAGAAAATGAAATAAGCATTTGGAATTAAAAACTGACGACTCTCAGTCATCTGAAATATTGTGAAATTAAGACGTGTAAATTAATTTCACTTGCATTTTAACAATCTCCTTCCCTCCATCATCCATCTGGACATGATCCTGCAAACAATGTAAGTGCTTAAACTTGCTGATGTTTTCAACTCAAGACTACGTCTCCTTCTTCTGCCTGAGTGGGTTTCCTTTGAGAACTAAAACCCAGTAAATACAATGTTTACATTGCAATATGTAAACTTATTCCATACATACCAGGGGAAAACACAGTTATTTTAGCTCACATATTCAGCAATAAACTTTGAAGTCAAAAATGGATCCAGCATTTTTTGTCACTGGGTTACAGAAGTAATATTCAAGCATGCATTAATGTTTTGGATGTTGTCTTATTCTAGCTTTACTATTAATTCATATGGAAATATATTTTTATTTTATGAATTCCCTATTCCTTATTATTTTTCCGTTTACTTTACAATCTATTGTGATTATTGTCAAATAGCATTTATAGTATCACACAGTGTTTGTAGTTTTATAGTATAGTATTTTTTCCAAATATATTTTGTCTAGTTTTATGTGTCTTCCAAACTTAAACTGGCCTCTTCTCACTTTCATAGTCAGGTTGTACCGTTCAGAAAAGTCTGATCATTCTTTCAGTGTTTTATCACTTCCTCTGTTTCAAACTCATTGAACGTCTTTCCATCGCTTGTTTCTGCTGTCATGAACATTTCTGGTCACTGCTGTGGTTATCTAACTGTCGAAAGACTGCGGCTGTTTCCTCTGTCTCAGTCAAATTCGAACCGGAAGCGAAAATGCCTTCACATTCTTTGTCACTGTATTTGCAGATGAATGAAGGGGTGGATGTCACGACTGGATGAGCAAGGCAAGGTAAAAAAGTTCGTAAAGTTAAGCAGGAGTTAAAATGATGATCCTCACAGTTAAGACTCGTGTTCTGGTTGTCATCAGTGGAGGAAACACTGGTTTGTCCTGACACACACGTGGCTGAGGTACTTCAGGGACGCCGATGCTGAGGAGGTAAATCGCAGTCTGAAATGTTAGGTGCTGATGTTGAAGCGCTGCTACGTTAAGACTTTACACATCTCTCAGTCAGATGATCCGGAGGGAGAGATTGACCTGACTTCCTGTGTGACGGTGTCAGACTGTGATGTAGAGAAGAACTACGGACTACAGATCCATGTATTGAACATCCTTGTCCAAGTCTTATCAGATCATCTTGTAGTGCAAATTATGTCTTGAGCTGCGTCCTGTTTGACTGTGTGTGTGTGTGTGTGTGTGTTTGATCTCCTTCAGACAAAGAGGACAGTGTTCACTCTTTCTGCAATGACCTCTAGAATTCGGCGGAACTGGGTGAAGTTACTTCAACAGGCAATCCGAGACAACACATAGTGAGTTGGACTTCACACTCGTGAGCAGCATCGAACATGCCTGCAGGCTTGTGACGTACCAGGACATTTGGAGGGGGATGTTTACAACTAGCTCATGAACAAGTGCCTTTTTATAGCCCTCGCCCTGGAGCGACCCTTGCTCGAGTTTCTTTGCCGTTGAAACTATAAATTAAGACTATAAGTGCTGACACAGCAGTCGGTCAGCAGCAACACTGAGTTCCTAATTTGAAACACTTCATTTCAAAAACAGGATGCTGATTCATTGTGGTGCTACTGGGCTGGCTTTGCTAAAACCCTCAAATGAGCAGTGTTTTGCCCTCTGTGTTGGGTGACGACCAAACAGAGACAGAAATGTCTCAACATGCAGCGTAAATAATACGCATTTTTAGATTCAATTTGACATCCTTTATTTGTTTGTCACATCATCACACCTTTTCATAACCGTTTCACACATAATTTAGCGTGTATTGTAGCTGTTATATATTGTTTATAATGACTTTAAAAAGGTTTTCTTTTTAAGTGTCAATCAACACAGTCAGTTTTTCAGTATTATTTTGTAATGATGACCACAGTAGATAAAGATGAAAATCTTCCTTTCCTTAACAATTAATTCATAACACGTATATCATGAATTTCTTCCCATCTCTGATCTAGACTGTGGAAATGCAGCCGGGATTATTGGGTGGTCTGTTTGTGGCAAACTTTCATCTCTCATCTTTCTTCTGAAGTGTAACAGAATCTCCCTCTCTCTGCCTCTTGTTCTTCGTAGCCAATCCGAGAGCAGCAGTGAGAAAGAGAACCCCCTCTCTCAGGGCTCGTCGCCATGCCAACCACCTGCTGGCTTCACCTGCACCGACTCTGGCTCTGAACGCACAAGAGCTTCCGCAGCAGGTGCACGCTCCCACCAGGCCGAGAACCAAAGTGCAGACGCGGACCTGGACTTGTCTCCCTCCACTCAGCGAGAGGAAGGGGAGGGCTGGGACAGAGACCAGGCCAAGCGATTGGAGGAGAGGAACAGGTGGTTTGAAGACGGTGTCGCCTTCAGTGAGATGGGCAGCAGGTGGGACTCAATGGAGCTGAAGAAGGGGAGTGTGCCTGTGCCTGTAATCGAAACCATGGACTCAGAGGTCACCAGGAAGTGGAATGAATTTGAGAGCCTGTCATTTAGGGACGTGAGTGCACAGACTCTCATTGGGGCTCAAACTTATCAGTCATGCGTGTCACAGGAATCTTTCATTAACTCAAGGCCTGAGGAGTTGGTTACAGGAGAAAAAACAAATCATGTGAGCTCAAAAGACACTCTTCCATCTCTAAAGGGCTTTGAAACAGCCCAACCAAATAAAGGTCTCCAGGAGGAGGTAAGAAGAACCACCACAGTTTTGCTAAATGGAATTCACTGAGGAATCTCTCTAGCAGGGCCTTTCCCTTGGCGAGCAGCCCCAGAGCATCAGAAGAGACGTGGTGACTGAGGTTGACAGCCCATGTGGTCCAGGGGCCCCCTGCAGGGCCAAGTTGAAAGCGATGGTTGAGGCGCATCAGAAAGCAGTGAGGGAACTCCAGGATAAGCATGCCCAGGAGATCAAGGCGCTGGAGGAGGCCAGGGATAAGATGTTGCAGGAGGGCAGCCACGCTGCTGCCAAAGGTGAACGGCATGAACCTCCAGATGTAACTACCTAGTAACACCTAACTACTGAGGGAAGGGCATACAACAGAAAAATATTTCTGCAAATACATGACGAAGATTCCTCCCATGAACATAGATCTTTCTTCATGACTCTCAGAAAGTAGCTGTTAATGGTGTCTTGGGCAAAGTGGGGACTGGGGGCCTCATGCAGCCTGTTGCCTCAGTTACGCGGCCCACATTTTACTCTTTACATCATTCATTGCTTAGTCAATTCATGTAACTCAATAGCTATTTTTAGGTAATTGATGATGGGTTTATTTTTCCATGTTGTATATTTTCCTTCAATTAAAGATATTAATAGTTATATTGAAATAAAATAATACATTGAAAAAATACCTTGCAATACAATGCATTATAGTTCATCCATGGTCATGTTAGCTAGATAGTCACATCTTCCAGTAAATATGATTCATTGAGATTGAAATATATATGATATGAAACAATATGTAATATATATTTTCTTGTTGTTTTATATTATTTAGTAACGAAATTAAAGACTTATTTTCTCCGTCAGTTATGCAGTTGGACTTGAAGCTGGATGAGTGATTTTCTTGTCCGTTGCAGCTGTGGAGTCGCTGAAAGCAGCTCACAGAGCAGAGCTGGAGAGGGAGGTGGAGAAGGCCAGAAGGCTGGCTGGAGGGTCTGCACATGTGGGAACTACATACGCCAGCCACTGGTAAGAATTCATCAGCAAATCTGTTCACAAGAAAAGGGTTTATTCACTTGCATGTGTGTGTTCCTGCACATCAGGCCACATGCGGACCCCCTGCACAAAGAGTTAGACGGGCTGTCGGAACAATACTCTCAGAAATGCCTTGAGCTGAGCCGCACAGAGGAGAGCAGCAGAAGCAGAGGGATGGAGCTTGGAATGAAGGACAGAGAGCTGCAGCAGTTACGGCGAGAGAACCAGGTTCAGTGACAAGGCTGTGGTTCTGATAAACATCTAAACTTGTCATCAGACCGGGCAAAACAAGAGCAAGTATTTAAGAAAAATGTAAGCTGTGTTTTTCTTCAGGAGCTGAAGGCCAAGCTAGCGGAGGAAATCACCCGCATGCGATATTTCATCACAGGGCAGAGGTCAGAGGTGGGCTCTCGAGGCAACACTCATCGCTCTGCAGCCGACATCGAGGTAGTGATTTAATAACTTATACATCCAATATTTTAAGAATAGAGCATGTAGTGTCACTGTCAGTCACTTCACTGAGCATGGGATATTGATATGTTTTTATTAGCTTGTGACCTCAATAAAGGCCATCAAATCTAATAAGAGCATGACTGCTGATGCCGCTGCACACATATTAGAAGACACACTGACCTCTGCTGGCCAAAGGACGCATTACACTGTCTCTATCCGAGGCATCACGCAGCCAAGGTTTGAATCTTAACAGCCGGAGTGTAATAGTCAAGAAAATCCAGTTGGCTTCATTCAGACCTTTGCGACCCATTATATTAACTCAGTGGAGCTTTTCAGTCGCAGTTCTTACCAGTAATGTTCAGTGTACTTGTTTAAAAAAACGCGCAGTGTAATAATTGTTTTTGAAAAATATTTAAATGTTACATCAATATAAATGTTTGTATTGCTTATACATTTTCGATTAGCTTCAGGGCACACTGACAAAGTGGTACATATTCAGCATAGCTCAACAAATTGTATCCTACACAAACCTTTTCACATTGTTAATTTAATAATGAATTGAAAAGAAAGTTATACTTCTTAATTAGTGACAAGTGACGGAGTAAATTTTCAAACCGTTTGAATAATGCCAGCTCATTTTCCCTGTGCATTTGTTTGGGCTTCTAAATAAGATTAATATACATCTAGGAAAATCCTTCCAACGGTCCAAAAAGGCACGATTTGAAACAAGGTTATCATGTTCTTCTTCAGACTCTGATACAAGTTAAAGAAAATGAGGTGCAGTCTCTCAAGAGGGAGATCAGCTGTTTACAGAGTGAAGTACAATCCCTCACAAAGGTCAGTAGATTCTATTTTACAGCTATTTTAAGTAATGTATGTCATAATTGAAGATGTGCCTAACTTGACCACGTATTACAGGACAAGGAAGCAGCATATGAGCGTTACAAGGAGGCTTACGTGGAGCTCAGTGACCAGAAAGGACGAAGCCGCTTGGAGTTGGACTCCCTCAAGCAACACTTGAGTCTGACCAACGCTGCACTGCAGGAGCAAACCAGACATACCTGACCACACCAGCACAACTTCATATAAAGGTCATGAAAGTAAATTTAGCAAAAGCAATAAAAACAAACACAAAGTTTTCTTTCTCTGAAGTATTTTATTTGTATTAACTCCATTGAGTTTCTAAGACCACCGCATGCGAGAAGAGTGAAGATGCCCCATATCACAGGGTGCTGGCTTCACATGATATGATATATTCCATATATTTATTAAATTAAAAAATATGATAAACAGCAGAAGAGACTGGGGGTCGGACGTAGAGTGATTGACATATGTTCCACCTCAGCCACACATCTTTATTCCAGCTCATCTCCATTTACTCAGTATTGCAATGCATCCTGTCAGGGAAAAAAAACAAAACATGTTAGTCTGCTTTCGTGCACCAAAGCTAAATTCTTACGATAACAGACACACCCATTAGGCAAGCAAACAAAAACTCTGGACAAACGTATAAAGGTTGTGAGGGAGTGGCGCACCGTTTGTTTGATGCCGTCAGCTCAGTCGTCATCGTCGTCATCCTCAGGGACAAAGATGTCATGCTCTTCTAGGAGCGCTGCAAAGTTCTTGCTTATCAGAGTACCAACATACAAGAAGGGCACCACCACAGCCGTCATGCGGATCAGTCCAAAGGGGGTCTGGAGAACGAAAAGAAGTGGAGAAAGTGGGGTTAAAACAGGTAAAAATAATTGAGACCAGTGGTAGACAGCAACTTCAATTGATCTGGGAAATACACTCATGCATGTTATCGCATTTACAGGATCTCCTTGACATAGATGTCTCATGCTGGGTTCCCACTGGCCGCTCCCTTGCTGAGAGGCTACAGCACACAGTGCCTGACTTTAGAACAGTTAGAATTGTGTCCTGTAGCATAAAAGGTTCTTAATGCGAGACACATCTTTAAAATTTGCATGAGCATGATCCAGACACCTGAAATGACCATTGCCATTCATCACAAGATCGAGATTGCTGTTCACGCAAATTAAGTGGATAGAAACAAACATGCAATAATGTTTCACTATATGAAATAAAATGTTACTTTTGAAAATATGAGCAAATAAAAATGAAGACTTCCGGGAAATAGGTATAAACACATTCTGATTGGCTTACATGGCTGGCATTTCAACAATACTTCTTCTTAATTGGGCAACTCTCCTGTCAATCACACACAACCTCCCGCCCACACGCTTGACGGGCTCTCCTTATCACGAGACCGAGTCAAACACCTACTTTATCCGGCTTCGGTAGGACTGCGCCGGACGCCGTCGATGTTGCATTCCGAACTGGAGTCTTCCGTGATATATTTGATGCTTTTAAGCCGGGATTCCGGCTTAATAAAGCCACATTTTGAGTGGAAATTCGGAGCGGTAGGCGGAACAGACCGGTCGCCATTATTCCAGGGATATGTGCCAGAGAGAGGGCGGGGCCTGTGTGTGTGCGTCTGTATAAATAGGCGTGGACATCTTAGATAAAATGTACTTTTTGTGAACACAAAATAGTCCAAACATGTATTAATCCTAATCAAGAGTTAAATGGCATTAAGCTGACAATGACAAAATTCTAACAAAACAAATGGTCAAGTGGATTCCGTCTGTAGCAGAAAACCTATTACTTTTCACAGCCTCTAAACCTCCAAGAAAGCCAATAAATAATATACATCAAAAGCACCTGATCACAATACTGGTACTTCATGAATTACTTCAAAATGCGTCAAAATGATCGCAGTCAACGTCTCTAGTTATGATTCATTGTTTTACATTTTGAGGAACACTGGTGAGCTCAAAGCTGTCGACAGGTGGTGTAAAATGAATGTGTTAGTGTGGCCATTTACTAAATAAAGGACAACAATATATAGATTTGCGCGTCATGTTTTCTTTGGCCTATAGTATTTTGAACTCGTCTGTGACGTCAGCAAAGCTCACCGCAGCACCGTCACCGCCCCTGGCCTGAGTGTGGCGCTCCCGCACCTCGGTAGGAAGGGGAAGTAGCCGCCGTGCGGAAGAAAAAGAGCCCCGAAACTTTACGATAACTGTCTAGAAATAGAGATTCATGCCATGTGTCAGGAACCGGTTCTCTATCAGACGAATATTTATTAGAAAATCTTGTTTTTACACAGCCAAATCCACACGACCCGGATATTCGAGCGAATTTAAACAGAGCCAACCGTCCTTTGCTTTCCAGCGATAGTCTCTGTTACTTATTTTAACTCTCTCACGGAACGCTATAGTTTTGACGGGAAAGTTTGTGGTGGCGGTGGAGAAGAAGCTGCATGTGTTTGACTTTTGCGGGCGAGGAGTGAGTCACACGCCGCGAGCTGCAGTCAAACATGTCGGCCCAGGCGCAGATGCGAGCAATGCTGGATCAGCTCATGGGGACGGGCAGAGATGGTAGGTACTTGCTGGGTGCCGTCGTCTAACTACGACTCCATTAAAAGTGTCGCAGCGTAAGTTTTGCGTTGCTACTGGTATTAGCCGACATGCTAACTAACAGCGGCATGTGATGCTAAGAGCTAGCCGACATGAGGATAACGAGCGGGGCGCTGCTACCTGTTGTCGCTGAGTTAAAATGTAGTCAAGTCAGTATATTTTCTACATTTGTCACTCTCTCAATATTAGCGACTGCACTTCTATTGGAATTTTTGACGCCTATGATGTAACATGAGTCATCACAACTTGCGACATGGTCATATATCATGTCATATCATAGATTATAGGTGACTGAGTTAGTCATTTCAATCCGTTTTTTCTTCTATTACAGGTGATACCATGAGACAAAGAATTAAATTTTCAGATGAGCGGGTCTGCAAAAGTCACCTTCTGGATTCATGTCCTCATGACATATTATCAGGCACAGTATGTACAATGCACTTGTTGGGTTCCATTTTGACGCATGAAAACATTCCCACACATGCTCCTTAACTTTCCCGTCGTGTTTTGTTTGCAAAGAGCGGAGATAAATTAGAGGTCTAGCCCAACATATTTTAGTCCATTGATGAAGTTGAGCTACTGCTAGTTTCTGTCAAATGCACAATGTAAGTCCATAATGTTTTTTGACTTCACCCCCCCAGCGAATGGACCTGGGAGAGTGTTCCAAAGTTCATGACCTGGCACTAAGAGCTGACTATGAGATTGCCTCCAAGGAACAGGAATACTTCTTCGAACTTGATGTAAGTGAAACAACATTGTCCTTTGAAAGCAGTAATGTTGCTGATCTGCCGTGGACATGTGGCATCGTTTTTTTTTGTTTTTTTTTGCTCAGTGTGAGACTATAGGACCATCGTGCATTACATCATCTGGTTTCAGCTCCTCTTTTAACTCTGGCAAAATGCTTATCCTTGCATGAGATGAAAGTCAGTGGTGAAGTCATACTGATGGATTGTCAGTAGTTTTAGGTTGTTTACTTGCATCTTAATCGGAGTTCGGAATGGTTTACTCGATAACAGCCATCGTAGCACCCTGCATTATTATGGAGTTTGTTTATTAGTGAAGTACAAATGTTTTTATAACCCTATTTCATTGATCAGGCTGCTGAGCATCTACAGTCCTTTATTGCTGACTGTGACCGCAGAACAGAGCTAGCAAAGAAACGACTGGCTGATACGCAAGATGAGATCAGCGCGGAAGTCACTGCGAAGGTGAGTGACTACTTAAAGTAACGGTTTCAGTTATGTCTACATAGATATCTTTACCTTGAAATATCTCTTCTGCCCACGTCAGGCTGAGCGTGTACATGAACTAAATGAAGAGATCGGGAAGCTGCTTGCTCGAGCGGAGCAGCTTGGAAGTGAGGGGAACGTTGACGAGGCCCAGCAGCTGCTGGAAAAGGTGGAGAAGACCCGGGCCCTGAAGAAAGAAGCTGAGGTCAGGAGATCACATTGGTTTCATTTGGATTTTGCCATAGCAGAAATAAAGTTTAAGAGTAGAAAATATTGATTGAATGAATGTGATCAGTTTGCTACAGTAGCTGACTCTCCTGCACTCCCTGCTCTCACAGGATGTTTATAGGAACTCGATGCCGGCCTCAAGCTTTCAACAACAAAAACTTCGGGTGTGTGAGGTGTGCTCGGCCTACCTCGGTCTCCATGACAATGATCGTCGTCTGGCTGACCACTTTGGAGGAAAACTACACCTCGGCTTTATTGAAATCCGCGAGAAACTAGAAAAACTAAGGGTAATCTCCTCACTGCAGAAATGACAGTAGTTGTTACTGACACACATCTGAAGTTTCTGTCCAGTTGACCTTTTATATTGTCATTTTTAAAATTTATGTTGATGCAGAAAGCTGTGATTGAAAAACAAGAAAAAATGCGGACAAGACGGCGAGAGGAACGTGAAAGAGGAGATGAACGGGAGAGACTGTGGGAGATGGAGCGAGAGCGGGAGAGAGAAAGGGAGCGAGAGAGAGAACGTGAGAGGGACCGTGAACGAGAGAGAAGACGGTAGTGGACTGTATTTCTGTTTGCATCATCTTCAAGATAACTGTCGTCTAACTGTATTTTTTTGTCATTCAGGTCAAGATCTAGAAGTGGAGACCGATACAGGTATAAGAGCTTTGTAAATGTAAAGTAAGAGTATTTTTATTTAAAAAAATGTTAACAGCAAGACACAAATACTACTTGTTACTCAAAATAGAGTGAGAATAAAGGATGAGATTGAATACATGTATGTGTACTGCATTATCTTCCAGAGATATTGAACCTATCTGAACAGCCTTTTAACCCATAACCCATAAGTTATCTGTAATATGACCCAGAAGACACATTTTGTGTTGTCGTTGTGTCAACACAGGGATGGAGGCAGTTCATCTAGCCACCGCTCTAGACGTCACCGGTCCTCTCGCTCCAGAGAAGAGGGTGGAGACCGGGATCGAGAAAGAGAACGAAAACACAGACACAAGGACAGACATCGTTCACGCTCTCATTCCCACAGGCACAGGAGAAAGAGGTGCGTTTCCCTTTTGTATGCCTTCAGACTTTAGGTTTCTTCAGCTGCATTTCCTTACGTTGTTACTGATTCGATTTGCTTGAGTTGATTTTATATAACATGTTGAAATCAGATTTTCGATGACAGAATATATGATGAAGAAGTTGAATAAACTGTTATTATTCACCATGGCTGGTAAATGTTGGCACAGTCAAAGAGAATCCAACACTTGGAGCCTCTGGGTTGAATACTTGGATCAGACTACTACATGCCATAGATAAGGTCATTGTTCATGCGTTCACATATCGTCTAACAGCCTTTGTTGGCTCTCAGGTCGTCCAGAGACAGATCGTCTCACACCCGTGACAGAGGTGAGAAGGAGCGCTCGCTGTCTCATGAGCTAGTGGGAGAGGGCGAAGGTTGGCATAATGACCAGGTGCAGCAAAGAGACTGGGAGGACAGGGAGAGATCCACCTCCCCAGATACGACAATGGCCAAAGAGAGAGACAGATCCCCATCGTACGAGAGGCAAAGACGCTCCAGCTCAGAAGAGCGAGAGTCGGGAGAGATATGAGCTGGATAAGAACAACAACAACAGCAGCAGCATGTGGGCATCATTGCAGTTCTCCGGATGCACTTCTCAAGAGCAGAGGCCGGTGTGTAGCTTGCGTGTCAGCTTCAGTCTTCTTATTGAAACGTCAGTGAGCAGTGTTTGATGCTCAAGTTGGGGGAAGGGAAATGGTGGTGGTCAAGCTGTTATACTTTGAAATACTTTTGACTAGATGACAGTGTTCTGTTGTCTGGTCTTTCATGTGTTTGATTTGACAGGAGGTAGGTCTGTCACTTTTCTGAAGTGACGATGGGTCAACTTTACTTGAACGCTCATTTGTGGGACAAATTCTTAAGTAAAACTAGAAGTCTTGATGCCAAAATAGCTGCTGGTTTACTCCAAAACACAACCTCACCGAATGTTTTAATCAGAATACATTTGAACTGCTATGTATTTAACCGGATTGTTAGCATTTGTAGCACAGTGTGCTCCTCACTCAACCTTCACCTTTCTTTACTTTAATGCTCCTTGGATAGTTTCCCGCGTTTCCATGTTGTTCATATGGATCTGATGCACGGTCCCAAACTGACACTGGAGGCCTTCTGCTACTTCTGCCTGATCAATGATGTTGAATTTGTTCTCCTGTGCCACCCGAGATGAATAAAATGTCTGCTTTCAATAAAGTCTATTTTTCCTCACTGCTTCAATTCATAATATGACGACCTCAGACTTGCTCATTCACTGCTGCATATCATTGCCACATCAAAGGTTAGCTGATGCCCAGTTTGAACGTCTCATATGATATGCCCCGATTTAGGGGGTTTAAATTGTGGTCCGATAACAATTGGTGGAGAGGGATATTCTTCAGATATTTAGCGATGATACTTGATAACTTCAGGTCACACAGTGCTGTAGGAGTAGCTTGCGGTTTGGTGACCCTGGAATCGAGCGTTTAAACAAGAAAATTCAAACTTATCTCTTTAAATGTTTTCAACACTATCTCATTTTGACTCAATTTTCTTCATAAATTGCACACACCATGAATTGACGCAAGTTACATACAAGTTGCGACAGTCAGCGTAAGCATGTTCTAACCCGACAGTGAATCCATTTGAGGAATAATAAATATTGACATTTGTCTCAGGTCACGCTCACAACCACATGTAATACACTCTGTAGCCTCTGAGGGGCAGTAGCAGGCAGATGTTTTTCACCAAGCACGTAGTGACGTCAGACGCGCGTTTGGAAAAGTGGCGCGAAGAGGGAAGCGCTGGTATACTTCCGGGTGTCATACCCCTCGAAAACGCTCATCCATTTTATTATCGTTATTCTAAAATCGTCAGTGAATATGTCGCTGTTGAAACCCTACAGCAAACTACCTGCACTCAATTCAGCCACCATCTTGGTAAGTTGGCAAGCAGCTTTCTCTCGTCATCGTCATTCAAGTAAAATGAAACCGGGACTTGTGTTACCAATATGATCTTTTGTAACGGTAAAAAAAAGAACGTTACAAAGGTCCCTGCCAACTGCTCATTGGCGAAATTATTATTTACTAATTGTTCCAGTTACCAAGAGTCAGCGATCGTAGAGCGAAGCTTGGGTACAACATGTACAATATGATCCGATCGTTTTTTAATGCAAACAATACTGTCAATATTCTTCTACAGTGCATGGCCAAAATACATAATACACGGCTAATACTTGGGGTGTAACTCAACAGCTTCTACACCACATGATTTTACAGTATACCGATATATATTTAGGTGATATCCGAAAGTCATAAATCTCAAGTTTGTCCTTTGTCATCTCCCATCAGAGGTTACCACAGCAGGTCAGCCTCCTCCACCCTAACTTGTCTCGTGCATCCTCTCTGGTCACCACAATGGTCCTCGCATCCATAAAACTCAATGCTCTCCTCGACCAATTCTTGTTGCTTGTTTATTAATATCAACAAAGATTAAAACAGCACATAACAGAATGATAAATGACCTTTAAAAGCAGTATCCATTGGTGAAGAGACACGTTGTTGTATGCATCTGTGTTTTGATGATGTACCTTTGTACCAGCTGGTGGAAAATGAGGAGCATTTTCAGCAGAAATTGGCGAATAGTCTGGTGGAGGAGAGTGCCGTCACAGTGAATGTGTGAGTAGTACTTTTCGACCTCAATACACCATGCTCTTTTTTGCAATCTGCTCAAGATAAAACAAGTACACACCAGGCTGCTCGGTCGCTCATGGATGTTTCATTGTGTGTGTGTGTGTGTGTGTGTGTGTGTGTGTGTGTGTGTGTGTGTGTGTGTGTGTGTGTGTGTGTGTGTGTGTGTGTGTGTGTGTGTGTGTGTGTGTGTGTGTGTGTGTGTGTGTGTGTGTGTGTGTGTGTGTGTGTGTGTGTGTGTGTGTGTGTGTGTTCAGGAGACTAGCTAAGAGTCTACCTCTGCCAATGGAGAACGAGGAGAGTCGCCCGCGGATTGACCTTGTTGTGTTCATCATCAACCTCACATCAGAGTTAAGGTACTTCTCAGATTGAAAAGCCTAAAACAATAAGCCTTTCAGCCCTGTAGTCTATAACAATATACTCATTACAAGAGTGCAAGTAGTCATACACAAAGATGATATTGGGATGTCGTGAACCCTGAGAAGCACAGTAGATACTATATCACCGTGAGAGCAAGTCCAACCCAGCCAGCACTGCTGCTCAGGAAGTTTGGGGTTTGTTTGTGTTAAAAAAAAACTTTTCAGGGATTTTCAGGGAATGCGTGAAATTGGACAAGGATTTTGGGACCAATCCATATCACCGTCTTGATCCACAATTTTTTTTTTAACATTGGGGGATAGGGCCATTTTTGGCATTTGGATTCAGGATTTTATTTAAAACATGCTTCTTCATTGGGAGATTGTGTTGGGGTGGACAGATTCTGTTGGTGGAGGTTTGCACTCTCTTTGTGCTTTTCCAGTTCTCCAAATGTATTTGGTCCAACATGAGAGAATTCAATTTGATCTTCTTGTGTTTTTTGCAGCATTCGTTCAGCAGAATCTTCCCTCAAGTATTTGGATGCGGGATACTTCCTTGGAAAAGTGTGTTTCATGGTCACAGGCGGTAGGTAGACTTTTAAGTTTTTTAAGGATTGCACTCAATGGAATGGTTTTGTGTTCAGATTTTTGTGGTTAAACATAGAAACACTGCAGCAATAGAAAGCATCTGCTCCTGAGTTTTTGGAATTAAAAAAAAAAGAGCATTTCATTTGCTCTCTGTTCTTAATCCGTTTCCTGGAGTTTTACGTCAGAATGTGCAGCTGGCGATGGATGATTTTCAAGGGTGCTGACTGGCATCATGCCACCTCAGCCATGCCTGTGACTCGCTGATTTCTTTTTCTCCAATCCATGCCCTGCAGCTCGCAGTGTTTCAGTTCCTCCAGATCGCCTGGTCGCCGTCAGGAAACTGGCTGCATCGCACCACAGTGCTCTACTTTTTGCAGAGGATCAGGTTTGTGTCATAGCCCGATGATGGTGGCAGTTTTTGAGGTGCATGTTGAGCCTTTTTTTAACTATAGTTTTCTGCAGACATCCGACGGTGTCACCAATGCGGCAGCGAGGCTCCTGACCATCCTGAAGGTGGCTGCGGGTTTGGTTCCCATGACGACTGCTCTTTACCTGTCCAACCTGACTCAGTGCTCCATGCCATCAGACAGCAACATTCCCAGCTACGACTAGTTCCTGCAACACTTGCATCATCACTGACTCTCATGTTTATATATTTATTTAAAGTGTCTTGTACATACTACTCTGTATTTCTGTGTATTATTTAGGTGTAATTGTACTTAAGTAAATTCATTTAGAGTTTGGTTCTCTTTGTCCCTTTATTGTTTATTTTCTAATACTAATTCCTCTGTAATGCTGGTGGGAGCAGGGTCTGGGCCTTGTTACTCAACTGCTGCACCTCACCAGATGAGCATAGACGGATAGACTCTAAACAATTTGTTGCCAATTAACATTTGAAAATTACTTCCAAAATGCTGGGTACTTTCTTCGTCAACAGTTGGGTTATTCAAATTCTGTTTAACAAACCTTATTGACTATGTTGCTTATTGTTTGAAGTGAGCAAATAAAACCATGCCCTGCAGTTGCAAACTCTTTTTATGTTGAACAGGCTTGAATTTGACCTGGTATTGTGTCATAATCCTCAAACAAGTTGACAATGAGAGTAGTGCAAATCACCTTATTAAGTAAATTTTTTTTTATTTACAAACCTAAGATGATCTCCAGTGGAAGGTGTAGTCCAAAACTCCATTGGTGTCCTCTCAATTGCAACATTACAAACGTAATGAACTATTTATAAAAGCCTGGCAACAAGTCAACTCTAGATGACATGATAGTCGGACAGCTTTGTTAATATTCAAGCTCAATGAGGCGTTGAAAGTTGCACACGCAAACATCTGGTGCCATCATTGATACACAGCCGTAAAAGAGATGTCGAAGCTCAGAGCTTCGTCTCTCACAAATCTTTAAGCCCTTAAATTGAATCTGTTCTCTGGTTTCCTGCCTAAACATAAAAGGCTATTCTTATTATGTGTATTCTTTTTGCTAATCATACATATAGTTTTGTATTTTAATTCACACCTCGAGCCTCATTTCCGTTTAAGCATTGCACACATTCATTCTTGTTTCATTCACTCTTGGTTTCTTCAGTTAGATGTGACAGAGAGCAGCCTCTCAAGCAAGACCTGGATCTTGGAAGCTCATCACATGAGCCATGACATCAAAGCAGCGCTGGCTGTGACTAATGAGCATTAGTGGAATGTGTCCTTGTGTTGAGCTGATAAACACATTGATTCTTGATGAATTATGAATACATGAATGAACATCGTACAGATCTGCTGCCATTCCACAACAAACCAACAGCAGCTGAAACACTACAGCAGTGGACAAGAGCAAAAAAATACACTGGAAGATCAATACATCACAGGGACATTTTAATTGATCCAGCTACTCACCCATGTCGTAACCCACGATGTCGACTGCAAGATCATTTCACACATCAGCAGGCATCACAACACTCGAGATTGTGTTAAGATGATAAAGACATCGATTGTAACCAAGGGTCAGATAAAATGGCAAATAAATTGAGTTTTACTATGGGAGGTAAGCATTTGAAAATACTGTTACAATGATGACAAATAGTGACTTACATTCAGTACTGTGGGAGTTACACTCTCATCCGAAGGAGAAGCAGAGAATATGCAACATAGTGTGTCACCACATTTGTTCTAGCACGGTGCTGGAGAAACATGGCCTGCTGGAGAGCGTGGCGCTCACCACGGGCACATTTTCTGGGAATGCCTTGGGCAGAAAAAAGTCTGGTCTGACACGTGGTTTAATGGAGGGGATACTGCACACACAGTTTTTTTAGGAAAATTTTCTTTTTACCTTTGTGATCTTAGCAGTAAAAAAAAAAATCTATGAACACACGTATACATATAATTTATTTATAGAACCAGTCTAGAGTAATATATATAATATATATATATATATTTCCAAACAGAGTACATATGAAAATATTTTTGATAGTTTCTTCTGCTTTTTTTTCAATCTTCTGTTTAAAAAACTCTTTATAATCATGTAGCCATTTACCAATAACACGAAACGCTGCGTTAATTATTAATTTTAACACACAAGATGTGATTTTATTTTATTTTATTTTTGACATATTTAGGACGACGAATGCTCAGTATCTCAGTAGTATCTGGCTGAAAACGTTTGCAAGATCGACACGTGCCAGTGACGTCTCCATAATGACGTCTAAATCAATGGCGGCGGTCTGCGCATGCGTATGCAATCCGTGTTGCTTCAACAAGTCCCATAAATTCGTCCGTGGTTTACATGTAACGCGTCATACTTCCAAACGTCAGTTGTTCTCCTTGAACCAGCGGTGCACCATCACTGGTGCCTGGTAGACTGGCCGGACTGAGGTAACGTCTCAACCGTATACTGGCACGTCCTTGCCGACGTCACGCGTGCGTTACGTGCTGTCATAAGATGAAAACTTTGATTTGCAATTTACCGAAGTTTGTGTCCATTCAAAAGAAGACAGTATCAGCACAGATGGCTTCATTCTCCAGCTCCTCCACTCTTCCAAGAAAAGGTAAGTCATTCAGCGAGCAAGTGCGATGGTATTTGTTATTGTGCTTGGGATCTAAGCATTTGAAAATACTGTAACAACGACGACAAATGCAAACTACAATATGCAATATAGTGTGCAATATAGTGTGTAACCAGGTCATTAATTTAGTGAGAAAGTGCAATGATATTTGTCGAAACATTATTTGTTATTGTGTTTGGGAGCTAAGCACTTGAAAATACTGTAACAACGATGACAAATGTAAACTACAATATGCAATATAGTGTGCAATATAGTGTGTAACCAGGTCATTCATTTAGCGAGAAGGTGCAATGATATTTGTTGAAACATTATTTGTTATTGTGTTTGGGAGCTAAGCACTTGAAAATACTGTAATGACGACAAATGCAAACTACAATATGCAATATAGTGTGTAATATAGTGTGTAACCAGGTCATTCATTTAGCGAGAAGGTGCAATGATATTTGTTGAAACATTATTTGTTATTGTGTTTGGGAGCCAAGCACTTGAAAATACTGTAACAACGATGACAAATGTAAACTACAATATGCAATATAGTGTGTAATATAGTGTGTAACCAGATGATACATTTAGTGAGAAAGTGCAATGCCGCACCAATATTTGTCGAGAAATATTTGTGCGACTCTTCTTGTTTTTTCTTGTTCCTCTCACAATGACCTCGTCATCGTTCTACCTAAAGGCTTAAGGTATTGCTACATAAAAGAAACGTAGTATGCGAAATGTTGCCGTATCAAATAGTCCTTGTGCGCACTGAATCGTGTTTGACTGGCATAAAAGTTTTTTCCCCTTCTGTTCTTGTGTGATCCTACTCTCAGTGAAGTTTTTTGATGAAAAGCAAATTTATGAATTCCTCAAAAGAAGACTGTCCTGTTTTCAGTCATATCCATTAACTTTGTCTTGAGTTTGGATTATTCTGTGTCTGGACCACTGCTGTTGCACTAGTACATTGTTATGGCTTGTTGCAGCTTGAATATTGTGTTTTAACCTCTGTCACGAGAAGGTTACGTTTTCGAAAATTGGTTTGTGTTTTGTCTGTCTTCAAAATAACATGCAAAGTTACTGTATGGCTGCATTTGGATGAAAGTTGAATGTGTGACTGTGTTTTTCATTTCGGAAGTGGACTGTCTGTCTCCAACAATTCTTTATAAAGGGTTTCTGAAGACTGGAAGGTTGTGTTGGGGGGTGGACTGAAGGTGGAAGTGGTTGGGGGTGGTTGGCACTCTCCGGGTAGTATTACAATGTAATGGGTGTTCGTTCTTCATTTTAAGATTTTGTGCCCTAGATCATTTTACAGTATTCCACACACACACAACCTTGTTCTCAGTCTGCTGTTGCCGACCAATTTTGAGGCCCAGTTTTCCGTGTGTCCCCCTCACACGTGCAAAATAGCCTGGCTGACCTACTTATTGTGGTTTATGATCAAAGCACTAAGACACATTAACTCCACCCTTTCCTGATTAAGAACAACAGTGCCAGACTAACAGTACGTGACTAAAGCAACTGCTTTGCATGACAAATGTAAACTCAAATATTGATATTTTTTATATATTATAGTGTGTAATGTAGTGTGTAAACAGGTGATTCATTTAGTATAATAGTCGAAAAATATTTGTGCGACCTCATTCGACCTAAAAACTAAAGGTAACCTGTGGCATGTTAGCCAAACGGGTCCAGATTTTACAGCAAGAAAATGATTGAAGAAGTGACTTGGAAGAGTAGATTATCCTATTGGTTGAAGAGATCCATCCACAACTCTCAGAGCTGACTGCACCTCTGAATGTTCTGATGGAGAAAGACATGGAGGCGTTCCACTCTCGATAATTCCACCTCTCCTATCCGCCATGTTGGCTGTCCTCTGACTTCAGGGCTGCTCTCTTAAAGCATCTTGAGAGACAGTGTTCAGTGCTGTCTGGTGTCTGATGAGTCACTCTGCTCACTTCCAGAGATCTCTGTAAAAGTGAAATGGGGGGAGATCAGAGGTCAACAGTGGGGTCCTGATGATGGGCATCCTGTTGTCTGCCTGCATGGCTGGGCCGACAACTGTGGCACTTTCAAAAACCTCATTCCACTGCTGCCCCAAGGTAACTGTCAACAAGTTGTGGCCAGAAATTTGTGAACTAAAGATAGTTCTGTATTATGGTCATTACCTGGAAAACACATAGCTTCAGTGTGTGACTTGTTGTCAGGCTGCAGGTACCTGGCTCTGGACATGGCAGGTCACGGTCTCTCTTCTCATCGTCCGGCTGGAGACTTTTACACCTTTCCTGGCTACGTGGCCGACGTGCGCAGAGTCACTGAGTGTGAGTGCGACTCTCATCCTCCTTCACATTGACATTTTCATGTTGTCGTCAAAATATGAGCGTGCGACGCTGCTGCTGAAGTGTTTTGTATAATGAGGCTGCCTGGTTGATGATCTGTGAAATGAACCCCTGCAGCTCTCCAGTTGAACAAGTTCACAATCATGGGTCACAGTATGGGTGAGTGGAACACAGCCGTGGCGTCTGCTGCTTCTTCATGTTTGTGTGAACACCTTGTACCTTTGTTGTTGCTGACACCATGATGGAACTGCTCTGCAGGAGCCAACATCGCAGGCATGGTAAACAGCTACATCTTCTGTACAAATATCAAGAATCCCTGTGTGTGACAGCCCTGTATTCCATCCTCAGTTCTGCTCCCTGTACCCTGAAAAGGTGGATGGACTGGTGTTTCTAGACGCGTACGGGTTCTTACCTACAAAGCTGGTGAGTAATCGACCGCACAGTTTCCCATGCGCGTGTTATTGTCTCATTAAACTGAGATGCCGTCGGCAGCACGGTTTTATGCACATGCTCTCCTTGTTTCATTATGGTGGTCACACATGGTCTCGGGACTGTTACAGATTAATTTTGATGAATTAATAAACAGAAATATTTAATGGGCTGCATGGTCAGCTTTATTGCTATGGTCAGTGGGGATCCCACCAACTAGGAAAGTGCTTTGGAAAACGTGCAGTCAAAAACATAATAATAATAATAATAATAATACAAGTAGTCATAATAATAACAATAATAATGAAATAAACAGAAACAACTAATAAAAAATAAGCCACAAACAACAAGGACTGATCACAAATTCAACAGTCTGACGGCTGAGGGGAGGAAGCTGTTCCTGTGACGGGGGGTTCTGGTCTGGATGGACCGTCGCCTCCTGCCAGAGGGAAGAGGGACAAACAGTCCATGTTCAGGATGAGAAGGGTCGGCTCTGATCCGACCTGCACGTCTCTGGGTCCTGGAGACGTACAGGTCATGAAGAGGTGGCAGGCTGCAACCGATCACCTTCTCAGCAGAGCGTACGATGCGCTGCAGTCTGCTCTTGTCCCTGGAGGTGGCGCTGTTGTACCAGACGGTGATAAAGGAGGTGAGGACTGGATGATGGCTGTGTAGAACTCCACCAGCAACTTCGTCAGCAGTCATAGTTTCCTTAGCTGCCGCAAGAAGAACATTCTCTGCTGGGCCTGTTCAGTGTGTCCCTCACCACTTGCCACAAGTAGCTGGGGTAGAATAACACAGATTGATCATGTCTTTTCCTTTCACTGCAAACATTGGTCAATGCACCAATTCCGGGTTATAACCAAAACTGCTAAAATATTGCTATGTGATAACTGTAATTTCCGAACTATATGCTGCTACTTTTTAGCCCTGGTCTGAACGCTGCGGCTAATACATTTACACGACTAATATATGGATGTTTACAGGCTAAAGCACGTCATGCTGCCAAAATCAAACCAATGAAATCAGAGGCGCTTTATTGACTTTAAAGCGCTCAAAATGCGCTGTTTTCACCAGCGTATCCGCAGCTCCTTCAACAGAGCCGATCTCCTGGAGGAGTGGAGACGAGAAGAAGCAGCTGAGATCGACAGTGGTGTCGGAACCTCGGGCACTTGGGCGAAAACAGCGCATTTTAAGCGCCTTAATTTCAATAAAAGATGTGAGGAGTTCATGATTCAAGTTCAGAACATTGCCCAGTTTGTTTCATGAGTCAGTCTTGATGCTGGATCCTGTTTTAGTAAGTGGTTTAGAAGTGATGCTCATGCATTTTTAAGCCGGGTGCATCACTGACCTTTCTACAGCGCAGACAGCACCACTGCACCCGCGGCTTATAGACCGGTGCGGCTTATGGATGAACAAGATCTGTTTTCCTTCTTAAATATAGTGGCCATGAAGAAGAGCAGGTTCACGTGAACCAAGCACTTGTTTTTATTTTTGGAAGTGTTGATTGGGCCTGTTGTGAGAGGATGTGAATGTACTGCAAAACTCTCTTCAGAAGGGTCAGTCAAAACATACAGTGTGTTTGGGTCTTTTAGTGGCGAGTATTGACGCCTCTTCACTGCTGTATTGATGCCTTCCCTACACTCTTGTGATTGATTGATATGACTATCTCCGCTTGCCGTGGGCAGCCATGGTTTTCAAAACCAATTTGAAGCAAACCTTCAGGGCAAAATAATCCTGTAAAGCAGCAAAACGCTGATGGTTGCCACTTGTCCCTCACTCTTTAAACTTACATCACCTATTCCTTATGACGCTCTTCATCTTTTGGTTGGAAGATCAGGCTTCCATGCTCACTGGCACCAGTAGATCACCAGTAAGACATTTTCCTTCACTGAAGCTGAGCGTTGGCTCCAAGATGGTAGAGCGGAAACCTACTAACCTAAGATGATAATCCATCTGGGAAAGGAAAATACATTAAAAAGAGATATATTCCCTGCTACAAGTTGTTTTGAACTTATCTGTGGAGTGGGATTGAAATGAACCCTTTCATTCTCCACAACCTTCTGTGACTGGGAGCTGACCCAGACGACCATAATTGTTTTTTTATATGAGTTTTCTGGTCTTAGATATCTGATAAATGAGCATGTGAGAAAAGCAATGTGGTCAGTTAATGTAACGTTTCTCATCGTAATGACCCCTTCCTCATGGTTTCATTCCCACAGAAGGAAATCCCTGACATGATGCGAAAAGGAATAGACGAGATAATTCAGTTCGAGAACAAGGCAGAAGTCAAGAGCAGAGTTTATACCTATGAGAAGGCAGTGGAGAGGTTTGCACCGCTTCTGCTAAACGTCTGTTGTTGTTGTTGGGCGAATGGCTTTTTTAAAATGTCTTTTTAGATTGCAGACAGCAAATCCAACATTGTCCAAAGAGTCCACAGAGATCTTGTTAGAGCGAGGGCTGGCTCAGGTTGAAGGAGGTGAGTTGTTATCTCAGAGAGCAGTAATCTCACTCGGCTGCAGCTGATGATGTGTCTGCTCTGTTACAGGATTTGCTTTCACCAGAGACATCCGGGTGAATTTTGTGAGTCCCATCTTCACTCTCTTCACATCTGGAGAAGCTTCTTTTTCCAGCAAGGCCTTCACACTTTGTGTTCTTGTGCAGAGAAATATAGCGCGGACTCCTTTGGAGCTGTCTCTAGAGATGCTATCCAGGATCCAGGCTCCTGTGCTGGTTGTTATGTGAGTTTCTAACACAGCCGACACTCTGTTTGATAGTGAACTTATGAAGCCATCATTATCATTACAGGGCGGATAAAGGCTTGAAAGTTATATTCCCCGAGATTGCGAGCAATTACTCCTCTCTTCTCACACACCATGAAGAAAGAGATGTAAGCTTTGGACGATTTTGACGGACAGGTTTCCCTGGAAACTCTTCTAAGCTTTTTTGTGTTTCCTCTACAGAACACAGTAACATGGGTATCAGGTGACCATCACGTCCACCTGGACCATCCTGAAGTTGTGGCTCCAGTTGTGTCCGACTTCTTGCTGAAGGAAGTTCTGGCTAAATGATTGGACCAGATGAGATAGTCTGTTGTTCAGGTCTCGGTCTAATACTAATCCAAAGAGGTTTGACACATCGATTTTATGCCAAGGTTTGTGGTTCAGTGGGGTTAAAATCTTAATATAAATCAGCACATAATCCATTGTCTTTCATGTGTTCACTATTTGCCTCAAGGAGTGTCTCATTTCTTTTTCTGGGCGATGAAACCTAACAAACACTTCTTTGTAAAGGGAAACATAAGAGACTTTGTGTGTTTTATCTGAATAAAAAGACTGTTTCTACATTCTCATTAAATTATGATAAGGTTTAATTAGACAAAAAACACAAGTGTTTTCGTCTCTATATTCCTTGGAGCCGTTCAAAATAAATCTTTGTAGTGAAGACTGCGCCAGGAAGCCTATGTTCTCATGCACCAAAGACAATTCAAACCTGGAATAAAGCAATTAAATACACCAGTAAGCAACCAGCGGAGACTATAAAATAGCACGCTCTCTTTATGCATGTAGGGAAACCAAATATTATAGTGAGCGTTTAGGTTGAGTGAGCAGGCAACGACTGGGTAACAGAAGCAAGACGTGATGGGGTTTACTTGTATTCATTTGAAATACCACAAAGCAACTTGTAATTCAGTTGTTTCTGACCATTTAATTTTGCCGTCAACATGAACACAAGCTAGAGTGTGTTTTGATGCTGCTTGCGTGGTGAGAGCTGCAAGCGACAAAACACTGCGACAGAAATATGTGTATAGCAATGCAAATAATATGTTGAAAAACAAGTGAACAAATTCATATTTATGGACAGATATATAAGATATTTCTGAGATCTGTACATTTGTACATTATCTATATAAAATTTATAAGTAGATGACGTTTAAATTGAAGGTAAGAAATCCATGCATCTCTGGATTAGAGGCTTCAAATTCTGTCACCAAAAATATCTGTCTGACAGTCTGTTTTTCTTCTCCCATATTAAGCAATAGTTGTATTGAAATGGAGTACTCTTATATCATGCTGAAATCTGTTAAGAGAGTCACCACTTAAAAAGATCGTCCAGATATTTTTGTTTGTGTATTGAGAAACTGTATGTAAAATAATGCAAAACATCATTATGTCTTGAGCATAAAACACCATGGTAATTTTTTTTTAAATAATATCATAGTACGAAAATTCAAGTTAAATGTAATTCTTGTCTTTTGTCTGGATGACCCCTCACGACACTCACTCACCCCAAAGATCAATATCATCCTCATGACTGACTCGATCTGATACGTGGCCGAGAAAGAAACATCCTCATCTGATCTTACTGTTGTCTAAACTATGGGAAAAGATGATTGTCGCGAATGCTATCTGTTTCATACCAGTGTTTCACTACATGTGTATGCCATCATTTCATTTGATGGAGGAAGTCCAAACCCCAAAAATGTCAAGGTTTTGTCCTTAACTGAAGCAGCATGTCTGGGCTGAAGACAGAATGACATCGAAGCCACAGTATGTTTCTCATTGTAAGTCAACAAGGAAAAACTTGTGTGGATGTGAAAAGTGATGCACATCTCCATAGTCAACCGGAATAAATGAAGGTTTAAGGATGCTGAATGGGATGATGTTGGCAGTGAACACAGTAACAACTCAACTAAATAACTACTCATGGTATAGAGGGTGGATGTCAAACTCATGCTCCAAAGTTTAGAAATAACCTTCTCAACTTTTGCCAAGTTGATTTATGCGCATTCATGCTTAGACTTTTTTTCCCTTTTAATCACAGACGGCTCAGGCTGGCGACACCGGTGGCGTTTATCTAGTTAGCCAACGCAAATTAGCAATCAGCTTCGCAGCTTTGTCACGCTGACTTTTTGTGAGGATCGGCCCCCACCACCCATGTGTGCGCCACGGGGTGTTACCGCGGACTGTGTGCCTTTCCAGGAGGGAGCAGAAATCTGGAGTTCTCTAAACCTTTTTGGGTGGGAAAAACTGCCTTGACTGTCGGCATCATGTCACCTCAAGTTCAACAGCAACGTTGCAGGATAAGACGAGTGCATGTTTGAATCTTTGTTGCAGCTCAAAACCAGGGCTGTTTCACTATTTATTATGAACTGTTTATTATTTATTTATTTTCCATCTCTTCAAGACAATTTCCCTCAGGAGTGACCACAGCGGATCATCCTCCTCCATCTCACCCTGTCCTCTGCCTCCTCTTCTCTCAAACCTACAAACCTCATCTCCTCCTTCACCACCTCCATAAATCTCCTCTTTCATCTTCCTCTCCACCTTCTGCCTGGCAGTTCCAACCTCAACATCTTCCTACCAATGTACAGGCTCTCTCTCTCCTCTGTACATGTCCAAAACATCTCCATCCTGCTCACTTCAGAGAGAAGCTCAGCATCTTCATCTCTGCTAACTCCAGCTCTGCCTCCTGTCTTCTCCTCAGTGCCACTGTTTCCAAACCATACAACATTACTGGCCTCACCACCCTTTTGTACACCTTCCCATTCATCCTTGCCGACACCCTTTTGTCACACATCACACCTTTTTTCCAATGATTCCATCCTGTTGAGCCTAAGTACTTAAAATCCTCTACCTTTTTTTTTATCTCTGCATCCTGTAACATCACCTGTCCACTTGGGACCCTCTCATTCACAAACATGTATTCCATCTTACTGTGGCTAACCTTCATTCCTCTCTTTTTTAAGACAAACCTACACCTCCCTATCTTACCTTCCACTTGCTCCCTGCAGTCCCACCTCCACCTTGAAGTCCTCTGTTACACCTGCAGCACACCTCACTATTTATTAGTAACTATTTATTATTTATTTATTTCCCTTCTCTTCAAGACAATTTTGTACAGTAACAGCTTAAATTCATGGAGTTTTGTGAACACTGTGTTTGCGGTGCACCTCAGTCTTAACTTGCTGACGCGTGTGAGAAGAAGCCCTGTCAGATGAGAGCAGTGAAAGTGGAAATGTAAAGCCTCACTGCCTGAATTAGCCTTGTATATTTGCTCCAAGGCGCTCAGCTCACTTCTGCTGCTGGTGTCAAAACAGTTCTTAACTGTCAAGGGATTATTTGGCTCTGTTTAAGAGAAGAGCACACTCACGGATGGAGAGACATTTCCAAGTTACTGGAGAAACTGCAGAGAGGATTCGGACTGTCAATTGATATCTGGTTGCATATGCTTAAATATGGGTCCGCAGATCCCTTCAGTGTTATTTCTGGGAGCTATTCTCAGTGTTAAAGGTTTCAACCTCCATGACAGTTTAATGCTCTGCATGTCAGCTGCGTTGGAAACACCAAGTGGTGAAAAGATATATTCTAATTTCACCTGTCTCCAGAGGAACCTGATGGGCAGATAGCTGTGTGTTCTCTCCCCTGAAGCCTCCACTTACGCCGTTCTCTGGAGTCAGCTGGGCGATGGAAGGTCGGAGCAGACGAATGCTGTGTTTTAGAACACCTCACCTGTGGATGTTTGCAAATCTGCACCCAAACACAGGAGGGATGTCAGGGCTCATCGGAGCAATGGGTGACGGTGGGAGGCGATTTTTGACTCCTCACCGTTTTCAGCACACGACTGTCTTCTCAACATCTGGAAGTTAAGCGCCAACAAAAGTAGCTGCGTGAGCATAATAATGGAAGTGGAACAAATCATTACATTCCGTCTGCGGAGGGGGAAGGTTTGAGAAATAATTCAGCTGACATCATCATCTGCTTTTCAGAAACGTACATACACAATATTGCTCCGAGTCAGCACAGTAATGATTTGGCTGGTGGTTTATAGACTGTTTTAAAATATTAATTAGCTTATACCAGTGGCGGCTTCTCATTAAAAAATGTGCTGGGGCTCAAAAACTCAGTGTCTGGACCTGATGATAGTTTTCCATTTCAACACACAATGAAGAGGCCTCTCTGCATTAGCGTCCTTTAAAAGCTGTGGCGCACTTTCAAGGTGCACTTTAGAAGCCTCATTTAGCACAGCGACCAAGAGCACGCCGCAAAAATATCCCTCAGCCTTTTTCACCAAATTGATTTCCTGATCTCGAGGAGGCACTTTCAGACGTCCCAGTGTGCCTTTTTTTTGTTTGACTCACTCACATTGAATGAAATAATTTCGACTTGATTCGCGCTGTGCTCTGGTGAAAATAAAAGGAGCCAGATCACACACTTTTCACAGATGTTTTCAGCCCCTCCAGAGACTTCCATTAGACGCGGGCACACTGAAACATGTTTTTTGCATTGAAAAATGATGAGGCTGAGCCAAGCCCAGCTTCCTCAAGTGACAAGCGACTGCAACCTCGTAGCCTCATTGGCTTAAACCCTTCGTTCAACAGAAGACATTGGCATCGACACGACAAGGCATCTTGCAGTAGTTTTCTCAGATGCTGTAATACATTCTCTACAGTCTGGCCAGTCTCAGGCCAGTTGTAGCCCTAAATCCTATTTTGTATTTGCATTTGGATAGAAGTGTCAGTATTTTTCTTTCTTTGTCAAAGTATAATATATCCATGATTAGGATATGTTCACCAAAATAACTTAAAAGGGCCCTATATCGTGAAAAATTGAGTAGCTTCACAACAAAAAAAGTTTGTATTTTCAGAGCAGAAGAATAGAAGTTTAAACATACAACAACCCATTCATCTGGATGTGATCTGAGGGACCGAGGAGCAGCCGAGAGGAGCACAATTCTGCCCCTTTTTTCATGTATTTTCTTTCCCCAGAGCGACTGTCAGCTTTAGGTGTTTATGAATGGCGTCCATTTTCATTTCCAGAGTGTGGTAAATAAACTCAAGTGTAGACTGTTGGATACAGTAAGATCGATAGATTGATTGATTACACAATTGCAGATCACTTTAAGAATATAAATGAATCTTTCTTCTTTTTGACGTTCACTTCTTTGTCCTTTGTTTGACAAATTTAGAGTATCTGATCGTGTAACTCTCAACCATTGCTTGTTTTTGTTGTGTTGTTCTTTGATTCCAGTTTGTAAATTTCCATCTTTATTTTGTCATTTTCCTTCCATTGTTTCTTTTTCTTCCGCTTGACAATTTGTCTTTGAACTTACCTGTCAGTGTAGAAATCTTTGCCTCCATTTTCTCTATTTGTTTTTGCATGCCTTCCTTTATTTCTGACTAATATTTTCTCAGAGCATAATCGCTGACTCCCTGCTGCGCACTCGATGGTTTCTTCAAACAGACTTGCTTCTGGATCTGTCAGACACGGCTACCGAGTGTACTGTTGATTTTTGTATGTTTTTTGGGGGGTTTTTTGGGGCATAAATACGATGACTCACGATCCTCTGTTAAGTCGGTTCCCCTCCTTAGAGTCTCAAGGACCCACCTCATCCTAGTTTCAACAGATTAAACCTGTAAAATAGAGAAGCATTTAGGGCAGCCTTGACTGACCTGTAAAACAAACTGACTTGTGTTGTCTTGGCAAGACACTTGTTACTTCATTTCTTTTAAGTTAATGTAACGTCAAACCATGAGACCTCACCCTCCCGACTGACTGATGTGAGGAGCACTGTCACATCCCCTTCCTCCCTCAGTTGTTATGTTAGTCCTCATTCTTCTATTCTCAGAGTTTTGTAGGGATCGTCACTTGTATGGCTTCTTCCTGCTGCCGCTCGCACGCCCAGCTCTGTGCAGAACCAGCAAAAATCAAAATGAAAACATGAGAATGCATTGTTGTTGTTCACCTGGGGTTCCGAAGCAATATCGCTGTAGTTAGACAGCTTCCACCTCCAAGAAGGTTATTTTCTCTGACAGCTTTTTCATCATGTTACGTGACATTCTGATACAAAAGAGAATTTTTTGGTAAGCCATGTTTTCATTTTGTAATTCGAAGACATGGTGATGAAATTGTCATTTGGGAAGAAAATGTCAAGTGGAAGTGGACGTTTTCACCTGGTCAAATCCGGCAAGCTTTCAGAAAAGTTTGGACCGGCAAACTCTGCTCGGCCAACCCCAAATGGCGCCGCATCAAGGACATCACGGCCTTGGCCCTGGTGTGTAATCATGGGGCTGACTCAATGCCCACTGCGACGGTGTCCATCCTGGTACCCCCTGAGGAGTTCTTGAGATTTGATGCCTGACGGCCTGCTGAATAAGAAATGAAAGTCAAACCCTTCTTTTACACCACCATCTTCCACGACTCAAAGTTCCTCCCTCGACATGACAAGTTAAAAGCCGTTCCTTTTTCCTTCTGCCGCTCACCTACGAGCACTGTTTATTGATAAACTGTGCCGTTATTATCTCACTACTGTGTGTATTTGTGGCTGCAGATCGGCTGCTAAAAT
The DNA here is from genome assembly GCF_027744825.2 of Synchiropus splendidus. NCBI lineage: Eukaryota > Metazoa > Chordata > Actinopteri > Syngnathiformes > Callionymidae > Synchiropus > Synchiropus splendidus. Next base: position 12,047,507 of record NC_071335.1, on the reverse strand, counting down.
TGGCAGACATTGAAGTGATGACATCCGCTGACAACTCTTCATTATGTAGGCCATCATCTCCTTTGTATTCAGCTATTGTCTGGGAGACAGAAGGAAAAAAAAAGATTTTTTTTCTCGCTCTCCCTCAGCAGAGGGACTTCATAAAAAAACTGCTACCTCCGTCAGTCACAGCAAAAGTTGCTGCGCCCAGACAAACGGCTCGCTCTCTCTCCGTCACAACAACGGTTTGGTGGCCTCTGAGTGAAACGCAGTGGAATTGATTTTACGCAGCGAAGCAGCCAGCACCCACAGACATCTGAGGTGCCCCGTACCCCCACCTCCTTCCATCATTCCCCTCCCAAAAAAAAGGATTATAGTTATATAAGTTTCCCTCCCACTCCTTCCATCCTCCCAGCCATCATCAGGGGTGTTGTCATGGCAACCCCACCCCTCCTTTCAACGTCAGAGCAAGGAGCTGGAGGATGAAGCCGCATGCAGCTTCTGTCTCTCGTGTCTCACAGAGTGCACCTGTGATTTTTGGGAACCTCACAAGCAACTGTGGGTGCTCCGGATCACAAAACCATCGCCACCAAAATACCAAGCGCTGAGCGACGCCAGCCGCCACACACACCTTCAGGGCAGCAGACTGAGTCTCTACAGGTAAGCCGGGGGCTGTTGTTTACTACCATGCACTATTTATAAAAGAAGTAAACACCTGAATATGTTAAAGTCAGGAAGCCAGGTGCTTAAATGGGAGCTGGGATAGCTTTTAACTGACTCTGTCGCGGAGCTCACAAACTTCTCAATTTTTAATTCATGTAACTCTATATGCATGAATACAACAGATGTGTTATTAGTAAACACAATTTCACGACTTATTATTAATTCAAGCTGTTAAAGCCAACTTCTAACGCACAGGTTCTTTTAAATGCTGTTTCTCCCCTGGAGGTTTATTTGGGAAAAAAAGGTACGGCTTCGTAATCACCATGAGCTTATTAGAAATGAGGTGGAGCCGCAGCTGAAACAGAACAAAAGAAACAACTAGTCCCTCACTGGTCAATATTTGCCTCCTTCATAGAAGCGAAGACGAATGAATGGTCACTGACATTAGACTTGTACTAGTCAGGAAGGATTCTTTTAACACCATGTACAACGCGTGTTTCAATATCTGCACAGCCATTCATCACTAATCTGAGGTCGGGGGACCTGAATAAAACAGCTCTTCTGGGGGAATACTCGCAAACAAAAGACATAATCACTTCTCCACCTTCCTCTGAGGGAAAGATAAGAACAACAAACCAGCCACCTCAGCTGCTTTCTCCACATGAAGGAGTACCAGTCATACTTGCCACTCTCTCCCGAATGGTGGAGCTTTCTGTGCTTTTATCTTCAGTTTCAGTACATTGAAATCTCTAATCTATTGACTTCTATTCAGCTATAGTTGACCTTTTATTTCTTCTGTCCGTGTAGCTTTTTCCCTAGATGTAGTTATGTTTGATTTATTCTTGTGTTTGGGTAGTGACATACGCTGAGTTGCTCTCCCGAGGCAAAGCCTAGCATCCCTGCTGAGAAGTCTGATTTCAGCTGCAATCTTTTAATCACCAGCCAAAACCTGTGACCTCAGCTGAGAGTACAAATGTAAATCAATTGACAAATAGACGTCTGTCATTCGGCTGAGCTCTTTCTTCAACCCGACTGTCAGTGTCTCCCTTACTTATGAGCAAGACCTCAACGATACTTCAACTTGGCTTCAGACTTTTCTGGTTTCAAACGTGCCTGTGAGACCCGGAGGTCTTAGAGCCACACATCATCTGCGACAAATAGAGACAAGATCATGACGTCACACACACTGTCAAACAGACTGAAACTGAGAAGCACTCTCTTTAATTTTTACTATTTTTTAATGATCCATTTTTATGCTTAATATCATTGAGCCCTACCATACCTGCAATTTGTTACATATATATATATATTCAATGAAGAACAACAAGTTAAACAACTGAGTAAGTCTGAGTAATCTCAAACCAAGTACTTTAGTACTTAAAGATTAAAAATATCCAACAAAAACAGACGGTTGCAGGGCTAATTTTACTGAACTGACTTGAGAAATTTGAGATGTACTGTATAATGCATATTGTTTAACTTGTCACTTGATTTTAACTGTAAAAGTGTCTCTTTTTTTTAGAGTGGAAACACTGTCCACCTTGGCCCCAGCCAACAGATTCTTTCCATGAAGCTACTGAATAGACAGTAAATGTGTCCCAACATTACTGTGCAGTATCATAACAGCAACAGCTTTTCAAAAATCACTTAAATAGGAAATGTGTTTTGTAGAACATGGTTCGCTTGTGTTGGACTTTTGAAAACACTTTCTCTCGAGACATCAACACATGAACTTGCTGCTTACTCTGCGTAGTGGAAGGTCCTGCCCACCGCTGTTTCCCTCTGTCTCTCCTCTCCATCAGCGGCAGCAGCAATGTCGTGGCTGTTCTTGGACTGGTTCGTGCCGCTCTATCTGCTGGTGTCGGTTCTGGTGCTGGCGGGCTTCGGGGCATGCTTGTACTTCCTAGAGCCAGGACTACAGGACGCCCACAAGTGGAGCAGCAAGACTGTGCGGCATCACCCACTGGTGGCCAGTGTGAACTGCAGAGATGAAGACGGTGACGCTTTGATATGAAGAAGCGGTTGAGTGGACCAACTGGACTAAGACCGGAACAGAATCCGACATGAAACATCATATTTCCTTGTTTTTCCATCTGAAAACAGAAAAAAAAATTTCAAGCAGTTACTTGCACTTTAACAAGGTCACTATATTCTACCTGTGTCAACACTTTTTTGTATTTGACAATCACATATATCATATTTGCAATGTGAAGTTCATGGCAGAGAAGCATGTGGTCTGTGCCAAAACACTGTCGTAGTTTTGAAACATTTCATTAATAAACTGAGAACATCTGACTTCAGAAGGACCAAATGTAACGGGTGAGATTTTCTTGTTTGGACTCCATAGTGTTAGTAATGTTTATTTAAATCCAACATTAAACTGTTTGACCTTCAAGCATCTGGTTTTTTCTCATGATTATGAGCACAGTTTTGAGACAGAGCTGTCCACAGTGGGTGGAAGTGGAACAGTGAGGCCATAGTGTGGAGGAATTGGGAGAATGGCACTTCTGCGCCCACCACTTCCTACATCTCAAGTCACCGTCTGCTGCTCTTTGTGTCAGTCACTTTTTCACCGCAGCCAGAATCAACGCAGCAGGTTTGTCAGGTTCCTTTTCATGACTTTAAATATGATTCTTCTGCAAGAGCTTCTTCTGTTTGACTTTGTCACATTGCTCTGGACATGTAAGATTTCTCTAGAGATTTAGTGATAAAGATCGAGAAGTTACAAATTGTGTGGCGACTATAAAAATTGTAGGTGTAACTGAAACAGCAACAGGCAGATACTGGTGTCTCTGAGTGGTTTTCTTATTGGATTCAGATGTATTCATTTGGACATGTCTCAGAGACAGCATGCGATAGAGTTCCAGAATACAGATTGGAATCAACCATACTAATCTTTCATCTTTTAAAACAATGGATTCAGATTAACAGGGAGGCCGGGCCTCTTTATTATTCAAACACATCAGATTCATAAAAACATCAGCAGGACGGTCGCGTATTTTGCCAAGCAGCTGACAAGGCTGGGTTTAAATCAACAGGCTCCCTACTGCTGCAAAACTGCAGGACAATGATGAATGTTTTTGACCAGCTGGCACCTTTCGTCCCACAAATGTCGACGGTTCCAGATAAGGATCAACCACAGGGTGCTTCATCATCTACTTCGCTGACCTCACCTCCGTTTGATGAAACCGGGCTGCTCTACGGACCACAATATAAAACTCAGTCAAAGTCCACCCCAGACAGGTAAGCTGAGCTGAGCCCGACCACAACAGTCAGTTTACTTGTTATACATTATTACATCATTATTACATCATTCATGAGACACGATCTTTAGATCATTATCCCCACATTTCAGTGAGCAGGAAGCATGGCTTCTGCTCAAGTGAATCCAATTAAAACCGAAACGAACAAATCCATGCTGACATTAATAGAGGAGAGCTCAATCCGAATGTCATAGCTTCACTACATGGAGGTGGAAAACACATTAAATGATGAATAGTTCCTTTCCTGACACGGTGAGAATAAATAACTGGGCAATCTTCATCTGAGATGTAGCTGTGATGGAAAATTCAGCTTGACCAATGTTAATATTCAGGGCTGGACAAGTCAGCTGACATGAAGTCATCTGGTGTTACTTGTGTGATTTTGTCTTTGTTTCTCCAGATCTTTGGTGCCACCCTCATTGTTCCTGGATAAACCAGTCGCTCATGTTAAAGCTGGTCAGACTTGGCAGAGGAACCAGATCCAGAGATCAACACTTCCAAGAACCAAACCCAAGTCTGAGAGTTCACCCTACGTCTTCTCCCCCATTGCTTCCGCAGGCGAGTTAAATTCACTGAAGCCATCAACCAAATATATCCAGTCCTCCCCCTCACTTCTGAGACGCCCGTCAACATTTTTGCACAAGCTGTGTTTATCTCCAACTCTGACGGCTAGACTGAATCCAACGACTCCTGGAATGCAAGTCAGCCAACAGCAGGCAGCCAGCAGCCTGAAGGAAACTCCTGCATCGATCCTGAAGATTGGACATGGAGAAAAAGACCATTACCAGGCTGAAACTCCAGAGAGGTGTCGTCCCTTTCAAAGCCTGAACCAAAAGGGTGATGAGGGCCGACCAAGAACTTTCCAGAGAAACACAAGTGTCCCGTATCTGAGATCAAGCTCTCCTCCAAGACAGGCAGAAATTAAGGCTCCACCTGTGCAGGGTGAAGTGACCACAAGCTCAAAACAACACAGTCCATATTCTGATGCCTCACATGCAACTTATTTCAGTCACGAAGTGAGAAGATTACCTGCGACTCCACCAGTGACTCGCCCTGCATGTTCACCACATATAGAGGCCAGGAGACAGCAATTTGACCGGGGCCGAGCAAAGGAGGATATACAGTGTCCGTATATCAGCAGAAATCAGCCGGACGACAGGTGGAGTTCTCCTCCTTCTAAGCACAACAGGACAATTCAGGGAAACGTCCAGAAGCCTGGACTGAGACCAACAGCTCAGAGTCAGAAAACTCCAATGGACAGACACAAGTGTGTTACAGGGGATTCAAGCTGTCACTCAAGAGACAGGGATCAATGTCTGTGCACAACCAGTCGATACAAGACATTTCGTGAGGAACATCTGAATTGGAAAGCCACTTTTCGACCACCAAATGCTTGGAAGCCAGACATTATACATCATGTGGACGACAGCTTGGCTGAAACCGGATCATTTCACACTGACCTTTTAGCTCCAGCTCACCATGACTGTGTGTCCACTAAACTACAGGAACTATCCTCAGAAAAGTGCAGTCGAAGCCGTTCCGCGACGCACGATCCGCTCAACACAAACAGCTTTGGCATCGGTTCAAAGGGGTCCTTCAACCTGCCGCCCCAGCTGCAGCACAGAGTTAACCAGAGGCCAGAGACCACAGCAGTTCCTGTTTCAGAAAACCACACGACAGAGCCAGAGGATCCTGACTATGTCACCATGTATTACCCAGGATCGGTGTATGTGGGTGAGTCCGTAGCTAAACCAGAACACCAGCTCCAAACAATACTTCCTATTTGATCGCGTTCACCATTGTTCTGGCGGGTGAAGGCGTAAATTAAACAGGGTGGTGCTGGAGGATCGTGGGGGAAATGAAGTTGTCGCTCCTTATCAGCTGAGAAACAGACGTGCTGAGCAGAGACGTGACAACAGCAGCTATTCAGGGGCATCAAAGAGATTAGCCAGGAAACAGACCTCGATGGAAACATATTAACTCCATACCATGACGAGTGGGATGCAGGACAGGGCAGAGGAGAAATTCCAAGATGAAGTGTACGTGCTTAAATATTGAGAAACTCTTCACATCAAAGCCACAGTGGCGCTCTGTGATGCCTTGAAACTGATAGTGCCGTCTCCTCCTGAGCAGATGCTGCTCTATAGTTTCTTTTAGCAAATGACGATTCAATTCTTCCAACCCGTCCCCATCAGCTCAACTCTCTGCATACTGTAGCTCATACCTACGACTCTCCAGCTTCTCCCTTTTTACTCACTACAGATCACTATATCATTGGCAAACATCATGCCTTGGAGGGCAATGCACAACTACATTTCACTATACACAGACAACAGCGAAGTACAAACACTTAACAGATCATTCGACCAATCAGCACCAAGCAGGATCGAGAGTTGTTACGCTCAATATCTCTCTATTTATTCCAAAGTGAATATCCGTTGTGTCTTCAGAGAAATGCAAAACTGTTTTGTGCAGTTGCATGGAATTATATTCACAACAGCTCACTTATTTTCTGTTTTCAGTATTAACTAACCGCCAAATGTTATGTGATGAAGTAAGTAATGGAGCTCATATTGAGTAGTTGTAGACCTTACGTTTCTCTACAAATACACGGTGTACCGCCATCTGACTGACACTGTACTTCAGCATCAAGACAAACACTTCTGTGACGTTCATACTCGCCACTCTTCCCTTATCTTCATGGTGCCACTCATCATTCTGATCTCTTGAAGTAAACGGTTCAGTGAACGTTCATTATTTATTTATTCAAACTTCAAATGAAAGTGAATGTGACCTACTGTCAGTCAGAGCTCCTCAAAAAAAAAAAAAAAAAAAAAACTCAGCTTGAGGCGTTTGGAAATGCGCGTGCGCACTGCATCCCTCGCTCCCCAGTGTCGCCTTGGTAACAACGTGAAAGGGGGTTCTCGCTCTGAGGAAGGACGAAGCGGAGAGATACCAGGAGCAGGCACACTTCACCTGGTTTTTAATCCACGCTACGGGCTTATATCTGACTCTTGCAGGATCTCATCTACCGGCGAAGCCAGCACCTGCTGCAGGTCAGTGGATGGAGATCAGTGGGTGTGACTTAGCAGCTAGCGGCTAAGGCGGCTAGCTGGTAACGTTGCTGCCAAGCATGACATGAACTGGCGCAGACAATGGGCTCGACCTGGCAGCGAGTGAGGTGACTCGGTTTGATGTATTCCACGGCGTATTAGAAGGTAAAATGCGCATCTGTGGGCTGCTGGCGAGGAACATGGATTTTGAAAGCGGGTCAGCGCTGCTCCTCCGGAGCATCTTGAGTGTGACCGTGTGGGAGAGACTCAGTAGTGGAGGCTCTGTTGTGAATCAATGTGACAGCCAGTGGCTCTGTGTGTTCTCGAACACGGCCGCTCTGTATGTGTCCGTGTGTTCCTCCTCAACCCATCTGCCTTCGAGAGACTCTTGGATCAGGTTCCAGGGATGATAAAACCAGGCTCACTCGTGCTCGTAGAGTCAGTGTTCAACAACAACAGCATCCTTGATGTGGTCCTGAATAGTGAACAGTGCATCATTACAGGAAAATATTCATGTTAGTTCGAATGCTTAATTCACTCTAAAAAAAAAGTGCAATACAATTATACCTGATCAATAAACACAATCATTGTCATTGGCTTTGCCAGTTGTAAATCCCAGTGTGTGGTGTTGTTGACGTGAAAAACTCCCACCTGTAATAATATTGCACTACCTGTCTTAACATGGGACTGAGTGAGTGTAGTATGCCTTTAGTTTCCAATGAATGAAGCAGTATACAACAGTGCTGTCGGAATGGGAAGTAGATATCAAGTGCTCATTCATGCAACTGTTGGTGTCAGATGCCTTCAGGCATGGATGAGTGTATGTGGGCGCTACGGTTATATGCTACTGTATGGTGAGGTCAGCTGTGCGTATCGTACCAAATAAATATGACAAAACAAAACCATTTGAAAGAACGATGATGAAAATGCCCCCCCCTCCATAAAAAAGAAGTAGAGTAATTTTCAAAAATAGCACTGTTCATGTCTGGAAAGTTGGTTTTACTGCTTTTATTGTTGTGCTGACAGCAACTGCGATTTCACGTTAGAGCCTGAAGTTTTAGTGCAACGCTTGAGTTATGAACAGAATAATAGATGATATAACATTCTAATGATTCAAATTCAGGTATTAATTCAGGTTTTAATATCAACTGACCATGTGGGTGAAATAACAGGCACGTAGGATGTTGTCATTCTTATTTGGCTGTTGATGTGTTGTTGTCTAAATGTCTAAGAAAGTAAACACACAACTTACTGTGTTGAGGCTTGAGAGAATTTTAGGACGATAAAATATTTAGTTTTTATGTCAATGTCTGTTTCTCCTAAACTAGAGCAGAAATAGGAGGGGGTCTGTGCTGCTCCACTGACCCAGTTCTAGGAACATGGGCCCTGTGTCGTTCATGAAAAGCTCATTGCCTCTCCCTCTTCCTCTCCTCTGCAGACATGTCAGACGTGGTTCCTCCAGAGGTAAGACCTAAGCCTGTGGTCCCTGCCAAGCCTCCAAATGTTGGGGCTCCATCCCCATCCAGCCACTTCCCCCTCCAGGGGCTTGGCTTGGGTGGTGGTGGTGTCTCTGCGCCACCTCCAAGTGCCATCCCTGTGCCGATTGGGAGTCATGGTCCCAGTCATGTGAGCACCCATGGCATCGGCCACGGTGGGAGTCATGGTGGAAGTCATGCTCACGGCATAGGCCATGGCGGCTCTAACAGCACAAGTGGAGGATCCACCCTGCTGGGCTACATTGGTATTGACACCATCATTGAGCAGATGAGGAAGAAGACGATGAAGACTGGCTTTGACTTCAATATCATGGTAGTAGGTCAGTGTGACTGATGTGTTTTTCTTTTATTAGAAGGTATTTTAAAAAAGGTCCTGAAGTTCATGTATTTTAGGTCTAGAATGGAGCAAAGATATGAATGTTTAAGACTGTTTATTTCAACCAAATTATGCAACATTTGTGTATGATTCACGGTTCTCCCCAGCATGTATGGTGTCTCTGATCAGGGGCTGGGGTCAGCAAACACAAAAGCACAGTCCATTGTACATCCACCACAAACCTATGGCCTACTTGGCTGATGTTGAGGGAGCACTGACTTTGGAGTCAAAGTTCAATGTAGGGGTTCAAAATCCCAGTGTAGTGGGGCCCTATGCTGGTAAAGCGCTGGGGAGAACCCTGTCACTGTTACATTACATATAGTCTGTCAATATTTCTTCTGATATTACACAGAGATGGTTAAAAGAGCAGATTATACAACAGTTCTATTCAGCCCCTTATTCCCTATTTACCTTGAACAGTGCTTGTTTGTAACTGCGTGTAAGGTCCTGTCTTTTCTATTGTGCTGTGTGTTACTGTCAGTTACTTCCGATCCGGTCTCTTCTCTGAAGTAGTTGTTAAAACTATGCATCTATGCAGCTATATTTAATTCCTGCTCAAAATGAGAACCGTCTCTTGTGACCACGCACACAGTGAGAAATTACCGTAGTGTAGGTCCGTGAAGGGATCATGTGAGTGGCACCGTAATGAGGTTTGCCTACAGCAATAACCTGTAGAAAGAAAGCCTGCGACGGTCTTGGACATCAAAATAATCCAGCCTCTGTACACTCACCCACAGGTCACAGTGGTCTGGGGAAGTCCACTCTGGTCAACACCTTGTTCAAGTCTCAGGTGAGCCGGAAGAGTGCAGGGTGGGCTCGTGACGAGAAGATTCCCAAAACAGTGGAGATCAAATCTGTCTCGCATGGTAAGTTAAAGCTACACTATTTGAGAGGTGTCCTTGTTGTTCACCACAGTGCCATTGATCATGCTGTTCACTAACTTTGCTTCCCACCCCAGTGCAGCTTAATCCAAAAAGCACAACATGACTGCACTTTTAGCTGCTGTTTTAAAGCACCTCTGAGGATGAAAACAACCATCTAAAAAGTAGTTCACCTATAAACAGGATGAGAACACCATATCCAGTTAAATAGGAAGACGATGAACTGTCCATAAAAAGATGAGATCAAAAATAAATACTCAGCAGCCTTATCTAATACAAATGCAGCACTTCTACCCACCATGTGTTCTTTCACCCTTGAAAATATCTGAATGCAGAATAGCTTATGACAGCTTTGTCTCATCTGCCCAGTAGAATTACATAATGTTGTTTCAGCCTCTCAGAGATTTATCTGCAGCAACACTGTCGTTGCTGCTTCAGTTTACATCATCATGCTGCCGTTGCCCGAGGTGGACACTGACCCCTCACTTTGGTTAGTCCGCCAGCAGCAACAGGAAACCAAAGAACTCATTGGAATAGAGTGGACGTAATTGTCATTGAATAATGAGCTTTTGTTTTGGGATGTTTGCAGTTTATATCAGTAACAATGTTGTCATTTTTTAAAATGAAAACAAAAAAGACAATCCCTTTTATTGACTACAGTTCACCTACACCTGTGTTTGACTCACCTGCCCTGAGCTGCAGGGCAAGTTTGGAGAGACACCAGCATGTGAAGGAAACTTGATGAACCTGTCACAACACATTGTTAGCACCAAGGGTGTCAATGAAACAGGATCATTTTCCAGCTGGCCAAAACACATGCCATATACAAATGTCCTCACTACAACATTTATCACTGTGGCACAGACAGTTCAAAGGCTTCAATATGGCCGCTGAACATTGCACTCCACCAACATAGGGGAGTCCTAGTCCAGTCTCTGCTGTGGAATAAAAGAACTCTGTGAATTACAAATAAAACGGGATACATTAACTTGCATTCCCTCCTTCCAGAAAACAAAACTGTGCAAAGACAAAGATGCTTAACGTCACTTTGCAGTCTCAGAAGTGTGAGCAGTTTTAGCACATGCAAATTGCTCCTCTTTTTTTGTTGGAAAAATAATAATAACAATGAATAATGTATAAATAACAAGTTCTGAAGTCCAGAAATTGGTCTCAAAATGACAATATAAAATCTGTGATTAAAATGGGAGCAACAGCTCAAAGAACGAAACAGTCAGGGCTCAAATAAGACTGAAGACTGGTCCCCATCTTCTCTTAAAGATCACAGGCTTCAGCTATCGCTGTGCTGTTCACTGCTCCATTAAACAAAGCTGTTTACTTTTTCTGTATCGATTGTTCAACTGCAGGTGCTTCAAGCTTGAGATTTTTTTTTCTCACAGTCATCAGAAGAAGGTGTAATATAAACTGGAGGAAAAATGCCCAGAGATAATAATAATGGGTCCATAGAGAGGATCACTTGAAGTGATCCAATGTCCAATAATGGGGCGATCCCAGAATATGTGGTCTTTGCCACCTTAATGAACTATACATATTCACATCTCACACTCATAGAACCATGGTTGCATCCATTAAGTGTTAAGTGCAGCATTTCACAACTGGATTTTGTTTTTTGTGAGAATTGCTAGTGACAGCATTTCGAAGTTCAACTGGTGCTTGTAACTTTACTGTTTGATTCCGCTGCGATTTAAACATGCAGTAGATATGTATGAATATCCAAGGTGGCAGTTTGTGGATGAGACCTGTCATGAAGATGGTAGTCAAGCCAATTCTATTAAGTGTCATGTTGGTGCAAAAAGAGATTTGGAATGCAATATAATTGTAGGAAATACACATTACTTTAAATGAGCAAGACGTTGTAGGTTGTATGGAGTAAACCGCATTAAACTGAGGTGAAGACTCAATATTATCTCAGTTAGCCTGGGTGGAGATCAAAACACTCAGGTGAGAGGATGAGGAAGTTAGAGTTGCATGCTGGACCCAGTCTCTGAAAGACATTTCATAAACATTGACATTATAGTATATTGAGTGATTTTACAAAACAAAAAAAAAAGAATTTGGAAAAAAAGTTGAATGACACTGCAACATATTTAAATAGATATGCTGGTATTTAAATTGAAATGTTATATAATACATATTATATCATATAACATATATTATATGTAATAATAATAATGTAATAATAGATAAACAGTGGCATGATTTCTGTTGTCTTGTCTGCAGTGATCGAGGAGGGGGGTGTGAAGATGAAGCTGACAGTGGTTGATACTCCAGGTTTTGGGGATCAGATCAACAACGACAACTGGTGAGCTGTTTTCATGAGTCTAAAGTCACTAACCTTATCTGACCTGGTCTCTGAAGTCGCAGTTCGGTTCAAGCTTCCACCCATCTTTTCACGGTGTGAATGTTATTTCCACAGCTGGGAGCCCATTTCTAAGTACATCAACGAGCAGTTTGAGAAGTTTCTGAAGGAAGAAGTCAACATCACGAGGAAGAAGCGGATTCCTGACACAAGAGTCCACTGCTGCTTGTACTTCATCCCTCCAACTGGACACTCGTGAGTTGAGCGTTTGTGAACCTGAGGAAAAAGTCCAGACTGCCCAGTGATGGATCATAACAGAAGCCATCACAGATCCTTGTTATTTACGCGCTTCTTACAGCCGCACGGCTTTCTCTTCTCAACACCAAGCAATTAGCTCGAGCTGACATCTGTGAAATTGCCCACTAATGGAGGAGTGACGTTTATATCGCAGTCTGTGTGAGACCGATCATCCTCCGCTCTGAGGATTTGTGTGCAACCAAACAAGAGCTGCCACATGGATGGTTACTGTGACTGACCGTGGTTTTCACTGTCACTCTTTCAGTCATTCATTACTGCTGTGTTCTGTCCACTTGTGTTGTGGCTTTAACTCTCACCAAGTGGCCTGTGTTTTTTTCTTTTTCTGCACTCAGACTCAGGCAGCTGGACGTGGAATTCATGAAGCGCCTGAGCCACTCAGTCAACATCATTCCAGTGATCGCCAAGTCGGACACCTTGACTGCCGAGGAGAGACAGGAGTTCAAACAGAGGGTGAGACTGCGGAACAATTCATCAGAAGGTGGTGCTTCACTTCACTCATCCGTCTGTCGTTTGCTGCAGGTGAGGAAGGAGCTGGAGATGGGTGGGATCGAGTTTTATCCTCAGAAGGAGTTCGATGAAGACATGGAGGATAAAAGCGACAACGACAAGATCAGGGTGGGTGACCTGACCCTGAGGCTCTGTGTTACTGATGCTGCTAACATCTTGTTAACATCATGTGGAGGCACTTTGTCCTCTACACAGCATCACAGATGCTTTTCAAAGTCATTCTTATGAGATCCATTTTTGGGAAGACTAGTTCCTAAAATAGCATCGGAATGTTTTGTCACCAACACAAGGCTCTTCTCTGAATATTCATCGACAGGAGGCCATGCCCTTTGCCGTAGTGGGCAGCGACAAGGAGTATCAAGTGAATGGGAAGAGGGTTTTGGGGAGGAAGACTGCATGGGGAGTTGTCGAAGGTGGGTGACCTTTCCATTGTTTATGCCTCACCACAAGCTGAATCAGATTCCGTTTGTTACATTCAAACGCTGTTCTTTTGCAGTGGAGAATCCAAATCACTGTGAGTTCGCGCTCCTGAGAGACTTTCTGATCAGGTAATGTCAGTCTGGGTGTGAAAGTGAACTAACCCGTGCATTGATGTTCTTCATTTGTTCAAGGATAGTTTTTGAAATTCTTCAATGAGGGCAGTGCTCAGTGCTGCCGTGCCACAATCCATGACTAAAACACGAGTTTTAGTCATGGATTTTTGTGCCTTCACGTGTGAGTGCGTGCGGCCATATTTTGCCATAGTTGTGAGTTGTAAGAGTTAACAAGCCAGCTTCTTGTGAGGACATTTTGGCCTGTCCTCACAAGGTTTAGAGGGTTGAAACGTCAATAAAATTACTTAATTATCGTTAGGTTTCAGTTTGGTTCAGAGTCCTGGTTAAGGTGAGCCATATGTTTAGATGGTTAATTTTAGGGGGGTTACAACTGTGTATCTGTGTGTGTGTCTTGGAAGCACACCGACTTGTAAAGACATTTCACTTTGTGGCAACATTTTTGCTGGTCCCCGCAAAGTTAAGCCTCAGTTTGAGGATTTAAACTTTCTGATAACTGGATCATTGAAATTGGGTTCAGGAGAGTTTTGGTTAAGTTCAGCCATTTGTTTTAGATGGTTACGTTTAGGGTGGGAGGTTGGGGAAAGCATGAAAGTCAATGAAATGTCCCTACAAAACATAAAACCACAACCTTCATTTGAAAATGTGAAAACATCAAACTTCAGGCCCCAGGTATTCAACACTGGTTCAGCCTCATCTTTAGTTGTTTTCATCTGACATTCAGTTTTTACCGTTTGCTCTGAAACAGAATCTGTCTTGGTCTTCTATTTAAATGTCAACGCACAAAAATATGCTCTGAATCTGTCGTGTTTCAAACAGAGACTATTTTTCTAGGTCACTCGGTGGTGCAACTGTCAACTCTGATTTTGTTTTGACATGAAAGTCGACTTGACTGCTCAGTTGTTTTTCCAATCATTCAGTTTGGGTTCTCTGCAGTCGTCCACTGCTGAGCTGCATCCTGTTGCTCATCGTGAATGGATTCACAACATTTCCTCCCGTCTCCTCAGGTCTCACCTGCAGGACTTGAAGGAGGTCACTCACAACATCCACTATGAAACCTACCGTGCCAAGAGACTGAACGACAACGGAGGTCTGCACCCCATCTCATCTGACACGCAGGAGAGCAACCTGTGACCAGTGCCACCGACTAAAACACAAGCTGAGCGATGAAGCTGAAGTATATTAGAGTCCCGTCATATCCGCATGCTCTGCAAACACGAGTAACAATATCATTCCGTATATTTATTTATTTATTTGCATTTCACGATTCAATGCTCGATCTCCCACTGCAACTACAGCTACTGTTTACTGCATTCGTTTTGAAAAGGTCACGACGAGGTGTGAAGAGAAGCTATTGGTTCTGATGTGAAAGAGCGTGAGAGAGGCTTCACCTGAGGCGGACATCCACTGCCGAAACCTTGACGCTGTTTGGAAGTGCCATATTCCGTGTGTAACCTCACCTTCGATCCTGTGGCATCTGATGTCATCACTCCGCACTGTTTACATCTGTGACCTTTGCTCTCTGGGGTTAAAGGTTATGGACCATCCAGGGTCCTGCTGTTGGGTTTTTGAGGGCCCAGCTTATGAATCCTCAGCAATTGAGAAGGTGGGAATTTTATCTCGAGTTTTTGTGTTGTTTTGTTACTGTTTAGTGGCCTGTCAGCCTCTTTGCCTCAACTGCTGTATGTCACATTGAGAAACAACCTTGCCACCCGAGACACTTCCTCGGTGGTTTTTACCTTTGGACAAGCTGAAATCTGTTGTATGATCCCTCGTCAAATCTGGTTTTTGGTGCACTGTAATTTAGCCAGCTATATTTGTTTTAAATAAAACGAATTGCCGTGCCATATTTGCGCCCCGAACCTTGAGTTGGATGCATGTGCTCTCGAGGTTGTTGGTGTCCAAACACTAGAACTCAACATGCACTCCAACAGTGTCTCCAGGAGGCTGCTTCTTATCATTTGTTTTAATAATCGGAAACATTTTAAATATTAATGGGGGTGGTCCAAAACCTTTGGCCCAGACTGCAGAGACCCTCAGACATCTCAGTAGATGTTGCTACTGTGTTTAGAATCCTGAGGAGCAACACTTGTCAAGAGAAACTGACTGTCAATGTTAAGAGTTCAAACCCTATTACAAGAACATTAAAAGAGATTCAAGCGTGCAGAATGAAACCCCGTGTGGCGGCTGCGCTACACCAACAATTGAGTGCAAACTCAGGACAGTCAGTCTTTCTCCAACGATAAGAGCGCTGCATTTAAATAAAGGCAGCCGCAGCCAGCGGGGCTTTCCCACTGACGCGCGCCCTTAAAGCAGAGCGGTGTCCGCTCAGGTGCGCCGCGCTGCGCCGCAGGTGGTGTCGATTCAAGGGACAAGCGCACAGACTGTTTCAAATCATTTCTTTCCTCTGTCAGAGAATACTCTGTTTGGAATATCAGTATATATATATATGTGTGAATATGCCAAGATAAATACAATATAGATGTGCTGCTGTCTTGTGCCATGTCGTTGTCACCACAGTGGAGCTCTTGTTCTGTTCGGGTGTGTGATTGTGAGGCTTCCCACTAGGTGGCAGCACACAACCATCAATACATTCAGGATCCACTCCACAACCTGAAATCATAAAAGCTATGTTCATTTTGACGCCACTGTCGCTGTTTTCCACCGCAATTGGAATTTTCAAAACTACAACAATATTGCCAATAAAGCTATCATCCTTCTTTAATCTGGGCATTTTGATCCTAACATGCTGCTTTTTCGTGTTGCATATTCATAGCATTTGAGTTCTCATCGTGTGTTAATACTTTTTCTGTTCAAGTTCTGAGTCAAGAATATGACTTTCATTCAAGTGATTAGTCGGGAAGTTAACTTTTTGTATTGTCTCAAGTTGTTTATACTTTAATGTTTTGTATTATTTATTGTTTTTGTCATGTGAGTCATAATAAAACAGAAATAATATGTATCTGCCTCAGCCGCATGTGCTTTTTTTTTTTTTTTTTTACTCTTTATTGTATTGTAGATACACATTAAATCAGACATGCACCAATAAAGGTATCACATGCATATCATATACATCTTACTTTACATCAAATTAATCAAAATAAAAGCTGCACTATGGCTAATGAGAAGAGTATACATTTATACTTATTATTATATATTATTATATATAATATTATTATTATTATATATTATAAGTACTATTTATATTTTTACAACTTGTTTAAACAAATCAAAATTCAGAAGAAATAAGATCAGCAAGTTAACCAAACAGAAGACATTGTTATTTTATTTTGTAAATAAAGATATAATTTCCTGTATATTCGAATATGTATTCTGTTGTGTTTTAAATATATTGCTCTTGATTTCCACAAAGTTCTTCCTCCACTCCACAAAATGAACATTCAATATCTTATAAAAGGAGGCCAAGACCTGCTTTTATTGACCAACGTGAACCTGATGTCACGCCCTGCTTTGCCTTGGGTGTCAGCAGTGGACGAACACAAATGTAAACAAACGGATCAAATAGATGTGGGAAACAAACTAGGCGAAAGAGAGAACAAAAAAGCGTTTGATGACTATCTCAAAGGAAGGGAAAGAACCGAATGGTAAACAACATCAAAGCGGACACTACTGTGAGAAAGTGAGGATAAATTTTAAACAGTGTTGATCTGAGAACAGCACAAGAGTCTCGACAGGTTTCTGAATTAACGTGAACATGCAAATGTCTGAATAAAGTTATATATTCAGAGATATCCATGAGAGTCACAGTCACGAACAAAATGCAGGGGGCTGCGTTGGATTGGTGTGAGCGAGAGCAGTGATCGACAACGGGTCCAGGTGATGTTAATGCGGATTCCTTAAACCAATAACTCACGTCCTCTGTTCTTGTGAGAGCCTACAATCAAACACGAAAAGGAAGGTGGTGGAAGACAAAACTACAGATTTGCAGACTCAGAACAAGACTGATATCAGGTTCTGGCAGTTGCCACAGACACTGACAAAAGACCAAGAACGAGTGCAGTGAAGTCCAGAAGCACAGACACTCTACTGTATATAATGTCATACAGTCGTCTGCGGTCGTCAAGTATCCATCCATCCATCATGTTTGTTTAAAATCACGTTCCTCAAGCACTGGCCTCCTCGTCCCAGAATGCAATGCAGCATGGCGGATATTCTCATATTCTCCATACACAGAGAGAAAGTCGGTCAAGACGTGAGCTTGGGACAGGTTGCCGTGGTGACAAATTCCTGATCCTATGTCGACACCCCTTGGTTTGAAGTGATGTTGGTGAATCCTCTTGTTGTTGCCCATTTCCTGGCCTTTTTTGGGTCGAAAGCTGTGAGCAGATGATTGAATCCTCCGATCGGCTGGCTTCTGCCGGTGGACTGGCTGGTCCCATCTCTGCCTGACTCTGTGGTCCATAATTCATCCTCCTGACCCATCACTGTCCCAGAGGTTCCTTATCTTCCACATTCCTTCACTTGGAGGAAGGTAGATGGTTGTCCCAACAAACTCAGGCTCAATTCAGGCTGTTTGGCCCGGTTCTGGGTTGGATGTCTCCTGGGTTCCTCCTTGGTCCTGGTACCAGGTGGTTCCTGCCTTTCATAACTCACTCTTCCATCCACGCATCTTTCCCACACCATCCTTATCAAACACACCTCTCATACTGGATCAAACTGAAGCAACCTAAAAAGCAGTTCAATTTCAATAGCAGATAACTTGTGAATGTGATCATAAATAAAATATCATGATTCCCACAGGAGCAGCAAACTACAATATGCTCATATGTTTTATTTAACTCTCAAAACATGCAAAATTTCATATGTTTAAAAAAGAAAAATTGGTGATCAGAGTATGAAAAACACTTCAAAAGTTTAAAACACAAATTAAACCTTGAGAAGTCCGGTGACATCCAAGCGGACAAGGACGAAATTATCTCAGCAACACAAACAAATTCCGCATTCACAGGTGACTTGCTGTGTGAGAATGGAGCCAAATGTGACCTAAAGGTGGTGACGAGCAGGATTAGCAACTATAAACTGTAAGCAAATTCGTTATGACCATAAGTGAAATACTGTGTAACAGGCTGTAAATATTGTATTGCACACAGTGTATATGCACATTATACAATTATATATAAAAAAAAGAGGTTCGTTTTCTCTATTGTTACGACATCGCCGTCAATTCCGTGACTCCGCATGTAATGGTGACGTCACCAACGTCTGAGCACGTGGTCGCCCCGAGCCGATCAGACCGCCAGGTCCTACCACCGGTGCGTTTGCTGGATTGGGCTGGTTCCCTCCCGACTGTCGGATCCTACACGCCACTCACCAGCGACAGATCAGCGCACGTGTCCACTACCGGAAGTGAAGACGCGTGAGAGACCACAGTGCAACCAAAACTATTTGAGGAATGTGCTGCGAGTTTGAAGTGCAGGCGTCCAAACGAGCTCTTTTTTTCTCATGAGTAAACAGGGAAAGAACTACAAAGAGTGAAAACGAAAAACAGAGACGAGCAAAATTGTGGACAGTTGCACCACCAGGACAGTAGATGGCGCTGTCAGGTGTCAGATAAGCCAATCGCTGAGTTTGCGCCGCCATAAAAATGTGCTGTTTATTTCCACGCTTCTCGTCGATCATCAGCACATTTCAGAACCTGGAAAATTAGTTTTGGCCCCTACCGTTTGGATCTGCCGACATTCCTAGGGTCATTGACTCGACCCTTGGAATGTTCTGGCTCCAAAAGACAGCTCCAGTCTAAACCATGAAATGTTGTTACAGGGGCGCATGGTGCGGTCAGCAAGAAGAAGAAGAAGAAGGCTGCGGGTTTGCTTCCAGCTCTGTGTAGACCTTGTAAGTTCTCCGCCGCTTGTGTGGGTTTACCACTCCAGTGCCCTCCCACAGTCCAAAACATCCAGAGGTTCTAAAGTATAGTAGGTGTGGGCGTGCGTGAATGAAAGTTTCTATCTGTGTGCTTTGTGACCAGGCTGGCGACCTGATCATGGATGCTGAGATAAACTCCAGCAGCCCCATGACCCCCATAGGGGAATAAGCAGTAGAAGATGAAAACAATGAAAAAAAAGGAAAAAAAAAGTTTCAGTTAGAGAGGCTCTGTCTTTCACCGCTTGGCTTAGGGCAGGTCACGGGGGCAGCAGCCAGAAGAAAGAGGTCCAGAATCCCATCTCCCTAGAAACCTTGGTGACGCCTCAGCTGGCTTCTCTTGATGTGGAGTAGCAGCAGCCCTACTTTGAGTCTCACCTCAGATGAATAGGCCCCACATCCTGTCACCAAGGCGCCCAATTCTGGCTTCTTTGGAAATGTGGTCCCTAGTGGGAAAAATCCATTGGAATCATTCGACTACACTCCACCTCAGGTGATGCAGCTGTGAAGGGCTCATTTTCTTTCATCTTAGGTTTTTCTAAAACGCTTATATTTGATACCATGACTTCAAGGTGAATAATTTCTTAGATGAACACAGTGTGCTTCAGAGTACTGTATCCTGTAGCTCTACATAGAGGACTGTGCTGTGTCCGGTCGGGTAAGTCCAACCACCCTGCTGAGAAAACTCACTTTGCCCCCTTGTTTCCACGATCTTGCTCCCTCAGGTCACTACCTATAGTTAGTGGCCATCGGGGAGAGTGGCATGTAGATCCACAGTAGAGAGCTTTGCCTTTCAATTCAGCTCATACATTTTTCCATCATTTGTGAACAAGACCCTGAGATACCTGAACTATTCCACCTGGGCAAAGATCTCTCCTGCAAAACACCCAAACAAGAAGTGCCGCACTTTTGTCGAATCCTGGTGGGATCACGTTTGGTAGCGAAGGTTCTCAGAGAGTATGGCACCAGGGAGAATCACCAAAGACCCTGCAGAGGATGAAGAGCTCCTCCTCACCAGGGATGCTGAGGTGTGTGACACTGTGCAGTTCTCTTTTATTTGTGCCTCACACATCCTTCCAGGTTCACGCTCCCTCTTCACTAGAGGGTCAACATTGCCAATCCGGTTGTTTAAGGAACTGCATCTGCGTGCAATTTTTTATGAGGTAGGGCCTCTGCGAACCAGCAAAAAATGGTGGTATACAAGCAGTCAACCATATACTGACTATGAGCCACTCCTTTTTTCTCGCGCTCTGAACCCTGCAGCTGATACAGCAGCGCGGCTAATATATGGATTTTTAGAGGCTGAGATCAGTGTGTCTGCAGCGCCACCAACAGATCTGACCTTCTGGAGGTCTGGAATGGAGAAGCAGCAGCTGAGACCGACCGTGGTGTCGGAACTTCTGTCAGGCGGGTGAAAACACCCCATTGTGAGCGCTTTAATGTGAACATGATTCAAGTTCGGCGCAGGGTTTGTTTCATGAGTCAGTCCCGATGCCGGAGCCCGTTCTCTAAACTCCTGTACAGTGAAGAGCCCCTGCTGCTGTTCATGTATGTGTGTGTAGCCACTGCATGTGGGAGGGGTTACAGGATGAGTGATGCCTCTCAGAGAGTGTAGAAGTTTCCCCGGTGTGTGTCCAGCTGCGATCGTGCAGTCGTGCACAGTTTGGCTGTGACGGAAAATAAAGTCAAACCAAGTCCGCGTTCCAGCTGACAACGGGACAATAAACCCTGCAGTGCGCACTCCAGCCCTGCAGGTGTTGAGACTGAGCGCCTCCCCTGTGACACTGGACCACAGTCCAGATTAAACACTAGCATTTTTAATACACAACTGACCTTGCTACGGCACAGACAGCAACACTGCACCCACTGCCTTTATATGAACAAGCTCTATTGCACTATATAGTCCAGAAATGACAGTACTTGCAAAGAGAATTCCAGAAATAGCTGTCTGTTGTCCGTCATTTGGAATGTAACTCCGTCTACTTCAGCTAGAACCTGCGAGGGGCTGAAGGCTGAATATAGAAGGCTGTAAATACAAACTGTAATGAAAGAGTGATCACCACAACACCTGTATTCACTTGTTTTATATTGTCCCCTGTTGAAAATGAAGATCAATTTCAGAGACAAAACTAACTCTTCTGAAAAGACTCTCAGAGGCCTTTCACACTGGCACGGCTCGCGTTCTGCATATTCAGAAAGACAGTGTTTCCTATCGAACCATCCTTTAGTCAAAGACACCATGATGTTAAACGGTGAGCGCCATCTATGGGGCACAGACTATAAAGAAACAGCATGGTGAAGCCCCGTCTGCCCCAATGATGGAAGCAATAACAACAGATATCTGGATCACAGAACCATGGAGGAGAGGGATCTGCACTATGACCTGTTACTATTCCATCAAAAAAGAAAAGACCCGGTGAGGTGTTCTGAGTGAGTAGTTCAGGTGAAGTAAATGTGTCTCAGGCTAAGCTAAAGTACAGAGGCTTCAGTTGAACTGGGAGGCGAGACACAGCAGATTCCTGTGAGAGCCTTCATGCCGTTCACTCGCACCGCTTCTGCTTCCACACTGAGAGTGGAACTCTGAGGTTAGGAGAAGCTGGACTGCAGTGTAGCTTCAACACGCCGGATCAACTGTTAGCTTAGAGGGGGAAGGGAGAAAGTCAAGCACAATACGGAGGGAGGAGTCAAAGCAGGAGGCGGGACCAGATGCACAAACAGAGCACATGAGACCTGCCATTTTGTGGTCATGTGTGTTTCATGCAGTTCCTCATGGAACCACTAGGATAAGGCCTTACTCTGAGCTTCCCCGACGCAGTTGAGGTACTGATCCATTTTTGTCTTTCAAAGCAGACAGCGTCAATCTCTTGCTGACTACCAGGTCTTGCTCTCGTCCCACAATGTTGCGTGGTCAAGTTCACCTCTGGGAATGACTGATCTGTTCCACTGACTGACTGGAATCTGTTCGAGCCGCTTGTGTCTCTCATCATGACAAGTTGTGACACACAACTCCTTTGTTGAAAATATGCTTTCACTGTTTCCTTACCAACTCATAGAGATATGCTGTGCACGAGCTGAGCCACAGTACATGTGTATACTCACAGTGGTGGTTTCTGCAAGGTTAAACCAAGAGGCACCCAGAGCTGTATTTTTTCATTTTCCACCAGCACAGAAGGAGGCGGGGGGGACTTTCAATAATAAACTAGGTATGCTCTGATTGATTGGTCACCGATCAGCCTGATCGGTGACCAATCATCCTTAGTTTATGAATGCAGATCACAACCTGTCACTGCCGATCACAACAGCCGATCATGTGTGACAGCCGCACCTCGCTACTCACTGGGCAGCAGTAGGGAAGCAGCAGTCTGCCGTGAAGGTTCTTTCAATCTATTCTCATTTAAAGTTTGCATCCTGTGGCACATGCACTGGAAACACAACATTTTGACATAATAGCTGATACATTCTGCAAGTTTTGCTTTTTATTTCTCCTATTTTTGCCTTGTTGAAGAGGTATATTGAAACGTGTCTGAATTAAAATGATTTAATGGTTGATGTTTTCACATCATGGACTCAGGAGGTCTCATCACTTGGATCACAAATTCATTGTCAATCTATGTTATTGGTGATCGGCAGCATCCCTAGTTTAAACACAGCAGTGACAGAGACTCGAGTAGTGTTGGATTTATTTTCATCTTCATTTATTATTATCATCATCATCTGAATCACGATCATCACGATTTAAAGTCAGTCAGTTCAGTGTTTTCACGTTGTCATGACTCAACTCATGAGATGCATTTTGGGTATCATTCATTGTTGATCGCTGTGAAGTTATTTTCATTGACTGGTGTGAACATGAGAGACGCCTCCACTCACAGCTGCTGACACTTGCAGATATTAGCAAATTGGATACTTAAATAAACGTATTGTGTGTCTGTTGTTGGAATCTCATTCACAAACGTCCCTGACAGCTATGACAACTCCAGAGGGACAAAACCACGTAATACTTTAGTTCACTGTTATGACCATTAAAAGGCGCAATAAAGATAAAAAAAGGCAATTTTGCCAACAGGAAACACGTTGCACACATGCTTCTCTTTCATTTCAGTGAGATGGTCAGTGTCCCTTCCGTCATTGACCATGTGGTGTTGATGGTCCGCGGTAAAATGTGACTTATGAAGCTTTACTTTAAATACTGTTAGTTTAGTTTACTTTGTTGCAGTTATTTTGCAGTTAAATGGTGTTTTTAAATGTATTTAGTTTTCAGCAAAAACAAGAAGGACTCAACATTTCCTGTGTACCTCAATATGTGGCGCATGATGATATGTTTTTTTTTTCACCGATATATGATTTATAATAATCATGTATTGGTTTAGCCAGAGAAAATTACTTGAATGCTCCAAATGTGTTGGTATCTGCAGCACATCAATAAAATGGACTGAAAGTAAAGTGAAATATCACCATAATATAGGACATCTGGAAAAAGAAGAGGATACGCTATGAAGACCACATAAAAAGGTTACATTCTTCAAAGGCACTCATAACAATGTCTGCGGATGGAAACAAGGAAGAAAATGAAACTTTTAGTTGAAAGTGGAGACAGGTTTCAGAGGCACAAACTAGTTTTCTTAAAAAGTTTCTAAAACGCCAGGGACCAGGCTTGATGCTGATCATGTACTGCGATGTGTCTGCAGGAAGTGCTGAGAAACAGTCAGACATTGCAGCAACAATGCTCATGAAAGGAGGCTGCACTCTTCGTTGGCTGAAATAGCGAGAGAATTTCAGCACGCGAACTAGCATCACAGCTAATCCATTTGGCTGCCAATAGCTACACTGCACTTTTGTAGATGCAATAAAATGGCTAAGCATAGAGATGCTTGTTATATATTAACATGGGGGTGTTGGACAGACTTATGTCCAACCCTTGTACTTTGCTGTTGTGAAGTGATTGTGAAGTGCAGCTCATTAAATTAACTGAACTCAAGCTATGATCCTGAAGATTCTGGGGCAGCTGTGACAGAGTCAACAACTTGGATTGATTGATTGAACGTCTTTATTCATCCCACATTGGGGAAATGTGGCTTGTCGACGGAATACTAACATTAAAGACGTACATTAAAGACACACACAAAGCAACAATGGACTGAAGCAATACAGTCCACACTGTACAAACAAAGACAACAGAAAAATAAACATCATAGTTGTGAGTAACTTAAAAACTCTCTGCATTATTATGTGTTAAAAGTGTTACATTTGTTGAATTATTGATTGTGTACGAGCGTGTGTGTCACAGGATATGCCAATGATTTCATAACCACAACTGTGGAGAGGATCTTTGTTGACCCATCACCGTACACAACAGAGATCCTGAGGATGAACATCCAACAAGAACTGTGATCCACATTTGACCAGACAGAGAGGAAATGATGAGCCAACCATGTGCCCTCATCTTAGTTGTACATTCATTTAGCCTGCTAAATAAAGGTCGAGCCTTGCAATCACTGAATGCATTCTGGAGTTACATTCAGGTATTCTGGTCCTAAACAAGAATATGATCTGCAAATCAAACCTATTTTGGCCCTGACTCTTTCCTGTAGTGCCATCTATCCAAACCATCACTGTATATATATATAGAGAGAGAGAGCAATACCGAGATGTATTCTGCATCTGGTCAACCTGTTAACCTGATCTATATCATGCATGTGAATGAATTTTTATTTCGATCTCCTCATACTTCAGAATTACAATTGACATTATTGGCAGTAGGTCACGGCTCCCTGTGAAACCAGAGTGAGCCGCTGTCTCCTCTCGCATTGTGGGGGCGGGATCTTGTGGCAACACACGGCTGACCAATCAGAGGAAAGGGGGCCATCTAAGCCAAATATGGGCAAATCCGATATAAAATTGAGTGAAACAGAAGCAGCTGTTAGAGGAGCATTTTCTCATCATACATATGGACAAAACTGCGGCGTATTTTAAACTGACTTTGATGTTTATATATATATATATATATATATATATATATATAGCACACAGAGGAGATAACATCCAAAACTTTCTTTTCGAAAAATTCAGGCGGGAGTTTTAGACCTGCATATTGCTGGTTTACATTAACTTCCACTTTAGCTGAGGCATCACCAACCATGTGCATGAGTAGACACTGTATTCTCTGCATGCTGTTGTTTCAGTTCAGTTTGTCTGTAAAGCATTTCTGTGTGGGGACAAAGTTGGTTGAAGTCACATCTTTTGGGAAGAGTAACTTTTTACGACAGGCTTCCATTTTGCTGCTACCACTTGGGCAGTCATCCAGCATCACTTCCACCGCTAGACACACAGATTTACCAAACGATAAAATATTCTCAAGGTATTGTTGCTGTTCTCATAGGTCTTGATGATGTCACCAGCTGGATGGCGCAAAATGTCCTTCAGCAGAACCAGCGAATAACAGAAACACGAGCCTCATCAAAGTCTCCTCTGATCACAACCTCGGTCCTTTGTACAAAGACAGAACTATACCACGAAATCTCAGTGTCCTATTTGACTCTAGACTTCCATTAGACTGACATAAAGATGTTCCATCCTGTTTCCTCCAGTTTAAAATAACCTCTCTCGCTGCCAAATTAGAAAAACACATTCATGGCTTCATATTCTGCAACTGGGCTTACTGTAGCTCCGTTCTCTCTAGTATCAACAAGAAATCTCTATCACACCTCCAGTTGGTTCAGAACCCCCCAGTCCACTTCCATTAGATTTTATCCTCCCAAAATCAAGACTTAAATCTTACCAAATGTGTTTCTCTTATCTCGCATTTACATAATATTGTCATTTCTCCTGTATTGACACTGTATTCTTAGCACATTCTTGGTTCAGTTAAGCTTCGTCGGTCTTGACTTTGAAAGGCGCTATATAAATACATATTGTTGCACACAAGGGAAGAAAACATACAACCAGAAGGCCAGTCCAACTTCAACACTAGAGCACATTAATTCAACAACGTGTACTTTATGTTCACGATTGACACAGTGAGTGTGAAGCAAGGGTGACGCGCTACCACGCAGCAGGATATTTGCAGTGTGCTGCCTCGGCGACGCTGGACATTAGGAGGTACTGTAGCTTTAAAAAAAACAGCCAGTCCTATTGACATGCAGAAAAAAAACAACACCACAGACTCACTCTGGCAGCAGTCAGGAATTGAGCCCCCTGTGTTGGCAGGTATTGTGCTGCTTGAAAAAAGAAGCAACCATGTGACTGGAGGCTTCTCTCCTATTGGTCAGTTCATGTGAAGGACACTCCATCCCTTGCAACAGCAATCAGATATTGAATGGTTCAATCAACCACCATCATGACTAATAGAACAGCAGAGATTGTCACTTTGCCTGAAACAGCAATACGCTGCAAATGGAAATAACCTCCGTTTCAATTTAAATATATATGAATAAAAAAAGATCTTGCTCAAAAGGGAACCGCCTCGACCTTGTTGCCCTGCATGCTCCTGAAGAAAACCTGATCGTGATAGGACCTGCACAGTATGCACGACTACATCATGTTCCGGAAACAGACACACACCCATTTTCTTTGACATCAGGTTCACGTGAATTCTGTTGCTTAAGCTAACGGCATTTCTGTGACATGTCAAGTTAGTGACAAATACCTTTGTTGTTGTTGTAAAGTCGTGTGTTGTGATAAAGTTCTGTGAAAATGTGCCACGTCTTTCCAGTACGATGAGTAATTTCTTCTTTTGTTCGTGGTATTTTCAAATACGTTTTCTTTTACTAAGAAAAGCACTGCAATGTTGTAGCTTTAAATAGGAGACACTTTTTTCATGCGCAGGTGACCCCTTCAAAGTGTGGTCTGCAGTCAGTCAGAGTGAGCAGGCAATCAAAGGAATAAGACCGGCAATTATTGCTGACAAAAAAAAGGATTTTTTTATTGAACATAGTTCGCATAATCGTTGCTGGTACTGAAAATTCTTGGCCAAACTCAAAAACTAAAACACGGGAGAAACTACTATGCCAAGTCAATCCATGCAAGTAGTGTTTATGGTTCAACTATGCTTCAAATAATAATAAAAAAATAATCAATAGCAAAACTATGAAAATACTCATGTAGGACTGACGTTTAAACAGTAGGCAATAAAAGATAATATGAAATTCCAAACAAAAGACATGTGACCCACTGGGCGGCAGTGTCTTCACAACGTGAAGAATTATGGGTATATTTGGCCATGATAGTGTGCTGTTCCTCGACATGAATATGGTTTTATCATTTAAACAATAAAAGAGATTGCAATAAACCAAAATGTGAACGTCAAACTGCAGCGGGCTACAGATCAGAGGGCTGGATCCTTGTGAGCGTTGTGACTGGTCAGGTGATGTCAACCTGTAGCCCAACTTCCAGCACCAATATATTTACAAATATACAATACTAAAACTAAACACGTATGCATTCACACTTAGTGTCGTAGTGTTTACAGATGGATGGGTTCAGGATCTAGCGATTGTAAAAGTGGGGGACTGTTGTCCGTTCTAAGGGATGCTAATGTAACGCTCATGCTTACAGTAAGAATTCAACCAAAAAATGTAACCCACTCATCATGCATAAGATAAATGGTAAATTGTGGACATTTTGTTAAATGTTAAACTATTTTTTTTGTAAAACACTGTTGTTGAAGTTGTTGGCGCTTGAGGCTTCAGCATGGTGTCTGACTGTTTGTGTTTTCTACACTGGAAAATGAAAGAAAACGATAGTCTGTTTGCGCTACATCTATCGTGAGAACGACCATTACGCTGAATAACACAGCAGCTTGACAGCGCCTTGCACACCACTGTCTTCCTTCCATTCAATCACTGCTGGCACCTTCTGTTTGGATTCCCACAATGCTTTGCGTTCCCTACTGGGAATACGTCATGATGACGACACATTGGCAATCTCTCTGAAGGGAGCAGCGTCTGCTTCAGACCCAGAGGGGCAGGTCTCTCTACAGAGACAATGCTTGTCAGTAAAACTCTCGTCTGACTTTCTCAGAAACACCCACCTCCATACACTGAGCGGTTGGCTCTATGACTCACTGACCGCAGTTTTGCTTGCGTCCTCACATGAAAAAAAAACAAAACATCAAGATTATATTGATTCATATTGAAGTGACAATTATTTAAAATCCATTTTGATTATTCCTTAATTTGAGAATTTATTTTCAGTGAATTGATAAAAAAAAAAAAACTGAAAGAAAGTGGGGGTGGGGCAGCCTGGAACACCAGTTGCGCCATGTACCACAGGACAGAATGTGACCCACAGGCGAAGCTCCACTTTTCTCACCAGCCTCCATTCTCAGCTCAAATCTTTCCTGCTCAAACAACCACGGCACATGTTCTGGCTATAATTTAGGCAGCAAGAGTACAGTGTGTTATGAAGCGTAAAACTGTATCACCCTCATGTGCACAACAAACATTCAGTCAATGTCCTCAAAAAGCCAGATGCTTTGATGACGTGGTACTTCAGTCACGCTGTTGTGTCAGGTACACACACAATGGAACAAAGTACTTATTGTCCAGGTACTTTGTTTCAACGGCGAGGAACTTTGTTCCACTGTGTGTGTACCGGGCACAACAGCGTGATAGAAGCGCCATCTCATCAAAGCAGCAACCAGACCTAGGGCCCGTTTAAACAGCGCCGACTGAATCCCACATTTTTTTTGTTGTGGCTGCAGAACTAGTTTGCACTGGCCTCTATAGTGGAGGGGCTTGGCGCCGGCTCTGGTGCCATGTAAACGCTGCAGCTGGAACTGGTGTTGGGTCCAATGATGACGTGTGTCAGATTCATCACAACAACTGTGCCCTGAGCCTCGCTCTTCTCCTGAAAGATTTAATTTCCCCATCCGTGGTCAGCTTCTGAACCCCGCCTCATCTGTTTGGTTTTTGGGCTGATTGATGATCGTGACATTAACTGACATTAACTCCTTCCAATCCATTCCTTTTCCTGCAAAAAATCTTTGCAAACAAAAAATCTGCTTCAAGCCCGGCCTGTCTGTGGTGTTGTATGGCCTTCACAACAAAGACAAATGAAGGTGTGGCGCGCATGCATGAATGCTTCAGCCAAAAAATGAAATATGATGAGAAAAATGAAAAAAACAATAATCAGAGCTGTTAAAACACACAGCTTCTCAGAACAAGTCCCGCTCCCTTGACTGCGACGACTTTTGGGATGATTGAGATTGTAAGTGAGGCGGGACTCTGACATCATCATTTTCAAGACATTATGGTTGGTCCTGTTGACAAAAGACATGAAACAGGCGTTTCCAAATCTATCCTCTCTTGCAGCGACTCCATTACCCGATTACGATGACTTCGTCTGCAGGAAGCAAATACCAATAGACTCCCTCCCACACACGCTGCAGACCAATGATGTGGGTTCACAGTGCCCCCACATCAGTCTCCTCGGACACTTGGTCAAATCAGAGTGCAGTGAAATGGTGCTGTCATGGCAGAACCCTTGTACCTTTAAGGGCCCAAATCTCTTGATAATCCAAAGCACTGTCCTAGTTGGTGGGATCCCCACTGACCATGGCAATAAAATTGTTTCTGATTCTGATCAACAATTTCAACAGAATCCCGTCTCTCTGTCTGTCTCTGTCAAGTTTTGTGAGTGTACAGTCTCTTCCTTGTAGAACGTTTTTTCATGGTCAAAGCATCCGTCAGTTCCATTACTGGGCAACTTAATTTCTGTGTGTGGTTGGTGGAAATGCGAGCCGCCAGCTCACCTTTCACAGCTCCTCCTCCTCTGAGCAGGAGCTTATGACAGGTGGTTACTGGTGGTCGTCTGGGGGTGGAGGGACTTCAGCAGCTGGATCGTCATCATCATCAGTGTCCACAGCCTTCGTTTCAGAACAGGAAGACTCACCTTTGACGGATGGAGGAGGAGGTGGCCATATGCTGTCATATAGTGTGGTTGGTGAACATCATTACCTTCTCTGGAACCAGAGCTACTAAGAACAAGCACAGGCGTCTGGGGGTGCACTTTGTGGTCAGGACTTCTGGCTCCACATGAAATAACGTCCAGTGTTCCCACATGTCTCTTTATGGCAGCATTGACTGGAGGTTTGTGTGAGTTAGGCGGCAGTGGGAGGCGTGTCGTCATTGGGGTGTGGTCTGAAAGGAAAGCACCTTCTTCATCACCATAGTGTCATTCCACTTCTGGCCCCCGAAGAAGAAGGCGTCCATCATCTTTTTCCAGCTGCATCTGCGTGGAATACGCTGTGCTGCGAGTGATGGCAACCAAATTATTATGATGGGGGTCTTCTCGTCCTTCTTGGGTGAAAACTTGGGGATCACAGTTCTCAAAACAGCCAAGTCCTGTGAGCAAGGCTATATTTGTCGGCACATACTGTATATGTGTAGAACACACAGCCCCACCTACCACAGCAGGGCTCCAAAAACCATTCCTCCTGTACAG
The DNA here is from genome assembly GCF_027744825.2 of Synchiropus splendidus. Taxonomy (NCBI): domain Eukaryota; kingdom Metazoa; phylum Chordata; class Actinopteri; order Syngnathiformes; family Callionymidae; genus Synchiropus; species Synchiropus splendidus. Next base: position 12,016,781 of record NC_071335.1, on the reverse strand, counting down.
GTTGTACAGGGCTTGGCAAAAATGCATGGGCATCACAGTCATCTTGCCTAAAACTGGTGTTTGGGATTTAGAATCTGCAATCCTTTTCATTTCTCTCAAGCTCCTCAGTCTTTATTTGGCAATTTCTACTCAAGTGCTGGTTTTTCAGGGAGGAGTTTTATGTTGAAATGACATCATCCGTAAAGGTTTGAGATGTTTCTGACTGGACTCAGAATCGAGGGGATGGAATGAATTGCGTATCCTGAGGATGTGTTTGAGGCGGGGTGTACATCTGTGTGACATCATCCCTCAAAGTTTGAGAGAAGGTAGAGCTGGGGGGACTCTGATCTGAACAACAGGATTAAATTATGATGTCAATTTTGCTTTAAAGTTGCATTAAATAAAAAAAAAGTTTTTGTTTCAATTCTATTTCTATTCTCCAAGGAGGTTCTGACCATTGAATGTCTGTTTGTGAGTGTTTCTGTGTATACGCAGAAGGTGGAGTCAGGGAAGTCCTTCCTCGACCGACCGTGGTCTCTGTTCACCAAACTGTGGATGAAGGTGGAATCGCATCGCTGAATATGACTTTAAATAAGTTTCATATCGATTTTATTTCCAGAAGTGGATAAAGGAAAAAGGAGGCGTGGTCTCTTAAGAAATCCAGTTGAACAAGGGGTAATCCATATGCCTCTGCTAGTATAGCTAGCTTTAATGTCCCCATGTTTGATGAAGCTGACTTAAGTATCAAACACGTCCGTAGAGGAAGCCATCAGAGATGTTCATTAAACCATCAAATAGAGAGCTGCGACGCTAGGACCGCCCCCTGTGCTACAGACTACAGTTTCTCAGCAAAGCTTCAGCAAAGCATGTCAAAATGTTTCAGCCTTCTCTAGCTATGACTAAAGAGCAAGCAAAGGCATCTAATCGAACATGAGGGCACCACCTCACACATACCACCAAACACCAAAGTGCAGTATCTATCTTTGAGCTCACCAATCGGAATTTCTTGCACCACGAAAGTCACTGTACCTGCATGAAAGCACTTGGAACTAATTGCGATTGGTCTTCACTGCCACTTTCAAGGTCATATAGATCTGCTCTCCAAGGTTGTCACTGCTGCAGAAGAAAGTACTTTATACTGCCTCTAGATGTCAGTATACCATGGACACATTTCCTGTTTCATTGTCCAGGGGGTTTTATGCCCAGTGCGGGAGATGTTTATTTAGATGTTAGCCAGCTTCAGAAGAAAACTGAAACCTTTTTTCCTTCTTACAAATGGCATGTAGTGAGCTGGTGACAGGCCATGGGTGTCCATGACTCTACAGCGTTCGTCAGCATTCATAGCTGCCCAGCGTTGTCAACTATAGGCATATCATCTTTCTCTTGTTGCCACGGCACGTCAGTCTCCTCTACCTAAAACATATGTTGTGCATCTTCATGAACCTTATTGGATGTCCTCCTCTTGTCCTATCACCAGGTAGCCAAATTCTTCATCCAACATGTTTCATCTCTCCTCTCCACGTGTCCAAGCCATCTAAACTTCTGCCCCTCAGAAATACTGGTTGATCTTGTCCTTTCTACCCATCTTCTGTCTGAATGCTTGGTTAGAGGTACTGTCTCTAAACTGTACACATGATGTAAGAGAATGATTCCTTACATCTTTTTCCTTTGCTGAGGCTTTTCAGTCCAGTACGTTTTACATTTTCACAGCTTGTTGTTTGTCTCTGATTCTCAGCTGTCTGAACACATTAAGGTCTGGTTTCTGCACGTTGTGTCACTGGTTTTGTGGAAAGAGGTGTTGAGACACAGAGTCTGTGGGCAAGGAGTCATCATCATCAGCCTTGTACACCTGATGCTCGGCAGATAACAAGGCCAAATGTCAATTTTTTTTCATTTTAACAGTCCCATTTTTTAAAATCTTATTCCATATACTTTGCCAACTTTTTTTCATACTGTGGACATGAAGTGCGGTGCTTAAGTTCCTCTTAAATCACTGTTATGCTCCGCTATGTCAGGGGTGTCTGAACCGGTCCTCACAGGGGCAGGATGGTGCACAGGCACAGAGTGTTACCAATGAGGACTCAACTGAAACAAGCAGCACCAGACTGGCAGTCAACTGTTTACACTCTTCAGACACCTGACTGGTGAAAAGGTGTCCTCTTGTTTGGTTGGTCAGAACAAAAACCGCAGCCCCTTGAGAAACAATTTGGACACCCCTGTGCTACATTGTCAGGCCTCAATTGGTGGCCCCATCGGCCACATTTTTGTGATCCGGTTTTTCTTCCTTAACTATTGGGTTAACATATGTGTTTGGATCTTGTTTCCATGCCAACGATTCACAGACAGCCAGTTTCTGGACCACTTTTCAAGGGCGTTCAAAGGTCAACAGAAGAGCTATAATCAGCCATGGCTCTCGGACACACCATCCGTTCACAAGTTCTGAACTTTCGCTTCCTGTACCGTTGCCGGAGCTGTAGAAACAAACCAACAGCACTATCTACGAATTCTCACACAAACGGTCAACAAAAACAAAATAATCTCAATGCCTGGCAGTCAATTCACTTTCAAGTTTTTGTCTCAGAAAGGGTCTTTTTCATACAGTGAATTTAAAAATATTTAATGGTTGACACTTTTAGATTACTCCTTTGTTTCCATCAATAGTGGGCCATCCAAGCCTTTCTTCCGATTTTTTTCCACATGACCTATATTCTGTTGATAGTTTTTTTTATTTACAGTCCGCTTCATTGATGCGAAGCTCTAGATACCAACCTTTTGTGCAGCATTAAACTAAATTTTTGAGGCAAAATGCAATTGTTATGAATGATGTATCACTAACAAAAGACGTATCATAACTCTGATGTTCAATCTTGTGCCACCTGTTAAATCATGTGAATGTATGGGCACATGGCGGCCCAGACACCCGAAAAAAGGCACAAGTCTGAGTGACAATGACTTAACTGAAAAAATACAACAGCTTAGTCTGACAATAGGAAAGAAATGCAAATTTCACATGGTTGAACTACACCACCTACATAATGTGACAAATAGCTTGATTAAGCCTGAATGTACACACAAGCTCGAAAAAGAATTGACCAAGTGATTCTGACCTGCATAGCTTCTGCTGTGTCCGATTGGATAAAAAAAAAAAGTTAAGTCACTTGATATTTTCTCTGTGTACAGAGAGATCACAGCACCACACATTGTCATGGAGGTGTATTTACTTAATTATTCATTCATTGTCATTCAGTCGGTGATTCATGTTCAGAATTACAGCAGCTGGGCTTCTGGACGACATCTAGCTTTTGCCTCAGTCAGACTCTCAGTGCATGGAAAATTGCTATTAATATTAACATTGTACAACGTCAAAAAATTGCTTTTCAAGGTCCTTCATCTCTGTGTCTATGAGTTGGCAAAGGAAACAGTGAAAGCATATTTTCAACAAAGGAGACACAAGCAGCAGACACAACAGATTCTAGTCAGTCAGTCGAACGGATTCTAGTCGATCATTCCCAGAGGTGAACTTGACCACGCAACATTGTGGGACGAGAGCAAGACCTGGTAGTCAGCAAGAGATTGACGCTGTCTGCTTTGAAAGACAAAAATGGATCAGTACCTCAACTGCGTCGGGGAAGCTCAGAGTAAGGCCTTATCCTAGTGGTTCCATGAGGAACTGCATGAAACACACATGACCACAAAATGGCAGGTCTCATGTGCTCTGTTTGTGCATCTGGTCCCGCCTCCTGCTTTGACTCCTCCCTCCGTATTGTGCTTCACTTTTTCCCTTCCCCCTCTGGTGTTAACGGTTGATCCGGCGTGTTGAAGCTACACTGCAGTCCAGCTTCTCCTAACCTCAGAGTTCCACTCTCAGTGTGGAAGAACCATCTAGAAGGGTCACAGCCGACTCACACCATGTTGTGTGAGCGTCTCTAGTGAGGGAGCAGAAGCGGTGTGAGTGAACGGCATGAAGGCTCTCACAGGAATCTGCTGTGTCTCGCCTCCCAGTTCAACTGAAGCCTCTGTACTTTAGCTTAGCCTGAGACACATTTACTTCACCTGAACTACTCACTCAGAACACCTCACCGGGTCTTTTCATTTTTGATGGAATAGTAACTGGTCATAGTGCAGATCCCTCTCCTCCATGGTTCTGGGATCTGTTGTTATTGCTTCCATCATTGGGGGCAGACGGGGCTTCACCATGCTGTTTCTTTATAGTCTGTGCCCCATAGATGGCGCTCACCGTTTAACATCATGGTTGTTTTTGACAAAAAGTAATATAACTCTTGAGATTGCAAAGCAGAGTAGTGAGCTGGACTCTGACAACACTAATATTTTGATGAAGCTTAATTTGCTCATAACCTAATAACCTATAGATTTTGATGAACCAGTGAGACATGCACCTATTGAACCTCTTCTGTGGTCTACTGCGTATGACAGGCAGCCATCCACATAGACTGGTTCGTGTTCAGTGAGGATAAACCGATGACAACTTGCCAATGCTGGACAACAAACTACATTTACAAATAATGATGTCTCTTTTAAAAACATTTAAAAAGCCCTGTTTGTCAGTACGCATTTTGCAACAAGACACAAAGGCAGCTAGATGGCACATAACGATTGTCAATGTCTGCGTGACTGAAAATATGTTAAAAATGCATCTCTTTAAAACTCTATAGTGCATCACCAGTTTACTTTGTAGTGGAAAGAGGAGATGCAGGAATCACTTTATTTAATGTGAAAATGTGACAAATCATGTTGCAGTAAAAAATACATTTCTATACATTTTAGGGAAGTACAAGAACCTCATACTGGCATCAGCCGGGAATTGGCTGATTTGCGGTGTTACTGTGGAAAAATAAGGGCCTTTCATTAAAAATACCACACTGGTCTACACTTCCCCCAAAGACACAAAATGAGAGTACAGTCACAACCTCGTCAGACGAGCAGAGAATGTGTTTGTGTTTGCAGGTCATTGTCAGTCTAAGTGTCCCACAATGAACTGTTGACCCATGGAGGAGGTCCCCCTCCTGTGGCCCAGAGCAGCTGGCGCACGCTGCAGCCTCCTGCGGCCCATCAAGGAAATATGTTGGAAATTTGGAATATTTTTACACAACTTAAATCTTGTCATAAAGGAACTTTAATTTAGATGGTAAAATATTTTTCAGCACAAAACATCCCAGGTGTGAGATCAGATGAGATGGCCCTTATTATCACGTGACAATTCACGATTTACCAGTGAGTTAACTAGCGACTGCACGTCTTCGCACAGTGTGACACGGATCAACATGAGTGCATGTCAACAAAGGACGACTCATCAGTGCCAGGTCAGAATTACAGTAAACATGTCAATACTGCAGTGCACTGGTGGAAGAGCTGAGAACAGAGCGCAGATCTCACTGCAAACTCTAACACCTGTACAGTGATGAGAAGGAAACTGCTCATGGATTTAGTATTTCTCAGAGACACACATTCGTTCTCAAGTCCGTCACCGGCTCTTTGCCCTCTGTCGGCCACCTGAGGTACTACGTGTTCCACGCAGTTCCACAAAATGGCTGCCTGCTTCATCATTTGTACATGAATCCCACAGTTTTCTTTCATAAAATTGTTCCACATCGACAGAACAAACCAAGAATTATTTTAGTAGTCAAACGCTGACTTTTTGTACTGTGAAACAATGAGTTTCTGTTGTGAGAGTAAACTCCATTGCTGACTCACTGATCATAACCTGCACTTATTGACATCACCAGGATGAGCCTTTGTAGCTGGAGGACCACTCAATACATTTAGGATGAGTCCAACTACAGACAAAAGCAGAAACTACAGTTGGAGAGAAGCGCTGTAGTTTGCACAGACTCCTCCCCGGCAGAAGAAACTCCTCCTCTTGGACTCGAGAGCGGGTCGCTACCCTCCCCCTCCATGCTAACGTTGCTGTGGTCTCTTGATCATTCGGAGCCAAGCGCAGGCTGCAGTTGAGCTTTCCCCAGCAGCGGTGCGCACCTGCGTCCTGGGAGTTAACATACCTACCTTGAACTGAGGACTCAAATCCATTTGCAGACACTCACAACTTGTGGAAACTACACACACACACACAGCTCACCCAAGACTCGTCCCCCGCCGCCTCCAGCAACCGACGGCTGACGTCCGGTCTTGGTCTCGAAAGAGGAGGAGTCTATCGGTGAGCAGGCAGGAGCGGTGTCGGTGAATCCATAACCGCACAGTCGCGGTGGCACAGCGCACTGGTTTTTCCTCGTGCTGGGTGGAACCGGCGGACTTTTATGCCAGATTTAACCATCACACGGAGTGCTGCAGCTGCTCCTGTGAGACTTGTGCGTCCTGCGAGCGGATAGAGACTGTCTCCAGAAGGAAACCGAAAATCGCGGGAACATCGCTGGACAACGCGCATTGCCGGTGAGTCGCAGTACTGCAGCTAGCATGCTAATCGAGTGGCTCATTTTGTCGGACAAATTATGCACTCTTGAGTTCGTGATTTTTTAAACATCAGCTTTACAATATTTACTTGTATATGATCTACTTTCTTTTTTCATATATATTTAGATTTTTATTTTCTGATGTATTTATATATACACTTTATAATTTTATTTATAATAGACAAAATTGTAAAAAAAAAAAAAACACCAAATCAAAATAGCATCCTATTTATCTTAAAAACATAACCGCCGTGACGTGTTCACCGTTTATGCCGTGACTTTTGTAAGCTAAAATTCACGCTAACATATAAAATTTTGTTTCGAATACTAAAACCGTCGTGCTGTCGTCATTGTATTACCTCTGCCAGGCATGTTGTGGCTCTGTTAGGCTAATTTAATAAACAAAATGTCAGAAAAATTAATGTATTGCCATAAAACATTTTGGGTTTGTTGGAAATGGGCGGACAAGGAAGCAATTTCCTGTTATTCTCCCGATATTCTCAAGTCTTCCGCGACTGGCTCAGGTGAAATGCGAGCGCTAGCCTTTATAGTATTCAAGGCGCGGGTGTCCCTGATAGCTAGCTGGTCTATTCGCTGTGACAGCGGAGGCACAGCATGTGTGAAACACATTTTAATTTTTCATTAGTCATTTTTAACTAGAAAACTTTATAGTGATTTTACGTTTATCTACATGATCATAGTTTTGTAATTTATAGTTAAAATGCCTATTCCTCGTTAATCTCTCTCTTGCAGCTAGCATGTTGATTGACAAATTACTGTTGATTGAACTTTGCTTTCCTCTAATTCTTCTTTTTTTTTTTTTTGCTGTTACTTTCTGTTTCGCGTGTTGCTCAAGAGGTAGCACTTGACCATTACATATTCTCGCGATTGCGACAAGCTACTAGCTAGGTTGGTTTCTGCAAAAAAAGTTAGCATTTTTTTAACTAGTCTTCCGCTTTTGTCTGATTTTAAAAAGACTGAGAATTCTTTAGATTGAATTATTTTTATGTTTAAGGTAGGTTTAATTATTATTTTTTAAAATTTTATTTTCATTAAAATTTCCACTCTCGTTCGTAGCATAATTAGCATGTCATCTGTATATTTAGGTACACAGAGAAAATTTTTCTGTGGTTGCCCTGGACTGATCTTTACCCATATGCATAAAGGTTAATAAATAAGAGGGTAAGAGAGAGTGTGCCATACGCAACTTCCATAAATAGAATTCCTGCGTGTTACTGTAGTGATGGCCACAGTGATTATTTTCCCTGAAACGCTATCGCTAGAAACATGCTTGCTATAAATATTGAAGAATAACAACTAAGGCATTATGTAACATTTGAACATCAACGGTTTGAAACTGAAGAAACAACCACACTAAAAACCATGTTAAATGTGCAATGTTGGTATGCCATGGCCAAGTGAGGCAGGCTAAAAAATGCAGTGAGTGGAAAACTGCTGCACCTCAACTCCCCTCCTAGCCTGAAATGGTACAGCCCAGTAATTTTCCATGCACCACTGTGGCCTTGTGGGTGTGGCTTAATGCCAACAGTAAAATAAGTGTGCACATTTGTTTTTGTTTTTTTCTTTGATTTTCTGACACTCAAAAAAGCCCTCTTTCTTCCGTACTTGTGCAAAGCTGTGCAGATCACCTACCTGTTGAGTGAAGGTGTTGTTTTCTGACAGCCAGTTACTGTTTTTCCATGTGGAGTAAATCACACACACGCACAACGTGCACATATTCACGTTGCCCTTAATATTTCACTTGAGTTTAGTAGGAGAAAGATACCGTATGTTTTTCTTTGCATGACCTGTTTCCATGCTGAAGAAGAAGCCGCATTGAAAAGCACTTCCCACCTATAAATCTATAGAAAACTGTGGTCATTTCATTTTAACAATAACAGTAGTTTAGACTGTATTTCCAAAAAAATCCTGCTCCTTTCACTGCTAAGGTCTTCAATGCTAGTTGGGCATCCAGTACTATTAATACATAGAATGAGTGAGATGAAAAGAAAAGGGAGGAGTTTGTCTCACAGCCATGCGCAACCAGGCATAGAGAAAGAGATTATTTACCCCATTTAAAGTGTGATTTTTGTTCGCAAAGACCAGATGTCAGTTAATACTTTCTCTGAGGAATCTTCAAAATGTAACCTGTCCCTTTATGTTCCGTAGTGACTATGCAAGTGGCATATTACATAATCTATAAGATGCTTTGGAACCATGTGATTGTGATTTTATTGGTTACTTGTCAAGGGTTTATATAGACTACATTGATAGAGGTTTGACAGAGCTAAAAAAAATCTACTACTACTACTACTCATGCACATACACACTCACTCCTTCGTGTTACGGTCTGGATTAGGTACTGCAAAAAGTAGTTTTTTTTTTAACTGGTTCAGTTGTTTTAGTGAGTTTGATTACTTAATCAAAAAGAACTCTAATATTATGACATACCTTAGACCCCAAGCGTGTGACTGAATGATATGGATGACATTGGGCAGTGCATTAGATGGGCTTGAATGTTTGTTACCTTTGAAAATAGGACAGCCTGGTTTATTGGAGAAATGCCCGGTGAGCATCACACATCCTAAGATGTAGGGGTGTAAGTCGCAGGGTTTCCGCTACATGTAGGTGTACATGACAATATCCATGCCTACAAAAGAATTGATCTCTTTTTAAAGATGAACTCTCACGTGATCGAACGTATTAAAGCGATGTGGAAACTTCAAGTGGGAAACACATGACACATCATGGAAATTGAGATGGTTCTCATGGCTTAGTGTGTTTTTAACGGAAAAATCTGAAAAGGTACATCATAACTCACTGAAAGTAATATATCTGGTGCTTGCGGAACTGAAGTCGTGCCACCAGACATATTACTAATGGACCAGCTGAGGATGGCTGCACAACCTTTTGAACCTCTTTGAAGCGTTCTGTTATGCCCTTTTCAGTACTTTTATTTTTGCTCCTCCTTTGGTGTAAACTCAGTAAGCTATGTCCACAAAAGACCTTGTCCGTATGCTTAAATACAAGTATATGTGTCTGTAGCTTTTTTTAATGTATAGTCAGGCCTGATAAAAGACACTCATAACGTCTGTCCCCTTGTTATGGAACATTTTGAGGGACTAGCCTGGTGAGGGAGACATCATTGCCTCCTGGACACACACAGCAAAACGGCAATAGTCGGCAAAAGCAGCAAATAATAAACTACTGCTTTTCTGTTTAAATATCAGTTAAACATGAGGAGACAGTGAGGTCGCGCAATTCTGTCTCTTACATCGTATGACATCAGCAGACAAGATCGCTCTGCAGATACATAAAAAGCAGTTAATCTGTATGTATTTTGGGCTACAACTGACTCACAATACAATAATAGTTTGGTGTTAATTCACAGGTTATGACTTGTATCATCACTCTATTATGTAATTGCCTTAATATTTCAGTTTCTGTCAACAGTGGTGTATGCTGACTATTGTACTTTTGCTGTTGAAAACTGTAGAAAAACTGTAATTGCAAACATAAATCGGTCTCCTAGCCTCAGTGTCTCTCAGGGTGACACATACTCACTGTAGCCCTGAATGAGTCTCGTGCTCACGTGGGTAGGCGGCTCACTCAGAAATACTACATTGGTAGATGATTTTTTTTTATTTTTTTAACAATGTCTTTTAGATCATCTTTAAAAAAAGATGTGTAGAACAGCAACAATGAACCCAAGTCCCTCAGATTTATTTATTTGTCATGTTGCGTGTTTTGGTGTTGGCTTTCACATAGCGCAGAGATTATTTCTGGGGGATGCAACTTCTGATATCTAGTCTTAGTCCTTAAGTGCTTCGTGAAAATGGAGACATTTCAGGTGTCTAGATAATTCCACTGAAAACGATGGAAAACAATGTAGTTCACATGCCAGCCCTGCGTGTGGCGTTGTAATGGTCTGTCACCAAGCGAAGGAAAGGGCATGCTGCATGTGCCTATAAAAGTTTGGGTACGCCGTAGTGCATCAACCTGATAATGGAAACACAATGACGAGGTTGTTGTTATGGGTCACACTGCACAGCATCATGAAAAAGACACAAGACTACCCCGAGTGTTGCTCTTGCACCCACAATCTACTAAAACAAACATGGCAGATGAGGAGATCCAACCAGCCCTGTCTTCACTTAAGAGTTTGGTGCTATTTTTGGTTTTACTAAATGCACGGATACACCATTTGCAAACATTGAAATGATTGAAATGAATTATGAGATGTCATCCGGAAATCACAGAAATCATAATGAATAAAATTGTTTTGAGTTGAAAGATGGATTTTTAATTGAATTGTAGACCCCCCAAAAAATCATGAGATAATTAAAAGATTCTCAATTTGGCAATTTGATATATTTATCCGAATATTGCAAATAAGAGTGCTTGAGTGAGTTAAAAGAAAGGCAGAATAGTTGTGTGTGATGCAATCAAACAATGTGCAGTAAGCCTGGCTGATTATTTTATTTCCAAGTAACAATGCACAATACAATGCATTTTTGTAATGACTGTGATTTGAGTAACAAAAATGCACCTTGTAATTAAAATGGGGTTCCACAAGACAGTCAAAAAATCTGGCAACACGCTCCACCATACATGCTGTGGAAGAAAATCTGGTAACTGGTTCAACACCAGCCAAAGATGATTTGGACGATCGAACCTATGTCTCACATGGTTCCATCATCTCACTTATGCAAGACTTCACAACCATGTTTGGCCAAACACAAACTTCATATGGCTTCCGACACAAATTTTAATTCTTGTTCTTTCCTTGTCCAAGTTGTTAGACTAGATTGCCTTTATTCTTCCGACGTTTTTCCCAAATTTTTAACATACCCAAAACAATCGCCACCAATCAGTAGTCTGTTGTTACTACTTGTGTAACAGAGACAATAAAGGCATTCATCATCACAATCAACACTGTAGAAACAGACACCTGAAAAATAAACACAGTAAAAAATAAAATACACACCCAAAAAAACAATACAACAATATAAACGACCCCTGGATAAATACACGGTCCATCTGCAACTAGAAGACTCGGTAGACACATGTTTCTTTGGCATATTTCATTGTTGCAACACTTCCGATTTACCTTTGAGAAAGCAGTGAGGATTGCAGTCAAACAGCCAACTCTGGGAGAGATATTAGAATTTCTCTCATCGGACTGCGCTATGGTCCAATAGCTTCACTCACTGGGTAATCTGCGCATGTGCGATCTTCTGCTGTGCCACGGAAGTACTCTGGAGTGTGAACTCTTCAGGGACAAGTGGCAATGGTGCCGATCTTAAATCATGGCTCTTTATTATTAACAGTGATCTTGAAATTGATGAGCTCTCAATCGTGCATCAAACGTTGTTCAACCTGACACAGACAACATTAGCTCTTTTGCTCAGTGGCAAAATTACGATACAAATGTAGTAAACATGCATTCAATGATTGTTGATAGAAAGAAAACCGACTAAGTGCCGATCACGTTTCCACAATAGTTAGTTTTATTCAGAAACTGATCCAAAACAGAAAACTCAACTCTGTGTTGACGGCTCTAAGGTGGTGATGATATTGAGCCACTGCTCTGGTGTGCTGATTCTGGATGTCCTTAGTTATATTTGTGGGATCATTCAGAACAATTGCTGTGTCCAGGCTCCAACAGCAGTGGTCTGAGATGGTTTCCTTGCTGCCTGCCACCTCCGTGTTCTTACTCTATCGACAGTTGAACGGGAACGACTGAAGAGCTTGTGGATAACCCCCTTTTCACAGAGGTGATGTTCTCTATGGTGATGGTCTCTACACTATGTGTAAACCGGGACAACCCACTGCAATCACACTCGGTGTCTTAACCAAGCAATTGCCTTAGTCAGGCTGTTCTCTGCATGAAAACAGAATCTCCTCATCAGTAGGTGGTGTTTTACAGGATCTCTGACAAGGAACTTGACAGTCACCCTGGGATAACAGTTTACGTGGAACGTACATCTGTCAACCAACTGCCAGAATGGACATAGTGGAGGAGAATTGGAGTGGATGAGAACCGCTTTCAGTCGGTTGGGCTCTTCCAAGTACACACGCTAGCGGGAATTGAATGCCACCGCTGGAGGCAATCCGGTCTAGTCTACATTGGTAATTGGTGCTCTCAATTCATACCCAACCTAAATGCCCAAAGATCACAGAGATGGGTTCTCTCTCATTTATTTGGACTGCAAAATGTTTCTGTGAAAGTTTGCAATGAAAACGTTGAAGGAACCAGACTCATGAGTGGGGTACCATCCAGTTATTTGACCCCCGACCTACAAAAAGCCTGGGGTTGTCACAGGAGGAAGACCAGAAACTAGTCCATATTGGCGCTCAATACCTGTGATCAGAAGTGAAAGAAGTGAAAGCCAAGAGCTAGGCGAGGGACTGCATTACGATTGCCTGCCCTATTCTTGACCCAGTCCATTAGTATGTCCAGAATAGTTGACAAGTTGGTGCAGATAATCTCCTTCACAATCCTGAATGTTGCCCTTGGTTCCTGACCTGTTTGGTGGTTCAAACAGTCATTGGTTGATGGAGGTTTAGAGGATGAACTTGGTGATTGTCTTGTTGGATGGAACCAGCAGCTCCTGGAGTTGTGTGTGCTTCTACTGTTGTCTTGGAAGTGCATTCTCTTGTGGCTTGCAAGATGGTGTGTACTATGCTAGGGACCCTTGTCAGTCCATGGAGATGATGCAGCCTGGGAATCGGTTGACCTACACTGTAGACGTTTGGTCTGGATGGACAGAACAAGACTACATTCTGAAGTCGGGTATCATCTATGCAGGTTTGTGTGCTTTGATTGTATTTAGCTCTTGATCCTTCCCGTACCTCAGAGTTGGCCTGCACGATATATTGTTTAAAAATCGTCCGATTCACTGTTGTGTCTGATTTCATTTTCGATTCACATTGAATTTACAAACCGACCGGATTTGCATCACAAATGCTACATTACATTACTCCCGAGCGGCGCTGCAAACCACTACTTTCTGAGTTCCCACACTGCTCATGGCTTCACCTTCAGCCAATAACAAAGCGCCTTGTAGTCATGTGTTTCACTTGGGACATGAACGCGGCAGTGATTGGATAGCTCTGCGACAGGATGGACGCTGAAGGAGTATGGATAACAAACTGGGAACTAGTTACGAGAATCAGTCCACCAAACTGTCTCAAAACAAACTTGTTCCGAAAAAATGGACGGAGCATGGAGAGTTTTCCAGGCTCATGAAAGTCAGACCGCTGGTAGGCTGTTAGTGCAGCTGACACTTAGCAACACCTGCCTGTCTATAAATGCAGTGTTCTGTGTCTCAGAGTCCTGCTACAAGTGGTCAGTGTGTAGATATTTCACGGACATAGCAAAGTCTCAAGAGACTCACCAAACTGCGACGTCTCACGTCAAACTAAATGTTTCTAAGTTGTCCTTTTGACAAAGCAGTTGCTGCATTCTGCAATTCTGTTGTCACATCATGTACACAGATGGTCTCATCATTTTGATTACAAATTCATTGTCAATCCATGTGATCCGTATCGGCAATCATCAGCAAAAACCCTGATCGGAGCTTCCCTACCACAAATGTTTTTCAGCACCTCAAATGTCATGTTTGGTCCTGCAACTTTGTTTTGCCATGGTCATGGTTTTTGTGTGCAAAAAATTGTGGCAGAGAATCAATTCTTAGCTAAAAAATCGTGATTCATATTTTCTCACAGAATTGTGCTGGCCTACCTCAAAGTTGAGTTGTTGAACTTACACCTATGACAAGAGATTTGGTGTTTTCTGTCACTGGAGTAATTTTGAAGGTTTCCAAATTATGGTGCCGCCTTCCCATCTTCACAATTGATGCACAGCCTTGCGAAAACAATGGCGTCTCTACTCTTTCATAATAGTGAGCGTGCAGCCAACAGTTGAGAACCACACACTCCACGGTATTGCCAGCCCAAAACAAATTCATACAGATGGATCCCTTGCCGGTGTCGATGGAGTGAGCGACCACAGAGCTGCTAAAAACATGACAGAACTTGCCCCTGGCCACTCTCAAATTGTAATTGAGAGTGACTCGAAATCACAGCTGAACCTCTGCGTCAATTCACACCAATGTCTCACCATTGGGTTGTTGCGCTAATGTTGCGTTGTACTCAACATCCAAAATATCCAAGCGCTGTGCTGTCTTTTTCATCTGCTGCTAGGACTTCACGGAACCGCCCATGGGCGTGACACGTGCTAGTGTGTTGTCTCCCGTGGATTTGTTTTGAAACTGCCGAACAATAAAAATATTTGCGAGCAGGTAGATGGCGCTATGGCTGGGCAGTTTTTTTTTTTTTAATCTAAATCTGGATTTTTGATTTGGACGATATTTTCCCTCTCACTCCGGCATTCGGGCTTCCCTCTCTCGCAGGATGCCTCATCCTTATGCAGTGAGAAAACCTGACAACACTAACATGCTGGGAGCGGTACAAAGCAATGATTTTGTTGCTGAAAAAGGCAAGACGAATCAGCTTGAGACTCAAAGTAAATGGCTGGTCAAGCGAGCTGCCATCCAGCTGTACCTAAGGCCAGGTGTGTGAATACGGCAGTTTTTACGCAAGACTGCCAACTTGTACGAACAGTACTGCGGCGTGGTGGATCATCGCGTTTCAGGCAAGTCAACCTTTTGTAGTTTCACCCAAAAATCGGAAATCTGGATACTCACTGTACGAGAAACCTGGCAACCTGGTCCACCAGTCATAGAGGCGCCGCGCCATGACTTCAGTGGTGTGAGCACTGTCTGATGACCAAGTAGGAGCTGTTCAGCAACTGTCAAAGATCATCTGGACTGTCTCGCATGTTTGCTCCTTATTTGGTCACTTTCCTCATTGTCTGTCGTTTCAAAGCTCTAGTGGCCATTTCTATAGCCTCCTCCTGTCACATGAAAATAGAGTACTTTTATTTATTTATTTATTTATTTTGTTGGAAAACAACAATCCGTGTGTAAGATTCTTCAGGCTCTGAGGACTGAAATCTTTTACTGTTTTTTTTCTTTTATAGCTAGAGGCTACAGACTTTTACTATGTTTTAAAGAGATGGGATCAAACAGGCCTGGGATAAAGTCAAAGGATTTTCTCATCTCACAATACTGAACTATGTGTTGTGAGCTGAGTTAAAGACAAGAAGAAGAAGTCAACTATTCAGATTAGGGGTTTCATTGTGCTGCGACTACGTTGAGCAGCAGCAGCAGGAGTGGCCATTTTGTACTCTAGCATTCGCAGCAAGCAATCCGTCGACAGGAAATGGTGGGGGTGGGGATAGTGTTACATTTATAGTTTAGTGCAGTTCATAGCCAAAGAGCCAGCTGTTGCTCATTGGACAGTTTGTTGTTATTGTTGTTTTCAAACTTGAAAAGGAAACAATTTTGAAGAGCTTCTTCAGTCCGGTCTCAGGTCCACTAAACAGGGGCTCAAATGTAATGTTAGTGTGCAGTTGAACTTTGTACTGGTCTACACCAGCCTATAATACAGACAGAATCAAGAGTCAAACAAAACATGCATGTTTTTCCACACGTTTAAGTCCCTCCCTAATGCAAAACACCCCCGTGATTCATTGGTTTAGTCCTTGTCGTCTGTATGACCCAGGAGTGGAGCAGACTGCTGGTGTGGGGGATGGGTGGTAACGTCGCCTCCCTCAGTCTCCTGATTTCAAATTTCACTGTAGAGCTAGCGATATAGTTTGCCGATCAGCCCTCAAATGTTAGTACTGCTTCTTGCCTGTGAGTTTTTTTTAGCTCTCACCTACGTTAAATAACTTAGGTTTTCTTTTTATGTCCCAAGTTCATCTATCTGTTCTATCCAAGTTAACCCCAGATTACTCCGTAGGTTAGGTCAACCAAGTAGTACTATATTTCC
Organism: Synchiropus splendidus; assembly: GCF_027744825.2. NCBI lineage: Eukaryota > Metazoa > Chordata > Actinopteri > Syngnathiformes > Callionymidae > Synchiropus > Synchiropus splendidus. Next base: position 12,000,477 of record NC_071335.1, on the reverse strand, counting down.
ATTTTTTATTTATCATAACTAATTTGCCTGCGCTAGACTTCAGAGGATACTCCACAGTATCTCGCATGGCTACAGAAAAATGTGCCTGTCCTCTTTACTGAAACTCCTTGCGCTCCCCTCCCCCCCTTCCTGTTTTTCTTCCCTTTTTTCCTTCCACCCAGTCTCTGCTAGCTCTCTTTTATTAACAATGAGGAAAATTTTCAAGCAAACTTTGCTTGTATTTGCTGCTCTCGTGCAGGTATGCATATATTTATGAAAAATGTTGTCTGTTTATCACATCAACAGCAGCAATTTTGCATGTTTTTGTAAAGACAATTCACTTTCAAGGTCATAAACTGAACGTGTACTGAACTGTAAGAATGGCACTGCTGTGTCAAGATCAGTTCATTTGTTTTAAATTTTGAACACAACATCTACGTTGCATCTACTAACAGAGAACAGGCAGCATCTTCGTAAACAGAGGGGCTTTTTTTGGTAGCATGTTTAACTCTGCTCCGTCCAACTTCTGAAGCCACCGTGTCTCCTGCTTGTTTCCATCACCTCTTGCCTGACTGCTGGTGCAGTGAAGAACATCAAAAACTGATGAAATAAGTAGGTCGGCGATATAAGTGATGTGGAAAACACTGGTCCTTGTTAAACTGGAGGATCTGACGTTGTGGACGTCTTCCTAAGGAAAGGTTGCAGATAGAGTAATTATGATGCGTGCAATTTGAAGCAGTAATCCAAAACACTTTTTTCTCTTTTGAAAACCTGAATGTACCTTGACACACATCATCTATGACAACTCAATTCCGATTTCCTTCATGGGTTTGTCACTTCATATTTAAAATTCATTGTTTCCTTTGGCGTGATTCTGTCCATCATTTCATTCTTAACATGTTCTTGTTTTTGCTGCTCCACCGACTGTTCATTTGCTTGTGTAACATGATATCATGAACCCTAGCAGACTCTTGAGGCTCGGTGTAGCTGCGCGCAGCAGACTAGGCAGACATTTTGAGCTTCAGTGTATCCAGATGCTTGCAGTGGAGATGGGGGAGGGGAGGAACGCTTTCCCCGCGCACATATGATAGCTCGCAGATTTAGCTGTTTTGCCTGGTGTGTTTTGTTGAAGATGTCTTTGAAAGACAGGCATTGGTTTGTGGAGGAATATGCTGCTGCTGCCCTGTTCCAAGGTGTCCATTTTGCAGATTAATAATATTATAATTATTTTAAAATCAATTTCTTTAGCTAACTGCCAAAACATGTTCTCTGTTCAGCCCAAAGTCTGAAGAACAAGCACTTCATGTGGACGTTTGTCACAAAAGGGCATTTGGATTTTTCATATATGACCACAGGCATAGCTAGAAACATCAAGTGAAGTGGCATTAGACCAAGGCTTTTTAAAGGTTAATTTTTTTTTTTTTCGAGAGCGCTTCTGTGGATGAACATTTTTTCTGGCCAGTGGGCGGAGTTTGTAAGAGGATCTGCTCTGACTGTGCTCAGCATGCTACTCGCAGCAGCGCTGGTGGCCATTTTATGATTCTGCAGTAACATGTGGGGGATGGGCAAAGAACGCTCAGGAATTATTTGTTTACTCTCACAATATGACCTTTGATTTGTAAACATGTTGTTTTTTTAATCTATACATAACATGTTGTATCTGTTTCTGCTATAATTTCATTTAGATTTATTTTGAACCCTTCACATTTTAAGGAAACATCTTCAGGAAAAATTGATTTACCCCCACACACAGTTTTATTGTTTTTTCTGAATGTTCAGAATTTTATCTGGAATGGAATTTCATTGTACCTCATGAGTGAGAAGTCCTCCCCACGTGCTGGAATGGTATAGTCTGTCGAGCAGCAGCTTTGGGAGAGGCCGACCTGCCGGAGACTCTTTAGTGACCTGATCTCATTTCTTGTCTTGCGCAAGCTGCGTTGGTCCAGTGATAATTTGCAATCTCTTGGTTTTCTGGGCCCGATCCTAGGTTTTTAACTGACCCGCTGCTTATGAGTAAACTGGAGTTCCTTTTCAGCAATGCGTATTTTGTTGCTTTTTAAAAAGGCACTCCTCTGGTTTCTATAGTTTTGGCTACAAACTTGCCGAATTAAGTTATTTACATGACTGTAAAATATGCATAACTTGATATGTATATGTTTATGTGTAATAATTTGTGACTTGGAAAAAATGAAAAAAATTCTGTCTCTATTATAGTACTGCTATGTTTTTGCCTTTTTTGTATTTACCCTCCCCCACACTCCCCTGCCGCACAGATGGTTTAGTCCATGGTTGTTAAAGAGAAGTTGCTCTAGCTAGAGGAGCGCCACGGAGTGTGTGTGGTTCGTGCGTGTGTGAGAAAGATGGGGGAGGGTTTGCTTTAGCGGCTGACACTCGCATGCCGTGCTATTTAGCTTAGGCTAGTCCAATCAAGGCTCATGTTGTGGCGTTTTTCATAGGATGTTTTTAAGCATGAATATCAAAGTTGAGATAAATTAATAAATTAATAATTAATAAAATAAATTAATTTAAAAAATCCATGTGACTCATTATGGGTCATAGGGTTGAATGTTATATTTAGCCTTTTAAGAAAGATAGGCTCCTGCTCTCTGCTGACTCCGTACAAACATTCAGTCAAAACATTTGATTTTATAAGTGACATGTCGCAGCTATAGGTGAAGAAGTGGATAATTTTCCTTTGGCAAAATCATCAGAAAAGTATGAGGATTGTTGATGACCGATGGGCACTTTACATTTATTGGTTTACAAAAATGTCTCCATACACTGTTGGGTCACTGCTCCGTCAGCCACATGACAAACAGCAGCGCGCCAGTGAGACAGCGATCATATGGCTGCCTTCTTCTTCAAGCTAAGGCCTGTCTTAAGAAGAAGTGAGATCTCCGTTTAATTCCACTGTGCATTTCAACATGGCAGTCTCCTGTCCACTAATGACTTGACCTCTGAAAAAGTTTCCTCCTCTCACTTAGCACAATTAAAAAGAACACTAATGGTGTATGTGTCATGTTTCTGTTTTCCGTGACCTTTATTTCCGTTACACTTTTTTTTGGCCACCCCCACTCATTTCTTTGAATAGTTCAGTCCATGCAGCTGTAGAATGACTCTGTGTTCTAGTCTGTGCTAGAGTTGGGGGATGGGTGTTGCTAGGCAACTGTGTGCACTTTATTTCCCTACCAATTTAATGTTTTTTTTTGTGCTAGCTCGAGTTAAGAAATAACCACACCTTTTTGTAGGAGGTGTACACAATGTTATATTACTTGAAGTTTTTGTAACACTGTCAATCTCACTTCACATATGAACTTGAAACTAATGTTTGTCAAATACATTAACATTTGCAATGCCCTCTCCCAAAATGAATGAATGGATAGATGAACTTCACTTGGAAATGAGGTGACAAGAAGGTGCTCTTTGAACACGCTTATGTAGGACACACCCCCATCAGATACAAAGTGGACTCTTCTTTTGAGAGCCCCTCCCTCATTCTTTCATGGTGTGCTGCCTGTAGGTTTCTGCTTCAACCCTGCATGCGGAAGGGTACAATTGTTTATTGCAGGTGTATGCAACACATTTTCATACTAAAATGCATTACATTCCTTCTCTTCTGTGTTAAGCCAGTCAATGCTATCTATGCTAATTTCGCTGCTATGCCAATTTTATCACAAATATAGGATGAGGTGATTATCCTGCGGAGAGTTATTCTTCAACTGTTTTGTACTATTTTCAAAGCCGTCCTTGGATTCAAATGTATCAGTTGTATATGTGCCATGGGTCCTTAGCATCAGTGATTATGGCACGGTACTGCTGCATGTTGAATTAATAGAAAATGTATAATCTTTTCAGAATTAACGTTTTATGTTGGGAATTATTTGATTTAAAGCATAAAAAGCTTGTCATGTATTCGTGACAGAGGAAGCCTTCACTGCTAGCTAAAGAACGCTGAGTCAAAGAGTCGACAGCAATCCTGACGGCCATTTTGAGTCTTTGCGCTGTGTATGTAGGAGCAGTGAGTGAAGCCATGGAGCTGAGGAGAGGGAGTAGTGTGCTCCGCGCTGTGTGCAATAGCTTTGGAATGCGGACAGGCCCAGCCAACGTAGGGTTTCAGTTTGCTTTGAATTAATGCATTTCCTCTTTGAGGTAAAATATATTCATGTAGTTTTGATGATATCCTAAAATGTTAAATGTATTTTCAGCGCCGTTGTTTCATCTTTCACGTTTGATTTAGCCTTTAACTTTTGCTGTTTTAAAATATTCTGGGTACTGTGTGAACCTCATTTACTTTGCTTCACGGTAGACAGAGGGTTTAAAATTTCTGTTATGACAAGGTCTGATTTTTTTTTTTTTTTGACCTTCGAGTGTTTTTAGGAATGAATAAATCCTGTCTTAGGCAGCACTCCTGTGCTTTCATTTGCCAACAGGGGGGCGGTCCATCAATTTACCTGAATGACTCAGATAGGATTTGCCTTTAGGAATGACGTCACTATACCCAGCGGATCACTCAAAGCTGGACATAAACCCCAAGGGGCAAATTGATAAAGCTGCCATTTAAACATTCTAATTCAAAGATATCATGAAATTCTATTAAGAAAGTGACCACATTGAGTAATGCAAAATCCATGCCTGTCGGTGCCACTCATTTTCCCATTTATTCAATTATTGTGTTTTCTTCATAGGTTATCTACAAGGTCTCTGGCAGATCCATGACAGAAAACCAAATTGCTTGAAGGTAAATGTCTTGACTTTCTTCTTCTACTTGTTTTGTCATCGGAACATTTCGCAGTGCTTGTAATGTAAACGATGCATGTATTAAATGCTTGAAAAGCGGAATTCCTCCTTCAAATACGTTAGTTGTACGACGTAAACATTGTCAACTTCCGGTTCTGCTGTTCATTCGCTTATGGGTGTAAAACTGGAGCTTTATTCTTATAACCTTAACTGCGTGCTTTTTAAACATGTTTGTGATGGGGAGATCCTAAAGAGTTAAAATGTGGCATGCAAATATTAAATGGGTGCCTATCTTTAAATGAACACCCAGCAGAAAAACGTGCTTGTTACATGACCTCTGCCTTCTGCAGACAGCATTGGCTGATGGACTGTGATTGGCTGTGGTTTGGACCAATGGGGAAGACCGGGGGGATGAAACAGAATTTGTCGGCTGAGACTGAATCAAATATGCGTGCTTGGTTTTGGATTGGCGCTTGAGCTCAGCAGGAAATGCTTAAAGAGGTGTTGCGCATGCAAGTGGGTTGCAAAGCCTGGAAAAGTCAAATGGCAGAGACTGCATTGCAGATATGTCAAAGAAATAGCTGGAAAAGAACAATAGACACTGAAAAGCTCTACAGTGACATCTAGTGTTTCTTGTGGGATTCTGCAACCAATTACTGACATCCGGTTGACGTTCATTTTTCTGTCAATTTTCTGATCATCTTCAGTTTCAACCTTCATTCTCTTTGGCAGTAATGGAAATTCTTGTGACGGAGGAGAAAAAGAAGATATTTCGTGCGCGAAAAACCATGAAGATAAGTGACAGGCAGCAACTGGAAAGTCTTCACACTACTCTGTTGACTGCAGCTCCAGCTCAGCCTGAGGCGTCTCCCCCGGCCCTGGTGAATGGCTCTCATAAAGAGGAGCTCCCTAGATTAGCGGACACTGAGCAAAACTGCAACATGGACTCTAACTCACTCTCACCTGATTCCCCCGTATCGCCCACCTCGCAAAGCTCCCCGGCTCCGTTTCTATCCTTAAATCTGTCCCCATCCTCGGTTTCCTCACAAAGTCCAAAAGAGAAAGAAGACTCTGTTTCTTCTCCGGCATCACCATTCCATTCCCTAAACCTTGAATTGAAAAAGATGGAGGAAGAGGATGAGCTGAATGATAAACAGAGCCCCACACCAACGTCAACAAACACAGAGACTCAACAGGATGCCAACTCCAAGGTGAGCTCACACTTGAAATATGAATTAGATGGAATTTAATATTAAAATGTCCTGGAATAATATTGCTGATCATATTTTTAATATTTCCTCAGAAGCCAAGCATTGACCAAACTGTGGAATCAGATACTCTTAATGGCGTCATTCCATCTCCACCTCAGTCCAGTGCAGTGACAGACGGCACAGTAGAGAAAAAAGCGGACACTACAGACACCAAGGACTCAAAGGACTCTGTGGCACCAAGTGTGGATCTAAAATCCACCTCTTCCAACACGTCTCACGCTCTGCCTATTATTACATCGGAGCAAAAACAAACAGTCAAGGTAGAAGACGTGAAAGATGAATGTGACCAAGAAGATGTGAAGCAAAAATCTGCTTCAGAGGTGAAGATGGAAGTTGACTCAGTCAAAGTTGAGGTCAAAGCTGAAAAGACACAAGGGAAGCAAGATGCTAAGTCATCCCGCCCTTCATCCACTCCTCCATCAAGTGCAGGTGAGTTTGCTTGTTTTTGCAGCGGTTTAACATTTTCTTTCATTCGATACAACAGCCATGGCAAGGTTTTCGGAGGGTAACGGCAAGAGTATGGTTGTTGCCAATCTTGGTATAAAAAGTCAAGAGCCAGGACGCATGAAAATGTTTTTGTTGCTTTTGTAAAAATGAATTCCTGACTAAGATCCCAGTATTGTTGTGAACACTCATTTTACATTGGAAGACTCTGATAACTTTATTGTGACACAAAAACCTTGGTACACTGCAGAACTTTGTTTAGAGGTTAAGTAGAAACAGTTTATTCTAGCAAAGTCACAAGATTGTCTGATTCTAAGACAGGAATATTATTGTTATCATCTTATTTTGAAATTGTACTGATCAGTTTTGTGTAAATCGGTGCCTCATAATTTATCTCACGCACAGATTCTTCTGGTGAGCGGTGTCTGACGCTTACTCTTAATTGTGCAGATATTTCACAGCATTATCAAAAACGTTTCTTATTACTTATTTTTTTTGCAGCCAAAGGTGGTGAGGCAAAATTTTGAGTGTGATTTGTATGAACTTGACTTTGATGATTTGTTAGCATTTTTGTTAAACATGCTTATTTTTGTACTTTTATTTACAGTGACGGATGACAAGAGCTCTCATTCAGGAATCAAACGCACTTTATCTGAGGGCCATGAAATTGAGTCAACTGTAAAACGAGATGGAAAGAGACCAAAGATGGAGCGCGAATTAGAGGCTGAATTGGAAGTTAAAATTACCACAAAAGCCAGCGATCACCGTAAACTAGAAAAGGTTTGTGCACAACTATTGAATTAAGTCTGGCCTATACACTCTTAGTGATGCGGAAAACCCAAATACAACCACTTGTTTGTTTTCTTCAGATTGTACAACAGCTAGTGAATGAACGGTTGGGGGTCTTGGAGCAGACCTTCTTTGAGCAACATTTTCAAGAGCTAAAGGGGAGAGTGGACAAAATCGATTGTGCTACTAAGCATCAGTCAGCCATTAACCAGCTCCAAGTAAGTTCTGAAGAAATGCAACGTGCTGTTTTTGCGAAATAAGAAATGTCTAATCTGCACACTTTTGGGTCTCGTAGGCCAAGATAGCCCGCCTGTCGAAAAAGTTCGGTGAGGCTAACCAAGCTTCTGAGAACAAAAAGAAGCAGGAGGTTAGTCATTGAACTCGGGTTAACATCTCGGAGCGAAAGGATTTGTGTTTAATAAAGAGTTGTAATTGTTTCTGTAGGCATTAGCTGCTGCTGCTGCTGCTCCTCCTCCTCCTCCAGTTCCAGTCTCCACCACTCCTGCCAAGACTTCAACTCCAGTAAATTCCCAAGTGCAACGGTGAGTCACTCATATGTTTAACTTGTGTCCAATTGTATTGAAAGTGTTCAGCTGGCTAAACGTCTGTTTTCTGTGACCTTACTGTGGCTTTTGTATGAACGTGACAATACCGGACTGCAGCCAGTTCTTCACTTGGAAGCGTTCGTGGCATTAGTAGTTGACAATGTCCCAGGATGGTTTCAGAAAGCTCAAAATCTTGAAACTTTGGTTGGACTTCGAGACACTCTCTATTCTTTCCCAGCTTGTCCTCATAAACGCCAGTATAGTATTCCGTTGTGTGTCATAGAAAGAGAGATTTGCACCTGCAAAGTAACACTACATGGGTCCAGGTCCTGAGTCTTGTGACGTTCTACAATGTGAAGCCAGAGCGTTTCTTAGGAGTGTAGTTAAAACTGCACTTCTCCTTCCAACAGCGTGCTTCGTCGGCAGACTGTTGTGCCACAGTCTCTGGATCCTGAAGAGGTTGTGGCGCCCTCTGATGGGAAGACCCTTTCCTTCTATTTCCAAAAAGGGGAACAGGAGACAGATACAGATAGGTCACAAGATATTTCCATGGCAAGGCGGCTGGCAGAAACAAATGAGGGCAAATGTAGAGCTGACATTAACCTCCGCACAGTCACTTCCCACTTGGAAAAGGTCTTGTACCACAACTGCCAGAGGAACTCGGATTCACCGCGAGCTGAACGCTATGCATCTTACCTCTTTCGCTACTTGGTTCCGTACGACATCTACTGCAGCTGGGTTGCAAAAGTCAACTACATTGGCTTACTGGGGAAGGAGGCGCTGCCATTAAATCTACGCAGGACCTTGAGAATGTACATAGAGCGACGATTCCCTGCTCTATCCTCTAACCATTGGCGAGCAATTCGAGATGCTATCAACGAAATACTGCGTGTGAAGAGGAAACCCGAGTTTTTTCGGGAATATGATGAGAGAACTAGCGTGTTTGTTTGACAAGCTAGCTGAAGCATCCTGGGACATTGTCTGTTACTTTCCTGATGAATTTGTCAATCCAAACTTTGTTTTTTTTCAACCATGGAGTAGCACCTTACGAAATATACTTGTACCTTGTTTTTTTTGTTTTCTTTTTATTCTTTTAAAAACTAGAATAAACGGAATATGCCTAGATCAGTGGTCATTGTCCTGATTTGAAACGAATATCGTGAACATTGGTAGTGAAGACTCTAAGCCCAAGCATCTTTTTAAACAGGCTAGTCCGGACTTCCATTGAGGCTAAGCAGATTCCCAGCATTCCTTCATCCAGCACCGCTGGTGAGTTGTGGTTTTCTTCTGTGTGTTTTTGTTGTCCTTGCTTATCCTTTCTTGCATTATTTTGAGACCCACACCATAAACTCACACACGCATCCTGCAACACCTTTTAATCATATTAAGCATTTAGCTGTGTAGTATATGAATGTTATGATGAAGCAGAGCATGTGCTATCTATTTGATTTGATGTTCTTGGATTGTGCCTGGATGCTCATGTGATACATTGTTGCTGTTTCAGTGCATCATGATGTAACCATTTGTTTGTGTTGTCCCAGCACTCCTCTTTATATGTTGGCCATTTCCAGAAGTTTATGCTGAAGAGGATATTAGTGCAGCAATTTGATGACCACTTCCTTTTTTTCCTTCAGCGAATTCTGCTTCAGCAGCTACGACTCCAGTATCAGCAACAGCTACCGGAGCTCCATTAGCAACTGCAGTTCCGATGTCTACCGCCCCCACAATTGTTCAACAGACGCCCATCCTCCAACTACTCACCTCCAACTCTAATGCCGTATCCACCTTGGGAACTGGCATCACCACCTCCAGTTCTGCAGGCACCTATCTCCTGAAGGCGCCCACTGGAGGTGGCATGATGACGACTGGACAGCCGCTGCTCATCCAGTTGCCTTTATCTATGGCCAATTCTCAGACAGGAGCTCTGGTCAAGATCCCAGTTTCATCCCTGTCAGCAGCAAACACCTTCAATAACACAAAGACGACTGCTGGGGGAACCACACTGATATTTAAGCCGGCACCTGTTACGACCACCGCCGCGGCGTCCGCTCCGACCGTGGCCACCATCCCAGCAATCCAAACCTCAGCTGGCCAAAAGCCTCTGACGCAGATCTCTCTCACCCGTGCGGTGTATCAGGGAGGCACTGGTGGGATTGTAACCCCTCACGCTGGAGTGTCAGTGACAACAGCCAGGACCCAGGCTCAGTCCGTCTCGGTGGCCGGGGCTCTGTCTTCGACGTCCTCTCTTGTAACATCTGTACCAGCAGCAACAGGTTCCGCTGCCCCCGGACCTCCACAAGGAGTGTCGCTAACATCCAAGACTGGTGAGTAAGAAATATCATTAAATTCATCTATAATGTGTTTTATAATGCCTTCATTTACAATCATGATGTGGAACAAGTCAAATGAATTAGTGTGTTTATGACCTTTTCACTGGGTTTCCGTGGCAATCCTGGTTTATTTATTGACCTATTCTGTTCACAGAACATAGTTAAGATCAGAAATCTAGTTTTCTCAAGCTGTCAGTGTAAGAAATGGATTGAAATAGGGCACGACTGGAATTGTTTTTATTTTCCCCAGCGAATGAATGGTTGTTGTTGTTGTCTTTCAGACAACCAGGCCTCTGTAGCCTCTACATCCAAAGCTGCAGCAACGCCTGTCGCAACGGCCGCACCAGCAGCACGACCCAAAGGCTCAGTCATTGATCTCACTGAGGACGATGATGATGTGCAAGGTAAGAACTGGATACTGCCGCTGTTCTATACGACTTGTTTTGAAACACAGTCTTAAAAGCCTACTTTTCTCTCAGTGACAGGAGTGAAGAAAGCGACAGTGGTAACTCCCTCAACAAGCCAGCGTCCACACGTGGTCCCCCATGTCGCCAGCAGTAAGAGCAGCTTCCTTTGACCTCTAGTGAGACATTTTTACAATAGTGATAATGGCAATTTTTGATTTTTATTTTTCAGGTTCTGGAGCCAGGTCTTCTCCCCAAACCAGTCAGAACACTGCTAGTAGTTCGCCAGTGTCTACTATCCACTATCGCCCCCCATCGGTGAGGACCGGTATTTTTGCGTACTGCAAAATGTATTGATTGGAGTACATTGCAACACCTTTGTTTCATTTTAAAAAAATGGTTGAGGCATAGGAACGATCCTTTTTTTTAATGCAAGACGTCTCGAATCAACATATTTTGTGTCATTTCACTTAATCATCACTGTCATTTCAGTGGGCATTACGCAGATATTGTAGTGTTTACTGTGAACATTGTTGTGTTAAGTACTTACTGAGGGTGTCTTAACTTGGTTCAAATAGTGATGGATTTCTCTGTATTCTTCCAGGACTCTCTAGTAAAGTCCCGCACTACCTCGGCCACGCCAACCCGTGGCCCCACCCTGGCACCCCCGCCTCTCCCGTGTGCACCAATACCGCCAAACCTGCCTCCCGAGGCTGAACGGACCTCTCCTCCCCAACAGCCTCAGCTGAAACTGGTGCCAAGTCAGACTGGTATTGTACTGTCCTGGTGTGTGTCAGAAACGGACCTGTCATGTGCCACGGTCGAAAGCTACCACTTGTATGCCTATCATCAAGAAAACCCCAACAGTGCTGTGGGTCAGCCGCACTGGAAGAAGATAGGCGAGGTCAAGGCCCTGCCTCTGCCCATGGCCTGCACTCTGACTCAGTTCCAGTCTGGCTCCACCTATCATTTCGCTGTGCGAGCCAAGGACATCTATGGACGCTTCGGACCTTTCTGCGAGCCTCAGTGCACAAATGTCAATTCCTCGTCAAGCTGAACACTTCCAGGATGCTGATGTTACCTTCATTTTACAGTTTATTACTTCTTTTGATATGTTTGTCTTACATATTCAAATGTTGTGCATTGTTGACATACAATGTTTGTAAATACCTGCAGAATACCTGGACCTCAGTGAGTTTTCTCGGCTGATCCGGTCTGATTGTATGTTGGTGTTCTATTTGTGACTCAAGCTGTTGTGTGTAGTTGAATGACTTCTTAACCAAGTCAAATATTTATGTTTTTGGACTTCCACTGTTCAGATTCAGAGGTTGATGCACATGTTTATCAATATCAGAAATGCATAAAGCTATGTGTGTGGTAGAAACTTTTCTAAGTTTTTGTCTGGCAACCAGACCTGTGACGAATTCAATAAAGCTTTTTTAAATAGTCATGTTTGTGACAAATGCATATCTTGAATAAAATGTCATAATTCCATCATGTACTGGATGTGAACCCTAGCAGATATGGGGTCCTTATTTATTGGGCTAAAATGTGGATAATGCCCATTGTAAGATTCACACACCTTGTCTATTTGGGTCGAACTGCAGAACCAAACCCTGAAACCTTACATAACTTCACATCAGAGCAAAATGCCCAACCTTAATCTCATCATACGTGATGGCCCGCTGCTTCATAGGCTGTGTAACATTTGGCCCTGGAGGTGCTGAGCGACTCTCTGAAGTTTCTGTTTCTCCACTGGGGGAAGAGTAAGGCAATCACAATTTTCAGGTTTTATCAAACACAAATTGGAGATTGAAGTCATTATGAGGGCACCTTGGTGCAAGCGCTTATATTTATACAGTATACTGTATAAAGTATGCACTTTACCCATTATGTTAATGTACTACTTATGACAGAGAGAATAACACCTTCAAGCAAATGAAATACGTTTAGTAAATGTGCTGTTATTGCTAATGAAAAAAATATGATACAGAACAAAATTGTGTTTATGCAACAAACAAAAGAAAAGTACACAGCAGTCTACCTACCTGGAGCTGCCAGCTGCCAAGTTGCTCCCAAACGTGTGAGTCAACACATGGGCTTCGTTTCCACTAGAACTTGAACTGTTACGCTTGGCCAGTCCCGGTTAAGTTTCCTGTTGCTCTATCGCCCTCTGGACGACAACAGGTGTATTGCATATAAAAACTGATGGTCGCAACCGACATCGAAACACCTTAGTCAGCGGGGAAAATGAAGCAACGCGGAGCATAAAACTATTTTTCGAGTAACACTAGGGTGTTTTGCTCATATAAAACCACATTAATTCTTTAACACAAAACAACAAGGTTTAGTCCTACCCTACATAAGTCCTCACTTACTTACATCTTGCTAAGAAGGGAAATGTTTAGCAAACACCAAGTACTCCATTAGGCATCGCTATATACGAAATATTCAACAACTTAATAATAGATTCTTAAAGAAGCATAAAAGGTTTCAACAGATTTTTCAGATTCTCCTTAAAAAAGATGAGAGAAACGGTAAAAAAAAAATCCAGAAAATGATATTGTAGGATTTTTAAATAATTTATTTTTAAATAATGGTGGAAAATAAGTATATGGCCAATAACAAAAGTTAGACTTTGTAACAGAACCTTTGCTGGCAATGACAGAGGCTAGACGTTCCCTGCTAGTCTTCCTCTGGTCACCTCTAGAGCAGTGATGTTTTGGGGCTGTCGCAAGGGCAACAGGCTTTCAACTCCCTCCACAATTTTTCTGTGGGGTTGAGTCATTGTTACGGTGGAACCATGTTCCATTGTCTATGCTCTCACTGATGGAAGGAGGCTTTGGGTAAAAATGCCGCCGTCCATGGCCCAAATCATTCGTCCCTATAGACGGATCGTTCGTCCTATACCTTTGCAAAAAACAGCCCCAAAGCTTCACGGTAGTTACGGTGTTTTTGGGATGCAACTCTGCGTTCTTCTTGCTCCAAACATGACCGGTTGAGTTTTTACCAAAAAGTTCAATTTTGGTTTCATCTGACCACATGATATTCTCTACCTCCTCTTCTGGATCATCCATATGCTCTCTGGTGAAGTGCAGAAGGGCCTTGTCACGCCTGGCGCTGCAGGATTTGAGTCCCTCTCAGCGTAGTGATGGTATCCTTCACAATGATTTTGACCACATGGGATGAGATCTTGTGTGGGGCCCCAAATGGAGATCATCAATGGTCTTGTTTGTCTTCCATTTTCTTACTATTATTCACACCAATGTGCATGAAGCTCTACAGTTTTCTTGCAGGTGTCAGCTCATTGGTCTTGACCATGGTTAAGTGTGGATTCTGACTGTTTGCAGTTGTGGACACGTATTGCGAAGATTGCCTGGTGTTAGATGCACTTGAAGTCTGCAATGTTGTTATGTTTTATTAGATAAAATTGGCCTTTATTGTTCAACTTGATATTTGGCCAGGTCAGTTTTTGTGTTATAATGATGTTGATTCTGCCTTCATTGGTTTCTCTCTTTGCATGTGTCCATTGTGTTTGGTTATTTACAATAAATTACATTTTTTTCTGTATATATATATCTATATATAGATATATCTATATATCTATATATAGATAGATAGATAGAATATTGTAATAGAATATTGAGAGAATATATATATTCTCTCAATATTTTTCTGTGTATATATATATATATATATATATATATATATATATATATACACACACACACAGGAAAAAAAAAAATATATATATATATCCCAAAAAGATTGCTAATCAAACGTCTCTGGATTTTTATCAAACGGTTCTGCAAAGCCGCTTCACGTCAATAGATGGGGCTGTTGCGTCGTTTGCAGCACTCACTTCGCAGCCAATTGTTGCAGCTGCTTCCACATTCTCATGGAGGGAACCACCTCCACTTTTCTCTCTCACTTTCTCCTGACAGGAGGAGGCAGCGGCGGAGGAGAGAGAGAGGGCGAGCGGTCTGAGTTCAGCCTCATGCCAGCAGAGGTTGTCGATCGGCTCCACGCTCAGTATCTCTCCGAAGCAGCCCCTCAGCCTGACAACCATGTCTAACAGCTGTGTTGGCAGAGGCTTCCATCTCGTCCAAAGGGAAGGTAGCATCTTGCTTTGAGGAGGAGCGAAGATAAAGGAAGACAGTTGCGGAGCGAGGGGGATCAAACTGAAAGTCCTCCTCTGCTCCCTTTACACAGCAAAAACGGAAGGCTTTGGAGTATTCAATTTTTTCTTTCGTTTTATATTTTTCTTATTCCTCATCGCGTTGCTGGGAGGTGCTTCCTCTTTTCATATAGTCTCTCTCTCTGTCATCTGCCTCCTCATCTACTTCTCCATCTACCTGGTGTATAATTTCTTCTATCTATGAGTGCCAGGAAAAAGAAAGGTGGAAAAAACTTTTCATCCTTTCTTCCCTCCTCGCCAGCTCTCTCTTGCCGCTGTGCTCTCCTCCGTGTCACATCATCTCTAACTGTCTGTTCGTCGGTCTCCATTTTTTTCTGTCCCTGACATCTGACATCTTATGAACTTGGATAACATTTCTTCAGAGGCAACTAACAAAATCTTCATGAATGACTCTTTTTTCCCCCCCTTTTCCCTCTCTTTTGGTCCCTCCACACCTATTTTCTTTGCATCACACTTGCGGGATTCTTAATTGTAAACCTAGGTAGGTTAACTGTCTGTCTATCTGTCTGTCTGTGTGTGTTTGTGTGTGCTTTACGTATACATGAAACACACATGCACTCGCACACAAAAACAAGTGTCCGTCACAGGATCCTGATCCGCTCTCACTTTGTCTTCAGTTTCTTATGAGCTGCGCCCATTTTGAAATGTGGACGCCTCAATTTAGAAAGAAAGTCAAGCTGCTAGTGTGCGACCCACGTCCTCTCATCCGCACTCTAAAAAGTGTAGGAGCTGTTCTTGCTCATGAGCTAAGGATGTCATTTTGAATGTACAGAATGATTCACTGTGTCGCATCCCAAACAGTCGTTCTCTGAGCTCAGCTTAAATAATTGAAAACGCATTGCTATTCTTTCGCGTTGCTGTCGAGAACAAGATTAAGTGGCTTGTTTTGATTTTCACCAGTGAGATTTTACAATGCAGTTATAGTTGGTTTGAGCGTGTTATTCCCACCACAATCAGAATTATTTATGATCACTTCCTGAAGTGCTTCCATCGATCAGCCCAGGCGTCGATCAGGCCACCGTTCTTTACACAAGTTGGGTTGAGGCCGGCGACCTAAGTGACAGACTGATAGACAGATTTAAATATGCACGAGTGAACTACGTCCTCCCCGTCCCTCCATCCTTAATTTTGATCACGCTGTCTTCTTCTGTTTCTGCCGTGGCTGAACTGCTGCCACACCTTTTTGAGACTGGGCCGCGCCAAGTTCTTTCTTTTGTTTTTGACGTGACACATTCGTGTTAACGTGGCATCTACCAGTTTTGAAACACAAACACCAGTCGCTGGGATTCACACCTCCATAGATTCCTGTTTTAATGCTCTAAGGTTGGACTACACGTTTGTCTTTGCTCCTGTGTCTCAATTCTTCTTCTCTGTAAAACATCTCCACACCAGTTGATAGAATATGTGTGACAGAAAAGAGTTAATTCGGTGAGTAGTGAATTTATTGGCAACCACTGACTTGATGCACTTGCATGGAGAGAGAGAGAGATTCTGCATCGAGTGTGTGGACAGACCCGGCTCGCCCACCACACGCATGTGCATGACACAAAACAATGACGCATGGGCCATGGTTGTGATGATAACTACACTATTACCACCCATTAAATTTCTGTCCAGACATTTTTACTACTGAATACCACCAATCCAAGTGTGTACTTTTAGTCACGGACAAATCCAGTCAACAGAATTGTATTTTAAATTCTCATCGTGCCAGAGTTCAGGAGGACACGCTTAAAACCATTTGACCCTCCTGCGCATTGGAATAACTGGGTACAACATTGATGCAAACCTTCTCATCTCCCTCCTTTACATTAGCTCTTCTTAGATCTGCCACCAATCCCTTGAAGTCACTTCCAGTTCTTCAAAAGACTCTCCTGCATGAGCCAAATCAGAGACTCCCGATCACATGCAGTAGCTTCCCTGGTTCCACCTTTATATTAACAAGCACATTTTCTCTAGTAAAGGATTGTCTTTAAAGGCTTTAGACACATTTCAACATTAGCAGTATTTTCCCAAAAACATACCTTACGACGTCACTGAGTGGTTCCTTCTTTCGCTGTAACCTAAAGTTCTGGTGATGATTTTCCTAGACTCACTTCACAACTAAAAGTAAACTTCTTATCCTGTCCTAAATATTAAAGAACTCCACTGGAGAGGCTGCCAAAACAAGGCGTCCAAGGCAAAAGATGGCAAACTTTTGTGTTGTGGAAACATCAAAACATGCGCTTAAATCACAAGGACAAAAAAGAAAACATGTAATGCTCAGTAACAGTAGAGATGTCAATATTTTTGACCCAACGTTAGCCCAATTTTCTAGTACTTGTTAGTATCGGTTTCCCACCGATAATGAAACCCTTTGTTGCTAAATGTGTTGAAAATACTTGGGGCAACCTGAGATGTTTTTAGTGTAACTTCATTTGAAGCTGTGCTCTTACGTTTAACAGTGTAGAAGTGTTCAGAGGAAAAATGCTCAACTCCAGCGTAATAGCGTAATATTACTCTCCAGAACTTATAGCCAACGACAAGCGGTGGAAAACCTGTGTCAACACACACTGCTCAATCATAATGATTAAACCAAAAAAGAGTGTTTTCCTCCACAGCGAAAACTTTTAAGAACAAAATTAGAATTAAATAATAAAGTGAAGCCAAACAATATTCATTAATGTGTATGCAACAAGGTAAATACAGGCTTTGAGACAACAATAAATGATTTCATGACAGCAGTATTGGTAATGAAGTGTTTAATATCAACATATTTATATAAAGAAAAAAAGGTTGTTGAGATAAACTGACCCATTTCCTTTCTCCTATTAGACATTTTCTATTTGAAAAACATCCTTTACTTTCAGACACGCTCATCATACCCGAACATGAAATTCCATTAGGAGCCTCCATGCCATTTAATATTTTAAACAAGCCACAGCAGGCACAACACGTTTCATTAGCAAATGACTTGACTGTTAAGTTAAAGAAAAAGTTGCACAAAGAGCTTAAATAATTCAGAGCGTCTTTTCAAGAAGGACTTGCCGTGGAGTGAGCGCACAGGCGTTTAAACTGAAGGGCTTAAAACACTCCAACACCTCCTGGGTTTCTCTCTAATGAAGGATTTATGTTCACAAGTGGAATATTTAGGACTCCGCTTAGATCCTCCATATTTAACATTCAGAGCCATAAGACAAACTCTTGACTTTTCCTGATGGCACAGCCCAGATGCTGAATCTTTTGAAGATATTTATGGGTATGATGGTTTATATTTGTGGCACGGTGGGGTAGTGGTTAGGGCTGCAGCCTCACAGCAAGTGGTTCCAGCTTGAGGCAACTCTTTTTAGCGTGAACCTGGGTCCTCTCTGCGTGGGGTTTATGCATTCTTGCCATGCTCGCAAAGGTCTCTTACAGACTCTCTGGTTTCCTCCCACAGTCTGAATAAAACGCCAAGTTAAACAATGACTGTCTGCCAGTATGTGTCCTGTGATGGACTTGCGACCCTCGAAACTTTATTCTTTAAAAGTCAACATTTAATGATATATATTGAAACGTTTTGTGATCTATTTTTTGTATTCATTATTTGTTGGTTATTTTGTTTAAATAACAGTTGCCCTTAGTTTTTTAAAAAAATATATATATAAATACATTAGTCCTCAACTGTCCCTCTAAGCTTCTCCAGCTCATTTTGGATAATTTAAGCACAGAATAAATGATGAATGACATATTTCGGCTAAAATTAGGCCAAGACCCGTTTTAAAAGCTATTTTAATAATTCAGATTTAATTATCCGGTTTGATGGTAACACCACCCAAAATGCAGGAATATACCATTTCAAAAATGTAGAATGCTGCACTACATTTCAATGTATATATCTCATCCAAAATAATAGGACCGCTGTCCGGATGTCTTCTACATTAGTCCTGTATAGATTCCTGGCCCTTGAACGCATGTGTTGCCCCAGAGCAAAACACAAGACCAGGGATCCAGGGAAGTCATTTTTTCTGGCTTATATTTGCCCTGAAACAAATTTCAATGCAAACTCAAGGAAACGGAGGCAGCTGGACGGGTACAAAAGGCAGGACGGAGGGTGCAGTTTTGTTCTTCAAGGAGAAAAACTAGGCTGTCTCTTGAGATACACTCTTTATGTATTGTGACACCAAACACTAAGATTTAGGCTCTCTCTCTCTCTCTCTCTCTCTTTTTAGACTTTTATTCCCAGTTCCTCCTGTGCCCAAAGTATGCTATTAATAGCAAACATACTCCCTCAATGACTTAAGCGTATTTGATACACTCTACAAACTTTCGAAACACTATTTCTCGTCAGTCCTCTTAAAGTGAGACGTTCATGCGGCTGAAGTCAGCGGTGGCTGGAAATAAAAACCATGGGTCCATGACACAGGCCATGTTTAAAATAGTGTCCTCTTGTGTGACTCAGTTCCACAGTCCTGCTTTAACAGGGGCTCCTTGTGGAGTCATGGCAGCTTGGAAGAAATATTTGATGATTGTTAACATGTGCGAAAAATGCCTTATAAAATGTAATGTTGAGCACTGTTTGCAGTTGCATGTCAGTCCATACATTTGGTGGCCTTAGAAATGTGTGCATCTGTCCATTATGAAAATATTATGAAGTGGGAAACTGCTGAGGTGTCTGCGGTACACGCTGAAGCACCTCAGTCAGAACATTATGTACAAAAATGTTGTACATTCAAGGAGCACACTGGACAGTCGAGTCGTGTGGAGCGATGTCTTAGCTGAGTTGAAACTTTGTTTGCAGGGTTTTGGCATCATCTGATCCCATCATTCTCTCATTCTGTCCCTCAGCCTGAGAGAGAGAAGATCACACGGCGCTCCACTACGCTGCAGCTCATGACTGGATAGGCAAGCGGAGGAACAAAGTGAAAGAGAGCCAAAAAAGGAGGACGGAAAGAAGAGCGGTTGAGGAAGCTGCCAGCCTCACAGTCTCCACAGCAACCATCTACACACACGCTCTGAAGAGGAGGCGACCTCTGCAAGATTCTCACCATCCTGAAGGAGTGGAGAAAAAGCTCTTGGAATGAAGCAATGAAGCATCCCATGGCCATCGTGCAGTTTATTCTCGTTCACATTATCCAGTGGTGGTAGACATCTTGATATCGTAGTCAAAGGTTCACAGCCTTTCGTCCTCTTCGGCCACCGAGAGAACCCCTCACCCATTACTGCTCACCAGCATCCTCCCACCTGCTGCTCGTCTTTACGTAACACATAGCTGTAGCCTCCTTATTCCTTTCAAACCACAAAGCTGTTGCGCTTTTTAGACTAAACCCAAGTCCTCCAACCCTCGCCCCAAAGTCCCCATCAGTCTTCAGTCTGTGACCTCAAGCTGACGCCTTATCCGAGGATATGAGAGGAGGAGTCAGGTTCCGCATCACTCCATCATGCCAATTCTGAAGAGCAGACAGGAGATCCGGGCTGGCAATGTTCAAGGTAGGCCCCGGACTTCTTTCTATTTGTCCTTGTTTATTTGAACACTGTCATAGACGACAGACATGCTGAAAAGGCAAGTTCACTTTTTGCTAGAAAGTAAGTTATAAATTCAAGAGTCTAATTCCTGAACATCACTCAGTATTACGGTGGTCGTTGCAGCTACATCTATAAACTCCAACCATTTGACACAATATTTGAAAATGAAGAGGAATCTGCAAATGGTCTGACTTTTATTTCTTTTTGTTTTGTATGCAAGCATGTTTACGCAACAGTCACTCGTATGTGCTCAGTTCTTAACATTAGTTATCTCCACTTGGTTGCAACAGCCGTGTAAATGTGGGAACACTGCAGCTTAGTGGAGGGAGGCTGCTGGTTTGGTCGGGAAATCAACATGCTATTGAGAGATTGAGGGTGTAAAGATGAAGATGTAAACAAGTTGGGGGAGGGCAATATGGCAAAAAAATGATCTCACATTTTTTAAATAAAAGTTTTTGATACTAATGTGCAAGTTTCTGCTGAGTGCAATGTAACTACCTCTGCGTGTAACACAGTCAGAATAAAATCAAATAAGTAGGGACAAAAATAGATGTTTACCAAACATGCAAAGAAGGTAAACATACCAAAAGGTAAACAACAACACTCTGATCAGGAGCAGCAACTTACAAGACGGCTTTCAACAAACATGGAACTCAACTGTTTGCTTTCATCAATGCAGTCATTTCAACAACTAAGAAGCTCAAACTGCAGTGTCTGATTGTTGGACATGGCATTAAGGATCCAGCAGCTTTAAATATATTGCTATTTCGTCATCTTCTTAGAATGGAAATCAGACTCCAGCTTGTTCGCCAAGAAAACAATGTTGTCAACTTGTACGACTTTTTTCTACTGCTACTGTTTTGGGGAGTTAACAGATACATCTTTAAACATTCATTCACTCAGACTTGTTTACATATTGGGAACTATTTATTTAACACTACATTTAGTTTTGAGCCAACTTTTAAAAAACAGTCACAACCACAACATGTAAACTTTAATGCTCCACGAGTGTCAGTAAATGATTGAAATGAAACGTGAGCTCCTTGAGCTCTTCGGTGCAGACAGTCTTTGGTGTCGCGGGTCAGACAAGAAACACGGCATCATCCTGCTGTGACGCTCCGTGGCCAAGTTAGAGACGCATCTGGTTTAAATAAAAAAGGCTTTTGACCGTCCTGTTAGCTCCGAGTGTGAGTGTGGGGGGCGTCAGCACAGAACCGGAGAAGATAGAATGTGACCATCCATACAGTCTCCTCCTACTGTCAACAGGTGCTATGGCTCAGTGGCGCTTCATGAAACAGTGATAAGTTACATCGCTCTTCACTGCGATAAATATTTGTTGTTATCTCTAAACAGTAAACTGACCTCTAATTTAACCTTTGTACGTGGCTGCTTTTCTTTCCATGAACCAAGACTTGAAATCACGCTCTTAATTCATTCTGAAAAGGTCAATAGAGCAATTCAGTTTTCCCTGTGAAGGGCAGGATACACTCACTGCTAGTGAAGCCGTGCGTGATAAAGGAGCACCCCTTGACTGTCCTTTATATTCTGCCTCTTTGGATTATGTCCTGTTACAGCCTGTTTTGAGGAAACTGTGGCCCCACTGGTCTTGACATGTTTCTTCTGAGACTCCTAACAGCATCAGCTGGGGAAGCTTATTCACCTTTTATTGCACCACTCTCTCTTCAAACCCCAAACTGCGATAAGAGCACCCAGGGTTCTGTGAGATGTAAACATGGTATTGCCGACAAGTGGCTGCTCTTGTTTGAATTTTGACATATATAGGTTGTCCTACATTTGCTTAAGTCAATTTCAGTAATCGTGACTACAAGTGCTGCAGCTTCATAAAAAAGTGAAAGCGTTTTTAAAGCCGGAGGCTGAAACTAGAGCTGGTTCTGCTGCTGAGCCTGCGCTGCTGTCACCACAGGCGCAAGAGTGTGATAAAAGACACATTTAAAAGTTTAAGAGACAGACAGCGATAATGAAAATGCACATGGGAAGAGATAAAACAAACTAAAGAAGACCGTTGCTGCTGCTGGAAATTAACTTTGCGCTCATTTGAAAAGAGCACTTGGCTTATATGTGCCAACTGTAAAAAGTGTCGCTCTGGAACGGCTGTTTACATTCTTGACCATATTTTGCGCAGATGTTGGAGTTACATTTCCAGACAATAAATGGTTTCTATTAGATCATTCAGTTGGAAGCTTTTCCCTAGCAACAAGGCTTAGGTGAGATGTGGGCTCATCATCTTGATCAAGCGGTTGCTCTGCTCCATGTCCCTCACAGATGACAAAGGTCTTCACCCTATCACAAAGAGAACATGGAGTTATTCACATTAAATAGCTTGGTTGGAGCAATGTCCAAAATCAAGTGTTTCTCTCAAACCAACTGAATGAATTAAAAATGGTGGAATAGACAAAAACTCCAATTAAAATGAAAATGTATTCAGGATCTCTTTTTCTTCTTCTTGAATATGCTCAAGTGTTGATTTCATTTCTGAACCAAACACTGATCTAAAACGCTTGTGCACTGATGTTTCATTGATGTGCTCCATTGAAATTCCAAATCTGTCATTAATGACTCAGACAAGGTCATCTCTTCACTTCTGTGCTCAGTTGAACTGACTATATCGATAAAAGCTATATGTGAATACACGGGAAAAAAGTGAAATAAAGATTCTACCAGTAATAACATGTGGCACTTTGATATGATTCACTTGTCAAGACTGACACCGAACAGTCTGATCTGTGTTTCCTTGGCACAAAGTGACAAACTTTCTTTATCACGCGTTTATTTATGAGACTGCTGTCAGTCACAGTGTCGTGGGTCGGGACGGTGAAAGGTCTCTCTTTCTGTTTAATGTGTCTGATCACATTTTTTGTCATATTATTTTTAGAGAACACTTTGAGCTGCTTGCCAGAATGCCAGAAGGTGCTTTATAAATAACCATTTACTGTGGGATCTTCATGAGCAAAACACAATAAAAGTGAAATGTTAATTATTTAAACTGAAGCTTAGGTTTGACAACACGATTAATTGTAATCCAACAGCATTGTGAATGTATTAGTAGTACTCATTGCCACAATGCTTTCCCCAAGCTCTCACCCTAAACCCACTTATTTTTAAGTTTATGTCTTCAAACGGCTTAACTTGTTGGAATGTCCCCACAAAACCATCAGGTCATCACAAGAACTGTTCCCCACAAAAACCGATGAACAAGAATCCCCCCCCCGATACACACACAAAAAAAAACAAAGAAAAAAAACAATAGAACGGTATAGTGCACATGTCACAGGTACAGAGCAATGAAATGTAGTGCACCATAGTCACACGATGAGCCGAGAAGACTTTGCCAACCATCACCAAATCAGGATTACCACTCAAGATTTAACCAGACAAACCATTTCAATCGTGGTATCTTCAAAACATTTCGCAATGCCTGGATACTTCTTCTTTCGACGATGTTGACTTGAAATTGTTCTTTTTATTCTCTCTGAAAAGCGTCAATAAAAAGAACTCCCTTGCTATTGTGAAGGACATAATTGGTTTCTACACAGCCGGTGAAACCTGTCCTTGAAAATGGAACGTTCCTTGACCTGCTTTTATACACTTTGGATGATATCTGTCAGGAGCCTAGTACAGAGGTGGACAAAATACACAAAAACAGAATGTTGAAGCGATTTGATAAGAATCCAATTCAAATCTAAAATAGTTCAACTTAAGCTTGACAGTCAACAAGCAACACACGAAATGAACAAATGATTTCAGAAGACTGACTACAATGACTACAATGAAATGATGTCTATAACTAAAATGAAATGAAATACATGTAGATAAAATATAGAAAAGCCAGGTTAGTTTTATGTTGATTTTTAGAATGACTGACACACTCTGTCACCCTGAACGCTTCTGGTTTGCTAACCGCCATCCATCCATCCATCCATCCATCCATCCATCCATCCATCCATCCATCCATCCATCCATCCATCCATCCATCCATCCATCCATCCATCCATCCATCCATCCATCCATCCAATCCATCCATCCATCCATCCTCAGGTAGCCACCCCTTAGTCCTGGTCAGGGTTACAGGGAGAGCTGGAGCCTATCCCAGCGGTCATTGAGCAAGGTTCTTAGTGTTTTGTTCAAACCTGTCAGAGAGCGATAAACAGAAAAGTCACGGCTCAGACAGACAAAAGAAAGTCAGATAAATTCGTTATGGCAGTCAAAAAAAAGTAGAAGGGAAAACTGTGAAATAATAATAATAAAAAAAAGAGGTCTAAATGCAGCTGCTTTCGGGTCCTTAAAACATGGCATACAGTGTGTGCGTCACCAGTGTCGCATCTAATCTAATGTTGCAAAGAAATAGAGGTCAGCACTGACATCAAGGACCCTGTCTCCAGCCATACTTTCATATTTAAAGAGCAGTTAAAACATCAGACGATACAACTGTGTCGGGTCCAATAGCATCACTATGACTGTGGCATGGATTCATTCTATTGATTTAAGGAAAAAATAGTCCCAAAATCTTGTGTATGTGTGTTTTTAAATGATCAGCAGAACTTACCGACAGCATATAAACTCTTGTATAATACAGTCATCTCAGCTGTCCTCTATTTTGGAACGTTCCAGCTACATTTGAGAGTTATATTTAAATAAGATTTTTTGTTCTGAGAACTTGCTGGTTTTTACAAAAACACCCTCCTGCTGTATATTTAACTGTCACACACACACACATTCATACCAAAACACTCACAGAGGTGACGAAGCTCTCGCAGGTATCAAACACTTTCTGGGAGCCACACACCACTTTCAAACCCAAACCAGACATTTCGATTCTATTTTTGAAATGTTGAGTGCTTGAACTATGTCGAGCGGCAGCAGAAAAACAGCAGAAGGTGGAGGGTTCATAGTCAGAAACACCAGCTACAGACTGTGCAGGTGTCTGTTCACTGTGCTGACATCCAGTTGTGGTCTTTTCTTATCACCTTGCCACGAAGGCTATGTATATTAAATAAAATAAAAAATAACAAAGAAAATAAAACACAACCTCGTATATTCATTTTCAGACTTCGATTTTGTGTTGTGGTTAGTGTTTCTAATCGACTATATGAAGCTGAACAAGAGCTTAGCATTAGACATCAGCCGGCTGAAGACTACAGCCGAAGACTACAACGTGACGGCTTCGACAAGAAAACACTCGCTCAAGAGTCGTAATGTGTGGTTTTGAGCAGCTGATCTTTAAGTGTATTGTATTCCAGTGTGGTGTGTAGTTAGTGATTTGGATTATCACAGGCAGGAGGAGGAGAGCAACAGGTATTCTAAATGCAACAACTGCAACATCTGCTTCATTATTTGTAAACAGTTTTGTTTTAACTACTTGACGTGTGTCTTCTCTGTGACAGTAGCGTATGAACTGCAAAACTACGTGTCTGCTGTGGGGGAGAGAGGGTGGAGCATACGAGGCAAAGACAGACAAGGATCCTGTCTCAGGCGGTAAATCCAGAGGGAGTGTGGCTGACAGGAGATGAAGGCGGCAGCTTTGTAGACAGATGTATCTCTGAGTGTGAAAGCAACAAGGTCTAGGAGGAGCGCGCTGCTGAAGTGCTGTGATGGTGCATGTGTTTGCAGAATATGCTGGGTCGAGGGGATTACTGCATCTGAGCTGAGCTTTCCACTCGGACTCCTCCTTTTCTTCTGGCCTGAGAAAACAGATGCGACAGTAACGTGACTGGAAGCAGGAGCAACAGGAGGGACTCTGCCTGCCGACTCGGTTTGAGACAGAGATCCCAAGTGACCCGCCTAATAAATGCTGACAGACTTGGTGAAGGTTACAGGTGTCGAGCATTCGAAGGTTTGTTGTTGTTGAGCGCGAAGCGAGAGGCTGATTCTTGGTGGTAGTTTTCCTTTTGAAACGTTGTCTTTCTCTGACATTCAGAAATATTCAGAGACATACGTGTATATGAACGTGCTCAGGTTATTCATTTTTCTGAGGATGAAACACAAAAAAACCCCCCACTATATCAGCACAGTTCTTCAACATGTGGGGAAGTGACAATGATGTTTGACAGTGATATTTATTGTTCCTCATAGTTTTTCTACTTAATAATAATCTGAACCAACTTTATTCATCATGTATATATGTTACTAACAAACAAGGGATTGTTCTCCAGCTGATGAAACATACAAGAAATAATAATGACAATAAAAAGGAAACTAATAGAAAGAGGAGAGGTGGAGACAAAAGAGTTTTGTTATTGAATAAAAAAGTCTGAAGTTTTTTTTGTAATGCCATTCTATTTGTTTAATCAATGTATAACAATTTCATTCAAAGGGTCCATCACATGGTGTTTATCGTCTTCAGTAATTCAACCGCATACAAATAGAGAATCTTCACATCAAAATAAAACGTTTAATGTTTGTTAGTTCAAATTTACAACAACTTAAAATTGGCGAAATGGCTGCCTCGAGCAAAACATTCTGTTAAACTACAAAGAACTACAAAGGTGACACGTGGATCAGATGGTAGAGCGACTAAAACGAACATGTTTGTTAATAGAAAATAAAACAGTTTTGCTGGATTTTCACTCACATGGTAGTGACAGTGACATCCCAACCATGGGATGTCACTGGTGTGTTCGAGATGACCCAGACTGGAGCAGCACCTACCGGTGGAGAGCATTTGTATGTGCACCACATGCAGGAGGACACACATATATGATGGTCTTGCTGACATGGACGCATGTTGCAGAATAATGTTGTGTTTTAGGATGTGGCAAAGCCATAGCATCCCCAGCTTCAGTGAAGTGATGCTAGGATTCTCAAAGTTGAAAAAAGTCAAAGTTTTTTGTTCATTTTGATGCAACTGAAACACATCTTTCTCGCTTGATTCTTTTTCTCAGTTGTTCGTCCTTTTTGTTGGCTATTTCTTATCCCTTAAAATACATCAGAATTGAAAGCAGATTTGGATGAGACACATTGAGAATCTTAAAATGGAATGTGGTTTAAATGAAATAAAACACAACAAGCCAACATTTTCTGTGCATTTTAAAAGTGTAAATTCATAATCATATATGATGTCATCACTTGATTTTTATTTTTTAATTTCTCTTGCCCTCCTATCTTTGGGTTTAACGGCCCCTCTCAACGGTCACAACCTGGCCCCTTAGGAAACTGAATCGCCCACCTCTGTCTTAAACCATGGATTATCATTTGTGATCTCCTTTAAAGTTTCACATTTCTCCTCTGCGTAGATGCTTTTGTTTTAGAACGGTCCCATTATCCTTTTACATTAGACCGAGGTACCCAAAGATGTAAATATTGCTGAGGTGATTCGCAGTAACCCTCAATGTAAAAACCTTTGTGACAGGAGGCAGAATTTCAGCTCAGGGAAAACGCACCTTAACATTTTTGGTTAAAGTACAAATAAGATATTAGCAGCTGTGATGACCAATTTGTGAGGCAACTTTCCACGGTGGTTTCCATGGTGACGCTCTGTGGTTGCTATATCAAAAGACTTGAAAGTTAATTTGTCCTGTAATATTTTGTCCCTGGGATGTGTGTGTGTGTGTGAACCTGCTGTAGAGGGAAAATAATTATTCAGCTAACACAACTGATCCAGTCACTCAAGCGCACTGTTGAATTGATGCAGCAGTTTTTTTGTTTTTTTCACGCTGAGGAATGACACAAAAAGATGGGAGCTGTTGTAGTCTTTGTCGGATTAATGAAAAAAGCAAACTTTTGACTGAAGGAAGATATTATTAAACTCTGTCTGCTGACATTTTTATTGTCCTCCACCACTTCCGTGGCTGTGTGTGAGCGACTGGGAGAGAAAAGAACTCACGTAGAGAAAAGGAGATCCGACACTGAAGCGCCTTCGACACGGCTCAGCCTGTTGATGTGTGATTCTGTTAGTGAAGTCAGCAAACACTCAAACAGCGTTTTATGTTTTAAAGTGCAATCGCTGCCTCTATCTGCTGCGTTTGATCTTCAGCTAAAAATATCTTTATTGCAATAGCAGATCTAGGTTTGATGCTACAGATGGGTATCTGCCCCTTGATGTCATCATTAAAACCAGCGGAAGATCTGGGCTTGTTATCAGGAGCTGTCACTTCACATATCACTCTAGAATATTAAAAGACACGAGGAGCAAGAATCGCTCTTTCTTCAAATCCAATTCCATAGCAGCATTCCATGCAGACAGATGGAAAAACAAAAGACAAGCTCTGCATGGTAGAAAAGCGCGGCGGTACAGAGACGAGAGCAGCTGATGGTGTGTTGATGGCTGCTTGGGTCTTATTTAATATCACTGTCCTCAATCAGCAAACACAGATATCAATACTTTGATAATGAGAAAACCATTTTCACAGCACAGGGGGGGAAACTAGAATCATAAGTTGGCAATTATTTGGTGTGTAATTTAAAAGTTGAGAAAATAGCCAAAAAAACAAAAGCCTTATTCCCGTTCTTGCTTCTTCCACTGACTCCAAGCCTCAAACCGACTCATTTCTTTTTCTGTTCCATGTTACTCCAAATGAAACTTCAGCTCAGCCAGACCCTGGTTCCTCCCGTCTGCTCTGCAGTATTGTTACTCAGTCACGCAGTATAACTGTCTGATGACAAACCTTTCAGATGACTCGGAAATGAGTCCAATATTAGACCAACTCCTGACTGTACTCGTGAAAAATACTTTAGAATGAAGGGTCGACAGTTACATATATTTGAGGTATGAGGTGTGGTTAAAGATCATTCATGTCAGGGTCATTGAAATTAAACATTTTATACATTATGAATCAACCTTAATGTAGTTCCATCGCTTTATAAATCGGTCATATTCAAAGCCTTCGTTTGAACATCAGCCATATTAGGTTCCAACCAGTCGCACACAGCCAGTTTAAAGGCCCATATATGCTCAACGTTACGTACACATCCATATACGAACGGAGCCTTTGGTTCGTGTTCATTTCGTCCATATTTACCAACATTTCCACAAAGCTTACGGATACGAACCAAACAGAGCAGTACCACAGGAATCCATTGGGGCAGTGTTGCTGTTACTGCCTGACTCTAATGAGTCACAAAGAAGACATGACAATGTCGGAAATTCTTCGTTCTCCAGTCGTGATATATCTTATCACCGACCACTGCCTCCTGCAACACTGCCTCCGTTTCCTCTTTTGTGCAAGAGGTACCTTAGCTGTACTTCCTCCACAATAGTTATTTATGGAGTTAGTCATTGCCATCAACGTTTGACTCTGGGCTGCTCCCCCTGGTGGATATATTGCTGAACAGCATTGATGATTGATTGATTGAGAAGGTGTCCCAGTGGCTGAGACAAAAACCAGCACCCACTGCAGCCCTTCCAGGACAGAGCTTCCCACCCCTGGAAGCCCTGAGAAAACCACTGCTCATCTACAGTGAGAGGCTCTGTTGCCTCCTGCATGTCTCCCTAGTGAGGTGGTCCAATCATGTCCGACTGGGAGGAAACCCCGGGCCACACTCATGATGGAGAGATTATGTCTCTTCGTAGACCTCTGAAGGACTAGGCCTGTCCTCAAGAGAGCTGAAGGAGTTTTCAGGCTCCGTTGTTTTGGCAGCAGCCTCTACTAAATGCATTGCTCTGAAATGATGACACCAAAACAGAGCGACATATTCTAATAATATAACAGAAGTTCAACTTTCCTGCTTGGTTGGAACCATGCTGACTTATAAGGTAATTGATTTTGGTGCTGTTCTGCTGTTCCATTTGGAGTTGCAAATGTGCTTAAATCTCCCTGTTTATTCTCAATGGAGGACCTTTGCTGCCAGTCATGGTAACCAGCGAATGGAGCAGAGCACACGCAACAATGGTTAAAACAGCCCCTGGGTGCTGACTCATGACAAAAGTTTAGTTCCTGGAAGTTCAGTTCCATGAAATGGCAACGCACTGAGACCAAAACAGCAAATAGCCTGAAAGCCAACTGGCCAGCTCACTGACCTCGGTGAAGACTGACCATCTCGCCCATCATTTCATCACAGCTCTGTTCTTCGCATGTCTTTGGTGCGTATTTCAGGAGCGCTGTGACCCTAGCAACACCCATTGTCCGATCATTAAGATCACACTCATTCGAGTTATTTCCATACAAGAAACTGGGGCTATAATAATAAGTGAAAAAATCACCCCCTCCAGTGTATGTTTGTTTTTAATTTGCTTTACTATTATTTTTTTTTTAGGTCATCCCATGTTATTAAACCAACTTTAAATGGGAAAAGTGATCAGGCGAGGGACTGTATATCGATGTATTTCATCCCTTATATCCACATTTAATTCTGTAAGTTTATATAATGATTTATTTTCCATATAACATATTGCCTTCTGTATTTGCGCATATATTTCCTTACTTCCCTATTTCTTTACATACGGCACACACACATATATATTCTTGCTTCTACAGTATTGTTTTAACTATGAAGCTCTCTTTAAATACAGTCTTTTCTTGACATGTCATGTGGTCACTATCTAAGGGCATCCATTCTCTTGAGGAAAACAGAAACTACTACGAAGCAGACGAACAATATTTTTAAGGTTCCCGAAATAGCAGCATGTCATAGACCTGCATGTCTTTGCATGACCATTAAAACGGCGCCCCAAGTCTGAGCGGCTGTGGTCTCTTTGATGTTTAGTTCGAGATCAGTGAGAAAACGAATCTGCATAGATAGCAAGATATTTTAGATAGAATCTATAATACATCCCTTTTGCTCTTTGTAATCTCCATGCAAGGAAGATAACAGGCTGAAAATACCATACTTAATTCAGTAGCTTCTGTTAAGTCAGTTTGATGATGGTGCGAGGTGGGAAACCGGCTCAGGGGTACAGAGAGGGTTATTTGGCTTCAAAGTTTAATGTACGGCCATATACTATGTATTACAGTGTATGAGAAGTGCTGCACCTCTCTAGCAGGAATGGAGCCCAGAACAAAGAAGAACGCGAGGATCATCATACTTCACAGGGTTTTCATCATTTACACTGCTGAACCGTAAAACTTGACAGCCTGCCCTTTGTGTTATTATTATTATCAGTATTAAATATTTCTTGTCATCAATATTTGTACATTTATGTCAAAAGTGTAAATTGTCTGCCGTTCACTACAATGAGAAAGCAGAAAACAACTTTATAAAATACAGTGTAAATGATATCAAAATGTGTTTATTTGACAGTGTTTTAGATTTGAGACACTATAGATGCCAATGGCGAGATCAACCATGGGCTTCTAATGTAGGGGAATAGTGCAAGGTTAACACGCCTATAATGGGTGGAAATGAGGTGCTTGACTGAGGTCTTCTCTCTCTCTACACAGTTAGGTTTGTAAACAACATGGTTCAGAGTGTCCCAAATAAAACACTACTGTGTTTGCATGTGCATAACATCACACTCATATTCTTCTTTTATTATAACCTGGTTTCATGTCTCATTCATATTGACTAGCAAATGCATGAATACTGTCCTTCTTGGCATGAAATGATCACATTAAGGCCACCGATAATATTGTCCAGGCAATAGACAGGCATCATAGTGTGTGGCCCAGATGCTCTTCCAGAGTACACAGTGTGGATGTCTGCGCTGGCACGGAGTGGGGTGGGAATCCTTGTGCTGTAGGTGACTGAAATAACAAGGAGTGACATGAGGCTCAAGGTAATTAAACAGATAGCAGAGGAGTCTCGCCGGGTAGCGGTGTCAGTACGAGTCTCACGGGTCTGAGGCGCCACGGTCCAGAGCACCCTCGCGGGAGTTGTTGCCATTTACGGCTCATATTTTGCCGCCAGTGAAAAACACAATCGGCTCAATCGAAGACAGTCCTAACAATGAAAAACAACCCGTCAGATAAAAAAGTGATTCTGGGCTGCGGCTGGAAAGAATAGGCTTTTTAGGGAGCAAGCGAGTGCACTTTATGTTGTCTCGCACACACACTAGAGAGAAAGTCCAGGGGACTGTGTGTGCTGAACGGTGGTGGTCTGAATGATCTGCAGCTCTAAAAGCCCCTGAATAGCTGCAGAGATGTCGCTGCCTCTAAATTAAGTCCAGTTCTGGAGATTGACGCTTGGTGAAATGAAAAGCTTCAATGAGATAATGAAGCCTCTGGGGAAACCCTGCTGAAACACTTGCTATGATGGTGTGGTGTGTGTGCTCATAACCAACAGGTTGTGTGTGTGATGACATGGGTCGTGTGTGTGTGTCTGCCTTTTTATTCTTTGAACTGAATTGGATTTTTTTTATATATTGAATGATCCCTCATCATATTAGAAGGGTAACTTTGTGTCAAAGTTAGCTTTAAATGCAGTTCATGTGTCAAAGTTAAGGCCTGGGGGCCAAACATGGCCTGCCAAGTCATTTTTGTGGCCTAAAATGAAAATAAAACACTCCAAACTAGATGCTGATCTCACAGCCATGCTGTAAAGCATGCAAGCATTAATAATTAATTTTAATAAATCAAACAGAGCCTAAAATAAAGTGAATGCTTCCCTGTTCCTCATTACTCTTCAATGAGGTTCCAATGAAAATAAAACAAAGAACTTTCAGGTGTAAATACTGAGGTTGTTTGTGAGATAACTGCGAGTAACATCCAATTTACGACTGGGATCGGTTCCGACCAACCGGTCGTAAGTCAGATTGGATTCAAAATAGCCGACGCGAGGGTTATAGGTGCTACTGTAGCGGTAGATGGCTGTGAGAGAGTGAGATGCTGGATACTGTGCTGCCGTAACTGTTGTACGCGATGCCTATATGCTGGCATTGAATTTAAAAAAAAGCATCTGCTGGCCGTGGTCAAAAGTACGGGTGGACGTAAGTCGAGCAGGTCGTGAGTCAGATGTTGCCTGTATAGTCATAAAAACCAATCATCAATTTGCTTTGTAAAACTTTCATGCTCAGTGCTCAACCTCAATAACTTGGATCACTCTTCCACCTCTCTGTGGCCCAATAACCAGTCCCTCCAGGAAGTCACAATCTTGCAGTCGCAACCACCAACGCACTTTCAACCAATCCCTTCAACTACTCGCAGCAACTCTCCCACAACCTCGACCCATCACTTGAGTCTCCTTCTGCCCACCCCTCTACGCAGCATGGGCGTTGTCATTTCCACTCTGACTTGTTGAGATGAAGTCAGGTGTGACGCTCATATTTGCCCACACGTGCTACTACTAACAAGGTTCACGATTCGGACGTTGACTCAGAAAAGGATTCTTAAATGTCCAGATTCTACGTATTTAACTGTATGATAGACATAATGAAAAAGAGGAACTCACCTGAACACTTTCGGGGCAAAGTGACTAACAAAAAAAGGGACAAACATGGCTGACCGTGAGATCCAGCTCTCTCCAGGCTGTTTCTGATACTCCACATCCTGACCACGGTTCACATTTCACCATTATTTTAGATTTTTCATGGGTGGGGGATATTGCTCTTTGCACTTGAAATACTTGCAAATGAAACAGAAGCTCCAGGATAAAAGCTCTTACTAGCTAATTTGCTTATTATAATAAAAAAAAAAGGCTTCGTGCTTGCTGCAAAGTGCAAAACCTAGGCGGATCTTTACTCATACTAGATTGTTTGATAACTTTTTTTTAGCAAAACATCATAGCAACACAAGCTCTTCTATTTATTTCTTATTTTGTGTGGCGTGACTCAATAGATTTTGTTGTCCAAATCCCATCATGAAAACGTTCTCACCATCTGGGAAGTCTGAATGTCCCCAAGTAAAAACATTCCCTTGACTTAAAGCGCTCACTCAGGCCTGAATTCTTTATCTCCCATCTTGTTTTGTTATCGTTCTGCATGTGTTGTAGCTGCTGTACCCCTCCTGTGTTTCCTGCGATTCACTTATCTCTCATCGGAATCGTAGATCTGAGACCAGAGAACAAGGTACAACGTACAGGCCCAGAGGGAAACATCTACATCCTGAATATGTCCCTGGACTGTTGAGAGCTGGAATGATTCCGCTGCAAGCTTTCTGCTGCCTCACACAGATGATGGGGATTGAATTGAATAATGGTAGAGGATGTAAATAGACGGCGTGTGAGCTTGATCTGATGTTGCGGTGGAACACTTGGAGCTGCGTGACGTCTGATTACCTGACTGAACCCGACTGTGCCACACTGTTTGAACGGCGGTTCAAGCTGGCTGTTCACGTTTCACATTTTAGGAGCAGCCGCATAAAACGGCAATATCGGGTGGATACTGTAGAAAATGAATTATTTCTTGACAGCAGCAAAATTATGTAAGACAGAAAAATCTCAGAGGGAACTGGAGTAAATGTGGATCTGAAAGGCTTCTTCAGTTCTGAAACCTGCCATTCCATCGAACCCCGAACTCTAACCAGTAAAGGTATTTGAATATTAGTGTTTATTGTCAATGTAATCGCTGTGTCTGAAACACTGAGCCTCAACATATGTGTTGGGGGGGATTCCTCCCGTCTGATGCAGAAGTATGTGCTGTTGAGAAGCTGCTTAAGCTGCATGGATTTTGATTGCTTGTGGGTGTTTTTCCAAAACCCTAAAAATAATATCCTTATGCTCCCACATGTTTCAGACAAATCCTTGCTATCACCTTTCTCAGGTTGATCAAAGGTAGTTTTTTTTTTACCAGCCATTAAATGCTCTTGAGATTTTGCACATCTTTTTTTCCCCAAATGCAGAGTAATATGATTATTTCCGTATGGACCACTGGTATGATGAGGACGTGTGCTCTGCAGAGGTAAGAGAAAGGTTGCTTCAACACCTTTCTGACCACCCACTCAATGTAAATGGGCCTGCTAATAGATATGCCTGTCAGCTTATGTTATCCACGATGCCTCTTCACTGCGATACAGTGCAATCCACAACATCCCGTCTCCTGGGAGAGTGCCGATAACAAGGACCCGCATGTGGCTTTAAATTGCATGCCGGACTTAATGTCTTCTGCAGTGACGTTTTTTTTTTTTGTTTTTTTTTTTAATACAGCACTATATTATGGATCGACTACCACTATTATGGATCGTGATGTTTTACTGATTAAAAGCAGCCAAAAGGAGGCATGAATTGAATTGTGTTGAATTTTAATTGACAGATAGGAGCTGAGGGAAGAAGCCGGCGCAGCGTCCAGTTACTGGGGTGCGCTGCTCCTAACCAGGGGACAAGCTAACATACATACGTACAACTCAACACACCTATATCTATACACCATAGTCAAATACTATCATGCCCAAACAATACTCTAAACAGGGCTTCGGCTAGGACTTTTTTAAACCATGGCGGAGCCCCCCTCTCACTCGCTCCCATCCAAAATAACCAGATAAGTATTACAGATTACTGTAATAACTAACTAAACGGAACACAAGGAAATCAAGAAGCGATCGAAAGCAGCCAAACAAGCGGGGAGTTTTGACATCTATTGAGAATGACAATAAAAACGTTGCAAATCTCAGTCAGCAGGTCTCTTCGAATGTGCATGTCTTGAGTTTGCGAGCAACGGACGGATTCCTGTCATATAGTAATGATGGTGTGTCTTTTGGGATTTTTAAAAACCACCATAATCACGTCCGTCCCCATGATGTGTCATGTGTTTTATTCATGTTTCAATGTTTGACGTGAGAGTCCATCTTTAACAGAGAGATCATTATTTTGAAGGCATGGCAGCTCTCATTTCAGTCGTAGCCATGATGGTTTACATGTAGTGGAAACACGTAAACCTACAGTAGATTTTTCCCCTCTGAACCTGTCATGTGACCCTGAGAAAATCTTCTGTCACTAAAACTCTGGGACTAACTGGTTTCAGTGACTAAGCTCTTGTTTCGTCACATACGATGCTGAGACATAGCGGAAGAAAATGCAACTGAAGTTAGATTAAATAACCAATATCCAACTAGTTTCTCTTCAGTTCTACATCCCTCTATGATCCTGGATTAGATTGATGGTATAATCCAGCGCCTAAATCTCAGAGGAGATTTTATGTGAGGTGGTGAGCAGAATGAAGGTATCAAGGATACGGTTTGGCTCAGATGTGTATACCAAGATATGATATCACGACCCTGCTGCCTGTCAAAAAGTGAAAAAAGTAATAATATTCTGGGGAGAAAAATGTTTTTAAATGATAAAAAAATATCTGAATCACTTATACAGTATGTAGCATTTTCGTGTATGTCATTTTTACCACTAGTGTAACAAGATATATTTTGTAGAACGATATAAACACTCACAGACAGACAAGAACATAATAATAATTTATAATAACTTACTTTCAACATAAAAAACAGGCATAACTTTTTCAAGTGTGTTCAACTGTGAGTCACCAGTACTTTGTTGAAGTGGGTCTGCCATCGACGCAGCTCTGCTGTCGTGTCTGCTCCCCTTTAGGCGGCGTCTTTCTATCGGGCGCACTGATTCCTCACATGATTAAAATGTCTCAGATGTTTGATAGCGTGAAGCCAAACATCGCTTGACCTGCTGTGTTTGCCATTTGCGTGCCAAGCCCGGTGGTCATGCATGCGTGCGCTAATCACGCTACGAGTTGGTTGATCGTGTTTAATGTAAACCGCTCCACACTAGCAACGCGCACATGTGGCTTTTATGTTCAACTTTATTGCCATCCTGTTCCGTTTCATGCCACTGCACATGTTTCTGTGAAACTGCTGCGTAGCACACTCAGACATCGTGATGTCTATCTGTTTAACACGCTGCCGCCAGACATATTGTGCTGTGCAGCATTTTAGTCGACGCTTATGTCTTGAAGCCTTGGCTCCAAACATGGCCACTTCATTCACTGCAGATGCTTCCATGAGACATACAGAAATGAAGATCGGACCAAAAATAGAGTCAACCCAAGCTGCTCACCTTGTGTGACTTAAAAAAAAAGTCTGAAAAGCACAAGATATTCTGCTGGGGAGCTTATTCCACAGGTGAGGGGCCCAGACAGCTGCCAGTCATGTGGTCCAACAGCAAGATGGTCCTCTCAGTGTCAGCCAGACCTGGGCAAAGTGCGGCCCGGGAGCCATATACGGCCCGATGCCTGTTTTTTGGTGGCCCGTTTGACATCAGACTAAAACTAATATGTCCTAATTTTTCTACCTTTTTTGTTGTTTCTTGTAGTCACAACCACCACGTCAGCAGTAAATATAACATGTTCTTGTTTTAAGACTAAAATGTTCTTCTTTTCATTGGCCATTTTTGTGTTTTTCTTGTTCCTCAAAATACATTGAAGTAATACTGAACATTTTTGAAATAAGCTGCCTTTTTATCTTTAACGTTTAGTCCATAGTTGATTTATATTGAAAATAAAGTGCATATAAAATGAATTATTTCAATTGGCCTTCCTTTTGATGATGGCCCCTCACAACCGTTACACTTTCTAATGTGGCCCTTTAGGGAATTGAATTGCCCACCCTGGTGGAAGCCAATGGTTCCATGGGCAGTGTGAGTGGGTATCCATCAGTGGCCCGGTAGTACCACAGTGTTAAGGTGGATCGGGTCAGCTACCAGAAGTCAGCAAAGCCAGCGGAGTGGGAGACTTTGGGCAAGTTGGAGACCAGGATTACTGGGAAAAAAATGACCTGTTCTCTTCATGTATCCATTATTGAAGCCAGAGCCTTGAGTCCTTAATGAATGAAGATGGGGGCGCATATCAAACCACCATAAAAATACATCACATACACAATCAGATTTGTGAGGAGTTAAAGGGGATGGATTGAAGGTGCGTTTGTGTGGAAGAGCAAAAAAAAAAAAGCTTCCCAACTCTTTTGTTTGTCACACTCGCCACTTTGTCTCTGGTTATTTCCATTCATTAGACAGCAGCACTTTTGGAAATGTATTTTTAATGCGAGGAATGCTGAAAGATGACGTCTCCATCTGCAGAAGTGCAATTATCGAGCGTGTGTCCGTGAGGATAAGTGCAGGTGCATTTGCCTTTCAATTTAAACTGCAGGCATTACATTTTTTTTATTCGTGAGCTGTAGTTGTGAGTTCAGATCAAAGTAAACCTGGCATTTTTAGGTGAGGCCAAGCTTTTAAATTGGTCCAGCAGTGTGTAGCTTCTCCCTGGGTGTAATGCGAAGCTTATTTAAATCGTAACCATGGAAACTGAGGTCTGCGGTGGAGGAAACACATGCTGGCATTGGTTTAGATAAGTTTTGATAGCTGCCATTCAACACCTCTGTATTCGGCATCTTTCTGTTTCCTCCTCTGAACTGTTGACTGCCACGGTGCGGATGTCACTATTGTGACACTCCTCTCTTTTTATAGTGGAGCTAATCATGTCTTCTTTTCATCTTGTGCTGTGAGGCCCCTTCACACCTCCCCACCTCCTCTTATTACGTTTCTTCCTCCTCCTCCGTCTCTTTTGTGTACGTCTCTGTTTATTCCCTCCCTCGCCCCACTCTTCTCTCTCCTCCCCTTTGTTCTGTCCTCCCACTCGCATCCTCCTCCTGCTTCTTTCACTCTCTGCGCTTCAGAGTGTTGTCCTGAAGAATTCGTCGCACTCTAATATTGATAACAAGCACGGTCAATACCACTATTTACCATTAAAGCTCACAAAGTATGAAATGCTTTTACATTATTCACAAACCCATCACATTTATGGAATCTTTACTTCTGCTTTTTTTTTTAGTTCTTGTCTCCATTCTGCTTTGGAGATTTTGTTTTTAACTTACTTTATCAGCCTTTCAACTCACAGAGAACTGGAGGAGTAATTGACAAGTTTGTGTAGGTGATGCAGTCGAACGTACTCTGCCACTTATATATGTAAATGGCATCACTCATCTGTTAGTCCCCTTTCACACTGCGTAAGAGTGAAGATATCCAGTCCAACCAGGTCGATCAGCAGGCTGGAAGCGGGTCAAATGACCCTCCGATTGACTCATCCTACTCCCACCTGTTGATGTCCCTGACATCTGCGCTGTTGTGGCCTGATTTAGTTTAACTGGCAGAATGAAGTGGTTCATTTGCTTGAACTATGCTCTGTCCACATGAGAGGTTCAGATGTCGGCACTGATCCGATCCAGCCGAGCTGGTGCATCACCATGTGTGTGGCTTGATGCTGACAAACCAACTTTTTGTGAGATGGAACTCAAAATAAGGTGCACTGCTGCCTGCTGACGTTGCAATGTTGAAGAGTGAGAGGGACGAATGATGTCACACTATATGTTTTAGCTCCTCATCCGCAGCAATGGTGTCGTCAAACCAGACAAATATAAGGTGTTGGCGGGTAGTTATTTCATTTGTGCTCCATCATGACTGGAAGGTCAATGTGCTGACATTCACAGCAGGATTAGGGCACCTAAACGTTTCTCTTGTGTGAATCATCCCACACAAAACAGACATTGACCTGTTACAGTCGTGTGAACAGCCTCGTACTGAAGTATCCGAGAATTATGTGAGGGTTGTACAGGACTTGCATGAGCACAGTGTGGAGTGGATTACATCAGGATACATCATGAAACATTTGCTTCTTGTTCCAAGTACTTGGTGAGGGAGCTGCGACCAGTCCGCGGTGTCTCCCTGCTCTCCTGGGAAAGGTTCCAGCTCCACTTGAAAAGAGACAGAAAGTATTTCATTACCCATAAGGGTAGCAGTATTTTGGAGGTCAAGTGACTAAGCAGTCGTGATAAGCCTGAGCACATTTCAAAACAACCTTCTTTGTGCATGAACTCACTTGAAGTTAAGATGTGTAAATGAAATGCGACTTTCAGTCAATATTTAAAGACCATTTTACATGCAGAGGGAATCTCGTGTCTTCATATATTTTGGGTGTCCTGTCAAAGACAGTGAGTTAAAGTACAGGCAACATGGTTCTGAGAGTAAACAGCTGCAGCTTCATGTTCCTGTGCCGTGAACAGTCGCCTCTCTTCCTCCTTAACAATAGACAATGGGCACTTTCCCTGTCAGTCTTTCAATTTTTAACCCCTGTTTTCACGTAGTTTAGAGCAGTGGTTTTTAACCGTAGGGCCGGGGCCCATGGTTGGGCCGTGAGCGCCCCCTATACTTCCGCTAAAACTTTTTGTGTTTTACCCCTTTCAGCCGTGAGGGCTGCGAGACGCTCAGTTTAAACACATTAGCCACGTATGGCGCCAGTAGTGTGTCACTGAAGTGACTTTCCAGCGGCAAATCTGTGATAGTTAAGAACTATGGAGAAGTTCTTGAAAAGAAAAAAATGATAAAGAAAGTGATGCCGCCCCCCCCACAGTGAAAACTGTTTATGAAAGCACCTAAAATTAATTAGAACATGTTATACTTTCATTTACCCTTTACTTATATCTTCTTTGGAGTATAAATAAGATATATTTTTATTATATAATTTATTTTATTTACACATGGTTTTATTGTATTTATTTAATACAGACTTTTATTCAGTTTTTCCAATTTTCTCAAGTGTATTTTTTTCTTTAGTACATTTCATGAACATAATTTGTACCTGGTTCTGCTGCTGGTTGGACTTTTCAATGACTAATAAATATCTTTGCAATGATCACATGGTTTCATGTCATTTCACAAGGTTTTGGTTTGTTCAGGTGTAAGTAGATTAAATATGGTTGTTGACCACATATGAAATCAAGAGGAAAGTGAAAGTTCTATTACTTGAATGGAATATAGAACATGCACTTAGTTCCAATAGACACGTGGCGCACAAAACTGACTTTAAATGAATTGAAGTGCAAGTTAATTTTGCCACTTGCTTTGATGGCTTTCGGGTCTTCATGGACAGACACGAGAACATGGTGCTTCTCAAACGACTCCTTCAGCAGTGCTTCTTCAGTTTGATGACAAAATTGTGTGTTAAAGGATAAAGGTTCCTGAAGCAGTATTGATGGTACCTTCTGTTCTGTTGAACCTTCAGTTGAAGTGGCTGCTACATTCTGTGATGGTGAGAGTTGTTTGACTGTGGGATGTATGTGTTTTCTGCTGAGAACCTCCAAACTCCAAAGAGAGGTGCCTTACTGCTTGCTGTGTGTCTTCCACGCACTCTACCTCAAAACAATGATTTACTCCACTGGTGCTGCTCCAGCGAGTACGTTCTAGTAAATGCAGGGTAATTGGTTCACGCCGTTTCCATCAACAGAGCTCTTTGCCTGTCTACAGAGTTTCACCCCTCATAGTGGGAGGCTGATGAAGGCAGGAGCACTCTACGCTGCCACATTTTAGCCAAAAAGAAAAAAACCAACCGGGCTGAATGTACTATATATATATATTTTTTCTCTCTCTGTCTCTCTCCAGGGACGTCATTTACACTCCTCCGCAATGCTTGTCAGCCTCCACCTGTCTCCCTCCTGTCTTCAGGACAAGCGTCTCGTTCCCCCCTGCTCAGTCACCAGTCGCTCACCTTCTGCAGCCTCAGCTCCGCAGTGTCTCCCCTCACCTCGACCGACTCTGCCCTTCCTCTCCTTGTCCTTCTCGCTGCTCCTTCTCACCTTTGCGATCCTACCTGTCTGCGAGTCACGCAGGGGTGGCGGTCCAGGCACAGGAGCTGGCGGTTCCCCAGGTGGACAAGGGGGACAGCGGGGAGGTGGCAACCAGAGGGGTGTGGTCATCCCTCCTCCATTCTCCCCCGGCTCACCAGCAGTTCTGCCCATCAACCCCAAACTGATCAACTCTCTCAGCATTTCCGTCATCTTGGTGGGCAACTCTAGTGAAGTGACCCTGGGAGCGGGGCTGGAGAAGGAAGACTTCCTGCATATACCGTACCCTCCCAAAGTTGACGTGGTCACCATGAATGAGACGGACCCAAAGAGCATCATCAACCGGATCTGTGGACAAATGACGCGCAGCTCGCTGCAAGGAGTAGTGTTCGGTGACGACACGGACAAGGAGGCCATCGCCCAGATCCTGGACTTCATCTCCGCCCAGACTCACATTCCCATACTCGGAATCAGAGGAGGCTCCTCCATGGTCATGGCTGCCAAGGTAGGAAGGTTACCATCATCTATTCCTTGTGTTATGAGTCCTTCTTCTTTGAAGCGTGCTCTCAAAAACTTGATCCAACTGCCTAAAAACATGAAAATGAAGTAGTCCTTGAAGTATCCACTGAGCTCACGGGAAGTTCTGGCTTCCAGTTACAAACCACAACTATTAATCGCAATCGTGAGGTTTTAACCAACAGTGCAAAGACCCTCCGTTTGAGAATTAAATCTTCATTATAACTGGGTTATTGGAATTAGGTTGATGTTTATTAAAGAGTACTGGTTAAGGTTATTGTTTTAGATGGTTCTGTTAACAGGGAGGAAATCATTTTGTCAAGCGAGTGT
Source organism: Synchiropus splendidus (assembly GCF_027744825.2). Lineage (NCBI taxonomy): Eukaryota > Metazoa > Chordata > Actinopteri > Syngnathiformes > Callionymidae > Synchiropus > Synchiropus splendidus. Next base: position 11,958,058 of record NC_071335.1, on the reverse strand, counting down.
CCTCACTAAGACCGAAGTACAACCATGTGTGTAACCTGTATAGCTCTACTTGTGGGGACCAATTCTTAGAAACACACCTGCTTGTGGGGACCTTTTGCAAGTCCCCAGAAGTGTGTGCCTTAATTTGAGGACTTAAACTTCAAAATACCTGAAAGAAAGAGGGAAATTCTGAGATAAAGAAATACTGTCAATTGTTTAAAAATACTAATACTAATACTAATAAAAAAAAGGCTGAATGAGATTTCGCTTTAATTTCTATTTTGTATGTTTTAAAGATTTTGCATAACATAACATAACATAACATAACATAACATAACATAACATAACATAACATAACATAACAATATTTATATTATTATATATTATATTATTATCTTTGTGGCACAAGGCTGTGTATATGTTATTAATTCACCTTTACATAAACAATTTAGACTGACATTTAACATTTAGATACATACATACTTGTTTGTTATGACTGTTAATGGATCTTAAGGAAACCATCAACTGTATCAGGTTCAGAGCAGCCATTTGTTCCCAGCATGAATGTTGAATTATAACAATCTCGAGGTCAAAAAGCACAGCTGTGTGATTCAAGAGAGAAGCAAGAGAGAGTGAAAGGCAGTGGGCGAGGGGTTGTAAAATTGTGGATGGTGTGTGGAGAGGAGGGCGGGAGGGATGTCGGCTCAACGTATAATTAAAACATTTTACAGCTGACAAAAAGACAGAGGTGGCAAACTGAAAGTGACAAGGAGGAGAGGGCAGTTACACAAGTGTGTGTGTATTTGTGTGTGTCCGTCCATGCGTGCATATTTGCACATCCATCTGCGTCTTTTTTTAACTTCCCTGGTTGTCCTTAACCTTCAGCTCTTGTAAGGCATCCACATCGCGCACATGCAGAGCAAGTGAAGATGCGCTGGATGAAGTTGTCATGGCAACCACTTTCTTATGTTTTTCTTACTGTATAAAAAGCAGTTGATGGAGGAGAGGAGAGTAGCTGTTGATTCTGCAACTCACAAACGCGGGGGGAAAAGGATAAGGCTCTTGTCATGGAAAATGAGATGAATACATATATTAAAGCGTGAACACCGCGGTGAAAAAATAGAGTGAATCTAAAATGGGGGATGAGCGGCGAGGAATAACTGATGCTCAGCTGTGATTCACATGTGCACGATTGGAGGCACACGTTTTCACATATGGATGACATTCATCATCCAGCGGAACCAATATCTCAACAGGTGACGCTGTGTTTGACAGACAGGAGCCAACAAACCTAAATTAATGACAGATGTCTGCATCTCCAGCGAATGCTCCAGACTAACTCGATAAATCTGTTTCTGCAGATATTGAAGGCTAATGTGTCGATGTGAACTTTGGCTTCTTCAGATCAGGGTGTGATCACAATAGTCACACAATTGAAAATCTTGGTATTTTCAAGCAAAACATGTTGATGTGTTTTCATATATATCTATATATATACATATAGATATATATCTGGGCTCATGAAAATGAGGCCACTAGTTCCTAAGCAGCAGGCTGTTAGCGCAGCTGATGCTTAGCAACACCGGCGGGTCTGAGCGTGACATTCGGAATGATAAGAAATAATCATTAATTTCACCGTGCAAGATGAGCAGCCTTTCTCAGGTGTCGTTTACGCAGAGACAGAAACGACCCGATATTGTCGCCGTTTCGGAGTCAGGTGCAGTGTCCGTTAACCACCTGAATCTGAAACTTTTGAATGGTGGGAACTTTCATAAATGCAGTGTTGTCTCTCTCTGAGTCCTACTACAAGTGGCCAGGATGTAAATATTTCACGGACACAGCACAGTCTCAAGAGACTCACCTGCTATGTCTCGCATCAAATTCAATGTTTTCCAGTCGTCCTTTTGACAGAATAGTTGCTGCATTCAGCAAAGTTTTTCTGTTTTTTGTCACCCTGAAGAGGTATATAAAAACAGGTCTGAATTAAAATGATTTAAAGTTCATGTTTTCACATCATGGACACAGAAGGTCTTTCATTCATTGTCAATCCATGTGATCGGTATCGGTGATCGATATCGGTGTTCAGCACTCTGTATTGGTGATCGGCAGCAAATATCCTGATCGGAGCATCCCCTACATATATATATATATATATATATATATATATATATTTATATATATATATATATATATATATATATATTTCATTTTATGCCCTGAAGCTGATAGGAGTGTAAGAAATGTCTTACAGTATTGTAATATATTGAAGCTTACAGTGCTGCAATATATCGCACTGTATCTTATCACTACTCCTGTATTGGGATACGTACCATATGGTGAGATACAGCCCGAGAAGCTGAAAGCTTGCGGGGCTTTTTACATGAAGGTAGATGGGCAGGCTGTCTGTGATTGCATCGTGTGAAGAAAGTGGTCCTTATAAGGCATAAGAAACGTATTGTCTTCTCGTCAGCTAGTCAAAGAGGAAGAACAAGAAGCAGTGAGAGTTGTTGTATTTGAGATGTAAGAGTCGTGAAGACTCAATTGATTCCTGTCACAGGCCTAAATGTTTGCTTTCCCCAAAATACTAATGTCAGTCAATAATAATAATTTTTCAGTTGAATTTTCTCATGTTTTCCGAAGGCATTTGGTTAGTATTTGAACTCTTTGCAGACTTGACTACTTTACTAAAAAAGCTCCACAGTGATCATTCAACATCGATGATCCAAGTCCCCTCTGAATTCTAGGTTCATGGCTCGCTATCACGGTGAACCTTTTGCTCTAAATAATCCATTAGCTCTGTGTGCAGTGCATCCATATGTGGCTGTTCACTTATCCATATCCAGTGAGTGAACAATTACATTCTCATTCATACTATATTGAACACACGGCTCTATTTACTGGATTCGATCTGCAGCCACTTGGTCCCGGTCTCGATAGAGTTGCTGTGGCCTTTTCCCCCTCCAGCAATCCGACTGTTTTTTTTTCCCCTCTCCATTGCGAATGCTTTGTTATGATGTGCTCCCGTGTCAAATTTAGGTCGTGCACGACAAACATCCGCCACTCACACGTCGGCGTGTTGGTAGTGGCATAATAGAGCGACAGATTTTGGGCTGCTCTCTGCTGCAGCCCGAGGGACTAATGAGGTCTCTTCAGGTCTATTGTTAGGACTTAATCTATGTGTGCACTTCAGTTTGCGGAGGTGTAAACATGCTCTTGCTCCATCATCGGGCCCTCTGCCTGTTTTAGGGGAGATTACAGAAGTTGTTTTGACAGCAAATGAGCTGCTGTCATCAGGCCACGTATACACTTCATTCAGTGGAAGCCAACAACTTTCTTGGTGTTGTGCTCTGGCACTGAGGTCACAAAACTAGTTTCATATAACTCTCTCCTGAAGGAGAAAGTGTTTCTGCAGCCGTCAATAAAACCGGAAGGCTGACTGGAAAGAGTGCGCCGTGGCTGTGAGGTGAATTTTAAACAGAGTGCAGGGATTTGCTGTATGTGTGCAAGTCAATAAATGGTTGTTGTTAATGGCTCATATGTAGAACAAATTGAGTTAAATTTTATTTTAGCTCATTGGTTGTCTGCAACAGTTAGTTGCAGTTTTCTTCTGACATCTTTGTGAGGTCCTCTCTTCTCCAACCCTCAGTTTCAGGATTAAATCTTCATAATAACTGGGTTATTAGAATTAGGTTGATGTTTATTAAAGAGTCCTGGTTAAGATTATTGTTTTGGATGGTTCCGTTTAAAGGGAGGAAATCACTTTGTCAAGCGAGGGTCCGCACTAAGACAAAAGTACAAGTTCATCTGTCTTTCTCTTACATTACAATGTCAAATTTTACAGCTTGTTTTATTACCCTTCCTTATATATTTACAAAATATTCTGTGAGGAATATATTCAGGGTTAGAGTTATTGCTTTCCCTGTTATTACTGGAACTTCAGGGTTTACACTCTTTCACAGTGAAGTTCTGTCTCTGTCATACATCAGTAAACCACTCAGCCTGTAACTGCAATAACTGCAGCGCCAGCTGAAGATGTTTCTAAGCCCTGTCTTTTTTTTTTCTGCTGCAGGTTGTCCTTAGAAAACTTTGTCGATGTTGTGTTTGTTGTTTCACAGTAATCTTCCTTTTGTTTGGAGTGGAATTGCACAGGGTTTATATGCACCAAGCTGTCTCTGTCACAGACTTTGTGTTATCTCTAACTGTAGCAGAATTCCAGTGTTCCACCTTTTGTTTTGCTGACTAAGAGGAAATAGGTTGTTTGACTCTAGAATGTTTCCTGCAAAACCATGTCTTGCAGTACTTGGATACTTGGAGACATTGCTTGCATCCAGTATCAAAGGACAAATGAATTTACTGGTAAATTATATGTAAACGATACTGTATTGTCTCAACATGTTCGCATCATTTCGCTTCCTTAGAGTCCGACTGACTGGCAGAAGTAGCTGTCAACATGTCCAATGTTGGGATCTCACATTTAAGCCCTTTGGGCTATTGCCCAGTGTCACTGAGTCCAATCCCAGTATTCCCGGTCTGAATCTCTTGGCACTGCCATGATGGAGAGTTTGGTGGCCTCAGACCTCTTTTTTTTCCACAGACGTTTCATTGCTGCTAAGTCTAGCAGATGCACAAACATAAAACCAGCTCCTCTAAACCCGAGACTTTAGTTCTCAGTTGTAAAAGAATTTCCAGTTGGGGTTGCTGGAGACATCCTGCTTGGAAAAATTCACTCGTAATCTTGTTTACTAGCCGCAATGGTCACAGATGAATAAGTGCAGCATTGGTTCAGACAAAAGACAAGACTCTCGGTTACATGTCGATCTGTAATCCTCTTCTTCCACAAACTTTGGGCTGTGAACTAAAGATAACAGATATTTGTGGTTGAAACAATGTTTCTCTGGTAGAGGAAAAGGTTCGGAGCTCAGTCATCCATATCTGCTCCTCCACATTGAGGTTGCTCTGCAGCATTTTAGTACCCCTCCTGGTGGCCTCCCTGGTGAGGTACTCTGGGCGTATTCAAATGGGAGGAGCCCCTGGGGGAGGCTCAGTACACACCCTCTGGGTGGCCTTGGAACGCCTCGGTCTTCCCGAGACGTGCAGAAGAGGATGTTTCCGGAGAGAGAGGGAGTGCTGCGCCTCTTTGCTCCGCCTACTGCCGACACAAACTCATCTATAAGTGTTGCAGAAGGCTTGTTATGCTGCTCACTGTTGGTCAAATCCCTGTGAAGGAAATGTGATTCAGTCTTCAGAAGGAAGGACCTTTTAAGGTCATTCTTTGAAATACGTCCGTGTTCAATGTGACGGCCGTAGGTACACAGTTTCTGCAGTGACTTTCTTCAGAGTGACATATGAACCAGAAGCTGTTCGCCTCACTTGACCTGCCAACGACGGCCATCCCTCAGCACACTCTTCTTCTCCCCACTCACAGATCCCTCCCTCCGCTGTCTTTCCCAACCTTTAATTAGTTCATTCTATCCGCGGTAATGTGCTGCGTGGTCAGGATGGGTAATTTTGCAGATCACAGAAGTCGTCTCTGCATTGCACTGGGTTACAACAGGTTGTCAGGCTGCCGTGGGAGTCGCTCTCGCCTTCAGTCAGCCGACACTAACTAGCTGGCCTTTTCAAGTAGCAGTACACAGTACGTGTTCTAATTATTCCTCAAATATCATTAAACTGAGCACCATTTTCTCTATATACAATTAAACGGAACTTTCCTGACACTAAATAAAAGGGCTCATTTTCTTCAATGCCGTTGTATTAATGGCACAGCCAGGGTGGGGGTGGGTGCGGGGGGTATTGGTTTGTTGACCTTTATCTCTGCTTTCCGCAGATAATGTGGATCTGTTTGATCCATCCAGCAAAGACCTTCAGCTGTCCCCGATTCCCTGCTGAGTTGAAGTCCATGCTTCTCATTTGCGAGAGGTTTGAATGAGGGGGTTGAGCTTCACAGACCGTCTTCAGTAATGATGAACAAAGAGCAGAACCGAAAGGCAAAGCTCTCCATTGACTAGTCTGTGAGGACAAACTTTTGAGGAACAATGAGAGAGTAGTCATTTCTTAGTTCATAGCAATGGATATCTGGATTCCCAGGAAGAGATTATTCGGCCTGAGAATGGAGGTGGAGCTAATGCCACCATAAAGTCAGTCTGTTCCGGTGTAAGACATCTTGCCAAAGCATCGATAGATCACTCCCTCAGGAGGTGAAAACAACGCAACCACAATGAGAAATGTGGTCACTTTCTTCAGATTACACATTTTTATGGAATATATTTAGAATATATTATACAGAAAATGGATATACCTTTTTACATCTCAGCAGGCATCCACATTTGTACTGCAGGATCATGGAGCATCAAAAGATAAAGAAAATAATAGAACCTTTTTGAGAATTCGCAATGGTTCACGCTGTCCTGCTTATTTCTCCGGCAAATAAAAAGTATCAAAATAGTCAGTGAGAGAATACAGATGGTTAGCGCTTGCCAAAAAAATCATCCTAAAGTGGAGACAAGGTGACAAGCACACGAGACCTTGTGGTTGCAAATAATTGCCCTTTTCATATTTGAGCTTCATCTAGAGTAAGTGTTTTTTTTGTTTCTAAGATGCAGAATGTTTCAATGACTGTTGCTAGATGAGATAATAATCTTGCTAAAGAATCATGTCAAGCTTCATCACAGCCTCTAAAGTAGCGCACAAGTTGGAGTGGCACTCCTTCAACTATCAAACATTGGAACATCATTAATGGAGAAGAACCTGATGCCAACTTGAGTGTCGTTCTTGCTGATTTCATACTTCATTGCGCAATGTTTTTCACGTTTCAGGAATGCAGGGTGAACAAACCAGAGAGAGATAAAAGAAAGCAAGATAAGAGCTGGCACTGAAACGTTGTCACACCATGTGGTGGTTTTCAGGGTTTTGCATCAGACTGAGAAGCCAAACAGAGACAGTCGCGCGTATTTCATCCCAAACAGACAAATGTTGTTTGTTCACATAGCCTGTCCTTTAATTCACCGGCCAGTCTCCATTTGTTGGAGCTGAGATAAGAGGAAGAGGAGAGGAAGCGGCGATTGATGAGGAGGAAATGCTCTGTTCATTCATTCCTTTCATTCTGATTTATTTATTTAAGGTTGCTTTTATTTATGGACAACAAAAGGACCTGGACTTGTGACAAATATCTATGGCTAAAGCCTGATAAATCCTACCTTCCTGTTTATATTCCATCGACAGTTACAATAATTCAGCTCTCCTAGTTTCCTTTGACGGTAGACTTAGATCTTCACTTTTTTTTATTGGCTAAATGGTCTGGCTTTACAAACCAGAGTAGAAGAGCATCAGAGCAAAAGAAAGGATATTATCATTGCGACTGGCACATTGGAAAAGGAAAAAAAAAATCACAATATCAAAGTCACAGATACACTTGTCAGACATGTCAAAGGTCTAAAGTAATGCTAAGTCCCCAAAAGGGAAAAGAATCATTTTACTATGTGGTTACTGTTTTAGGGCGACCCTTGTAAGTCAAAGCCCATCTACCAGATATCCAGTGATCCTGCTACAGCTCTCTGAGGCCTCGCTGCTTTTCTTGGCAGCGTATGAGTCACAGTTTAATCTGAATTTTTGGATTCATAAAAAAGTGGAGTTCATGAGGAACTGGGTAATCTGAGTTCAGCTGCTGCTGTAAAAGATAGCCTTGACTCATTTTCAGTCAAAATGCTTAGTATCTTGAAGCCTGTTTTGCTCCCAAACAGGACTTGTCTTTGCCACTTTATCGATCTTCACGTGATTGAAAAATAACGATTGCTCCCCCGTTCTGTTCAGTGGAGCTTCATCCTCTGCTTCTTTTCAGATGGTCTCGTGTCGAAGGTTGCTTGCTCAAACTAATGACCAGTGCACTCAACCTCTGGGGACTCGGAATCATAAATATTTAAGCCTCCCGTGCATGGCGTTCTTGGACATCTCACTTCTCGAGCATGTGTGTTATCTGTTGGTGACAGTCTTTCCAGTCAGAGACACACGCAGTCTCGCTCTGCGACTGGCACCTTCACTCAACGCCTCTTCGGCGCTAATGTCCTTCGGCTGATTCACTGTTCAATATTCTGCCCTCAAACTGCAGTATACAAGGCTTCAGGCTAGGATCAGATGTTGATATGGCAACTGAAATTGTTTAGTGTTTTAAGCAGCTGAAGATGCTGCTTTAAGAAAAAATAGTGGAGGGTTGCGGCGCTTAGATGCACTGTTTTGGGCATTTTCCCTTCTGTGGCAAAGACAGCGTTTCAGCAGACTGTGCAACACATCAAGAAGGAATGGCTGGGGTGAGGTATAACTTAGCCAACACGAGGGAAACACTTCATTTAATGCTAAAGGCTGAATTGTATGTCAACATTACACGGAAAATTCTGCCGTCAATGTGGTGCCAGAGGAGTTAGAATGTGTTGTTGCCCATTGTGACATGGGTCTTCAGCAAATCGGACCTGTATGGAAACGCTGGCACTGTGTTGCCACCTGTACGAATGAACTTTTTTATGAAAATTCTGACGTCACGTCTCTCTAGTCTTTTACCCTGGATGTTGTCCCTTCAACAACTAACTATAATGGACTGTAGAGCAGTGCTCATATTGCAGAGAAGACTGGTGAATATCACAACACGTGTAGTGTTTAGACTTATTTCATATTATTATTTTATCATTTTGTCAAACCAGAATTTTACAAAATTATCCAAATAATTGGATAATGTTATACAAGTAACATCCGACTTACAATCAGGATCGGTTCCGACCAACCGGTCGTAAGTCAGATTGGACGTAAGTCGAATGCCATTCAAAATAGCCGACGCAAGGGTTATAGTTTCTATTGTAGTGGTAGATGGCTGTGTGAGAGTGAGATGCTGGGATACTGTGCTGCCGTAACTGCGATGTGCTACGGTGTCAGACATTGAATTTAAAAAAAAAAAAAGCATCTGCTGGCCGCGGTCATAAGTACGGGTGGACGTAAATTGAGGATGGTTGTAACTTGTGCATCATTTTCAGTTGTTTCATCTGCATGAGAAAATGGCTCCATCTTCAATACTGAGAAGAGCAGGACACCTTATAAAAAATAACACATTTTGTTTTCAATGGTTTACACTAGTGAACGCCACAACCTTCTCAGGGGGCGCCTGATATCAGCCAGGTATGGCAAGTCAAGGCGACACCAACTTGATACCGTGTTTGGTTTGTACAGTGGTGCGTTTGGATTTTCTTATGTTCTGAAAAAGTTTCCCATTCTCTTCCACAACTTCGGGTCATGTGACCAGCTCCGGTTAAGAAACACAAATGACTGAAATGAATCAACTTGCTCTCGTCTATAGTGCAAAATGTGGATTTACCTTAGTTATGAAGGTTTGCTGTGGCTGTTACACTACTGCCACCTGCAGTCCGATTGAGATCATTGCACTGGAAATGTATTTAACACAAATGATATAGATAAAATATATGTTGGTCTGTAACATTGACGGTCTGAGGAAAGGTGAACGAGTGTACTGGAAGTGTCTCGCTGGTTTATGAGCCAGTGACGGTGGGACAGACCCTTACAGGGTCTTCAGTCATGAGGCCCTTACAAAGGTGAAAGAGATCACACATAATAGAGGTTGTCTCCGCAGGGTTTCCGATCTCACTTAAGGTGAGGTGCGCCGTTCAGGAAGTCTCCGAGTCAAACAGCTGTCCTTCTGCTTTGGGAGAAGTCAATTGAAGCGATCACTTACTCTCTGTACTTCCTAAGATCAGTTGAAGGTTTCTAGGGAGATGGACGTCCGCACTACTTTGCACCAACCTCTGCACTGTATCTGACATCAGTGAGTGAATATGGCTGGATGGATGGATCAGTGGCTGCTATGTTTGTATACAGTATGCAAAATGTTTCCGCTCCCTTTCTCCTAGCCTCGTCAACATAGCGCCATCTGTGTGTTCCGAGGAACTTCTGCAGTTTGACTGGACATGTTAGTTGTATAGCTGACAGTTGCAGCAGCATCTAGCTCTCTGGTGCTCCGAGCTGATGCTGACACAGCTAAACACTGACTGGTTGGAGTTACACAATGCCTCTCCAACATAATCCCATACACCCAATATCTATGATTCTCAAGCCTGAAGCTGCCTCTGTATTTCCAACAAGGGTTTGGAATTCAAGAGCAGGGAGGGGTGAAACCGAGCATTAGCAAACAATCCATTTCCGAGAGGCATTTTCTCTTCTTCCGTTTTAATGAGAGTGTTTATACACAAACCCAAATCTTCTCATTCAGATGTTTTGCCTCTTGTTCTCCCATTTTTTTCTCTTTCGCATTCGTTCACGTCCTAGCTTCTTTGATTTTTGTTCATTCTGTTTTCTTCTATCTGCGCACCATATCTCTCTCTCTCTCAGCTCTTCACTAATCTCCTCTTTGATTTCTCTCCTGTTCGGCATCAAAGTCAGCTCATTCTCCTCGACATGATGCAGCGCCAAGCTTTTCTCACCCTTCAAAGATATTCCCCATGAGTTCACTGTTTCAAGGCTAAACACCATGTTTAAATATTTTGACTCATCGTGATGGGAAGTGGAGCAGGTTTGCTTAAGCAGAGCAGAGAACTAATTGTTAGGACCTAACGCACTTGTGTAATGGTAAATATACGTTGTTTACTATCTGGATTCAAGTTTTTCATCTGATATTCTACGAACTGTATAAGAACCATATAAATCTAATCCAAGTTTTAAACACAGAAACAGTAGCAGATACATATTCAGAAGTTGAAAATTTTAGCAACACAAAGGACACAAACTCGTGCTTCTGTATAGAGAGTGAACAAGTTTTTAGGACATATATAGGGCATAGAATAAGTGGCACAGCTCAACTTTATGACCATTTTCATTTGAGGATAAAGACCACAAGTGTAAATTAGACATTCTCTGTTAGTCTGAGCTGGCGAGCTGTTAAAATGCTTTTATGAAAGAGGCATCAGGCAATATTAGATTTTATGACTGCAGTTGACCCCAGGGCCAGAGCCACAGCATACTTGGCCAACAACATAGCAGTTGGCCGGAGAGACGATGTAGTTTTAGACATCATAATATTGTCATAATAACAATGTTGTGACAAGGAAATACAGTGATTGAACATGTGCCACTTTAACAATATATCATCCAAATGATCTTTTTTGACTTTGTTGAAGTCAGTGAGATCACATTCGTCCTTTCTTCCTTGTTTTATTTTGACATGTGAATCAATGCCTTTACATTCTGGTAACTGACTATATATATATAGGTGTAGTTCAGCTGCAGTTCTACTTCAAGCTCACAGGAGTTTTCCTTTACCTTTTTTTGATACGACAACAGAGCAAAATTGACGATGAAAGAGATTATTTATCATGAAAGCACTAAATCCCACTCACACAGCGAACCTCCTTCCCAGCGCGAAACCACGTATTGGAATGATTGTTGGCGAATCGACAAGGTTGGCGGCTCTATTTTAGAAGACGTGATTACCGAAGATAACAAGGAGCTTGTTGGGAAGTGCTGGGCTCATTGAATTACTCATACACTGGGAAAACGTCTTATGTAGGAAAGTGATGGTGAATAATTGTGAATCGAAACTCGTAATGGTATGTTGCAGCTCTTTGGAGCAGCCAGCTCCCGGACTCCATCCAGCAAGTGGGAGTCCATATACGGTCCACTTCTGTCAAGCTGACTTAACGTGTGTGAGTTATTCTTAGAGTGTACTGTCAATGTGTGCGCAGAGAGCGGCGACCCTTGCCCTCAGTTTGCCACTCTGCATTAAATAAATATGCAAACTTTGACCTTTGCACCTGACCCATGAAATGACATCACAGTTATTGTTAATGTGATTATAGTTTCACCAGAGCTGTGCATTGCCAGGCAACTCACAGGCTCATGTGTGAGTGTGTGATCACATGATGTACAGTAAGTGTGCATGATAATGTCATTATCATCGGCCCAGTGACACTATGTGTCTACAGTCGTGTGAAACAATGCATTACAACTGTCAGTCATCTCTTTTCTTAAAGAGACAAGTTTGTAATTGATCGACACACAAAAGTGGGCTCGGGCGAATTGTGACGTCAGGTCTCGTGTGGAGCAGGTGTTTTCTCTGGGAAGTGTAAAGGAGAATGTTACTGCAACAGATAAAGACACAATATGTGTGTCTCCATCGAAAGAAGCAAAGGGTAAGTAGGCATTTTTCACACTAATGGCATCTTTAGCAGCATGGTTTCTATGGAAACCGGGTTGCCACGGAAACACTGCATGTCTTTTAGAATTGGAAACGTCTTCCTCTATTTCCCAACCCGTCTGCACCATGTGCCTCTTTCTCTTATTTATTTATTTATTTTACTTTTTCTTCCCTCTCGCCTCTGATTCCCAGTAAAGAAGCGTCAGTATCGCAGACTCAGCTCGGGGGAGGGGGCATGGACGTGAGAGTGTTTTCCAGTTTAAAGCAACAGTTTGAAAGCGATAGGAATGACATGCAAAAGATGATGAAGAGGATGCTGCCGACGGAAGAGCAGCGAGATTAAAGAAGGAAAGTGTTCAAAGACGGTGGGACAGAGAGGGGGCTGATGAAAGAGAACAAGAGAAAGTGATTGATTTCTTCTCTCTGGTGCTGCTGGTATCTGCGTAACACTCTGCCACGCTTATCCAGCCTATCTGATTTAACCGCGCTCCCGAGAAGAGGAAAGGAGCGGACGGAGCACTCAAATAAAACGGCTGGAGATTTGTTTAAGAATTCAAACTAGACATTATTAGGTCGAGTTTACAAAGCTCTATTGGTGCTGGCAGGTCCAGGAGCAAGTCATCGTCAGCTGTAAGGGAAATGAAAAGTGAAGACACAAACAGAGGCAGACAAACGACAAGACAAGCTCGGGAAAAGTATGATATGACAAGGTTTTGAACCCTGCTCCTCACATCCTGGCAGCGCTTGACTCCATTTCACAGTGTCACCTGGTGCAGTTGTTACAGAGGGAGCAGAAGTGAGCAGGCGGGTGAATGCACGAGGAGGAGAAGGGCAGGAGAAGGGAGCCTGACACAGAGGGACGAGACTGGGCAAACAGTTCAGAGCTTATCTAATGCTTTGACACCTGAAGATGCGCAGAGGAGCAGGAGGAAATAGGCCATTCATGTCTGGATCAATGCTTGATCATGCTCACCTTTACTCTTTAGACAACCAATAATGGCCCATAGAATGTCAGTGTTAATAAAGTACCACTTAAATCTCAAGACTATGTTCGGAGCAAATTTGTCTTTTACTCTACATCTCTTGTCCACAACAGCTGGTGCAGTAGGCTCCTGCAGGGAGTCGTGCAATCACACGGTCAGAATCGGCCAGTCAAAACTGAATCTACTGTACAACATGGAATATTGCCGAATTTAACATAAGTCGCCTGATAAACTGTTTTTGTCTGGAAGAGGGAGAAAATGTCAAGCGGCTGTGCGCAGCTCTGCCAGTGTCAGCGAGAGAGCTCTACCCTCTGTTTACACGCAGTGAAGGTCCCTAGGACTGGCCACCATTTTGTGTTGACACGACCCTCTATACAGTTTTGCCATGCAGCAGACATTATTCCTGACTGCACTGGACATAAAAATGACATCTCTGAACATCTCTGAGTTACACATAGCCGTGAGTCATAGTCGTGAAAGAAGCATTAGTATCTCAATACTTTCTGAATGTCTAAAGTTGACCAGAAAAACCCTGTTAACCCTCAGTCACTTGCTTACATCTGGAGTAGAATTTTGGCCTCTGATGGTAGTTTTGTACTTTCTGTGACGGAAAACACAGTAACAGTATTGAGTACACTGAGGTATTGAGGTACACTGTGCTGCCTCTCAGTCACGTGCCTCATGCTGTTCACATTGCAAACTATCCAAGGGTGTTGCTTTTTAGATGGAGCGGAGGCCTTTCAGAAGAGGTGGTGGGTTTGTGTTGGCTGTATGACAGTGTGGAGTCATGGACCATCATCCACGGCTTTTACCCAACATCTTCTATGGGTCAGATCGACACAAGGGAACAAAGAGGTACCATCCATGATTTTACTCACAATACGTAGTCATTTAGGTTATGATATGTAGCGAAGGTTTTGGATGGTGACCATGACCAGATTTGTCCAGGTGTTTTTACTGGACATGATCATAACTCCCTTGTCTTGTAATTGTCCCACCAAGAAGCGGTGAGGTCACAGTTGTGGGACAGAAAAGCCACAAGACGGCACCACTTGAGGAAGCTGCTCCTCATGTTTTACAGTTCATCAGTTGGTTTGATGGGGACAGAAAGCTTGACAAACTCTAATGTAGAAATTGACTCACCTGCATCTCAGGCTTGAAAATTATTCTTAACTCAGAGAGAGGAGACATGGTACGTTTCCACATTTCAGCAAAAAGCTCTTCAGTTTCAATGTTGAGTTTTAATATTGAACTTTGAGGTCAGTAGAACGATCAGTTGTGGAGACAGCAACCGTTTAAACACTGAAGTGCATTGCTTATATTTGTTCTGTTTGTCAGTGGTCCGTTAAGGTTTCTGGTCACTCTAGTCCCTATGATGTGTTTATTTTCCTCTTATCTAAACAATCTTATTTACCTAAGATGATTCATGAAAATTAGGGGTGGCATTCGATTAAGAAAATTAATTTAGTTAATTCAAGAATTTGTGATGAATTAATCTCAATTAATTGCAGATTAACGGTATAAGAAGATTTGCCACAAGAAGCCACATTTTTCAATGTAAATGAATTTGGTATATGACTGAATCAAATGTCGGACCCAAACATACATTTACACAACAAAATATAGTTTATTCTGCATCAGTTTGACAATAGCACAATGAATCACGATGGTGGCTATATTCAAGTTTTTATATCACCATATTTGAACTAAAGCTCTTTTAATGTCTTGAACATACTTGTATAAGAATTTCAATTGTATAAGAATTTCAAGTACATTCAGAGTAGTGGAAACCCTGGCCATTGTGTAGCAAAAAATATCCCTGAACCAAAGCAAACAGATGCTTTTGTTTGCTTTTGTTCAGGGATTCCTCCATGTTTGTTGTTGTTGTTATCATCCTAGCTGCCACGTGTCTTGTGCATCAGTGTGATCAGTGGACCAGGAACTCCTGCACTTACAAAGGTTCCCTGTTGTCTGGAGAGCAAACTGTTAAAGTAAATTAAGTTAAATTAAATTAAATTAAAATTGTAATTAATGAATCGTAATAGTGTTGTAATTAATTAATCATAATTAACTTGTTAAAGTCCCACCACTAATGAAAATATAATTGAAATTACCCATAATTAACCAATAATTTAAAAAAAGTGTAAAATGTTTGTTTTGTACAAATATTTATTGAATGATTTTAGTAGTCACAAGATTATTTAATCTATTTTAGCCAATGTGAACAACAGACATTTTTTAATATTGTCTCTGATGACCAGGTCAAATCAGAACAATCAAAAGCTGTGTTTTTCAACCTTATTAAACTTATTCCACTTCATTTATTCATCAAAAAAAAAAAAAAAAAAAAAAAAAAAAAAATCCAGAATCACACCACCAATGGGACCTCACCCAATTGCTTTATTGAAAACCATAAATAAATAGATACAATCCATTTTTCTGTCTTGGTGTGTGTTTGCTTCTTACTGCTCGCCTTTTTCATATGATGAGGAGGTAATGACTGAAGCTGCCCCTGTGTTACGACATGGTTTGTATTGTGTAATTACAACACAAGAGTCTGAGGTTTTCATATTTCATCGATGGGTTATCTGAGCCCTTCTTTTTGCAATTAACCTGAACACTTTGTAGTTTTCAGCACACTCTCCTTCACTGAGCATTAATCGTGGTATTTTGATCGAAGCCTTCGCTCTGTTTTCTAAACTGCTTCACTGTGAGAGCAGTGTAGGAGTGACTTTGCCTTCAGTGCCTTGTCAATGTTTTGACACTTCATGAATAAAAGTTTGAGAAGAGACCTTAGTTGGGTCCCTCACACTCTCTCTGCATTAGAGAACAGAAGATAAGAAGTCAGCCATGTGCGTGACATCTGTCAGACACTGTTGGTTTGTGGCCGAGCGAGAAGTTGGGACGTCTCTGTTACAACAAACACAAATACAATGCGAGAGGTGCGACTGATCTGTTTAATAAAGACATGTCTTACAACACACACACAAGTGGCATCACCTCAAAAGGAAACAGTTTTCATCCCTGACTAGACTGTCCTGTTTTTTCTTCATTAGTCCGTGGAATGACTCACACACACTCAGGGGTTTTGGCACTGGAGTGCGGCTCACGCGGTCAGCGCTGATGCGTATTGTGTGGCTCAGCCTGCATGTGGAGCTCCCATATGTCAATGATTAATTACCTGCATCCTCCGCTGCGTTAACAAGCTTCATCGGATCCCCATTAAGAATCTCACTATTAAGTTGGCAGGCCAGAGGTGAGCGCATAAGTGGCTGCACCTCTTCTTCAGGCTGCCAGCAGCAGCCTGGGAAGTGGCTGTGCTTCTCCTAGAGGTGGGGAATGACCAGCCAGTGACTGGAAGCGCAGCTGAGCTTCTCCTTTTCTCTTCTATGTTGGAAGTGTGTCCGTCTCTCAAGAGACAGCCGGCCGCCTCTGTTTCCCTCGGCCACAGGGCCACAGACACAGTTTGGGGCTTGGCGGACATGAGGCCAGCTCAAACGTCTGATTTGAGTTTGAGGGCAACTGAACCAGGTGGTTAATTCTTCGTGCTGGCCAGGGAACACTGTGAGTTGAAATAACCAGCGCAGTCTTGTTGGACACAGTTGTAAAGAAAATGATTTTCATTTGGTTGGACTTTTGTTCATGTGCTTATCCCGTGTACTACAGTGTTTGTGATCCAGGTGAAGCTCTAACATAGACCTGCCAGTGCATGAGCCAAACTGCTTGGTAGGATTTATTAACACCAACGTCTCAGTTCATCTCCGCTGCATGGGAGTCAAATTCACATCTCTGTTACATTTTCATACGTTCCATTTGGAAAGTGAGATTAAATGCTTACTGATGCATTTTAGTAAACATTAATAACATATATGTTTTATGCTACTTCTGATGACCAGCTTCAGTCTGAAAACTGAACAATCAAAAGCAGCGTTTTTCAACCTTTTTCAAGCCACTTCATTCAAAGGCACACCGCCAATGAAACCTCAAACAACAACAATTGCAATTGTGCTTCGTCGAAATTGTCACGAATTATTTAATTCGAGAAAAACTGAAGCAACTCTGCCATGTTTGTATGTTATTTACAGAAAATTAATTTGTTTAAAAATGTCTCCTAAAAAAAAATCTGATTCACATAAGAATCACGATTATTGTTTGCAGTGACTCAGAACAGATTTGAAACATCCCCAAATTTTAAATATATAAATAAATGTCCTCCATCTTGTAACTTCGGCCAACATCCTGACATCACTGGGCAGTCCATTCTGGACGCACATATGCAACGTAGCAAACGTAGCAAAACAAAGAGGGCGGGGAAGGAGATCCAACCAGCTTCATCTTTGCTAAAGGCTTAGAGTGAGAGACACCGAGCTGGACACGATGATAATAGCGTGCCACTATTGGAAAACCAAGCTCAAGCACATGACAAAAGTGCGGGCTTGTACTACAAGGCATCTCAGCTGCATGATACCATGCTTCACAGCCACCATTGCCACCAAGACGGCTGTGCCACAGCTTTACCAAGAGACTAAAAGGAGGGTCGCTTGTAAAGGCAACTGTACTATTTTGAACTTTTTTCCATCATGAGCTAGTGAAAGATTCCCGTCCCTACTTTACATGGCTTCCAAAGGGCAAACAACAGCTACAACCCTGTGATAAAGAGCACTCTGAGAAAACAAGTGTTTCAATAAACATGAACTTCAGTGAAGACACAGTGTTATCTTCAGCACACTAATTTTAACAAGATCGAAGAGCACAAAACACTAAAAATATTGAAAAGGCTAAAATGAATAAAGCAACTTCAGTCACTGAAGTAAAAGATCAAACGTGTGATCATTGCACCTGTTTATCAAAGATCCAGCAGCTTTACAGCATAATACAGCGATCAGATATCTTCTCACCTTCCTCACCTTCATCGCCCAGGTGAACATGATCAACCTGACTGTGTTGCGTAAAGAGGTGGCTGGGGTGGAGGCAGCACCGTGGTGTAATGCGAGATCAGTTGTCTTCATCGATCTGCTCGGATTGCTTGTTATGGCACAGTGAATGCCCTGTATTACTGTAACAACATTCCTCTGCGGTGTCAAGCTTCGTTCACATTTCAGCAAGACAATGCTCCAGCGCACACCGAACATGCTTCCCACTGTATCTACTGTAGAGAGCGACCTCCCTCTCCTTCCATGGCAGGCATTGTCACCAGGTTTGTCAGCCCCTGCACACCGGTGGGATTACCTCAGCCAGCCTCGCTCAGTTGGCCTACAGATCAACAGCCTTGGGGAACTTGAAGCCACCTCACGAAACAAGAGTGGAACGCGATTCCTCAGGAAATAGTTCAGAAACATATGTGTTCAATCACAAAACATAGCTGCTAACTGTGCTAGTTGCTCATTATTGCTCTTGGTAATCCACACTTTTACAGGTGATGCATTTCAATGGAGTCCTGTATAGAAACAACCCTGGATTCCACAGAAAGTTCACATCACTTGCTGCCTGAGGGTTTTAGTTTTCACTAAAAAAGAAAACTCACCTCCACCTGCTTACTGGTGTAGATGCCGGTGAAATGCAGGGGCGGAGAACAGTGTGATACACGCTGGAATGTCACCAAACATCTGTGGTTTCATTGCTCTGAAGCTAGTTTGCCCATAAATGTCCTCATGTGTTTAAGCCACAGGCTTCCGAGAGTGAGAAACAAGTAGCAGTTAGTCCTGAAATGACGGTATGAGAGGCCTTGCTGTCCCCAACTCGTGATCTGACCGGCTGTCGCAACTGCCCATCAACTATATGTCTCCGTTCACTCTGAGGGCACCTGCGCCTGCACTGTTGCTGCTGAAGGCTTTGGACATGACGACACAAGCTAGCTGAATTCTGATTGGATGAAAACTCTAACCTGAAAAAACAACACTGGAATACACTATGACATGAGTATGATTATTATATATTCTCTATATCGGTGGTCCCCAACCTTTTTATCACTGCGGACCAGTCAACACTTGACAATTGGAACGTGGCCCGGGGGGTATGAAGTTGCCACTTTGACCCATCATAAAAGACCTCTGCATGTTTGTGTGACCACTTAGACCCACAAACTCTCCTCCTCTTGACCAGTGCACGAACACTCTCTGACTGTGGTCGCTATGGTAACATTTAAACACGCCTTTAAAATAGCATGCAGATACAACACAAAACCCAATATAAAGTGCATGAAAATTTTAACTCAGCATAGTGTTAAGTCAATGGGAGCCCTCAGCTTGTTTCTCTGCAACAAGACGTCGACGATGGTAGATGAGCGCAATAAATCCATATCTCAAGTGCAACTCCTGGTATTGTTTGTTAAAAACGTCTTCTTGGAAGTCGCACTCTTCTCCTGTCTCTTCACTCAGCCTTTTCCCCTTCGAAAAGAAACGGCTGTTTCCTACTCATTTTGCGAGGATGTGGGTTACATTTTGGCTCTCAAGTGACCGAGGCTTAACCGAGAGAATCCGGTCACTTTTCAAAATCAAATGTTTTTCAAAAGAGAAGATCCTTCAGACTCAGATCATACACAAAACGGAAATAATAATTTCGTGTGCGGCCTGAGAGGAATTGATCCACGGACTGGCACCAGTGCCCAGCCCGGGGGTTGGGGGCCACTGCTCTGTGGTAAACTCACTGGTTATGGTAAACCAGCAAAGAAAATGTATGTTAAAAACCGTCCATGAAATGTCCCTAGTTTAGTGCAGTAGTAGCTGTAGTCCAGCTATGCATAGCCTTCTATGCTCAGTACACATACCACTAAACTGTCAGCGAAAGAGCCCACAAGTCACACCGTCACATATTCATGCAGAGGCTGCGATGTGGTTACGTCCCCAGCTGTGATGCCAGTAACGCATTACTTAGTAACGTGTTTTATATCACAACCTTTTTCAGTAACAAGTAATCTATAACGCGTTTCTATTTCAAACAAAGACAGGCGTGTGAAGAGACAAGCACATTTCTAGCTGAAAGCACAGCCACTACTTTGAATCAGTGCCTGCTATAGATGACAGTATTAACCCTGCAGACTCCACCAACGCGCAGAAGTCACCGGTTAAAGAGAGCGAAATAAAGTAGCCTTGCCAATGTGTCTAAAGTGCGAACTCAAAAACCTTTGTATCAGTTTTTTTTAACTCCTCTAGATAGGTCAAGTTAAACGACACTTATGATAGATTTTAAGACTTTAATAGATTGTTTTTTCTTTAGTGCAGGAAGAAACAGTACTGATGTGATGTAATGATGTTACATTTTCTTTTGAAAGTCAGTAATAAAATGATCCTTAGCGCGACGGAGCGTAGAGGCGAGTGACAGCAGACACTTCAGTGCAACCTCCAGGTGGCCAACAGGAGACGTGACACACTGAGACTTCATAAACTAATAAGAAAAATAATGGAGCATTACTTACATTTTATTATATAAATGACAATACATCACTTTGTTTTGTTTTTCATTCTGGTTGCTTTGTGTGTGGCTTTCGCTCCAATGGGTTAGAGTGTGTCAAAGCAAACCATTGACTGTACATTCATATAACTGAGACTGTGCGAAAAAAAATGACCCCACACATGGGAAAACACTGGACCCCCAAGAACTCTAACCTCCAAATGGACATAAAAGATATTGTTAAGGCCCTGAGAGCTGGAGTCGGCTGCCAAAAGTAACTTGTAACTGTAAGAGTAACTGTGGTAGCACTGGTTCAAAGTGGGTAAGAAGTGTTTCGTTTATGTATTGACACAAATGCATTGGGGGATAGTTGTGGGACGGTATCGACCCAGCGAACTCCCAACCACAGGGCCACGACCACATTTAGTGTGGAATAGTTAGTTCCACGACCAAGTGGGTTTCCTCGAAATAGTAGTGTTTGAGTTCCGTCTGCATGTAACTGAGCTGGTTGTGATATTCAGGCGGAAAAAAGAAGGTTTACCGTTGTCTCCTTGTCTCTGCGGCGACCGCTTTCTTGACTAAATGGCAGAAGTAATCCGATCACAACACTTCCATCAAGTGCAGCTGGGAACAAGACTGTGAGCAGGGTCATTGATAATTAAAGAGTAGAATATGAGATTAATGAATTCTCAGTGTGGGCTTGATTAGAAACACGCTGATGAAGCACAGCCAGCGCTAACTGGAAGATTGACAGCAAGCTGTGCCGCGCGCAGATCGTCGTGAAGAGTGAGATGAAAGGTGGATGAAGGCGAGGGTGATGAAGTGGAAAAGCTGAACGCTGGAAGGTGCTCGTGAATGTTTGTGAGGCCTCCACTCTGATAGTGGTGAGGGTTTGTCTGCTCTCCCAAGCGAGACTTTCTCTGTATCTCCAAGTAGCCGCCCCCTCTCCCGCTCTTGAATCTCTCTCCCCCTCTTTTGCTCCCTCTCTCAACCCGGCAATCCTCTCCCACCAGGGCTTGTTTGAGCGCTGCGCCGATATGCGGCTCTTCCTCTGCAAATCTAATTGGCGACAGGCTTTCATTGGCATGACATGTAGATGAGTTGCCAAATCCTTTCAGCCCTCCAGCTTGAGTCTCTCTGCCCTCAGTGGCGAAGCTCCACTTCACACCGACGGAGCAGACGCAAAGGCCTGCTCACATCTCTCAGACAATCGCAGTGGGCTAGGACTGACCCCGCTCCCTTTGATTCAAAGGAACATTTCATTGATCCTCTCTGCAGGACGCGCAACTGGACGAAGGCCCAGCAGGGGTTGGCGAGGATGCAAAACTACTTGTAGTTTCTCCAATGAACATGTTTGGTCATATAAAGCTCATTGACAGGGGCCAGTCAGAGAAACCTAATAGATCTAATCCCATTCAGTGTGTGGAGACAAGTGGAGGATCTCACTGATAATCTGCTGAGTCTGAGACACTTTAACAGGATTGAGCCAAATCTAGAGGCCAGTTTTTATCAGTTCTGGATTAAGGGTTGGATGAGGGACGGAGATCAGTCTGGCTCTTGACTAGTAGAAGGAAAGCAGTGCCATCCCATGGCTGACCTGATCTCAACCTACATCCTTCTTTGACCTTTCGCACTGGGACATGCCCTGATATGTCAACATGCAGCGTAGAAGGCTGCCTTTGGCGTCACTATAGGATGCAAAAGTCCACTTTCGCAACATCAATACATTACACTATAGGAGTGAGGCTGGGTTGATGAAGACCAGCATTACCTTATTGGCACATCTTATTATACCTGTGAGCAAAAGGTACATACTAATGTACTAATGTTTCTTATCCAGCTGATCTCCACAGGAATTTTGTGTCTCATTTGTGCTCTACATCTGTCGCCTTTAGCTTCTTAGCTCGGCATCATCAGTTCTCTTATCGAGTGAGCGCAGCGTGCAGCCCAGGGCAAGGTGCCAATGTATTCCAAAGTCAGCATTTTCTGTTGTCTTTCATTTCAGTTTTGTTTCAAAATCATTTAGAACAATTTAATCTTATGTGTAAAATCATCTCATTCATGAGCAAAAAGGCCACATTAGCAGTTGAAAGGGGACAAAATCATTCATGTACGTGAATAAGTTTTAATGTTTTATTTCTGTTGATCTTTTTTTTGTCATTGATGGTGCGCTTCTTTCTAGTCCTGCTTACATCTCCAATATATGTGTGTGGACAAGGATCACTGGATGGATGCGATTGTGGGAGGCTTTAAATGATTTTGCAGACTAAAGATGGAATTTCTGGTTTATTGTGTTAGACGACTCTGTGTTGGCTGGGACTGTCGAAATTAGGCTAAATCGAATGACGGCTTCTTTTTTCTGCTGCCACTGATCGTGATTGTATTATGACTGTGACAAGCCCAATTTCTTTTGTCAAAGCTGAGTCTACAGGCTCAATTAAAGTTGAAATGAGTAATTTATCTGTCCAGCTCACATGACGACGGCATTACTGAATGAAACTACTTCACTTCAGCTAAGATTAAATATTACGCATGCAGTGTTTCACTATATTATCTCACTTTCACTATTGTTGACTTTATTTCCCTACTTGAAAATGTAATATAAATGTTAGTATTGTAATAAGAAATGATATTTTTTCAGTGTAAAATAGCTCTTTGACAGCATGAATACAGAATGAATTGGTGGTGAGTTGATTTGTGGAGAATAAAAGAGAAGATGAGGCAGTGTAACACTAATACAATATAATTAAATCAATGTCAGGAACTGTGGGTTGACTTGTGCTGTAAAGTTGCCTCTGAGCCATCATCACCATGGAGACTGGTGAGAGAACAGGCCAGTCAAACAAACTACACATCACGCCATTGCATACACAGATGGAGAGGAAACAAAGAAGCATTCACTTCAGAGGCTCACGTTACCAAGTGAGAATTTGGGAAGAAAAGCAGAAATCAAAAGTGTGTGTATGGACGTGGTTTAGACTGAAAACAAAACATTTGTCGGTTCCTTCTCGGGGGCAGCTTAAGAAATCTCAAAGTTCGATAGATTACTGCTCCGCGTTGATTTTTATATACTTCTTCTTCTTCGATTCATGTCAACACCGGTCGCGGCAAGACTCTTAGTAAGTAATCCCCCCTGTGTTTTCTTCTCAGTCGTCTTCGGCTGCTTAAGTTGTTTGTTTTTATCTGTGAGATAAGTTTACTTTACCTGAGATAAGAGTTCAGACTACAGTCTTTATTAGGTTGTTAAATGGTTCCCAAACACTTGGCCTTATCTCAGCACGTACATTTGCTGCAACCTGTACTGTGTGTATCAGACTCTCAGGAGGTGAAAGCGACCGTGAACATAATACATATTCACTTTGTTGGCGCTCCATAAACATTCAGTTTTATCTATTTTTAATATACATAGTGTGCTTATTGTTTTTTTTTTGTGTCATATTTTCTGATCTTGAAGTCAAAAGAAGACCCTTACGGTATTGTTCCTTTACACCATATTTGGATTTGTGTGGAAGCTCTTGACCCAGATAAAGTTAATAAATAAATATGAAAATGAGACATCCGCTCACTATGTTGTGCCCCAAGAGTTATTGATTTGAATATTTTTATTCTAAAAGCATTCTTTCTTTAGATCTATGCATATATATTATGCATAAATCTATTTTATTGAGTTAATGAGAAAAAAAATAGAACAATGCTATGACTCCTTATTGATGCTACTGGGACAGGTCAACCTCACTGTTAGCCGTAACTAGTTAGTCGCGGCTCATAAATGTGATATTTAGCAGTGATCCCACACAGCATTCAGTTATTCAGTTTCTGCAGTCACATCATCTTCCCTGTAGCAAGTAACTGTACTCCAGAGAACATTAAGATCCTGTGAGAGTTTTCACTTCCTGCCATTCAATTTTCAA
This sequence comes from Synchiropus splendidus, assembly GCF_027744825.2. Taxonomy (NCBI): domain Eukaryota; kingdom Metazoa; phylum Chordata; class Actinopteri; order Syngnathiformes; family Callionymidae; genus Synchiropus; species Synchiropus splendidus. Next base: position 11,933,612 of record NC_071335.1, on the reverse strand, counting down.
ATCTGAGAACACTCTGTCTATTTTGTTAATGACTATAAACAATGCTTGGGTTAGGGGAGGTGGGGCCGGGCACGTTGGAGTAGGGGCCTACTGCTTTACCTGGCATTGTGACTGACAACTGTATAACAATGAATTCAGGATCATCAAAGTTCTTACATTCATGTGTTCATTACAGAAGTGTCACGCCAAACAGATCACTGTGCTAAATTTGGCGTTGGAAAAATGGAGTGCAAGGGCCGCATGAAATGAAGGGCCGCGGTGGCCCCCAAGCCAGACATTTGGCATGAATGCGCTACCTTCTCTCCGTTACAGAGATTCTGCTCGCCAGTGTACCCGGAGTTTCCTCTCATTTCATCACTTTTCATGAGGGCTGAAAGTTTTTTTTTAATGAGATGTATAGGAGTCTGTGAACTCACATGAGAACTGTAAGTCTGACACTAGTGTAGGAGGCCATTACTTCATTTGGCCCTTTGATCAGAAGCGCTGACCGAAATCTAATGTTTCTGAGCCAAATCAGCCTCAGCTGAAGTAGACTACGCACGAGGCAGACGGTGAAGTGGTAGCAGCAATATCGTATACTTAGACACTGATTTGGATTTGTTCCTGAGCGAGAGGAGAGTTTGACTTGAGAGAGCAGGAGCAGCAGGGAGCGGTGGGGATCTATCAACACCACTCTCTTTCCCTCCCCGGACATATGCTCATGCTGTGCGGGTCATGACTGTTAATACGATCACGGAGTCTACTGTAGTGGTGCGAGTTGTTTCTCAGTGGAAGATGAGTGACAGTGACTTCCATCTGGGATGAGACCAAAGGGCCATATCGAGGAGCAGATGGAGATGTAACATGTTGACTCTGGCTTTTTAACAGCCCTCCTGCACTCAAATTGTCCTTGAGACAAAGATTCATATTTGTCCAACACCTTCAAACAAACATCGCTCTTGTCCTAACACACATGAATCCACCAATGAAGTCTTGTTGACAGTGGTTTGAGCGAAGATGACACATTGTTCAGAAGCACATCTTCAGCGCGGATCAGTTTCCTCTTTCTTGACTAAGAACATATCGTGACTATAAACAGCTCTGATCTGTGGAACAATTTCTATCATTCTGAATGCTGCCAGCTACCTTGAGGTTGCTGAGTAACACTGACTGAAAACATGTCCTGCTTTCACACTTATGCTGCAGAGCGTTCACATATTTTCTCCAGGAAGCACGAGAAAGACTTACTGTTTCTTTCTTGTTCAAACTGAGTCTTATTGACGATAAAGTGAAGCATATATCTAATATCTATATATGGGATCCTGGCACTGCCTACTGGTTTACATGTACATTGTTCCGTTGTTTTTCTCAGGGGATACGTAGAGTCAATATGTTTCACACGTCACAAATTTTTAAACACATTGCACGATGAACGAAACAAAATCCAGCAAGTGTAACAAACAGGGACGTGAAAAAATTGGGACAGTGGCAGGACCAAAATGTAACCCCAGGTTAGATGAAACCTCTCTGAAACTGCTTTCTAGAATGAAACTCATGCTGAAATTACGATCATGAAAAAAATCATCCTTTGCCTGAGGCTCTTGCCGCGTCATACATGTAAATCAGCTGCAACCTCAGCAGGACAGACACTCGGGTGGATCTACTCAAAACAACAGAGAGAACTGCTGAACTAAAACTACGCTCATGAACTGTGGCTTTCCTGTCCTCCACTAGTGCCTACTTTTTGAGTGAGAGTTCAAAAAACACACTTCTGTCGGAGTAAACATACAGTACCTACGCCATGACAGAGGTGCTGTAATAATGACAATGTAGTTTCTTCTCATGCCACCACAATACGTAATTCTATTACGCATTCCAGAATGCCTTGCCAACCCATGCAGAAACAAGTGAATTTAAAAAAGTGGTCTGAATTAGGGCGACTGTATATTGCGGTCCAGTTGATGAGAGAAGGCGACAGTGTTGTGGTTTGGTAATGACACACTCACAATTGCCCCTCAGCACTCTTCACCCTGCTGTGATGGAAGCTATTATGCAGAGGAATGGAAACCAAAAAGGGAAAGGATAAAGGCTTCAGAGTGAAAAAAAAGAAAGAAATGTATCAGGTGTAGCGGCTGTAGAGAATACGGGAGCCGAGATAATGATAGTGAAGAGAAAGAATGAGATCATGATAAGCTATAATCCAAGACGGGAGTAAGTGGTGTCCTCTTGATACCCCTCAGTGGCAGGTTTGATCTCTCTTTCGGCCGACATTGAAAACGTTGGTCACAAGATAAAGAAGAGAGCACTTGATGATAGTCAGAGAATCCGAACTAACAATTAAATGGCCGCCCTCTGACCTTGCCTTTTTGTTGAAGGGAACGATCAGTACTTAAAAAATATATGCAAAAATGAATTTTCCTCCACTGAGCCGCACTTACTTTAAACCACCGTTCAGTGCCCACACCCACATGCCGACCCTCCTAACAGACACGGCACTTCAGATTTTTTCTATGTTCCGTCCACTGGAAACCTCACTTCCTGTTAAGAAGTTTAACTGAATCCTTTTTTCCCCCCTATTTTCACGCTGTTAAATGAAGGCTCTCACACTTCGGTCTTGATTCTGTTTGGCTAGCAGTTGGGTTTGAGTGGGAAGCAAGGTTCTATTTTACACAATGGTTGCCGATTTAATTTCACTGGATTGTACTTGCTTTCATTTCCGGGTCTGGCCTGGGGAGCAATTCGAGGTAGAACCGCCACTGCCTATCTGCATAACAAATGCAACTTCTATCTGTGAACGTTTTAGGATTCGGTTGGTAAAAGGAGCAAGATGACAAGTGCCACTGGAAAATCGTAAACGTATTTATTTTAGTCTTGTGTGAGAAGAATTCAATTGTGTTGGGTGCATTATAATTATATAGGGGAGGGGTGCACAACGCAGTCTGACAACAAGACAGTCCTCAGTATAAATCCTGCTTTTGGGGCATGTTCCGGTCCACATAAACAAAACAGGCTTTTAGCTTGCAGGGTCTGGGCATCATGGAAATGACGCCCTACTTTTAGCACAGCACCTTAATGTCCTATTCTTTCCCCCCAGTGTCCACAGTAACTTCAATAAATGTGATTTATATTTGTCTGTTTAAAGTTCGCGTGCTTTTGCTTCACTGTTTTACTCACATGTAGGCATTCTCCACCTTCACCTCCCGGACTGAGGCAGTCCTGGGTAAGGACCAACTGGGAAACTGTCAGGGCGGCATTTTATAGGGAGCAGCAGGAAAAAAAACTAAACAAAAAGAATCATCAATTGGTGCATCAGAGGGAGACTCAATTCAATGCAAAACCTCTTTGTTTTTTTTTATTTTATTTTAACATGATAAGATTAAAAAAAAACGTCGCCCTGGTCAGTTTCCTGGTCAGTAGTCAGTGTACAGACTTATGAAGAGCTGCGTGACAACACCAGCTAAATACTGTAGGAGAACAAGAACCAAGAATCACCAAAATATAAAACGTTTCTCTATTAGAATATAAAATTAAATGCGCTTTTTAGTATCATGTATGGGTTTCACAAGTGAGCCCATTCATTAGCCCTGTCCATCAGATAGTCCGCTTCACCTGCCAAAGTAGGCAAATGTACTGCAGAGGTAGCACCAGTGCCTTCGACACAGACATTGCAACACTGTGCCATCGACAGTGAATAAAGATTACCAGATCTGTGTGTGTCTGTGCCTTTTATTTAACTGACAGACAGCGGGCTTCCAACTCTCATGCAGGCTGCAGGAGACTCACTGATGCCACACCTCCCATTCGACACTTCACGGCAAGTTAATCTATAAACCCATACGAGCCGTCCTGCAGTTTTCACTTTAGTGACAGGTCAGGGTTGGGTTCCAATACTAGTGAGACCTACTAGCTAAGCTTCAGAAACACTCTTAATTGATGACTCTAAGTGGTCCACAGTAGCAGCGGTTTTCTGTCTTTGTAATCCCTGTGACAAATTAGGTTAGACTTTCCTCCAGAGAAGCTGGGATATCGTTCAACCCCTGTGACCCTGAAATACCCAGAATTAGAGGCTGCAATCGATGGACACACATGTCCATGCTGTATATCTCTGTCATGCATCATCAGATTCTTTAGGCTGGTTGAGTGTTGGAAGGTCTAAGTAAGGGAGCACAGGTTCACTAAATGTGAATTAAAAGCACATAATCGTACTTAGATTTTAGTATTGTATACTCTCTCTCTCTCTCTCAAGGGAAAACACATCAATAGACAACCGCAATCTCTGGATTTTTTTCACTAGATTTCGCTCCATGATCACGTGACTCCCGACGTTATTAACTTGTTCCAGAGAAATGTTGGTGACAGATCACTTGTGTCCCTGCAGGGGAAGAGGAGAGAATAGCTCTGATGTGAAGTGCATGACCACCCCGCTGCATAAAACAACACGTATGATTTACTCTACGTTTGACACGTGTGTGGTCAACATCAGTCTGAGTGCGAGCGTGCAGCCGCATTTCTCAAGGCCCACTGGGGACATTCTATAAAAACGGTGCCTTTCCTGTGTACAACCCATTTCAAAGTGCATTTTAAATGCTCAGTATTATTAATTGAGGTGTGAATTCCTGGATACTTTTTGCTCTGTCATTGTAAATTTAAATCCTTAACTTTTTTTCCCACGTCCAGAAAGCCCCTCAAAACATCAGCACCTTACAAATTGATTCAGAATTGCATTTTTTTCAACCAAATTTTCATTAATTTCATGCATAAAATTATGCCCTTGATACTATTGTATATGACTCTGTGTTCCCAGTTTTCCATACCAACCTGTACTGCTTTGGGGCATAACAACGAAAACACTAAGCGACATCACAGGTAGCTGATGACCTCACTCAAATCCTTACAGGTACCAAGCAGGGAAGCTCCCACACAGTTGTGTCCTCTCAGAAGGCAGATGGAGTCAACATCTCATGACACGGTCACACTTTAGAATAGGGAACCTATTATTACCCTAAATAAACAATAATTTATTTACCTGTTGTAGCTCCAACTGGTTTTACTCAGACAATAATTTGCTAGTTTGACTCAATTGTTTCTCTTGTTTTCCTGTTTTCCTGAGTGAAACAGCGCTGCATAGCAGCTGAAATCCTTGTACTCAGCTGATTATGATACAACAGGGCAACACAAACCAGCGTGGCACCTGCTGAAGTCAAGCGAAGACCTTTGTTAATGCAAACAATGGAGCCCAAACACATCAAGGGCTCCATTCATCATTCTAATTTGGTAATCCTCCCTGACTCTGCGCTGCATTCAGGACCGCTGCCTTGTCGCTTCAAGTCACTTGTGAAAAATCCATCCAGACTTTTATGTCACTATGAGTTGGTTGGCTGTTCCACACAGCTGGTTGAGCTGCCTTTTGCTATCTATTGCCCAAATTTTGGGAACGTTCTTGCGTCGATCTTGAAGGAGAACTGTTTTGACAACAAGGTCTGACTGTGCATTTCTTTTTCTGTCCCGTACTATGAATAATATGAGGCCCAGAAAGGTACTGCCTGAACAAAAAGCTTGAAAGCTGTGAAGTATTATCAGCCACCCAGTATGCTATGACAATGGAGTTTGAGACTGTGTTTAAATTGAGGAGCTGCATGCTCCATTGTAAGTCAGTCAGGATACAGGTGTTTGCTTCATGACCTGATGTGATGCAATACTACTACAGGGTGCCTTTTTTGTGCAGAATTTGGCACATTTTATTCCTATCTAGAGTCAAAACTGGTTGCTTCAGCTTTGCTCTTGAACTCTCTTTGCACCCAAACTATGTCGCAATAATTCACCTTCTTCGGAGAATGAAAAACACAGTTTGAGTGCAGAATATGAATGTGACACAAAAATAACAGCATGTCTAACCACTGCCCTCCTGAAATGCTTCACGACTTGCACTGACAAACTCTCAGCCTCTTGATGTAGCTCCATGTTTTTAGCTAATCACAGGGGAGCTGGTGACTAAGCAGAACTTTGGGGACTTTTAGAAAACTTCCCTGATTTAGCCCAAAAAAATGGCTGAGAACACAGGTTTGTTGGATGTGTCCTGTGATCTCAAGGAAGACAGAAGGAGAAAGAAACAGAAATAGTGAAGTGTCAGGACGCGATGCGGAGGCAAGAAAGATTTGAATCCCACTATACTTCCTGCACATTGTTTAAATGTGTGTTTATGGTTTCAAAAATAACAGCATAGCTGCTGATCAAACCTTACAGATAGACTACAGTGTCTGAAATCCCCCGTTCTACTTTGACATACTACACATTAAATTCAAGTTTATTTTGAGCCCCTGTGAATAATGAAAGCGCAGGCATAGCTGTTTGTTCCCGAGGCTGTTGCCAACCACTGGACACGCTCCACAATCATCCGTGCCCTACCTTCTGCATCTCCCTCGCGCTGCATGACTCATGACCTTGTTCGCTGAGCGCCTCTGTCTCTGTCTGTTCCAGGATGACCACTCCATGTTTTTCCAGTTTGGGCCATCTATTGAGCAGCAGGCCACGGTCATGTTGAACATCATGGAGGAGTACGACTGGAACATCTTCTCCATCGTCACAACATATTACCCTGGCTACGAAGACTTTGTCAATAAGGTACAGACAGGTCACAAACTGAAGATGCTTTTGTTTCTGTGCTAGGTTTTGTAGTATTCAGTATTTTCTCTTACTCATTTTGTTCCGCACAATTGCGTTCAGTGTCTATGAAGATTAGTGTAGCATACATCATCATACTCTGACTAAAATGACAACACCCTGCACAAGTGTTTCTGTGAGCGCTAATGTTTGTAATAAGTGAGAAGCTCAGCCTCGTCTGATCGATGAGTCTGCTGTGTTGTGTTTTCCCTCTGCTTTCTTTGACTGATGGCTTCCTGTTGAAAGACTCCGACGCCTTTAAAAGGATGAATTGAAATCATGAGGATCAAACCTTGCGAGGGAGGGGGGAGACAATATTAAGGGACAAAACAATGTAAATTGAAGTTGCATATGTAACCATTTGGTGAAGGTGCTTTAAAGAAGATTTTCAGGTCTCATGTGAAAGCACCAACTAAGTGAGCAGATCTCAGGTGTGCAGGAGGCACAGATGAGGACTGTAGTAACCGATTGCCGCTTCATTTTGTTTGGTTCCGCTTTGCTAACGTGGGATATAAAAAAAAATAAAAAACTTTAAAAATCCCCTTGCAGCTCCCAGAATTTTTTTTAGGGTTTCAAAGCTCTACAATATATCAGATATACTTGAAAATAGAAGTTGATTTAGCTCAGTATTTATCTGCCATGAAGAAGTAAATACTGTTCACAAAAGTCTGGCAGGAGAAAGAGGAGCAAAACAAATGCACCCTTTCTAAGGAAGATGGCACAGATTTATTGGCAACCTTTTCCTTCCAGAGCAACAGGCAGATTCCCTCCTGCCGTTGTTCTAATCCATTCAATAGTGTAAATTAAATGGTCATCTTTTCTTGAAGCAGCGTCACCTACTGTAACGTGGGTCCTGTGCATCACATTTGGATATTTGAGCTTGAATCCTCTGCCTTTAAAAATACTGCCATTTCGAATGACATCAAGATTTCTCTGTCCCCTGCAGCCACGGCTGCTCTCTGACGCTGAAACACAAAGCAGGGGGAAAAACAGAGTGATGTTCCTGTAAAAACATCACAGAGAGCTTGCTGCTCACTGGACAAATGATTGATGCAATGAAAAACAAAATTCAAATAATGTGTTTTATCAAAACCCTTGGCGTATAGAAATAAAATGAAAAAGACCAAATCATTATTGTGGTAATTCTATTCATGAAAAACTGCATATGTATCTTATCATGTCCTGTGTTTCTGCTCATGAAGCTGCGCAGCACCATAGAGAACAGCTTTGTCGGCTGGGAGCTGGAGGAAGTGCTGCTGCTGGACATGTCTGTGGACGATGGAGACTCCAAGATCCAGAATCAGCTGAAGAAGCTGCAGAGTCCAGTCATCCTGCTCTACTGCACGAAGGAAGAGGCCACCACCATCTTTGAGGTGGCGCACTCTGTGGGCCTGACCGGCTACGGCTTCACCTGGATCGTGCCGTCGCTGGTGGCCGGAGACGCAGACTACGTCCCGTCTGTCTTCCCAATAGGTAAAGGACCAACCCTCCAGGAATCTGTTGAATGTTTTCAGGAAAGATTTGACAGGTCTAAATCAAATGCTGAGAAGACAATATATTTATAATGGTGATATATGAGTCAGTTGCACTTTGGGATTGTTTTAAGTTTCACATTTGTGTTGCGGCACAGACGACAGATGGGCTTGTTTGTGTACATGCAAATGTTCTCTGCTGCTCCTGTCAGTGACATGATGCATAATAATTTCTCTCCACTTGGAAACAAAAATTCTCCGGAGGAGATTAAAATCACGCTGATAGATCGCAGCCTATCTTTTTAAACCTATGAAGAAGTCACAATATCCGGGCTCGATGCCGCGGCTAACAGGCTGAAAATTCCCCTTTTTCCGCTTGATCTACTGTGTAGGTTTAAACTGTGAGAACGCAGTCCTCCAAAATAGCGCTGGCCACTGACCTGAAAGCACCACTGTTTACAGTTGCAGGAAATTGATGTTGGCATGTGATAGCCAGCAGTTCATCATGCTTGAAGAACCAAACACCAGAGAATAAGCCGAGGACAACCACACACTCGTCTGGGGCTCAAACTTCATCATGCAGTCTTGATCCTTTGAGCATTTTAATACTCTGCAGCTCCACTTGTGCTCGGAACAAATTAAAATATCCCAAGGTTGATTGCACTTTTCATTTCTCAACTCTTTCTCTACCCTGAAAAGCTAGTAATTTTATATAATCTTTCCACTTTCGGATGGTCGCCGGGCTTCCTTTTTTTTGTTTTTTTCCTCAGCTGCTCCCTCCTCTCTCCAGGGCTCATCTCTGTGTCGTATGACGAATGGGATTACAACATCGAGGCCAGAGTTCGGGATGCGGTTGCTGTCATCGCTACTGCCACCTCCACCATGATGCTGGACCGGGGGCCACACACCCTGCTGAAGTCCAGCTGCATGGGCACTCCTGACAAGAAGAGCGCCAACACTGGACACTCTAAGGAAATACTAAGGTGGGCTGCCTGCTGTGGGCATGGAAGCACGATGGAAGCAGAATACATGTCACACACGCTGGTCGGCTCTTTTCTGACAGTTTCTATTCTACTAACTATAAAGAAAAACATCACTTCTGCAGTCCCTGGCAAAAATATTGGCCAAAATCCATCCCCGCAGTTTTTAAAGTAATGCTTTGGTGCCGAACCAAAATGCTGAGAAGTTTGGCAAAGCCCGCCGAGTCTTGAAAAGTCTTGATGCCTGGTTTATAATTTCCCATTCACCTTGCATGCCGACATTACCATACAGCCTCAGCTGTGTATAAAAAGAACCCCAGCACATCAGGCCTTCACATCAACTGCCACTTGACCTCTGACAACTTGCCTAAGAGTCATGAAGAAGAAGGTGCTCCAGGACTTGCCAGCTCAGTCACTAAACACGTGCATCATAGAGCATGTCTGGCGTAGAATGGAAGAGGAAGCGTGCAACAGTGAACCTACCGTAAGAACCGGGATGAACTCTAGGAGGCATGTAAGACTTTCTTCTCAAAACTCTCAAAACTTCTGTCTTGCCAAAATCAGACCTTTTTGTGTTCAGTAAATGATCGAAATTTTTACAGTGAAGCAAATTTATTTTGGATATTTTACCTAATGTGGGAGGGTTTTAGCTTTCATATGAACATTTCTAAAATCAATGGAAGAATTGAAGGTCAAGCTGCAAGCAGTTGTTTCTGCATGATGGATAAGCAACAAGACTGTACTTCATCTATTAATATTAAGGCAGTTTTTAAATATTATTTGGGAAGTAAAAGAGTTGCTCTTAAATATTTTTTTTTTTTTGTTAACTTCAATGAATCTAAACATGTGATAGCAGAGAGCCGGGGTCATTCAGGTAACTTCTGCTCTGGGACCACGCGAACACAGAGCAGATTCATAAGCACAGACGTCGCAGTACAGTCAGGCTTTTAGCTAGGATTTTGAAACAGGGCATCTATAGCCCCGCTCCCGCACAATTGCTTCCCAACACACCATGTCAACGACTGACTTAACAATTTGCTTTGTTAAAAATCAAGTGGTAAACATCTGTCTGTACAAAAATAACTTTGAGTCAAATAAGAAACGGAGATGAATGAACTCAGGAGCTGTTGCCAACACTTTCAGATGCAGGGGTCTCCTGGGCAGCTGCATTACTCAGCTGACCCTGACTAATAAAAACCAAAAACATATTTTTATGATGATTCTTTCCCTTACTACAAGATAAAATTCTACATTTTTGTTCGTCTTCTTCTTTATATATTTTCGGCAAGACAAGCAACAGTTGTATCAGCTGTGATTCTGTTTTCTAAACTTTCACACATTGAACATCCATTCATTCAAATTAAAAATATATATATGAAGGCTTGCCTCTTGATGAAAGAAATAGAATCAGGTGAATTTCGATCCCTGTTAAGCTATTTTGTGTGCCATGCAGCAAACCGCACCGCTCCCCAGCACAGCTCGCAGCACAGCACAGCTGGCAGCGAGAGCAGGAGGAGCGAGCTTTGTGCCAAAAGAAACGGCAAAATACTACTAAATAAAAATCTATGAGTTAGTATTGTAAACGATTGTTCAAAGTTTAGAACTTATTTGCGGTTTCCTCAAGTCATCAGAATCAGACATCCCATAAATCACGGGGCGCTTACATGGCGCAAGTGTCACGACTTACGCCTGTAAACAACTACTGTGGCCAGGCTACGCCAAAAAAAGGAGATTTCGATGATATGCGGTGAAATTACCGGGCAAAAACACTGGAAACCAGTGTGATGACACTGCGAGTAGAGCATTGGCACTGGCAATAATAACTGGACGTGTAGGGCGTCCTTCTGAGAAACACTGGGCGTCCATTTTTTCACGTCCGCAGGACACCCAGTAGCCCTCCTAGCCAAAAACCCGAGTACAGTAAATGCTGAATGATCCATGGGTTTCACACATTTGTATTGTTACTAAAATGAGAGATTTTATTTATTTTCATTCAGTGACTTTGTATTTAAGACTTCCAATAATGTAGAGTGACTGTCAAATATTGAAAACGTAGCATTTATTGGAAAGAAAAGGTCAAAATCCCTCACATCACTTAAGAGCAAAATCAATTGCTGCTGTGGAATCCAAATAAACCAGCTGGCCTGTATGTAATTATGGTAGTGAACGGTTAACATTCAGTATAACTTTTATTTTGAATTTAATGGCACGTTGAAACTCCATCCAGCCTGGAGCCTTTTCTCTTTTCTCAATGGAAAAGAGCTGTGTGTTGGCTGTAATCGTCTTCCAGAGGTCACTGCGTCAGAGCTTCCTTGGTGTGTAAATACAGCCTTTAAAAAATTTGACAAATACTCAGTGGCAAAGTAGTTGCAGACAATAACTATACATTGCGCCAACTGATCAATTCAGTTCGGCGAGGGCAGCCCTGGGTCTCAGTTCAGATGAAGCCTAAGCCTTTATGTTTTTCTTTCTGCATCCACCTTGTGGTCACTTGAGTACTGTCTTTTCATACTTTACATGTCTATCAGAAACACACGTGCTTACATGTGCGTCTCGCTGAACGTTCATCACAGCAGCACGAAAGCGGACACGAAAATGCAGTTCTTATAACAGACTTTAGTTCAATGTGATAGTTTGAAATCCTTTTTAAAAACTGTCAATACTGATATCAAAGGTCGTGATGGACTTTGAGGATGCTTTTCAGAGACCCATCAGCCATTTATTGTCGCACCATTCAGGCGAACAATGAGCCTGATCACCAGGAATTGTCACAGTCTATCAAGCATTCCATTGAGGTTCTGTTCTGCTCTGGTCTCCCGCTGGAAAACATTTCATTACCCTTCAAGTGCTGAATATCATCATCTAAAAATATGAACAGCTGTACTGTAAGCAGTCATTAGCAGTCCACATCCTGCCTGAGGAAGCAGCCAGTTCAACCTGCCAGTGGAAGACAAAACGCACGGTGGAGTGCGAAATTCGCTTTCAGACGTTAACCGACATCCTCTTCAGTTTAACCTACAGTCATCTTCATCGCAAAACATCGTTCTTTTTGTCGGCCCTTTGAACTTCCTTGTTTTACTTTCTGGCAAATTGCAGAAGCACCGCAGCATTGCTATTCAATTATTCATTTGTGTTTAACTTCATAGGCTCGGCTTTTACCCTTCACATTGATCCCAGATCCCACAGATAATTGCATGCTTGAGGACAACAGGAATAATGAAACTGTTTCAAATAACTGCTGAAGCAGTCAGGTCTCATGCCGGATTATAGATATGCATGGATCGCAGTGGCTGTACAGTAGGTCGTGTTTTTCAAATGAGCTTTTCTGCCTCCACTATTGTGTGCATCTTTAGCTGCCACACTTCTGGCGTCAAGTGCAACCACTAGTATTGGGGAGAAGTTTCTGACTTTAAAAATATGACAGGTGATTGAGGGTGGTGAAGGACTCGCAGGGAAAAAAAACTCCACAGTACCAAACCCTCAGAGCCTGGTGACATCTGTCCACATTCTGGTTATTGATGGGCTGTCATGGCTGACACACCAATTCGACAATCTATGTTGGGTCTATGCTCTGGTTTGGCAGATCAGGTCCGTCATAGTTTTGCGGGGACGTTTGGTGCCTCTCATCTGAGCTCTATTGACAAAGTGGATTGCTTTTGGTAAATAAATATCCAGGCAGGGACGAGGCTAGAGGTTCAACCTCAGGTCCTAGACTAACAATCCAAATTCCACTGTGTTTGTGAGTAAACAGAGCAGCCATCTGGACCGCATGCCATTTGCACACATGTCCGGTGTGTATGGGAATTTGTTGAGCAAGTTTCCCTCCCATGTATTTGTATCGTTATTATGGGATGCTGCTTTGTTTTTTTGTTTTTTTTAAATGGAAGGAAGATGGTCACATAAAAGAAAGACAGAGGTTTGGGTTAGGCAAGGCATGGGATGCCAATAAGGGGTTATACTGTACGTATGGCAAGTGACATCCGATATAACTCAGTTAAGAGAGCTTCCCAACGTCTCTGTAATGCCTCCTACAGAGAACATTGTGTCAACATGCAACGCAGAAGGCTGCCCTTGGCGTTACTATAGGACTCAAACGTTCACTTTCCCAGCGTCAATATACTACACCATGGGAGTGAGGGTGAATCATTTTTAAAACTAACCCAATTTAGATCCATCGGGTTGTATTTCTGTCCGGATCAGGGGTTATATCACATCTGATGTTAAATGGCAGCTTAGAGTGTCATTTTATGACCATCCCCAGAAAACATTGGGTTAGCCGCTATCAACATTTGCTCACACCCTTCGGAGAAAGAGGAAGCTCGTGTACTAAAACATCCCATCAGTCTATATTCGGCAGAGTGATCGCAAAGCCCTTTTATTAACCTGAATACCTCAGAGGAACATCCGGCTAATGGTCACACGTATATGCATGTACGCTCACACACAAACCTGCAGAGACAATAGCAATAATGAGGCCATTCGTCTTTACATCGTTCTCCATGGCTGCGGGCCATAGTAGCCTGCGTGGACACACGAATGGCATGGCATCCTGTCAAGACTGATGGACAGAGATGGGAGGCCCCCAGGGAGTCACACTCACACAAACTTGTCGAGGTACGCTGGGGAGGATAAGGCACAGTGTCATAAATAAATATATATCTATGAATAAATGCATGTGCACTGCAGCTATTACACAAACCGCCGAACATGTAAAGCTCCAGGGAGCTCATCCATCCTCGACGTGCTATCTGTCCTGCAACAATCGGTTAAATCCATCCAAATCTCTCTGAGATTCCCAGAGCTCATTCCTGAAGGTTGGTGGATACATCAATGCCACATTCCGATCCCGCGACCTCCTCAGTCCCACAGCATTTATGCGCATTGTACTGCAGGTGCTACCAAATGTGCAGCATCAGCGGTCCACAGTTACTTGGATGGTTGTCAACAGTAATATCTGTACAGTGTAAGTGTCAGTGAATCAATTAATAGAAGATGTGTCCGTCAGAAATCTCCAGTTTTTCCGCGCTCCGCTGATGTTTCCGTGCGCTACACCGCTGCTGCCATGCGCTTTATTCAAGTGAATAAGCAAAATGATTTTTTTTATTGGTTTTCCATCGCTGCAGGGAGAAGTTGATCAACTGTAAATCATATATTCCACATTAAGGATGAGGGACGTGTCTGCTCTCTCATGATCCATGCAGATGTTTCTAATTACATCTGGGGGTTTGGTTTGGTTTCATTTTCCCTCTCGACACTTTCTAACCTGCTCCAAGCAGCGGTGTGACTTCTGCCTGTATAGGAAAACAGCAGACTTGCACATATGGGGTGAGTCATCAACACCCTTAACTGTAATGCCAGTCTAAATTTAGACTCAGTTCTACACTTTAGGAAAACCCTCGGGATAAAAATAAAAATGACAGAGGGCGCAAAATTGACCTTGTTGCAACCACATAGAGTAAATGGTGGCCGTAGTAGGATGGAGTTTGTGGAAAGATCGTGTTGTTTTTAGTCTGGGATGTTTTGCCAGAAATTGAAGATGGAATCGTGCATGTAATATTGGTTATGAGGTTATGTAATTGCCAGTAATACTGTCGTGGATTTTTCAAGATAGTTTGGAAATGGGTTAGCTTGCAAGCTATTGCCTGTAATATGCTTGTTCTATTGTCTCACAGATAAAAATCAAATGGGAATAGTGTGCAACAAGTTTATGGATCAGTGGTTATTACTGTTGATCTCTCCAAAACTATAGACGACCCTTGACTTAATGCATAATTCAATTCATAATTCACACAGAGGGTAGATCCTGACACCCTCTTCCTGACTTTGCTGTATAGCAGCAAGATGGTTGGTCAAACCCATTATAAGTCACTGTACTCTACATGACATTGTTGCCTGTCACTCCTGAAAAACTCATGGCATAATGAACTATCTAAATGAAATTTGTGATGTTCCCCATTATAATGTAAGTAATGAAAATGTCAAGAGAAGTGAGGAGATTGAAGTAAAAAATCATTCATTGAAGTTGTAAGAAAGAAAGACATGTCAAAAGACCACTGTGGCGCCTGAACTGTTTGAAACAGAGAAGAAGAAAATACTCATTTCCTGTCACCTGGAAACACAGAACTAAACTCTCCTCATATTTTGGAGCCTGTGAAATAAAAGGCTGCCCATGTTGGAAAGATCTGCCGCCTATAACTGCAAACTAATGCCTTTGAGAAGAGCCATCCAACGAGAGTGTCTATCCAGGGCGACATTATTGAAATAATTCAATTTTCCGTACTCTTTTTCCGTCCCGTATGTCCGCCCTAATGACTTGGCTTTTAACTCAGTCCAACGTAGCCTTTTGCTCGCTTCATGTCTGCAGTTTAGTGGACAATCTCAGCAGGACGTATCAATGTGTGAACGGCAACTCTCCTCCTCTATCACCTGAAACGTAGCATTGTGCTGCACAGACCCGCTTTGTGTTTCTAAATGGCCACGATAGAAGGATCCGTCTAATAAATCCTGAAAGGCGGCCATTTCCTTGGACTTTTATGGCATTTAAAATCCGGGGGAATCTCGATATAGACGCTGAACTGGAGTGAAAGTAGGTCAAAATATCTATTTATTCTTGACGCCTACACATCATGTCAGTTGCTAAAACATCGATTACCATGAGGAGCGCCTCATCTCCTGTCTTCTTCAACGTGCATTAATTCATTCATTTGCATCTCTATTTTTGTCGTGCGTGTCGAATCCACCACACTGTTGGAGTGTGTTTAACCTATTCCATCTGTGATTATTTCTTTCTCTGGATATTAACACATGAATAAAGTGAGTCACATGACAACCTGTGGTTTCATTTTGCTCCGTCCGAATTCTGCCTTAAACTGCACCATGAAGCTGCTCATTGATATTGTATTGGCCTAAATTGTGTTCCTCTTTAAATACACAAAGTATATCTGGAATCATAACAATACAACAAACATTTAAACTAACTGCTTAAGACAGACCTGAGGAAATTGTGGCCCCAGGGGCCATA